>NC_090922.1:567032980-567691935 GCF_040938575.1 Ambystoma mexicanum | reverse complement strand
TCCATAGTGAGAGTATTGACAGACAACACAACGGCGATATTTTATTTGAGGAAGCAAGGGGGCACGCGATCCAGAACCCTCTCCACCGAGGATCAGAAGGTGTGGCACTGGGCTCTGAAACACGATGTATCCATCGTAGCTCATCATCTTCCGGGGGTGCGGAACGAGAAAGCAGACTCGCTAAGCAGAAATATGGACCAAATTCACAAATCGGAGATAGCGTTCAATTGTCAAAAGTCTTCGAGAAATGGGGACGACCTCCGCTGGATCTCTTCGCGACGAAGAGGAATAAGAAGTGCGAAACGTATGCCAGCAGGTGGCCACAGGAAGGCTCGCTGGGGGAAGCGTTCTCCTGTCCGTGGACGGACAAGTTCCTCTACGCCTTCCCTCCGTTCCCTCTGATACGGAGAACTCTACAGTGGATATGCAGGTACAGGTGCCGGGTCATCCTTGTGGCACCGTGTTGGCCGAGGCAGCCGTGGTTTTCCGACCTGCTTCACCTGTCAGTGGATCAACCAATAACGTTCCCGAAGGTTCCCAATCTCCTGTCCCGGAGCAAGGGAACAGTGTGGCATCACAATCCAGACAGTCTCAATCTCACAGCTTGGCTCCTGACTTTTCAGAATTTGGTGCCATGAGCATTTCGTCGGACTGTCGGAGGATCCTGCAGGCAGCGCAAGCTCCTTCCACCAACAAGTCGTACAAGTGTAAGTGGAGGAGGTTCTGTACGTGGTGTCTAGGACAGACGGGGGTGCAACCTCTAAGGATTACTCTGGAACAGCTTCTGCTGTATCTGCTACACCTAGCGAAGAACAGATTATCCTTTTCATCAATAAAGGTGCACCTGGCGGCCATCTCTAGGTTCACGAGGAGAAGGAAGTCGTCTCCCTTGTTTAGTGACAGGTTGGTGAAGCACTTCATGGGGGGTTTGTTCCGGACGTTCCCTCCGGTTAAACACTTTCCACCAACGTGGAGCCTGAATATGGTGCTAGCAGGGTTAATGAAACCACCCTTTGAACCAATGGCCACGTCGTCGATGAAGTTCTTGTCATGGAAAGTGGCCTTTCTCATAGCTATAACATCAGCTAGGCGAATCTCGGAGTTGCAAGCGTTGGTCATAGACCCTCCGTACCTAAGGTTTTTTTAAGGACAAAGTGGTTGTCAACGAATCCTCATTTCGTTCCAAAAGTTCCTATGGCTTATCATAAGCACTCTTCTATTGTCCTGCCCACCTTTTTCACGACTCCCTCATCGGCTGCGGAAAAAGTCCTGCATACCCTGGACGTCAAGAGAGCTCTAAAATGTTACCTTCATCGGACTCAGCAACTTAGATCTACGTAACAACTCTTCGTTGCATATGGTCCTTCGGCAAAAGGAAAAGCAATTTCAAAGCAGGGACTGGCCTGATGGGTCTCGTCGACGATTGTCTTCTGTCATTCAAAAGCGGGAAAGCCGCTTCAAGGGCATCCGAGAACTCATTCCATAAGGGCAACTTCGTCATCGACGGCGTTGTGGGCAGGAATCCCGCTGACAGACATTTGCCAGGTGGCGGCATGGTCAGTGCCTCACACATTTACCCGCCGCTACTGCCTCGAACGGCAGCATGCGGACGAAATACAAATGGGAAGAGCAGTCTTGCGCCATCTGTTTCAATAAGGTAAGCCCTTTTCAAGAAGGGTCTGTGCTTAATTTGACATATGTTTATGTGGATGTATATAAGGATGTGTATATATATTTATATTTGTGTATATAGGTATTGATCTGTGCATGTACTGTTGCGCATTTTAAATTGGCATCCTTCGTAAGCGTGGTTCGCTATACATATGCTTGGGAGGTTACCGGATTGCATTCACACCTCCTCTTTTTTCAGGATCACTGCTGTGCATTCTATTCAAAGCATGTGAATCCATGAAAGATCCAATATTGGAGAAGGGAATAGTTTCTTACCTGTAACTCCATTTCTCCAGCATTGGTATCTTTCATGGATTCACATGCGCCCGCCGGCCTCCCCGGAATGCATTTGTCTTGTATATCTAAGTTTCACCCCATTCTGCTTTGGAGGGGTCGAAATCTGAAGGGAGCAGCAGGGGCGGGGTATTTATACCGCTACGTCCTAGTGGGGCATGCGTGCGTGGGCCCAAAACGCTGTAGATAGGACACAAAAGTGTTGAATGTTTTCCTATGGGAAACGGCTTTATAAGTGTACCGAGGGTTCCCAGTCTGTCGACGGAGAATATTCTAAGCATGTGAATCCATGAAAGATACCAATGCTGGAGAAATTGAGTTACAGGTAAGAAACTATTCCCTTTTGCACAATTGCTGGCATTTGGAATAGAACATTTATTGTGGCATTTGCATTGTAATTAACACCTGTTGTATTCGAAAATTTGAATGGACCCGTTCCTTCTGTGTCTGCATACTTTGATGGAAGGGTAGGTGGTGTGCTTGAAGAGGCACTTTTTTGTGTGTGGAGTTGGGCATGTCTTGTCTTTTTTACTCCTTTTGTCTGTGCTTTTGGTATGTAGTATGAGCCGATTTCAATTTCTTTGGTGGTACTCTTGCCAAATCATTTAGTGCTGTGCCTTTCATTGTTACAATGGCCTTCTTATAACAAAGGAAAAGGCATATATAAATTCAGTAACAATTTACATATCAACCTTTATTTGCACACATTCATAGCCACTGTTCGGAAAGGGAGCCCAGAAACAGATACAAATACTGGGGATTTCGACATTTCTAAAAGTTGGTGGTGAGGGGGAGGAAGGGATTGCGGTCTCATTGAAATGTCTCTCATGACACGCAATTTGCAGGGATGGGGGGGCTGGGAAATGGAGAAGGGGGCCATGTGCAGGTGGGGCAGTGGTACTTTATTTTCTCCATAATATGTTCTTGTACAAAATTATTCAAGGCAGCAAAATTGTTTAGTAATTCATCCATTTTGGTGGTCTACTTTCATATTTACAGCGTTTCCTTCAGTTTCTGTGACCGTATGTTGCTGTGGAAGAGGTGCGGCTTCTGGTGTACTCATTTTTGTATTCCTGTATGTTCAGTGAAAGAAAAACAAATGTTTTTAGTATACGGGAAGCAATATATAGTAATTGTTTTACTTTTCACACTGCGTTTCCTACCTATGAGGTTACTATGGTCACTCATTTCGTATTGCAGGAAATTCTCCTTCAGCCTTTCTAGGGTGCTTGCACTTGCAGTAATTCTTTAGCTTTTGACACTGAGGTGCGTACCAATGGGGTTATCGTCCTCATTCATTTTTTTCATGTGGAACATTCTCTTCCAGGCATTCTAGGATGGTTGCCATTGCTGCGCACAAAAAGAAAATATGATGCTTTCCTACTAATGTACACTACAGGACCTGTTGTAATAATATATATATATATATATATATGTGTATATATATATATATTTAGCGTTTTATAGTATTTATAGCGCTTTAGAATATAGTGCTTCACTAAATGTGATGAACATTTTTTTGTTGCCAGCAATAATGTGGCGCACACCTATAGCCTTTTTATGTTGCCAGTATAACATGTGAATATGTGGCTGGAGGCATGCAAGGTATGGAATTCATAATGCAGCAAAAAAGCTCAATGTAAAGCTGCAAAGAGTAAAAGTGCACCACATTTTTTTTTCTCTTCTCTGGAAAACCTCATGCATAGGAGACTACATTATTTATAACCGACTGACTTAATTAACAATTACTAATCACTAATGTTAACTAACTCCTTAACATTATAATGTAATCTCTGTGTGCAAAATGAGGTAGAAATTCATTTTTAAATTGCGCTTGCATATTTTTTCCTCTTCTGTGTTCAGTTTGCAGAAGGCAGAAAGCCTGCATACCAGGAAATTATATTAGAAACAGTTGCTCTGTGAGCAAAGCTTCTATTGTGTAAAAGGAAAGGGTGATGCTGCCTTTTAACCTGATTGGAGGTAAGTGTCTGCAGATATACCATGTAGGCGAAGTGGGTTGATGCAGAGTCCTGCTGAGGGGAAGACTGCCAGAGAGAAGTTGTTGGTGTTTGGGCTTTGAAGACAGAAGTGCATGGTCACTAAGCACTGGCTGAGAATTACTCACTGTGCATTCCAGACACTGAAGATTACAGAAGCTGTTCATGCCGACTGGGCCTGTTGTCCTGAGGCAAGCAGAGAGCAAGGTCGTGTGGGAGGATTTCAAACAAATATTTTTGGTAAGGAGAGAAATTGAGTGAGATCACTGTGTGCCACTGGATGAATGACCGATCTAAAAATATCAGGCAGGCAGAGTAGCCAAAAGAAATCCCCTGCATTTAATTCGTCATGTTAAAATGTTACAAAGTGAATTTTGCTCTGTCTCTGTATTTTTCCCTTCTTTTTTTGTTACAGATAACGATGCAATGCACATGGTAAGATGTTTATTGTGAATTGCACTTGTTTACAATACAAACAATATATATAAAAGCAGATCGTGTAGAGTTTTTTTCTTATTGCATTTGGAATAGCATTTGTGACACGGGGAAGATTCATTGTTTTAGGTAGTACATTTGTCAATTTGCCCATGTAGATAGAATAACAAACAGAATAAGCTGTTATAAAAGGTGTGTGTCCCTTGTATGTTGTTTGGGGGATTCTAATATATATATATATCTGGAGGTCCATGAGCCAGCAATGCCTATGGGCATAGATCACTGGTGTAGATAAGCCTGTGATGCCAGCCACAGATGGTATATGACACTCTATGTAAGAGTTTTGGGTTTTCTTGGATGTAGGTCCAAGGCCCTCTATAGATCACTAGGAGGTATTCTAATAGATAGGAAGGTTTTGTTTATGATGGGGTTATGATATAGGGAAGGAAACTATGCTCACCACTAAATAACCTATCATCACAAAATACCACCAGTACTATATATTACTAGATTCTCCAATATTTATTTATTAATTAAATTTATATAGCGCGCAGGCAGCCCGGGGGCATTGTGGCACTGTTACTTGCAAGGAAGACTTAGTTAGGTATGGTCACTAGAATGATATGAGGCCAAACCCAATCTAAATGCAAGGATAAGTATTACCAAACTACCACTCAACTTTTAGCGGTAAGAAAATACCACCAAACCCCATATTTACATGAAATATCCTACATACGTGGTGCGTCAGCCGGGAAAGTGGCTATAGAGCTTCTACTGGGCGTGGCAAGTGTGTCTCACACTACCATATGTGCATTAGAGGGAACCCATTTCATGATAGCAGTGTGACACTAAAAGTGAATTTTAGAATGTCTCAAATGGAGGCCACATTCCCAGAGCTAGTGCAATATCTGGATGCAAAGCTATATGCACATGGTCATCAAATAATGCCACAGAATGGCATGACCGCATCTATAGTGAAGTACAGAAAGAACCATTAGACAGCATTTTTGCAGAAGGCAGCATAATTCAGGTCTGCCTTTTGAGACTACTAAATGCAGTTGATAAACATGCAGAGAAAGATTGTCTGACACGGTTATGTGCCAAGATATGGTTTATCTTAAATAGATCCCTGCGAATGCAAGAAAATGATGCCAAGCTGATTAGCAGGTTAAAAGCTGATTTGGATGGAGCAAGTGAAAAGGAGGAAATGTTAAGAGCAGAATTGGAGGTATGTCAAAAAGACATGCAGTCAAAATATAGGGATCTTGACACTCAAATGTCTCAAACCAAGAAGCAGTTTGAGGATAGTGAACAAGAACTGAAACACTTGAAAGCGTTGGTAGACCATATTAGACAAGACAAAGATGAGGTTGTTTTGGAAATGCAGGTTTTGCAAAAGGAACATTGTGAGAAAGAAAGTGATCTCCAAAATGTTGAACAGGAAATGGTTAAAATGTTTCAAGAAAGAGACAAGAGAAACAAAGAATTCAATGAATACCAAATACAAATGTGCAATATGCAAGAGGTAATTAATAAGATCAGTGATGAAAACAACTATTTGCTTAAGGAGGCAGATAGGCTCCTTAAAAAGTGCAAGGATTTGGAACAGCAAATGTGCACTTCCAGGTCCCAGGATAGACGGCAGGGCACCACATTCAATGGGGTTGAGGTGAATCCTATTTCTACACAGAGAGCTAGTGCCCCAGCGACTGGGCCGGTGAATGAACTTGGTTGCAGTGCCCTTGGGGGATTTGACACACCCATTTGGGGGCCGCCACCAATCCCATACACTGGACACCAGGGTTGAATCACAAAGTAGTGCAATCCCATGCATAGCAACGAGTAGCCTCATAAAAATAATGAAATCAATCAAGGCTCTGATTAAACCATTTAAAAAAGGAGGGGAGTGCTGTATATAGGACCACTTACAAGCGGTGCATGATATATTCAAAGCCCTCCAGATACCTAAGGAACAATACAGGCAGTGCTTAATTTGTTGGGGTGGTTGCAGGTGCCCAACACCGGCACTCTTTTTTGGGCACCAGAACTAATCAAAGGGGGGCCAGCGCACGTGCAATTGCTTTAGTTGTTCTTCTACTTCATTTTGCTTCATTACAAATCATTGGGTTTGTTTGTCATTTTGATCTCTCGTGCTTGCAGGTGCAGGCCATGGCTGGCTGGGCCTGGGAGGGGCCAGCAATAGCAATGAACAAGTTACAAACAACAGCCAATGAAAACTGCCATTTTGTTACTATGCAGTATTTGATATGTTCTGTATAGTAACACAGAATGTGCAGTTCTCATTGGCTGTTCTTCTGGGCCAGTGAAATGACATGGTGATGTGTTGTTGTTACAGGAGGCAGCGCGGCGCCACCTTCATTTCACGAGTTACTGTGAAGTGAAGGTGTCTAGGCGTGGCATGTGAGAGAGAGAGCCTGTCCTGCCGCACTGTGTGGTGCGGCCTAGTTGCTTCCTGGGGCCCCCCTCTGCCTGCTTTTTCATTTGTGCCAGTGTGTGCCCCCCCCCCCCAGCCTGAGGCCCCAAAAGGAGAGAAGATCAAGTCCCAGTCGGTAAAAGCAGGTAAGTCTGGATCGTAAAACAGCAGCCTGCCCTGAGCCTGTCAGTCATCAGGAAAGGAAGGCCCAGGTCAGGGACCGGGGGGCGGCACGGTCCCCTGGTGGTGTCCTGACTGGCCAGGAGTCAGGACCCCACCAGGGGCCCGTCCGCACCCGGGCTTCTGTCTGTGTGACCTGTGTGCTGCTGACTGCAGTGAAAGGTCCAGGCCAATGTCTGTGACCACCAGGCAGAGCTGCCGCGGCGCAGACTGAGTCGGATGACTCTGCTGCGCCACGGGCCCGTGGATTGTGCCCAAATTAGTGAGTTTTTTACTTTTTACTTTTAAAACCTGGCCTTCCGTGGGGCCGGTGGCTTGGGCCCCGCCCCACAGAAGGTAGGTTTTAAAAGAAATAAGTATTTTTGAGTGGGGACTGGGGCCCATCACTTAGAAAGTGATGGGCCTCAGTCGCCCAAATATACGTTTTTTCTTTTAAAATCTTACTACTGTGGGGCCGCTGCGCACCTATTCTTCTCATCAGCATGGCCGCGGTGGCGGTGGCTGGGTGGCCCCACAGAAGGTAGCCTAAAGTGATTGAGGCAGCTCAGCCAGCAAGGGCCAGGAACGGGCAGGGCACAGGCGGCTGCGTCGTCCTCGTCCGTGGTTGAGTCCTGCTGGGTCTGTGACCCCTTTTTATTAGAGTCCGACTGGGGTGGCCGTGGCCGGGTGGCCCTCGTGTCTCGGAAGTTGCGAGCATTGAACATGAGATGGGTCACCCCAGGACACTGCGTGCAAAACCCCCCAGGACACTACGTGCACAGCCCCCGGGACACTGAGCACAGCCCTCCCACACCCTCTGGACTCAATGAGCACAGCCACAGACCCCCTGAAACAATGTGAGCACAGCCCACCAGAACACTAAGTGCACAGGCAGCCAAGGGGATCACTAAAGCACAGCCCCCCAGGACACTGCATGCACAGCCCCCCAGGACACTGCATGCACAGCCCCCCCCGGACACAGCGTACATGGCCCCTCAGGACATTGGGTGCTCTTAGCTTCCAGGACAACGCGTGCACAGCCCCTCAGGACAGCATGCGCACAGACAGCCCCCTCAGGACTGCACAGCGCGTGCAGCTTCGTTTGTGTCAGTTAGCAATCCAGCACCATGCCCCAAATCACCTGAGCGAAGCCGCAATATCCTGGGGGGGAGCGGATGGGGGTCCCGAAATCCTTGGCCCAAGTGATGTGTGTTTAGCCCCCCTTTACAACGCGGTACACGGTACACCATGAGGCCATGTGCAGGTTTTTACACTTGCATATTTCCTTTTCCATAATTTTGATCCTTCGGGCCCCTGTCCGCCCGTTTGACACCATTTTGATTGCAGGCAGGAGCAGCCATGGCCTTGTGACCTATGCCTCTCTCCACTGCACTAACATACTGCACTGCTTCCTTCACACCAAAACACACACCCGGCAGAGTACAGAAAAGGATTCAGGCGATGCAGGGGCTGAGTGTTTCGTTTTCATTGAAAAGATAGGACCGGCTCGGACTGGCCTATGGGGCAAAATAGCATCCGGCTCGGACTGGCCTATAGGGCAATGCACAAACCAAAAACACAAAATGCTACTGTGGGCCAGCTTTTTTGGTCCATGTGGGCCAGTTTGACGAGTTACTTCACCATTCGGCTAGTAGTTTGGGCCAGTGTCACTGAAAAAATACTCTTTAAAATGCACAATTTGCCTCACATTTTTATCAAAAAGCCTCCCCTGTGGGTACTACTCAGTCTGTCACAAAAGAAATGAATTGTCGTTTGCAACTTTGACCACTTTTTCATTGGTGCCCGACTCCAGACAATTGTATGCCCCAACAACACCATGCTCATGCTTGAAGGAAGGGTGAGGGGGGATGCATTTATGAGATGTGATGACTGATAAGGGCTTGAGAGTAAATTGATTACACAAAACACCTGGATGAGGTGACTGAAGAACAGGCCGAGTGGAGGGTGCTCTTCCTGGAGGTAACCGATTAACAATACTTGGTGTACTTTAACAGATGTCAGATGGGGCAGAAGGAGTAGAGACAAATACAGTGCAACAGTGACTGAAACAGAATGCTTTTTTATTTATTTGCATTTTTAAAGTGCTCACACAGCCTGGGGCATCGAGGCGCAGTTAAAGGAGGAGCATGTCTTAGATGCGTATTTATAACGCGCTTAATACCCAGAGGTTTCGAATTGAGGAGTCGGGGATCGAACCTGTGTTGCTTCGTGTTTTGCTTCCAAGTGGAGCACACTGCCGCTGAGCTATCCTGAGTCCCGGGACAATGATTGTAACGCAGCAGTGAAAAGGGACTTTTACTTGATGGGCGTACACAATGGATACCTACCTCCAACCCTGGAAAAGATGGCAAGAAACTGGTCTGAAAAAATAACGCTCTTGTATGTGCCAGTGAGGACTTTGTCTTATTTGGCACACATAGTCAGAGAGCTAGAGCAATCAGTATAGACCAAACCTAAGTGAGTTTATGACACAACTTATTTCATTGTGAGTCTTAAAGCGGTGAAAATAAAGTGGGTAAATAAATATTTTGCCTTTTGCATCTTATAGTTCCATCCAGGATGAGGAACATAAAGGTACAATGATATTATGTTGGCCCAACATGCTGCTATATGGATTTACATGTTGCTTTTATGCAATTTGTGTATTTTGCAAGTAAACTATAGGACAGTATTGTAGGTCTTGTTGACAACCAAAACTGAAATATTTGTTCGATGTAAAGCATGGAAGAAGGTGGCTGTTCTTTTCCCAAATTGGGTTAACATCCCTGCTTCGCTGTTCAGCATAAGTGTGTGATCCCGGGCAAATAATGTAATCTCACCCTGACTTCAACTGCAAAGGGTGTCTCTCTACCCACTTCTTCCCCTATGCATTTTTGAAGGCAAGTGCAAGTCAAACATAGGTCTGCGGGTGCTGTGATGGAGGTCAGTAAAATATTGTGCAGTGTGTACCGTCCTGTCATGTTGAGTCCACCTTGCCATAGAAACTTTGCCCTGTTAGTAAAATGTCTCACTTGCAATACCTACAGATTTGGCCCACTATGTCCTAGACTTTTTTTCCTACCCTCAAGTTTGAGTTTCTACAATCCACCGAGTGGGGAGTGTAAGGGTGTGCAGCTCAGAGCAGAATAACCTGATGCTGTATTACCAAGTAAGGGAGCACCTGTAAGATACCTCCTGCTAATAAAGCAACTGCGGCCTGTACATCCACAACCCGAGACAGTGTATTATTTCTGGGGGGTTGTTGGGGAAGGTTATGGGAAAAGGGAAATGCGTGGAGGGCTGCAGGTTAAACCAAAGTGAATTTATAAACCAGGTAAATCAAATGCAGGGCCTGTGGAAGGCCAGTGTGGGGTGTTGCGGCTAAGCAGGTGGATGCGCCGAGTGCAAGAAGGAATTTAGCAGACACCATCATAGCTGCTACATGCAGCTGGATCAGGGGTGGGGGGGCCTCCTCAGACTGGATGGCACAAGGAGACAGGAGAAGAGAGGGAGCAAGGAGGTGCAAATGGGGCATTGGGGGAGCTGCCTAGACCATCCCCTAACTCAGGCTTAAAGGCACGGGGAGGTGAGGGAAACAGCCTCATTCTCCGACGACCAATAAGTGTTTATCCAACTTTAAAGCATTATACTTTCTCAACCCATGTGTGCCCTTCCCCATCCATCCCACTACTGGCCTATGCCAGCAGTTGCTGCAGCACCAAACATGTGAGATGGAGCAGCAGCAGTGTGATTGGCTGGTGGTGGGCCGATCTAGGTCTAGCACTGAACTGGTGCGGGCCGCGCTCCCGCACTATGGGCAGCGCCCCGCGCAGCATTATGGGGCCAATATTTTTTGGGCACTGGCACTTATTTACAAATTAAGCACTGAATACAGGCAATACTTTCACTTAACTCTAGATGCTCCCACAGCCAGTATCATTAGAGGGTTAAATGAACAGCAGGATATGACATGGACAGAGTTTGAAAAAGAGATTAGACGTAATTTTTCTCCTTTCCAATCATTGCAATAGGCAAAAAAGGTTGCATACACAATTACGGCTGGGCCTAACACGTCACCTTGCCAGTTTTTGCAAGACTTAAAAAGAGTTTTCTCGCTTTGATGTATCTTTTGACCCCAATTGCAATGAGTTTAAAACTGCCTACTTATATGGGCTACAGAAAGACATCATATCACAGTTAGTCCGTGAATTTGACCGTGACAAGTCCCTTGAATGGATTGTACACCAAAGTACAAAACTATATGAAGTACTCTATTGTCCAGATAGAGAAAATGATAAAATGAGACACTAGACCAAAATCTAAAGAACCCTCAGCAACAGTGATGGAGATCAGGTCAGCCAAAAGGTCCCTTGAGTCTGCTCAAAGTCCAGGTAAAAATAATTTGGCACCTGAACAAAGGGGTAATCAACAGAGGTCGTCACTCCCTGCACCAATGTTTCAATCACATGATCCTAGTAATAGGGAGAGCTACATTAGCCCTAGGTACTTTGGAGACAGACCCCGGGCAGTATATAGGCCTGATATATCAGGTATGAATAACAATCAGAGACCAAGTCAGGATCAAAGAAATAATAGTCTCTACCAGATATTGGGTACACAAAGCAGATTTGACCCTAACACCATGATATATGGTAATCATGATAAACCCTGATATGTGGATCAATTTACTGAAAATGGGAATCAGCATAGTGGACAGTACCCACAAAATGAGAGACACGACATGAGGCAGAATATGAATTGTGCTCCACGTCAATACAATGAATCACCACCACCAGGGGACTACAATCAAAGGATGGGTGCACCTCGCTCCCCTCCACATACGAATCAAGAGTTCAGGAACAATCCCAGTAGAAATCACTCTCCTGAGAGGTATCAGAATAGATTCAATCAGGAGGAAAACAACCAATATCGATCTAGGCCACAGAGAGAGGATTCTAGAGAAATGGAAAGATTCCAGTTTCTCGAGGCCCAAGTGAAAATGTTGGCTGAGCAAATTGGAAAGCTCTGTACAGCACAAAAACAGTCATCAAAGGATGGGGCAGAATGCCATAGCACTGACTGGGCGGTTTCTGACAAGTGACTAAGTAGTAATGATACCTGCAATGTTAAGAAAACAGATTGCCCTGATGCGATTTTGAATAATGACTCTGAAATGTTTAATGATTTTAAAATGAAGGTACTGGCAAATGAACATGTGACAAAGTGCAAATACTTCTAAAAAAGAAGTTCGGTTTAACCTAGAGCTAAATCAGACATTGGAGATTTGTACAAATGAAAAAGGAAAACCTGACATTCCAAAAGAACAAAGAGACAGATTTAAGAAAAATAACTTATGCATGGGGAATACCAGTGAACAGGGAGTAAGTGGGGATGCTAGAACTCCTTCCCTGGGCAATCAAAACACTAACCAAACACAGGCAGAAAAAAAAATACTCAAAAGGAGGGTACAGATCAATCACACGAAGAGTTCTTTGAGCCACAGATTTTTGAAGAAGTTAAAAGGACTGGTACCATACCAAATAACCACAAATGCACAGAATTAGAAAATGTCAAATTACCAAGTAATGTTTTTACACATGTTCAGTTGGAGGATTGTAGTGTGACCTCTGATGATCCCTGGATGGATGGACGAACAGTGACCACACTCCAAAAAACCTCTGAACATGGGGAAATGAATAGTCTCTCACACAGAAAGGGACAGAAAGGAGGGAAACATGTCTTTCCATTTACCAATGTGCTTAGCCAAAAGTGGAAAAGGCCTGAGAAAAGTGAGTCCTGAAATCAGTAAGAATTCTCACTTTTTATGTATATTAGAGGAAGCTGAAGACCGGTACCATGCTCCCATCACTGCAGAAGGGAAATGCAATACATTTGCGATGATTGACACCAGTGCACAGGCCACAATTATGTCCAAGGAATTGGTAAAAAGTGTCAATGAAAGGAGATCTCCACAGAATCCGATCACAGTGAGGCAAAGTGAAGGACCAGTGCATACTTTTAACGGTGAAGAGGTGCCTATTATAGGTGTTACCGAAGTTGACATAAAGATAGGAAAACACAGAATGAAACAGGAGGTATTGATCACATCTATTTGTGAAATTCCATTTCTGATGGGGACAGATTGCCTGAAAGGATTGTCTCCTCTCATAGATGGGGTGAATGGAGTACTGTGGTCATTAACGAAAAAACCATTGAGACCTAAGAAAATAAAATCACAAAACAGCAGTATAAATGAATGCCACACCGTTGCCAAACCGAATGATGCAGTGGAGGTATACCTCCAGAATAGCTGTATACCTAGCGTTACTGTCATCTTGATGTGTCAAGATAAAATGTATGGTGGGAAGGAAAAACAATCTGTGCAGATTTATTTAGACCCTTGAAAAAAATGGCAAACTGAAATAGATGAGTACACATTGCGCTTCTATTTAAAAGAGAAGAAATGCAAACAGAATACTACTCCTAAAACAGACACAGAAAAACACATAACTTCTATTTCTGAAATACACATGGAAAATGAGCAACCATGGGTTCACATTGGTATAAATGACCATTCTAAAGTGATAAAAGCCACCTTAGCGCTTGAACAGGAAAGAAGCTTTATTAATGAGAAATTACTGCAGAAAATAATGGAGAGGGAGGAGATCCCAAAATTTAGAATTAAAAACCAATATGTGTCTGGTTTGGACAGTCCAGACTTTGAAAAACGAATTGCAGGCAGATGCATGCTAAAGATTAATATTGGGCAGAAGACAATTTATCATAATGTATGTATAGTGGGTAGAACACAAAATGACTTATACATGGGCAATGATATCATGCACAGAATGTGTATGGTGTTAGATTTCCTTAATCAAAAAATATGGTCACGGCTAGGTGGGCCTGCACCTGAATTTGAAGACAAAAGAAAGGCTTATCATTGCGCACAACTGGTCCCATATGCAATTGAATTACAGGCGAGGAAGGATACTTTTATTCCTGCATTCACCAAGCAGATTGCAATAACGCTGCAGTGCAAAAATGGACAGCAAATGAAAGATTCTGATGCATTTGTGTGCTTGAACGAATCCATAAAACAGCAAGGCCTGGATTATGAATACATCCCATTGATAGATGTTGGCGAAGGGTCTGTAAAAATTATGGTGAATAATAAAGGGTGTCAGGGTATTAATTTAAAGGAAAATTCATCCTTAGGTATGGCCATACAAAAATCACATTATACTGCAGATTTCAATAACATGGTAATTGGAAATATCCCTGAAAGGTATGTAGACGCAGGAGGTGTATTGCCAGAATATCTGGATTCTCAGCCCAAAGGGATCTTTAAAATTCAATCTGTGTACACTTATGATTCAAATGAGACAGTGTGCTGTCACCAAGAGGATTATATAGTATTTGACTTAAATGAAAATGAAACAGAAAATCAGCACATTGAAGTGGAAGCTGATATGCCGAAATATTTAAAAGTGGCAGCCTTACAGAGAGACAAAGCCACACAGTTGGAAGAAAGCACAGAGATGGAGGATTCCCAGAATTCTCAAAAATGGTAGAGGAGCAGATTTTGTCAGCAGATGCATGCGATAACAATGAAGATAAAAATGAATTGAGGAAAATATTTATGGAATTTAAAGATCTCTTTGCTAAAGATGCATATGATTGCAGCCTAACTAATTTACATGTTGCCACATTACCGGAAGGGTGTAGTAGAAATCTGTCAGGATTCCTGCCCCTCATGTTCCCAGCCCTCCAAGATGTTAGGCTGGAGCCAGGCCACGATCACCTACATGGCCCTCAAGGGTCTCTTCATCCCTCCAAAGACCCACTTGGAGTCAGACTTGGCGCTTGTGGCACCAGACTCACTCACTCCCATAGGATAACATTGGGGATTGGACTTGTAGTGCATTGATGGGGACAAGATGGATGCCCCCACATATTTCGGTTCACAGAACTGCATGAGCGGTCTAGTCTTTTGGGTGTGGTTCAGCCCAGAGACACCTGGGATACCCAGAGACTATTTAAACCACACCCAGGCTGAGAAACATGCTTTGCGTTTTCTGCACCTGCAGCGTGACACTCACCGTGTTCGGATCGGTCTCCAGTAGGCCTGCATCTTTCATCTGCGCTCAGCTCCTGCAAGAACAAGAACACTGTTAGGAACAGCCTTGCCTTGCGGCACTTCTGCCCATCATTCATCGCTCCTTCTGTTCTGCAGGCATCTTCGGGGGTGTCATTCCCATCCCGGCACACCGCTTCCAAAGGAATAGGAAAAAGAACAGAAAAAAGGCATTAGTGAGCATTCTGCAAATCTTCACTTATTTTTAAATACTGTACGAGCTTCAAACGCTTACCTGAATCCCAGCCGCTCTGGGGGAACTCTGTCACTGGAACTTCTCATCCATCTGCAAGAGGGAAAAGACACTCCAGGTTAGCATGGAAACATCTAGAGGCGCTGCATACCACGCTTACCCACCGCATTTGTTCTTCATAACAGGCATCCACGCTGAAAACGTTCGGCACCTAAAAGACACAGAAAAAGAACTCAGTTCAATACAAATACGAAAGGGGTGCATCGCGCTCTCACTCACCTTCAGCGCTACTCATCTCAGCAGCACGCCGCCATCCCGGACGCCGGCCATCATCTAAGGAAGGAAAGGAACGAAGTTAGAGAACTGTTCAAAAGACTCATACTTGCATGTCGGACTCTTGCCAGTGAAGTAACTAGGCAGCAATGAGCCTGCATCCATCAACGTGCCCCTGCGCTGAAAGCAGGACGGAGAGCACACTATCCAAGAAAACAAGGTGAGCTGTGGAACAAAGGGAAGGATTGGACCCCGGGGAAGAAGGGGTTCAAGCACACAGACAGTAGGGAGTTAAACTCTACCAATCCTATGTTTCAGGCCCAGTCTCCATTCGAATAGCCTCCAGTGAAGGGTTTGAGGTCGTAAGAGGTCAGAACAGGCTGAGTGACGTCCCCGTGGATTCCAGGTGAACGTTACAGAACGCAAAGCCTTACATCAAAATCCACCTGGGCGTCAAGGAAACGTCAGAAACCGACCAGTTAGCCCACATGTTGTGGCAGCTACGTTCCGAAGTACATGCAGCCAGGCAGGAGACCAACACCCTGAGGAGAGAGCTGATAGTAGCCAAAGAACGCACTGATGATTTAAGCTGGCAACTTCTGCAGTCACATGCAGGGCATGCACCATTGCTGGGAAGCATGCCCTCGATGCCAGCGCCATCAGCCAATCTCGTTCAGATAACCCTTCCTGGGGCAGTTCACTTGGCCCCGTCCGAACGATTTACGGGGATCCCAAGAGGTTTGCAACGTTCATGAACCAGTGCCACCTGTACTTCCTTTTCAGGCCAGGGGCCTTTCCGAATGACCAATCACGGGTCGCTTTTGTGCTACCCGTGTCGTGGACTGGTCTGTCCCCTTTGTGGCCCAAGACGATCCTTTGCTGCATGACTTCAGGGGCTTTCAGCAGGAGATGGAAAAGCGGTTCGCCCGTCGTACTCATGGGCAGGCATTAGATAACAAGCTTCTGTCCCTACGCCAAGGGAATCAAGACCTATTAACATACATAGCCACGTTCAATAGACTCGTAGTTGAAGCAGAATGGCCAGTGGAGAAGAGAACCATGTTATTTCATCTAGGGTTGCGGGGGGAGCTCAAGGATGTCCTCGCACCTGAAGGCCTAGCTTGACCAATACCTGGCCAACGGGTTCATCCGTCCCTCGAAGTCTCCAGCAGCCAGTCCTCTATTCTTTGTACCCAAAAAGGAGGGGGACTTGAGAATGTGCATCGACTATCGCGCACTGAACCAGATTACCGTAAAAAATCGTTACCCCCTGCCACTGATCCCTGAATTGCTTGATCAAGTCAAAGCTGCCCAAATCTACACAAAACTAGACCTGAGGGGGGCATATCACCTTGTTCGCGTAAAACAGGGGACGAATGGAAAACCGCTTTTCACACCAAATACGGCTCGTACGAATATCAAGTAATGCCCTTTGGCCTTTGCAACGCGCCTGCTGCATTTCAATACTTCATGAACGATGTCCTACAGGAATTGATTGATGTCAGTGCTCTAGTGTACATCGACGATATCCTAGTATATTCTGCATCAAAGCAGGGCCACGTTAAACATGTCCGATCCGTATTGGAGAAACTCTGTCAACACCACTTCTACACCAAGCTCGAAAAGTGCTCATTCCAACTCTCTGAGGTGGAATTCCTGGGCTTTCTCAGCCCGAATGGAATCCGAATGGATGTACACAAGGTAGATGCTATCCTGAACTGGCCATCCCCAAATTCATTCAAGGGGGTTCAAAGCATGCTGGGTTTTGCAAACTTCTACCGACGGTTGATCCCAGGATTTTCGAAAATCGTGTCTCCCATCACGTCATTACTAAGGAAAAGCAACAAAAAGTTCCAGTGGACAACAGAAGCCGAGGAGGCTTTCCAGGAACTCAAAGCAAGATTCAAATCTGCCCCAATCTTACGCCACCCTCGCCCTGATCTCCCATACCTGGTGGAAACGGATGCCTCAAGCATGGCTATGGGAGCCGTCCTCTCACAAAAGGACCCCGAAACGGGCCAGTTACACCCTGTTGCCTTCTGGTCGCGTAAATTCACACCCCCTGAACTCAATTACGCTATCACAGACAAAGAACTCCTGGCCATTAAATCAGCCTTTAAGGCATGGCGGCACTACCTCTTGGGCGCCAGACACACAATCACCGTAATAACTGACCACCGGAACCTCCAGTACCTAAAAATGGCAAAGGCCCAATCCTCACGACAACTAAGTTGGGCTCTTTTTTTTTTGCTGAATATGACTACATGATTACATTTCGACCAGGGGTGAAAAACGGGAAGGCCGATGCCCTTTCCCATATGGGGGTGGAAGAGCAAGGGTATCGGACCCCTGACCCAATAGCAGTCATCCCAAGTGACAAGCTCCTAGGAATCACAGCAACCATAACTCAGAAAGAATTACATGAAGAAATCCAAAACCTGATGAGTCCGGAGCAATTACAAGCGTGGAGTGAACAAGGAGAATATTACATGATAAAAGATCAGTTGCCCTACTTCAGGAATCGTTTATTCTTACCAAACCAAGAACTACGAGAACAAGTCATGTCTGGTTATCATGATTCCTTGATCGAAGGCCACCCCGGAATTGCTAAAACCCCAGCCAAGGTAAAACGAAATTAATGGTGGCCCATGTGGCGTAAAGACATTATCCAATTCATCCTATCTTGTGTAGTGTGTGCTCAAAACAAGTCATCCAAGCAGAAACCTGCTGGGCTATTACAACTATTGGAAATCCCACCAGCACCCTGGCACACGTTGTCCCTAGATTTTATTACTGACTTACCACCCAGTCAAGGGTTTAACACTATTCTTGTGGTCGTGGACCTATTTTCAAAAATGGCACATTTCATTCCTCTTAAGGGGCTCCCAAATGCTTCCGCTCTGGCAAAGGTATTTCTTGAAGGCATCGTACGGCTCCATGGGTTTCCTTCAGTTTTGGTCTCAGACCGAAGTACTCAATTCGTATCTAACTTCTGGAGAAAATGCTGCTCTATGGCCCAGATAGACATCCGGCTATCCACCAGTCACCATCCCCAAACGGATGGTCAAACTGAGAGGACAAATCAGACGCTCGAGCAGTATCTGCGTTGCATGTTACACCAAGCTGAAGGAAGCTGGTTTGACCTATTATGGATAGCTGAATATGCTTATAATAATTCCCTACACACCAGCACTGGGCAGACACCCTTTTATACCATGTATGTCAGGTACCCACGTACTTCTGAGTTGGACGTTCCTACAACCCTGGAAATGCCAGCAGTCAAAACCTTGCACACGACCATTTCTCAAACCTTCAAAAGGGCAGCTAAACACTTACTTCAAGCCAAGAATCGCCAAAAGAAGTTTGCTGATCAACACTGAGCAAAGGACCCCAACTACCAAGTGGGAGAAAAAGTCTGGCTGGCTTCTAAACACTTGTCCATTAAAGGAACCCAAACTTTCCGTCCAAGATACCTGGGTCCATTCACAGTCACCTCTGTGATAAATCCTCTGGCGGTCAGACTAGCTTTGCCGTCAAACATGAAGATTCCTCCTGTGTTCCACGTGTCTCTCCTTAAACCGGTTCAACCTGGGACCCGGGTAGCAACCGCCACCGCAGCCAGTAATAGTCACCGGGGAGGCAGAATTCGAAGTCAAGGACATCCTAGATTCAAAGTACATCAGATCCAAATTATACTACTTAGTAAACTGGAAGGGGTATGGTCCACAAGACAGGACATGAGAGCCTTGTGAGTACATCCATGCACCTCGCTTGCTTAGACGATTTCATCAAAACCATCCAACCAAACCAGGACCAGACAGAAGAGCCACCTTGAGAGGGGCCTTGGGGGGGGGGGGGGGTGCTGTCATGATTCCTGCCCCTCATGTCCCCAGCCCTCCAAGACGTCAGGCTGGAGCAAGGCCACGATCACCTACATGGCCCTCAAGGGCCTCTCCATCCCTCCAAAGACCCACTTGGAGTCAGACTTGGCGCTTGTGGCACCAGACTCACTCACTCCCATAGGATAACATTGGGGATTGGACTTGTAGTGCATTGATGGGGACAAGATGGATGCCCCCATATATTTTGGTTCCCAGAACTGCATGTGCGGTCTAGTCTTTTGGGTGTGGTTCAGCCCAGAGACACCTGGGATACCCAGAGACTATTTAAGCCACACGCAGGCTGAGAAACATGCTTTGCGTTTTCTGCACCTGCAGCGTGACACTCACCGTGTTCGGATCTGTCTCCAGTAGGCCTGCATCTTTCTTCTGCGCTAAGCTCCTGCAAGAACAAGAACACTGTTAGGAACAGCCTTACCTTGCGGCACTTCTGCCCATCATTCATCACTCCTTCTGTTCTGCGGGCATCTTCGGGGGTTTCATTCCCATCCTGGCATGCCGCTTCCTAAGGAAAAGGGAAAAGAACAGAAAAAAGGCATTAGTAAGCATTCTGCAAATCTTCGCTTATTTTTAAATACTGTACGAGCTTCAAATGCTTACCTGAATCCCAGCCGCTCTAGGGGAACTCTGTCTCCGGAACTTCTCATCCATCTGCAAGAGGGAAAAGACACTCCAGGTTAGCATGGAAACATCTAGAGGCGCCGCATACCGTGCTTACCCACCGCATTTGTTCTTCATAACCGGCATCCACGCTGAAAACGTTGCGGAACCTAAAAGACACAGAAAAAGAACTCAGTTCAATACAAATACGAAAGGGGTGCATCGCGCATCGCGCTCTCACTCACCATCAGCGCTACTCATCTCAGCAGCACGCCGCCGTCCCCGGACGCCGGCCATCATCTAAGGAAGGAAAGGAACGAAGTTAGAGAACTGTTCAAAAGACTCATTATACTTACCTGTTGGACTCTTGCCAGTGAAGGAACTAGGCAGCAACAAGCCTGCATCAATCAACGCGCCCCTGCGCTGAAAGCAGGACAGAGAGCACACTATCTAAGAAAACAAGGTGAGCTGTGGATCAAAGGGAAGGGTTGGACCCCTGGGAAGAAGGGGTTCAAGCACACAGAGACAATAGGGAGTTCAACTCTACCAATCCTGTGTTTCAGGCCCAGTCTCCAGTTGAATAGCCTCCAGGGAAGGGTTCGAGGTCGTAAGAGGTCAGAACAGGCTGAGTGACGTCCCCGGGGATACCAGGTGAGCTTTACAAAATACAGTATTTGTGAGCCAGTACCGGTTACCACTGGCATGTTTAGAGTCATTGGCAGAGATAAATCAAAATTTGGAGTCTCTGGGAATTATCAGGCCCATTCATAGCACATCCAACACACCTATTTTGGGTGTGTTAAAGCCAAATGGTCAATGGCGCCTGTGTGTAGATTTGAGAGAATTAAATAAGAGTGCCAGTGTCCAGATGGCCACTGCCATTCATTGATCAAGGCCTGGCTCGGGTGCATGGCTCAAAGGTGTTTACTAAATTAGATCTCACATTCTGGATATTGGTGTGTGCCACTGGCAGAGGATATTCAGAATTTGTTTTCATTTTCATTTGATAAGAAGCAATACGCATGGGTTAGAACTCCATTCGGATACATCAATAGTGGGAGTGAATTTGATATATTTTTGAAAAAGGCTATGCCTGATGCAGCGGAAAGAGGAACTATTGTTTATGTGGATGATGTCCTGATAAAAAATGAAAGCTTAAAAAGCCATTTTGATGGAATGAGGCATGTTCTTGGCCAACTGCAAAAGGCAGATGCCAAAGTATCTTTACAGAAAGCACAATGGTGCAAGAAAAGGTGAATTTTCTAGGCCATGAAGTGACTAAACATGGACTAAACCCACAAAAGACGGTAGAGGCCATGCAGAAATTAAAAGACCCTAGATGTGTGAAAGGTTTAAAAAGTTTATTAGGAATGACAGGATATAACATGAAATTTATTGAAAATTATGCTGAAATTACTCAACCATTGACTAAACTACTGAAGCTGAATACACCCTGGAAATGGGAAAAAGAACAATCTGAGGCAGTGGCTAAATTAAAAGAATGTCTAATAAAGGCACCATGTTTAGCATACCCCATAAAGAATAGGGATTTCATTATAGAAATAGGTTTCTCTGAACATTGTATGTCAGCAGTGTTATCTCAAAAACCTGATTTGAATCACAAAACCATTGCTTATGCAAGTAAGGCATTTTCTAAAGTTGAAGTTAAATTCAGTGATTGTGAAAAAGGCCCTTTTGACCACTGTGTGGGCGTTACAGCATTTCCGCCCCATTTTCAGGGAGAAAAGGTAATCATTGAGACAAATCATCAGCCATTGCAATTTTTAGAGAGTAAAAGGATTAGGTCAGGCAACCTAGCACAGTCCACAATTACTTTTTGGACACTGGCATTGCAAGGCTTTCCTGTAGAAGTGTGTTATGGCCAAAATAAAAAGAGCCCAGTTGCTCAAGGATTGGCAGATTTACATGACTGTGCAGCTGAACATATATCAAATGAAGTAGAAGTGGAATGTAGTTTACAGTAGTTTGAACAATCACCACACAGAGCTTTTGATGAAGACATGCAAGGATTTGCCAACTGTATATGTTGACGGTTGTGCTTTTCACATTGAAAATGACAGTAACAAACAATTGGTATCAGGAATAGGACATTCCCAGTGTAGGGATGAGAATTGGGGCTAGGAGAAGTCAAGTAGCATAATTGGCAGCCATTTATAAAGCAAGTACTACTGCAGTTGATAATAAATTTTGTGAAATTGTCCTGGTGACTGATTCTGATTATGCACGAAATAGCTTTGTGGATTATTTGCTTGGCTGGAAAGTAAGGGGCATGATTACGTACAATAAAAAGTCTCTCAAACATGGAAAAATGATACAGGCTATAGACAAATTGGTGTCAGAGAATGATTTGAAAATATACTGGAGGAAAATTCGTGGACATCTAAAATCTCCAGGAGAGGATAAGGAGGGGAATGATAGAGCAGATAATTTAGCCAAAATTGGCTAAAGATGGGAGAGTTGCTACCTATTAAACACTTACTTGGAGAAATACAGATTGATGCAGTTACACGCTTTAAGGCTCCAAAAGAGGTAGAACAACCAGTAGTACAGTGGAGTTATGATACACCAGATGAAGACCTGAATAAGGCACAAAAAGATGATCCAATTTTGGGAATCTATTATAATCATTTGATAGACCCTGAACAAAATCCTTTAACTGAAAATGATTGTACAGGAAAAGGAGAGTCCAGGGTGCTTTTAAAGAATAAAAAAGGAATCAGACTACAGGATGGACTCATGATTAGGGAATCCATAACAGGACATATACAGTGGGTGGTTCCCCTTTCATTTAGAGGGCTAATGCTACACCATGCACATGATGCAATAACTGCAGGACACAGGGGTTCACAAAAAACATTAGAGGTACTGAAAGACTATGCTTACTGGACACATATGTCCCAAGATGTGGAATTGTATACTAGGGGATGTCTCGTATGTGCCCAATTTAAACCCGCTTCACAAATGCATAGGGCTACTCTGATGAAGAGGGTAACCCTTCCATGGTCAGATTTGCAAATAGACTATGTAGAGCCTGTAAAAAGGTCAAGCAGGGGGAACCGTTATATTTTAAGTGTGGTTTGTTTGATGTCAAAATGGATAGTGTATTCCTGCACCAGATTGTAGTGCGCAAACAGCAGCTATATTACTGGTGAATCATATTTTCAAGATTTGGGTTACCACAAAGAATAGAATCAGATAGAGGAAGTGATTTCACAAGCGCTTTAATGAGTAAAGTGTGGCAGATACTGGGCGTGAAAAGAACGCTGCATATTGCATACAGACCCGCCTCTTCTGGGGGTGTTGAACGTTGCAACAGGTCTGTTGTGGACATATTAAAGAAGTTTTTAGCAGAGGCATGTTCCAGCTGGGATTTACGTTTACCTCTGGTTTTGATGGCAATCAGATCAACTCCTGCCAAAGCAACATGTATCAGCCCTCATGAAGTATTGACAGGTAGGAAAATGGTGTTACCACAACACTTGTTATACAGGACACATGAACAGACACTTGTAAGCGCATCTACAGTTCACAAATATATGGAAGAACTGAGGAAGCATTTACAACATGCATTTGTTTTTGTGCATCGGAATTTGGAAAGGGCTGTTGACAGTGCAAAATCATATTATGATAAAAAGGCATCTGTGAAAGAGTATGGTGTAGGGGACCAGGTGTATAAATTTCATTTTGGAAAAGGTAAACAGAAAAATTCAAAATTTTTGGCGGCCTGGCAGGGGCCTTTTCAAATCATAGATAAGGTGTCTCCAGTGGTTTAAAAAATATTAAGAACAGAGGGTGAAACGGTAACAGAGCAATTTGTTCATGTTAACCAAATTAAGCCCTGTCATCCCAAACATGAAGTCAGGAGGCTTGAGCAAGTAGAAACAGCTCAAGTGCCCTGAATACAAGAAAGAAAAACACACCGTACCCTTCATAATATCCAATACCAGAGAAATAAAATAGATGTAATTCTTGTTGTGAAATAGATGTAAATAAAAATATCATAGGTGATAAACATTAACACAAAGGGGGCTGAAGTAGATGGTATTATTTTATTACAAAGTTGAAATATGTTTAATGTATAATGATGTTCTGTATACATGTTTTCTCTCTAACATGTGCTTAGTTTCAGAGACCAGAGAAAAAGGGCAAAATATTTTGGACTAAATATTTTATTTTTGGTAAAAGGGTGAAATTGGTATTGTGCTATGTACTTAATCTGTCTCTTTTCTATTTGATTTAGAACAATTAACCTGTATTTTGAGGTCGGAGGTCACAGGACCAGAGGACACGGGAGTCATGGAGTCCACGGGATGAAGATCAAGTATTGCCTCCGGATGGAGGTGAAGACAAAGTAACCAGGACTCCAAAAGAGGTGATTCCTATGGAAAGCATCCAAGAGGGCCAGGATGAAAGAATGCACCAGATGAACCAGATGATGTGAAGTTGATGATCGCTGGACATCTTTAATGAAACAATGTTGAACTGAACCTGCAGTGTTGTGGGTGCATTAATTCCGATGCATCCTGGAAGCATGGGCGATGGAGTCCCACAACTTTGTTTTATTTATTTTAATTAGTTATGTTAATTCTTTGTTTTAATTATTTGTTTTATTTATTATTTTGTTATTTAACTTAAAATATTTGTTTCACAATTAAACAAAGACATTGGACTATGGACACTTCAGTTGGAAAGAAAAGTGTACAATATTCTATAAGAACTAATGGACTCATTGGAGATGAATTTTGCTTTTATGGTAACTGAGCGGTGATGTATTATGAAAAATGTAAATGTTCATTTTATGGAGTTGCTATAGTGGAAAGAGAAAGAGGAGCACAAGTTGGGTTTCTTCCAATTGTGGATTTGAATGCTACCAAATTGTCAGAAAAGGAGGGATATGTAGTAATATACATAGCGTTTTATAGTATTTATAGCGCTTTAGAGTATATAGTGCTTTAGAATATAGTGCTTCACTAAATGTGATGACATTTTTTTTGTTCCCAGCAATAATGTGGCACACACATATAGCCTTTTTATGTTGCCAGTATAACATGTGAATATGTGGCTGGAGGCATGCAAGGTATGGAATATTCATAATGCAGCAAAAAAGCTCAATGTGAAGCTGCAAAGAGTAAAAGTGCACCAATTTTTTTTTTCTCTTCTCTGGAATACCTCATGCATAGGAGACTACATTATTTATAACTGACTGACTTAATTAACAATTACTAATCACTAATGTTAACTAACTCCTTAACATTATAATGTAATCTCTGTGTGCAAAATGAGGTGAAAAGAAAATTTGTTTTTAAAAGTGCACTTGCATATTTTTTTTCTTTCTCTTCTGTGTTCAGTTTGCAGAAGGCAGAAAGCCTGCATACCAGAAAATTATATTAGAAACAGTTGCTCTGTGAGCAAAGCTTCTATTGTGTAAAAGTAATGGGTGATGCTGCCTTTTAACCTGATTGGAGGAAAGTGTCTGCAGATATACCACATACGCGAAGTGGGTTGGTACAGACTGCTGCTGAGTGGAAGACTGTCAGAGAGAAGTTGTTGGTGTCTGGGCTTTGAAGACAGAAGTGCATGGTCACTAAGCGCTGGCTGAGAATTACTCGCTGCGCATTCCAGACACTGAAGATTACAGAAGCTGTTTGTGCCGACTGGGCCTGTCGTCCTGAGGCGAGCAGAGAGCAAGGCCGTGTGGGAGGATTTCGAACAAATATTTTTGGTAAGCAGAGAAATTGAGTGAGATCACCGTTTGCCGTTGGATGAATGACCAATCTAAAAATATCAGGCAGGCAGAGTAGCCAAAAGAAATCCCCTGCATTTAATTTGTCATGTTACAATGTTACAAAGTGAATTTTGCTCTGTCTCTGTATTTTTCTCTTCTTTTTTTGATACAGATAACGATGCAATGTACATGGCAAGATGTTGATTGTGAATTGCACTTGTTTACAATACAAACAATATATATATAAAAGCAGATCGTGTAGAGTTTTTTTCTTATTGCATTTGGAATAGCATTTGTGACACGGGGAAGATTCATTTTTTTTAGGTAGTACATTTGTCAATTTGCCCATGTAGATAGAATAACAAACAGAATAAGCTGTTATAAAATAAGCGGGTGTGTGTGTGTGTGTGTGTGTTCCCCTTGCATGTTGTTTGGGGGATTCTAATATATATATATATAATATATATATATATATATATATATATATATATATATATATATATATATTTATATTATGGAGGTTCATGAGCCAGCATTGCCTATGGGCATAGATCACTGGTGTAGATAAGCCCGTGATACCAGCCACAGATGGTATATGACACTCTATGTAAAAGTTTTGGGTTTTCTTGGATGTAGGTCCAAGGCCCTCTATAGATCACTAGGAGGTATTCTAATAGAAAGGAAGGTTTTGTTTATGACGGGGGTTATGATATAGGGAAGGAAACTATGCTCACCACTAAATAACCTATCACCACAAAATACCACCAGTAGTATTTATTACTAGATTCTCCAATATAATGTAACAAGGTATGGTCACTAGAATGATATGAAGCCAAACCCAATCTAAATGCAAGGATAAGTATTACCAAACTACCACTCAACCTTTAGCAGTAAGAAAATACTGCCAAACCCCATATTTACTCAAAATATCCTACACTGTGCAATTATAACATACACTTTAGTGTACTTAGTATGCTGCACTAACGTTCTGCTCTCAGTAGTTGGCATCCCTAACTCTGCCTCTTCCTCCTTTGTTGGCATGCGCAGCAGGTGTGTGGTAAGATTGTTGAAGGCAGATGTTTCTTCTCTTGTTGGTGCATTCCATTACGCTGCATACCCTATGCCTTTTCACTGTTTGTTTTCGAAAGTACCCACTTTGTGCACCTACTGCATTTTCCCTTACCAATCGTAGACTTGCTGCTTTTTGTATATGTTTCTTGTCTTTGCTGCATGGTACCACTTTGTACGACCAGCCCTCCCTTTCTCGGCAGGTTGGACGCCACCAGATGTCCGCAAACAAACGTACTGTTCGCAACCACTGTGGCTATTAGTATGGTGCCACCGGCTTCAGTATGCTGTGCAGTACATCTATACAAAATAAGAGTATTCTGGTAAAAACCTATGAAATGCAGTGAAAAAAAACATTGTTAAAGGGACGTTATGGTTAAGTTGCACTACTAAAAACTTTTCACCTTTACTGAAAAAACTATGCTAAAGGAGTGTTCTGGTTACAGTGCCCTACTAAAAACCTATGCAGTTTACTAACAAAAACATAGTTAAAGGGATGTTATGGTTAAGTTGTGCTACTAAAAACCTATGCAATTCAATGGACAAACGTTGTTACAGGGACGTTATGGTTACAGGTAAAACCGAAAACCCCCAGAAATTCGCCAGTTATGGTAAGCTAAGCAACCATAACTCGTGCTACCCCTGGGCACTGCAAGAATTAACACCAATGACATCAAAGATGACATCACAAATATCATTGATGACATCATATGCCTGACTCCTTTTTTGTTCACTGACATATCTAGGCCATGTAGTTTTCTTTAGTGACAGTCAGAAACAGAACATTGAAAAGGTACTGTATTTGCAGACATTCCCTTCTCATATATTCTTACAGTACTTTCTTTAGGGTTCAGTCGCATCTTGTGACGCATATTCATAGGGGAAGAAGCAGGCCTAAAGCACAGCTATATATTTGGTACATCAAGATAACCATTTAGGTTATGAACAGTTTCTGATGATACTGTTTCTCTTTAGGTTACTTTATATTCCCTCTGTATGCCACATATTTGTATGCATTGTAATCTGTTTTGTTTGTAGCAGTACAAGTGTGTAGTAAGTTGTCCATTATAAGCTAGTCATTACATTTTGCACAGTATGCAAAAGTCTACTACGACGTATTCATCATTTTACTATGCAACATGGCAACATTATAAATATTGTACCTCTATGGTGCATGCTGCAGGCAATGCCTATGTTTCTGTATGAGTAGGTTGCTGTACTAGTAGAACACGGAAATGGAAAATTGTTTGAGTACATTCTTTATTGAAGTAAGTAGTTCATAATATGCCTTGCAATCACTCCTCACACTTTTTTGCCAACATGATCATCACAACCCCTTGTAGGGACTTTTCATGAAAAATAACTGCACATGTGATGTCATCAGTGATGTAATCAATGATATTTGTGATGTCATCTTTGGTGTCACGGGTGTTAGTCCTTGCAGTGCACAGTGGTAGCGCGAGTTATGATTGCTTATCTTACCATAACTGGCGAATTTCTGGCGTGCTTTCACTCATTTCTATTCTCAGGGGCAGTGATATTTTGCAAGGCCAAGTTCAAAGACTATTTGAATGGCAGAAGGCATGAGTGATACTAGATGTTGGGTTAATTGGGTAGGGAGACATGGTCAAGTCCACCCATTGAAACCTGTTTACGTGCTGCTAGCGAGTCAAATGTTCTAGACTGAGTACAAGGATGCCAACCAATTATAGAGGGCTGTATAACGAAGAGCCCTATAGTTTGAGAGCCAATAAGATGCTTTGTACTTAATAATAATTGTTGACGATGACTCACACTAGGTTTGGGCATAAGTTGTCCACCTGACAATAGAGATCCAAACACAATCCAATCCCTTATAGAAAGTGTACTTGGATGTTTCCCTTAGGTCAACCACAATCTCATATAGGTTTTCTTAGTTTGACACATAATATGACATCAAGAATGATTAATTATTTTTTATAAAAGTGTGATTTTCTTTTTTTATGGAATGCTTTGAGACTATGCTGTGTGACATCCATTGATGTCCGTTGTAACTCCCTGTTTTAGACAATTGAGATTAAAACAGTCTTTCTGCCAACTTCCTGAGTCAGTCTTATTATTTGGTGTAAGAGTTATTCTGCATCCCCCTCTATCGTACGATGTGTTGCCTCAATTAAAAGCACCATAAGGGTTCACAATGTCAGAAAGGGGGACTCAATTGAAATAAGTAAAAGCCAAAACAAAGAAACAATCTCATCAACCTTGTAAAAACTGAAAAAACAGTTAAATCAAGTAAAAATAAATGTCAGCCTTCTCAAGGCAAGGGGAGCTGAGCTGGGTTTGCTTCTGTGTTCAACCCTGGGAATCTCCTGTCCTTGGTGACCTCGACTGGAACCATCCTTCTGCAATCCCGTTAGGTATCCTGAAGGATCTGCACTGCCGAGTTGTGCATATTTTCTTCATCTAGGGGTCTTCAAGAAGTTGCCTGGAAGCATCTAGTGAGAACCGCAACCAGATCCTGACACCAAAAGGGACCTCTTCATGCACGATCCCTGGGCTGCCCTAACCTGAACCAAGGACAGAAGATTGGACCCTCAGTGAATTCCAGAAGACCTGCAGTGTCGCCATGAAAAATCAGTCAGGGGTGAGTGAACATACCTGCTTCTGTCACCCCTCCCATCACCCGCACCTGTCACCCTCAGGGTAACATTTGGTGTAGAGCCATTGTCTCAAACTCCCTCTGGTCTCCCCTTTGGTTGTCAAACCTGGGCCAAGGGTCCTGTCCTAAGACTTGTAACAGGATTGGGTGGGGTACATAACTATCTTGAGGTATCTACTTGCCTTACTTGTAAGAAGATTTGAATCACCACCACAGCACACTGCCTCAGCTCTGAAATACCCTCCATGGAGAAACCTCAGTGGAACTTGTATGGGCCTTGTGCCCAAAATATCACATTTTAGGGTGGGCTGTTTCTTAAAAGGCTGTAAGGAAGACCCTGCCTGTGCTTGTTTCTTGAGCACTAGGTCAGGTCTCCCAGTAGCTGACCGGTTTCTGTGGTATTCAGTGGGTAGACCACATTCCTCAGGGCTTAAGGGGGCAATAAAATGGGTCTTCCTTACTAGGACCCTGAAAAACAAACATTAAGGGCCCTACAAGATTCTTCAATGCTCAGATGCAAAAGAGGAACTTGCTAGAGAATATAATGTACACTCTCCAGTCTTTTAAGAAACAGACTTGCACCTCCCTGACGGAGAAAGCTCATTAAAGTTTATAGAATTTCATCCGGACAGTGGCAGACACATAGCCCAGAATGGCTTAATATGTGTGTTTTTAGCACGACAGAGTGCACCAACTTACAATTGTAAGTCTAGTTCCATATACCCCTACACAAAAGATTGGGTAATCGTGAACTTAAACTTAGGCAACTGGAGGATAGCCTTATATGTAAACTAGACACATTAACACAGAAAGGACTCAACATTGATCCGGAGATGTATGTGTTTCTACAAACTTGACTCCGGGCTTAGATCACCCGTATCTATTTGTAGCTTTTAAAATCTACATTCTCACGGATGGGCCCCAAGTCGGAATTCCTGTTTTGACTTTGCTCTTAAGTTTGGGTACTTACCTCATGATATATAACGGACAGCCTATTTTTATTGTTTGTCGTTTATATTCTGCTTTTTTATTTTAATTTTCTGTTCTTTTCCTGTCTGTTGGATTTTGTGTTCCCTCCATTGTTGGTTATCATTGAAGGGACATTGTCTAGAGACCCTCTGTCATAATGCATTAGCATTTCACTTTACCCTGAACAATGAGAGATCATGATTGATGTATATACTTTGGAGCTACAATGATCTACCTGCGTTTGAAATGCACTTGCATATCTATTTCTCTACCCTTTCCCCGCTTTCCTACATTCTTGAGCCTATTAGGTTCTTACAGACTGTCGGTTGTGTCTGGGCGAAAGAGTGCTGCTGCTCGCCTTAGATGCTTGTCTTCTTGACACCGCATATCCCCCGTTGGGGCCCTTGACCACTGGCAGTTATTTTAAACAACCACTGGTCATTTTTATACTTATGGACAAATTGATGTCATTTTTGAAAAATGTACTTTTTGGAATATTGAATTGTGTTGCAAGTTGGCGGAATGGTGTGAGCTGCTGCATTCCATCTAACACTCGTGTGTGTGCCGTATATATTACTGCACTGGCAGATGTTAAGGCTGTTGCCCGCATTTCGGCAAGTTAATAGCTGCGGCAATATGACTGCCTTATCGGAGACTCCTCTGGTATACGAGTGTTGAATACTCCGGTCACATGATCACAGAAACACGTGATGTGCAGGAAGCAGCAGGCCACTCTAGCCACCTATTTAAGACTCTTTAGTGCATTTGGCATTATCGGATTTACTTGCCTGACGAAGCCTGCGAGGACAGGCGGAACGCATGGCTTTCTCCACCCAGATGGGTGAGTGTGTGTGTTTCAAGAGCACCTGGTTGCTATTTATGCAGACATGACGCACATGTCTATGATGAAATATCTATCTATATTTCTCTGTACTGTAATTTTAAAGTAAATAAAGGTATTTTTGTAGAAGTAAGCAGAGTCACGAGTGCTTGGGTGTCAACTACATGCATTGAGTAAGGTTTTTTGTAGTGCTACAACCTGAAGGATGAATGTGTTTTTTTCATTTTTTATGAATCTTGCCTATTCTTACCCTTAAAGGATAGTTCCGGGACTTTTTTTTATTGTCCCTACGGTTCGGCCATGTGTTTTTAAGCATAAATCGGTAGATCATAGAAAACTTTCCTATGGACCATACCCGACTTTTCGTCCATTAACGCACTCGAAATCAGCCGCCATTTTCTGATAATCCTCTCACTTGCCGCATCGCCCTGGCTCACCTGCTTTTGCGGCACTAAATCAAATCCCCCGCCCCTGAGCCTGACATCGGCAGACGCGTACCGCCCATTTCCCAACGCCAAAGCACGTTTCGTGTCAACAATCGCTGCGCCTCAGCTAATGACGTGTCGCCATGGAAATGGCAGGACGCCTCTTTCCTCAATAAGTATAAACACACCGTTTCACAACACACAGCAGCAGATTTTCGATTCCATTATTCTCTCTGTGTTACTTTGAGTATTCTGTGACTCGTTTCTGTGCTCTGGTCAGCTACCTTCGCCACTTCTAGGCCTTGTGAACACCTGTACCATCTCTGTAAATTATTTTACTTTCTTTACCACACAATGGCTACAATAATGCCGTATATGTACGAGCCCGAGTACACCGAGGAAGAACTACTGGAAAGGCAAGCACGCGAAAACGATGGGGATTCGGACGGCAGTTGGGAGGACCAGTCAACGGATGAAGAGCCTGGACCATGTCGCATGGACGGCGTCTCCACCTGGTGCACGTGCAATCGGTGCGAGCTAATGCCAACTGAGGAGGAGAACTGCTGCTGCCGTGAAAATTCCGGGTGCTTGGCCTACATTTCGGAAGGCGAGCCAAGTCCGCAATGCATCACCGAGCTGCCAGAGTTCAGGGAAGCCTGCCTCTCACGGACCGTGTTGAGGATGATGATGGTGCTTATGCACGAACTTCGCGGCACTGTTCGTCCGCGTAATCCGAGTAACGAGTAAGTATACTCTGGTTTTGATGTCAGTGATGCCACTACTATGTCATGGTCGTCTCCCACATATAAAATTACATCTACATATCATTCGAATGCATGTAAATTGGGTCCATATTGTGCATTTTCTAGATAGAATTTTTTTCAAAGCAGAATGATAAGAAAGTTTTGTCATTTTAATACAGTTTGCATCTTTCATTTTCACAGGTGGTACAGGCTGGCGGCCTATCGTTGCTTCACGGGAGGCTCGGACACCGCGTTCGGAGAGTAATACCTGCCTGTGCGGTACTTGCCATTAGACAACATTTCCCAAGCGACAGTGGACAATACCGCGGATTTTCCCTGGATGTGCTGCAACCGGAACTTTACAATGTGTAATGTTTATTATTTATGTTCAATTGAAATTAAGATCTAAAATAAAACCCAACATATATTTTAACAATGGTTGTTTTCATTTTTTAAATGAATCTAGTGTGTCTCCATTGAATAGTCTTCCTGTGCCTTGTCTTGTCACACCACATGTCTCCGGCCAGCATCCTCCCTCACGCTGGCCGCCCACCTTCAATCCACATAACCTTTGCACCCATATATTCTCCAAGTGGAGCTGTCAGGGAGCGATAAAGGCCAAGAGGTGCCAAAGACCATGTACACTTCAAAGTGGTCTATAGAGCATGGGTTGTTGTTCCCATGTCTACCTCCAGACCCCGTGTCTCCTGCCAAGCATCCCCCCTCACGCTGGACGGCCCCCTGCAATCCACATAAGTGTGTCTCCATTCACGAGTCTTCCTGTGTCTTGTCTGCATGACCAGCGCCCCAATCCACCCCCCGCCCTATCAAAGGCAGTTCGCACCGGGGTACTTGTGCTGCCAAGTGGAGCTGTCAGGGAGCGATAAAGGCCAAGAGGTCCCAAAGACCATGTACACTTCAAAGTGGTCTATAGAGCATGGGTTGTTGTTCCCATGTCTACCTCCAGACCCCGTGTCTCCTGCCAAGCATCCCCCCTCACGCTGGACGGCCCCCTGCAATCCACATAAGTGTGTCTCCATTCACGAGTCTTCCTGTGTCTTGTCTGCACGACCAGCGCCCCAATCCACCCCCCGCCCTATCAAAGGCAGTTCGCACCGGGGTACTTGTGCTGCCAAGTGGAGCTGTCAGGGAGCGATAAAGGCCAAGAGGTGCCAAAGACCATGTACACTTCAAAGTGGTCTATAGAGCATGGGTTGTTGTTCCCATGTCTACCTCCAGACCCCGTGTCTCCTGCCAAGCATTCCCCCTCACGCTGGACGGCCCCCTGCAATCCGCATAATGTCACGACATATAGACGTCATTCATTCACAAACACACCCCTGTTTCGAATTCTTTATAACCCACTTCATATTTCTAATGAGCACTTCTTTGCGCTTTGCTAGTCAACCCGTGAAGGTGCTGGTTATCTGCTCTTCGTCTCTGTGAACTTCCGTGACCACTCCGAGGAAACTCCTCAGTTTGCAACCGGTGAACTGCTCCCTGTTGTACGACAAGAAAGTACTCTGATCCCTGCATCTAACTGTTTGTTCGTCAAGGTAAGGCCATGTACCATAATCATTTTGCGTCCAATTTCTTTTTGTTCAAGACAGTGAACTAGTCACATGTTCTGAGTTTACATTGGTATTCATAGAGAATTGTTGATCTTTACTTTTCAGAACTTTCCACAATGCCTGCCTGTTCCATTGGCGGTTGCCCTTCGAAGACCCATAATAAATCTGAAGGTACTATAATGCATGTTTTCCCCAAGACAATAGATCAGATAAGAGAATGGGTCCGATATTGCGGATATCCACCGTCTGAGCTTGAAAGTAGAGTCCTAGAAGTCTTTGCGGACAAGAGGGGTGATCGATACCGCATCTGCAGCAGGCACTTTAGCTCAGACATGTACTCCACATCATTGCTAATAAAGAAGAACACACCGCGAGCGAGGCGAAAATTGCTCTCAAACGCTATTCCCACTCTATTCGTCCACATCCCTCCACTGGTGAGTCAAGTTTACGTATTTATCTCTCGGCCTTGCGGTAGTGTGTAGCATTAGCTAACAATAATTTCCCCATTTATGTATCCACTCAATATGAAGGCAGAAGATTCTCCATCCGTGTCGTTATTGCAGTCATCAGCCACTTCAAGCGCCTATCGGGTAATCTTACTTGGCTATTCTGCCACTGACTTTTTTTAGGCATGTAAATCAATAGTTTTAATTTATCGTGTAATTATTTTACCTAATGGTACACCCTTGTACTCGTCCTCTAGTCTTTGTTTTCAGTTATAATTATTGTTATCCAAAATAATGCAAGTACTGTCTTTCAGGGAGATGCTGAGGAGTCCAACGTATTGACGACAACCGTTGATGTCACTCAGATGCTCGAGGTACGTTTCCGGACAGTTCCATCGATGGAGATCATCAGATCTTGCATTCTTGTAGCGTGATTGTTACACACAATGTTTCTTTCGTTTTTAGCCATTGATATGTCCTTCTGTCGTCGCCCTCCTATGTGTCTTCTTTTTTCAATATTGTGTTCATTACTAATGAAAGTCCTACGTTTCAGGGAGTCGCTGGAGCATTAGTCCAAGAAGAAGGGGGAGCATGCAGTTACGGGTCGGCGCAACAGCTTGCAGAAGTGTGCACCGCAGTTACATCGTCCCTTGATGTTCTTATGCATTTCGAGGTATGGATACTGACAGTTCGATCAAGCGAAATCATATGACGTGATTACATCCGCTATACTTCCTTCTTTATTAACGCAAGTACTATGTTTCAGGGAGATGACGGACCTTCTTCTACAAGAACATCACCCCTAGTAGTTGATGCAGATCTCTGGGTGGTGACACTTCCAACGATCGAGCAAATCGAATCATATTTACATATCCATTATTTATTTTAGACAACTGATCATGTGTGCAGGTCTATTTAGATGAGCCGTTGACGCCTGCACAAAGTTTCTGTTCTTTTTATCAAAATAGAAAACCATACTAATGCAATTACTGTGTTTCAGGGAGTCACTGAAGCATCATCTTCAATAATATCATCAATGGAAGTCTATGAGGAGCCCGAGGTATGGATCTTGACAGTTCCATCTAACTAGATCAACAATGCGTAAATAATTGTTGTTTGAATGTTCTACACAAAGCGTTCATTCGTGTTTTGCTATTGAGATGTACGTGGGTATTGGTCCCCAAGTACATTTTGTGTTTTCGATATTATTATACATACTAATGAAAGTTCTATGTTTCAGGGAGTCGATGGAGCGTCAGTGCGTGATGGATGTGCTTATCATGAAAATATAGTCGTTGCAGCGCAAGAGGAAGTGGAAACATGCACACACGAGTCGGAGCAACAGCGTCCTGATGTTGAAGTTCGAGGCAAGAAAGTTTCAAAGAAAAGAAAGCAAAAGAAGGTTAGTGTCCTGGTCACTATATTATGTTGTTTTTCACTGTTAATAGTTCAATACTGTAAGTTGTGTTTAAACTGAACATCCCTTTTCCAATCTGTCCTCTAGTTGCGAGTGGGTGTACGAACTAGATCTACACAGACAGTGAAGCGAACGAGAGATGTTGCTTGTCAAACCTTTTGGCAGGGACTTGAGACTGGAGATGCATCGTGCCAATGGGAAGAATATGAAGTGATTGACAACGGAGCTATACCACATCCAGCCATTGATAGTGAATGTCCTCCTGGTAGTTCGGATGCAGTCGGAGATCAGTTCACAGAATCCACACCCGCAAAAACTAAGACCGCGAGAAAGTTGAAGAAATTGTCTTATTCACCCATCGCCGGAGAAGGAACAGATGTTGCAATGGAAGAGAATGAAGTGGACGACAATGAAACACCATCAATATCACTGAACATAGCGGAAGACAATATCATAGATTCTACCTTTCATGTGAGTGACATGTCCTCAACGTTACAGGCCGAACCAGCTAGGATGCAGAGTGACAGTATAAGGAAAGAGGCCAAATTCATTGTATTCGATAGTTGTTTGATTGATATTATTATTCGGATGAAATGTGGGCATTCGGGTGGGGAAGTATGTGGGGAGCCATTGATTAATGTGACTCGTGCAATTCGAGGCACTAACCTTAAAATACATGCCACCTGTACAAAATATCATCCTTTCTCATGGTCTGCACAACCCATGCTGGGGCAACTGCCAGCAGGCAATCTACTTTGTGCAGCGGCTGCACTTTTTAGTGGTTCAAGTTTTAAAAAGTTAGAGTCTTTCTTTCAGTTTGTGGGAATCCATTTCATTGCGAAAACTCAGTTCTACAAATACCAAACCGATTATCTATTTCCAGCCATTATCGAAGCTTGGAGAATGGAAAAAATGTCTATTGATAGTACATTTGCGGGCAAACGGTTCAGGCTAGCCGGTGATGGACAGTGCGACAGCCCAGGATTTTCAGCCAAGTACTGCACCTACCACTTTCAGGACATGGAAAGTAAGAAAATTGTGAGTTCGGTGGTCGTGCAGGTGTCACAAAGTACATCCTCAGTGGCCATGGAGAAAGTTGGCTTTGTAGCATCATTGCAAGAACTACAATCGTGGGGAATGGTGATCGACCTGATAGCCACGGACAGACACGTTTCAATTGGCAAGACAATGAGAGAAGAGTACAAAAATATAAATCACCAATTTGACGTTTGGCATCTTGCAAAAACAATCAATAAAAAAATGTCTGCTGCAGGTAAAAAAAAAGAAACGCAAGGTATTTCACAGTGGTCCAAGTCAATCAGCAACCATCTTTGGTGGAGCTCAAAAACATGTGGAGGGTCGTTGGAAATTCTACTGGAAAAATGGCGGTCAGTAATGCTACACTGCACAAACGTTCACCGTTGGAACACAAACCAACATTTCCACAATTGTGAACATGGCCATTTGTCCACAGAGGAGGCACGGAAGAAGAAGTGGTTGATTCCTTCATCACCCACTCACAAAGCCATTGAAAAGATTGTATTTGATAAAACTATAACAAGAGATTTGAGGGGACTCACGGAATTCTGCCACACAGGAGATTTGGAGGTGTTCCACAATATGTGCCTAAAGTACAGGCCAAAACGATTGCATTTTGGCATGGAGGGCATGATAAATCGGACTCTTCTAGCGGTCTTGGCACATAACCATAATGTTGGACGTCAACAAAGTAGGACGACCGGAACTTTAGGGACGCTTCGCTACAATAAGGCCTTCACTAAAAGAAGTAAACAATGGGTGATCAAACCAGTGTTTGAGGATATGCAATATGAGTTTATTGAGAGACTTATTGTTGACGTCCTAGATAGGCACATAAATGGAGTTGTGAACGAACCTGTGCAGGGGACAACTGCATTGCCACCCAACATTGCCTCTGTTCCATGTCCACCTAAAGAAGAGCTCATTGAGAAATACACATCACGGTTTAAATGATTGTAATTCGATTGTCTGTTCTCTCGAGTCTCCTCATGTCGCAGGCCCATTGAATATGTGTATCTATGTAATGTATAAATTAAAGTGATTGCTCAGTGTACATGCAATGTGTCTATCCAACCTTGTTCATCTGCGCATTAAATTAAACCAAACAGTATTATAAATCATTTTTCAAAAAATATAGAATGTCTCCGTATTTATGGTTCTCTGGGGCTGCAAAGCACACAGACAAAATGCAAAAATGGAGTGTAAATTTCAAGTCCTGTGAGATGGCCTTACACTGAATGTTGCTAAATAGGAATGTGCGCTCGTTCGAAGTGAAGGTCAGCTGCTTTGATTTTTTGCTCGGGTGCCGGAATGGCCCACGACTCAGTATAAGGTTGTATTGTTATTTGACCTTGACAGGCCGGGACCATCCCGAAAGACTTCTTTTTGGGGGTGTGGGGCAATAACGTAAGAAACGATAATGAAGCCATTTCATGTTCGTTCATTAGAAGAAATAACGTTGGCATAGAAGGAGTGGTATTTCGGGGCTGCCCTACGCACAGACACAATGGAAAATGCAAATATAATGTAAGTAACTCTTTAGATGAGTTTATACCGCAATTTAATTACTATACAGTAGCTTTAAAGACGGGTTAAGTTGTACTTGTTCGTTCTATGTGGCATATTGTTTTGTACCGCCACTATCTTGAGGAGAACCATCTCCTTTTACGGAAGCACCTCAAAACCTTCCTCTTTGCTTCTGCTTTCTCTCTCCCTCTCCCCTGCTACAACTGGTCCACTGTCTGCGACCTCGGTCCTGGGCCCTTCCACTCTCCACCTGCACTGCCTCCCTGTCAACCCCTGCACTGGGGGACTGTCTCAGTATCCTACAGCCACCCCTTGATGTATAATACCCAGTTGCACTGTCCTAGCTATGAAATAATTTCCCGACCTAATATATAAAATGAATAATTTTAATAAAGATCTGATGGTGAGACTAATTTCATTTTTTATGTTTTTCAAACAGGTACATCATGCATTACTGCATGTGTCACGAGTACCAGACACCGGCGGATGGTTTTTTTAACCGCCAGTTGCTTCTCCGCGTGAACAACGTTACCACCCTGACCATTTTATGGGACGATCGCCAAGTACAAGTATGCCCTTACGCGGTACTAACGGCTAGATGCAACATACAGACCGTTGTGGTGGCCTAGTGCCTCGTTGTTGGAACAGCCATGCGATTATCAGTGCGACCGAAGAGCTTATTTTATCGTAAACCAACACCCTGTGTACTGCACACGAACATCGCTTGCCTCAAGACGAACTATTTTGGATCGAGAGCAAAGAAAAATGCAAATCCCAGAATATTCTCTAAACATTTGATGTCGAATAAATGTACTTTGCCAAATGTACAATCTTGCCGTTTCCTTTTAAACCACAGTTTCATATTCCGAATTGTGGCGCTGTATTGTGAGATGATCTAAGACCCTGTGTACAGCAAAGGAACATCGCGTGCCTCAAAACGAACTTTTTGGAACGTGAGCAAATAAAAATGAAAATCGCTGAATATTCTCAAAACATTTGATGTCAAATAAATGTACTTTACCAAATTTACAATCTTGAAGTTTAATTTAAAAGTACAGTTTCATATTCCCGATTGTGGCGCGCTGTGTTGTGTGAGCTCATCTGTGTTGATTTCCGGGTTCTGTGTGGAGTCGCGTAGAAGACGCCTGGGCGCGTTTGCCTACGCAGCTCAGTCACGTCACGGATAGAGGCGGGGAATATGAATGTTTTGATAAAGTCTGTTTCAGGGGCGGGGGATTTGATTTAGTGCCGCAAAAGCAGGTGAGCCAGGGCGATGCGGCAAGTGAGAGGATTATCAGAAAATGGCGGCTGATTTCGAGTGCGTTAATGGACGAAAAGTCGGGTATGGTCCATAGGAAAGTTTTCTACGATCTACCGATTTATGCTTAAAAACACATGGCCGAACCGTAGGGACAATAAAAAAAAAGTCCCGGAACTATCCTTTAAGCACAGACTACCTAGTTAGGCTGAGCACTCCTTTTTGGCTGGAGTAGTATATATATATAATGTGGTTTTGTGTAGAATACCTTTTATGCCTGGTGTGTATAGAAAGGCTGCATAAATAATTGTCTTTTCAAATACTTACTAACTTTAATTATTGGTGATGTAGTGTGGACTAATTGTAGCCCTAAGCCACTCCGTTTTTCTGAGACTAAGGGCCTCATTACACGGTAGGCGGTAAGGGTTTACCGGTACCGGTAAGGGCACCGGTACCGGTAAACCCTTACCGCCTTACTACGAGGTCCCTTTGCGGGTCCTCCCTTAACGCCTGGTTTTTCCAGGTGTTAAGGACGGGACCCGCAAAGGGACCTCAGAGCTAATTACGGTACCGCAATTTGCGGTACCGTAATTAGCACCTTCCCCATTCCCATTATGCCCTATGGGGCAAAAATGGGAATGGGGAAGGGTAAATGGGGATTGGGGAATTACCGCCCCCGCTCACCTTGGAGTAGGGCGGTAATTCCGCCATCCACCAAGGCGGACTCGGTACGGTACCGGCGGCAACCATGGCGCTAATAGCGCCATGGTTACCGCCTACCATGTAATGAGGCCCTAAGCCTTTCCTGCTCATCCACCTACCTACCTAGATTGGGTTTTGGCTAAACTCTGTGCCTTCCCTGTTAACCATAAATAGTGTGGCCTCCTAAACCCCCCCCCCCGTGTCCCCCAGGGGTTGTTGTTAGAAATCCATCTTAACACTGGCTAAGCAAAGGTATTTTAACAACCTTCATGATTCTTCCTCCTCTAACCCCTGTTGCCCATTTCAGGTTCTTAATCGTATTCCATCTGCCTCTACAGACCCTTTATCTCCTTCTCTAGCTGCTTCCAATTTTGGTAACTATTGCTCTTCCAATGTTGCTCTTCTCTGGTCTTTTATTGTGTCTCGCTCTTTGTTCTCTCATCCAGAATCATCTTCAGTTGCTTTGTCTACTTTCCATCCTCTTTCTGATGTTGAACTCTTGGCTATTCCCTCCAAATCACACCTTACCACTGCACCCTGTGATCCTGTTCCTTTCACTTTAATTGTTAGTCTATACTCCTTTTTCTTACCTCTCTGCGTTGTAGTTCCTCTTTGTTAACTACATTTCTTTCAATCTTTCAGCATGCCTCAATTCTTCCATGTCTAAAAACCCCTCACTTTACTCTTTCTTGCCTTCTAATGACTGCCCTATATCCCTTCTTCCTTTCAAAACTCTTGGATATGTTTACAATCAGGTCTTGGTTTTCATAAATTACTCTGCTTTTTTCCCCTCTATCAGTCTGGCATTCATCCCTTTAATTTGACTAAGACATTCGACTAAGACAGCACTTGACACCTTCATGTCTGCACTTACCCTTGCAACCAGCTGGCCGCACGTTTTACCTATTGTTTCTTTTATTTTTACTGTCGATCCCATGTACTGCACTGCCCCCTCCCTCTTGCCCCCCAAACATTTCCCCTTACCCCTCCACTGCACTTCCTCAATCTCAATGTCACCTGGCCAAGTAAGATTGGTGTCTCGGTCTTCCCTCTGTTCCCCCTCACTTGCCTTTTTGCTCCTTGAAATACTTGTGTATAGATGTGTTATAAATATCATATCATAAGACTGCTCTTCTCACTGTCTGTAACTCCATACTGTCAGCTCTGTATGCAAAACCATCTTTTTTTATTTGATTTGTCAGCAGCCTTTGACACTGTCAACCACACTCTCCTTCTCCATCCCATATCCCATCTTGGCTTTAAGAGTCCTGTACTAGACTGATTTTGTTCTTATCTGACTAATTGCACCTACGGTCTCCTGAGCAGAACATATGTCTCCTGTTCTTACTCTTGGCTATCGTGTCCCACAGGGCTCAGTTCTTGGTCCTGTTCTTTTCTCCTCATATACAACCCCTATTACATCTGTCATCTCTTCTTTTCGTCGTTCTCATTTATCTACGGGTGACTCAAATCTTTCTTTCCTTCTCTTCTTTTTCCAAAACTATCCATTCTACTCTTATATTGGATGTCTCAATACTATCTACATTGATTTTTTATTTATTTTACATTTTTAAAGCGCTCACACAGCCCGCGGGCATCGAGGCGCTGTTACAGGAATTGTTTTGTTTATTTAGTTGCTTAATTGTTTTTGTCTTAGTTGCGTATTTATAACGCGCTTAAACACCCAGAGGTTTCTAAGCGCGGACCCGGGGATCGAACCTGTGTTGCTTCGCGTCGTCTTGCTTCCGAGGCGCACACGTTGCCGCTGAGCTATCCTCCTGGACATCTTAATCCATCTAAGACTGAAGTTATTTTTTTTCCTGCCACCACTATCCTTCTGCCTTAACTGCCCCTTTCTGCTTCACCCCCACCCCTTCCTTTCGGCCAAATGTGTTCTGCTCGTAATCTTGGTCATTCCGGGCTCCTCTGTCTCTATTTACTCTGTTGCCTACTCCTGTCATTTTCATCTTTAAAATGTCCTGCAAGTTTGTCCCTGTCTTTGTGTTCAAAGCACCAAAATTCTTGTTTGTTCTCATTTTCTTTTGACTTTTCTACTGTTGTAATCTCCTGCTTGGTCTTCCTGCATATCAGTTAGCTCACTTCAGATATGGAATTCAAATGCGGGATTGACCCGATGGGTAAGAGGGCTGTCACCCTGTGCCACCAGAGATATATAAGTAAGGTCTCAAAGCCTTTGAAAGTTCGAACTCTAACAAGAGTTTGCCTTGTCGCAATCTGTTTGAGTACCTAGGGCTCACCCACACCCTAGAGAGTTAACTGACAAAGGAAGTACCCAATAAGTGTACCAGAGCTTGTAGTATCCATATAATATTCTTAGGGAGAATTCTCATAAATGGTTGATTTCCCTTACCTAGTGAGTCCCCCAGCAGCTTTACTGGATTTCTATGATTTATTTTTTCCACCTGGTAAGAGTGTGAGCCTTTTTCCCCACTCTTACATGTGTTTTGCTGTGTGTATTTTCACTGTTTGTGTGATCTTGGGCACTGGAGTCTCACCTACTCCATGTGCACCACTGGTTGTGTGTTTTACACAGCACCTTCAGTGCAGTGAAACAGGGTTGTCTTTGAGACTTCCCACTGACTCCATTTTTCTGGGGCTGACTACTGTCCCCCAGAAACAGGTGAAGTTGCCATTAACTTTATATAGTCACTTTAAACCACAGACCCACTACACCCAATCTTGTGTTTGCTTTGATTAGCCTGGTTTTGAGAAAGGCCACAGTGGGCCTGAACACGTGTCAACAAGATGGGCATGTCAATTGAAAAACAAAGTAACTATTAATCCATATACTAAAAGATCTGGCGCACTTATTGAGTACTTCCTTGGTTTACCTTCAGATATGTTTACAACTTTTCCATTCGCCTTCTTGTACGTCTTTCCCCTTGTGATATATATGTCGTGCTCTGCAATCTCTTCAATGGCTCCCCTTTAAATCATGGTTATTGGTTAATTTCCTCTGTATCGTCTTCAGTCTCCATGAATAGACCACCAGAGGACGTGGCCCAAAATGGCCACGTGAATACTTTGCTCCATTTGCCCTGGAGAAGAGTGGGCAGCTGTAGGAGTGCTGTCAGGACACCGACCGAGGTGGTGGAGCTGCGATCAGATGACTGGAGAGGCCGGTCTACGTTGTTCCGCTCCATAGCAGAGGTCAAAGAGAAGGGCTGAGTTGTTGGCGGAGAGCCGTCTGAGCTCAAGTGGAGGTGGCAAGGCAGAGGCCTTATGGCAGGAGGAGCTCTTTCACCAAGTGGACACCCTGGTGAGAGTACCGGCCCCGTGTGACTGGTTTTGGAATGCCAGAGGGGACCAGGTCTCAGAATGGTCCTGCGTCCGTGGAGACACACAGGTTTACCGCAGCTGGTGAAGGAGTGACCAGACTAAGTCCCACGGAGTTCCACCAGCTGCAGTTGCGGTACCGTGTGGTTGTGAGGCGGCCCGGCAGGAGGGTGCAAGTCCCACGGTCACAGTTGCTGGGAGGAGGCCCACTCCTGGGCCAGAGTGAAGCATGCTGATCAGGCTGCATACATCAGGTGTCACGAAGAGACCCCAGAACCGACTACTGGACCGTGAGTGCCCCTGCCGTTGAAGGGGTATAGGTCTGCTGCTGAAGGGCCCACAGGTGCTGGGCTCTGTAACCCAGTCTGTGGGCAGCAGTTAAGAGCCACATTGATATTTGGGGTGATTGGCGTTTCCTCACATGCAACCTAGAGCTTCGTTGGCCTGAAATGCTGGGGTGGGCACTGGACATGGGTGTCCCGGCCCAGAGTGTGGAGGAGCCTGGATAGGGGCCCGCTGCCTGGTCTTTTGGCCCTGCATCAATATAGGAGGGGTCCCCACATTGCTGCTAAGGAGTGGGGGCATCCTCTCAGTCTAAGTCGTTTGGAGGCCTTGCAGACCCCTCCAACAAGGACGATGTCAAAGATATTCTGCAGGAAATTAAGGCCCCGAGGAGGGGGGACATCAGGCCTCCGGCTCGGATTTGAGAGGCAGGGTGGAAGTGCTGGAGGAACAACTTGCGGGGATGGAGAATAATCACCTCTGGGCTGCTTTTTTATATGAAGTATGAGGCGAGGATGAGCGACGTGGAGCAGGGAGGAGGACCTTCGTTTGAAGTTGGATGTCCTCAAAAACCGGGAGCAGATGAACAATTTGAGGGTGTTTGGCCTGAAAGAGCAGAAGGGAGAATCACCCAACGATGTCCGTAGGAAAGTGGAAGGGATTGTGAATGTTCTGTTAGCTGATGTTGGAGGGAGGGGGGTGGTGAGATTGAAAGGGCTCACCTGGCGGGTGTGTTGAAGGGCAATGGTCTGAGGTCAGTGGTTGTTAGGTTCCTCTGCTACGGTGACAAGGCAGAGGTGCTGGAAAAGGCCAAATACCTGCGCAACATTCAATTCAAGGGGGACACTACAGATATACCAGGATCATTCTAATCTTACCCTGTACCAGTGCAGGGAGTGCCACCCCTTGGCAGCATGACTTTCAGAGAGGGGTTTGCAGTATCAATGCTCTTACCCGCTTGCTATGATCTTCCAAGTCTGTGGGGCCGATTACTGGGTGACCATGGGGTCAGAGGCACAGCAGGTGCTGAAACGGCTCTCGGAGGGGGAAAGCGTGCGAGTATCAGTCTGCAGAAGCAGGGGGGCAAAGACGCCATCTTGGTGCAAGAGCCTCCAGAGGCAGGAAGTACCAGAGAAACCCGTTTGCCTGTTAAGTGAATGGAACCCTTGTAAATTCATGACCTTTGTTGGTCATTGGGGAGAGTGCAATACTGGCCAGAGGAAGGAGTTGTAGGGTACGTGGCATGACAACAATAATGGAGGTTGTTTTACATGATTTTGGGGCGGGAGAACAAGTTACGCTTGGTTGCCCATTCTAGGATGGGTGTCTCAGGTGGGGTTTGGTTTGGGTGAGTTAGGGAGGGGGAAATGGGTGGGGACGGTATGGATTTCCAGGGGTTTCAAAATAGTTGCTTACTGTGTTGATTTGGTCTGTAGGGGAGTGGGGTCCGCTTGTTCTATATGGCGGGTCGAGGGGGGAAGGAGTGATCAACTGGTGGTGGGTACATTAAATGTTAAGGGGGCGATTTCACTCTCCAAACGCTCCTTGATAGCCAGAGAATTCCGGAGGCTGGGTTTAGATATTCTGATGATTCAGGAGATAAGGATGGTGAGAGGGGTTGGGGGGAGAACGGCGTATACCTAGTGGATTGGCCAGGTATTTTGTGCATCGGGGGACACAAAGAAAGGAGGTGTGGTGATCATGTTGCACAAGCGATTGAGGATGGGGGACCTGAAAGTGTGGAGGGACGGGAGCGGTAAAGCACTTGTGGTATCGAGCACCATTGGGGGGGCATGGGTGACCTTAGCCACGGTGTATTGCCCAAATCGGGGGCAGTTGGAGTATTTCAGGAGCACCTTGGCGCAGCTGTTGGTGGAAATTAGCGGGGTGCTGATATTAGGTGGTGACTTCAACATGTGGGCTGACCCTGGGTTGGAAGGGGGGAGAGCCAACCTCAGGGGCAGGAGGGTCTTTACAAACTTCTCAACACACACGATCTAATGGATGTATGGAGGGCACTGCACCCAGAGGAGAGCGGTTATACGTTTTACTCTGTGCTGCATGGGACCTCTACCCATATTGATTACCTCTGCTTGTGTATGGAGCTGCGTGGGATGGTAGCCTCCTGCGACCTGGTCCGCGTAGGTTGGTCTGACCACGATATGGTAGCCATGCAGTTGGTTATGCTAGGTCCCCGCACGCAGGACTCTGTGGTGTTGCAATGTTTCCTTGTGGAAAGATGCTGCTTTTTTTCCAGGAATGAGGGAAGCGATCTTGGGTTACTTTCGGTGGAATGACACGGGTGAGGTCGACCTGCACAGTGTGCGAAGCAGCAAAAGCGACTTGGAGAGGGCTGCCTATCAGTGAAGGGTCCAATAAGAAGAAGGAAAGGTTATTAGTGGAGATTAAACTGAGGGGAAATCGCCACCTTGGAGAATAAGATACAGACAGGACCCCAAGAGCAGAGTGACCTCGTAAGAGAGACTAGGGTAAAGAGAGGTGAGCTACGGGCCGTGGAGATGGGGAAAGTTATGCGGAACTTACAGTTCTGTGTGAAAATATTATGAAATGGGGGACAAAGCAGACGTGCTTTTGGCAGCACGGCTGAGGGCGCATAGATGGTTTGAGGGGGTCTTGGATGGACAGGGAATCCTGAATACCGATCCAGTTGACATAGGGGACTGGTTTGCAGCATTCTTCGAGCAGTTGTGTAGCCCTGAAAGTGCGCCAAGTGTGGATGATATTGGGGTGTACTTGGCTGGGACCTCCCGCCCTCTGTTGGAACGTAGCGAAATAGAGGGGCTAGACACCCTAATCTCGGAAGAGGAAACTCTCCTGAGCATTAGGCATTTGAGGCAACTATGGCCCTGGGGGAGGATGGCTACTCCACGGGTTTTAAAAAAAAAAAACTTTTTATTAGTGGCTGCAAAGGTTACATGGCACTCTCCCACACCGCTCATCACATATTTCACAGGGATACATCATATAATTCGTTTCTACATTAGATATTACAGAGATTCGTCATCTTCAACTATCATGTCGCACAAATACATTCTGAAAGGGCCCCAGATGTCCTTGGGCCTACTTGTAACAGGCTGAGTCAGGACAAATTGTTCTTCCGATTCATTAACGTATGTTAGTTCATGAAGAAAATGATTCATGCTCAGTGTTTTTCCATGTTTGCAATATGCATTTCTTGGCCACCGCGCATGTAATATTAAACAATCTCCTGATTTTTCTCGGAGCATTTGCCAATGTCACCAAACAAATATTTTTGCGGTGTCAAGTCGGGGGTGGAGGGAGACCTGTGCAATTTCCTCCAACAGTCCAGCCACATCGTTCCAGAATCCTGCCGCCACCGGGCATTCCCAATACATATGAAAGGCACCCGCCCTGGGAGCCTTGCATTTGGGGCATTCATCCGGGCTATCTGCTGTAAATGTTGCTACTTTAGCTGGTGTATAGTGTAGTCTGTTCAAAACCTTCAATTGAATTAAGCGTAACCCAGCGTTCAGTGATACGTTTTTGGTAAGCAAGCAGTACCTATCCCATTTCTTCTCTTCAGTGGGCCTTTGTAGATCTCTATCCCATTTGTCCTTAACCCGATTCACTGTGGGGGTATGGGCCTGTATCGTTGCATACAGTTTGGATATTCCCAGGCCCACTTTGGCCGTGACCAACTGTGTACATGGATGTAAGGGGGGTTCATCCGGGAAAAGTGGCCACCTCTTTTGAAATGCAGACCTCATACGATAATAGTGAAGAGTTTTAAGTGGCCCCCCACCCAACGCTCTCAACAACTCCTTTAGGGCTAGGAATTTCCCGTTAATAAACAAATCTCCCAGTTTAATCTCTTTGTTTGGGTCCCAGGATTCTTGCAATGTGCTATCATGGGTTGGGGGTATGCCCGAGTAATTCCAAAGGGGTATTTCTGGGTTATAGGGAGTTTCTATTCTCAGTCTTTTGTATATAGTCCTCCATTCCCTAACCATGCAGCTTAACGGATTGTACTCACATGTATCTTTATATTGTGGATCGAAAATTACAGATTGTATGTTCGTAGGGTTTGTGGTGTATTCCTCTATCCATGGGTGGGGTGGTTCATTGGAATCATTATACCAGTATTTCGCAAATTGTGCCTGGGCAACATAGCAGTAGAGCTCAAAGTCAGGTGCAGCTATACCACCCGAGGAGAATGGCTCGGTCATTTCTTCCCATCCTATCCTTGCCGTTTTCCCATTCCACAGGAATGTCACAGCCATAGAACAGAGCTTTGTAAAGAAGGTCCTACCCGGCCATATAGGGACGTTTACAAAAAAGTATAATAGCTTGGGTAAGATTACCATTTTGAGCATCGCGATTCTGCCATATAGCGAAATTGGGAGGCGCCCCCACAATTGCAGTTTAGTGTTTAGTGATTGTAGCGCGCTCTCATGGTTATCCGAATAGAGCGTGAGTCTATCCCTGGAAACCAGGATCCCTAAGTATCTGATATGTTGTTGAGACCATTTGAGTCCGCATATTGCATCCGGGCATTTGGTGGCTGGCGTAAGTGGGAATATTTCGGATTTGGCACTATTAAGTGTACCCAGAGTATGCTGCAAACTCTTGTATTTCTGCCATAATGGGTGTAATGTTATTCTCGGGTTCTCGAACATATAATAGCGTATCATCCGCATATAAGGAGATTAGTTGGGTGGAGCCTTTCATCTTTATCCCTCTTTCTACGTGCCACAGTCGAACCGCAACTGCCATCGGCTCTATGGTTAGAGCAAACAGTATGGGCGAGAATGGACACCCCTGCCTCGTACCTCTCACAAGTAGGAACAGTTCAGAGATGGATCGGTTGGTTAGTACACGGGCGCCAGGCTAAGTGTATAGCAATTTCACATACCTAATGAAGTTGGGGCCTATCCCAAACACCTCCAGTACAGCCAGGAGATAAACCCACGAGACTGAATCAAAGTCTTTTTCGGCATCGAGAGATATCGCCACTGCGCTTCTCCCCGGGTCCATTTGCGCCATTATGCCAAAGAGCCTACGAAGATTTAGGGCCGTGGATCTTGTGGGGATAAACCCATTCTGGTCAGGATGTACCAGACTGGGCACTGCCGGTAGAAGGCGATTAGCCAGTACTTTTGCAAATATCTTGGTGTCAGTATTTATAAGTGTGAGGGGTCTGTGGGACGATACCTCTTGTGGTGGTCGTTGAGGTTTAGGAAGTACTGTTATCACGGCCTCTCTCATCGACAGGGGTAGTATACTACTCTCAAGGGCCTCCTCCCACACCTGCACCAGTATTGGAACCAGTTTCTCACGAAACTCTTTATAGAATTCAGTGCCTATCCCGTCTGACCCTGGAGCTTTATCCGATGACAGTGCTTTAATTGCCTCCGTAATTTCCTCAGCAGTCACAGGTTGCTCCATTGCCAGTTGGTCCTCATCTAAGAGTTTTGGTAAAGAAAGTGCTGCAAGGTATAATTTAAGTGTTTGTTTTAGTGTCTTTGTTAGCATACAGTTCTTTATAGAATTTAACAAATTCCCCGTTGATCCCCTCTTCCCTCAGAAGCACCTCCCATTGTGGTTTGTGTATGCTAGTAATCTGGTTTGGTTGTTTGTCCTGTTTTAGCAGATTAGACAGTGTTTTCCTAGCTTTGTTTCCTTCCCCGTATCTGCGCGCCCGTATGGGTGTCGCTGTATAGCACATTTCTCTAGTGGCCAATTTGTCAAATTCCTGAAGGTGAGTATGTATTTCAGCCAATACTCCTTTGTCTTGTGTGTGTGTGTATAAGCCTCCTCTCACTCAATCAATTTACGTTCAGTTTCAGTTAACTCAGCCCGTACCCCTTTCAGGAGACTGGCAGATTTGGATATCAAGACTCCCCTATTCCAAACCTTAAAGGACTCCCACACAGTGGAATACCTATCGACTGTGCCTGTATTAATAGTGAAACACTCTGCTATTTCGACGTGTAATGCTTTCACCACCCTGGGGTCCCCCAGCATTCCATTGGGCATTCTCCACCTTCCGGCAGGTCTGGGGCATCACGGAGTGCCACCTCCAACAACACAGGGGAATGATCGGATAGTGTGTGGGGCAATATCTCACACATCTTCAGTGCAGCAGTTACATCAGAGGAGATAAACCAATAATCAATTCTAGATTCAGAGTCATGAACCGAGGAGTAATACGTGTATCGGGCCCACAAGGAAGGAAACCCGAAGAGCCGTACCTCCACAAGATGGCCGTCACGAAGAACGCACTGCTAGCGTGTTCCCTGGTTGCGTAGCAACCACATTAGCATATCCTCCAGCAACGAGGACCGGAGGCGGAAACCGGCCCTAAACATCCAAAGGCCCGTTAGCCTAAGGCCCCTCCTATCTGCCCCTGTCCGCCACTGCCCTGCGGCGCGGGACGCTACCCTGTCGCTTACTACGCCCCTATAAGTTTGAAAATCCACTCGCCTACCGCAAGCAAACTCTGATCACTTGACCGTTCAGTCTCGAAAACAAGGAGGCACGTGGAGAGAGCACACGCGCCTGACCCCCAGGTCCCCACGGATCATATTGCTTCCGAACGCACCCTCACCGAAGGCACCTCAACAGTCGATTCTACCCTCTTCCTAGAGGAACCGGACCTGAGCACCCTCACAAGGTAACATTTAAACCCTCCCTGCCACCCATATCTTTGCCAGTCACTTCCGCTTGCCCACTTTTGCCCAACTAGTACTTAGGGCGGCCGTCCTGCGCACCCAAGTACTCTCAGCCACTTCAGAACCACTCACTCTCATCATGTACCTGACGCTTGTATACCCCCCTAACTCCCACGCATGTGGTACGTGATCCCATACCCTTTCTAATGTATGGTATGTCCACCGTACATGCACTGCTCCAACCACCCGTAATCTATGTCCCCACCATCCTGAAGCAATTGGCAGCCCGCACCTGGTCTGCGCGCTACCTTATCTACAAGCAACCTGCCTATTGTTGATTTTGCATTGCCCTAGCTAAAATCCCGCCTGCCTATTGTTGATTTTGCATTGCCCTAGCTAAAATCACACCTGCCTATTGTTGATTTTGCATTGCCCTGGCCAAAATCCCACCTGCCTATTGTTGATATTGCATTGCCCTAGCTAAAATCGAACCTGCCTATTGTTGATTTTGCATTGCCCTAGCTAAAATCGAACCTGCCCACAGCTACGAAGCACATCCCCTAGGTGTTCATCCACCATGCTCCTTAGGATGCTCCTCCTTATACTGTACCACATCCTGCCCGCTGAAGCAACAATCTTTACTCTGCCACGCACACATCCGACACGGCGACACACCCTCAGCCATCAGACACCATGTCTCTCCCGAGTCTTGTCCCTCAGACTTTGCGCATGGCGACCCCCACAATGGACCCTATGACACCCACCATAGGCCTCCTACAACTCAATACCGACATCAACCCCTACCTAAATGACCCAGCCCTCTGGTTGGAACACTTCGTTAACAAACCTACTCCGAACCAACCGTGCTCCTTATCTCCCAGAAATAAGACTAGGCACCAGATTCTGCATACGCCCCACTCGTAGTAACCTCCCTAAGCAAACACGACACACACTCCCATGCTCACCCACTGCACTCAACAACAGCAAACCCCCCTCTACAGAGGCGAAATTGCCCGTCATCAAAGGCGCCCATATCAACACCATATCCCTCCCAGCGCACGCTCTAGACATAGCAGACATTATAACATCGTCAGATCTTGACTTCATTGCCATAGCTGAAACCTGGCTACATGCCGCATCCGGCCCTTCCTTGTCCCTTGCCATCCCACCCGGCTTCAGCATAAGGAGATGTGACCGCACTTCTGCTTCCCACTCTAGAGGTGGTGGCCTAGCCATCATCCACAAAATCACTTTGGATTTAAGAGTAATGACCAACACCAAACTTCAGTCCGCTGAACTATTATCAGTCAAACTCGCACTAACAACTAACCAAACAGCCACCCACCACCTAATCTACAGGCCCCCAGGCCCTACACCCTCCTTTGTTGGCGAAATATCCACCCTCCTCCTTGACAATGCTAAAACTAACTCACAAATCATCATCCTTGGAGACCTCAACCTGGGACTTGGCGACCCCAAAGATCCTATTGCACTTGATCTGGAAAACGCCCTTTCCAACTCTGGCTTCACCTTGCACATCCAAGAGCCCACACATTCTAATGGCAGGACCCTTGACTGGCTAGCCAGCTCTAATTGCAATATCAATGTCCTGGCCATTCCCCCTTGCCTTTGATCAGACCACCACATTATCATCTTTAATATTGAAGCCGCCCCCCGTATCCTGACCGTGATGGCGCCTGCTCTCCCGACCAGAAACAAAAAGGACATAACCAAGGAGAAACTTCTCCTTCTGCTACTCCCTACACTTAAAGCGGCCACTGACTCCTGTAATGAGGCTACCGCCTTAGCTGACATCTATAACTGCAGCATGCTGACAGCTATAGATTATATGGCCCCCATTAAACTGAGTAAGGCCAAACCATGAGCACACCTGAACTCTTGGTTCACCCCACAGCTAAGAGTACTCCGTAAAACCAAACGCTGTGCCGAAAACCATTGGAAAAGCCACCCTTCTGACGCGCACAAAGATGGCTTCTTCCTGGCATCGCCCACCTACAAAGCAGCCATTATAGAGGCGAAAAAAGAATCACTTAATAATCGCATCTTGCATGCTGACTCGAACTCTAAGGAACTATTTAAGATCTTAAAAGAGCTTGAAACCCCCGTTACACCCCCTGACACTTGCATTAAAGATAGCAAATGGTGTGCTAACATTCAGGCAGCGTTACTGAATAAAATCACCATGCTTCAATCTAAAATCATAGCCAATCAAGATAGCCTGAAACTGGACAATCGCCCTCCTACCTCAGCAGGGGCCCTCTCCCCTGACTTGCCCAACTGCAAACGATTTGCATTCTCACCGCTCACCACTGCGGAGGAAGAAAACATTATCCTGAGGATCAAACCATCCAACTGCCAGGGTGATCCCTGCCCTAATTATTAAGAAATCTGCCCACGATTTGGCCCCATTTATCACATCCTTCATCAACGCCTCCTTTAAGACAGGAACTGTCCCTGACAACCTTAAGGATGCATGGGTCCCTTGCTCAAAAAACCCTCCCTCGACCCTAGCATACCTACTAACTACCGACCTATTAATACTGTCCCATTCCTGTTAAAAATTCTAGACCGTGCAGCATACCTGGAAATCCAAGAGCACCTGGAAGCCAATAATCTTCTAGGTCTTAGACAATCTGGTTTCCGCCCTAGACACGGAACAGAGACAGCTCTGCTAGATTTAAAAACTCAAATCGAAGTGCTAAAGGACAACGGCAAACTTGCCCTGTTACTTCTACTTGACCTCTCTGCGGCCTTCGATTTGGTCAGTCACCAAATCTTATGCAAGCATCTTCACTCGGCCGCCCATTTCTCACCATCAGCTACAGCCTGGATCAAATCATTCTTGAGTAATAGATCTATGCAGGTCTTATCTCAATCTGCAGCTGCAGACCCTTCCCCTATTCACTGCGGCGTCCCCCAGGGCTCTTGTGTGTCGCCAACGCTCTATAATGTTTTTACAAAACCACTCTTTGATGTAATTGACTATCTGGGTGTCTCCTATACGAATTATGCTGACGACACCCAGATACTCATTCCCATCACTGGAGACTACTTGGCTGACACTAAGGCCCTGAACGATTACCTGGTCATCCAAGCCTGGATGGCACAACACCAGTTATGCCTTAACGATGACGAGACTGAGCTCCTCATCCTGGGCACTACACAACGCCTTAGTAAACTTGAGCCATTTTACCAATCGTTTATCATCGATGGCAACACCATCCAAGTTTCGAAAGACACCAAAACTCTAGGCGACTACCTTGACGCCACCCTATCCCTATCCCGACAAACAAATGCAGTCAGATCCTCTTCAGCATACACCTGCAAACTCATTGCAGCTTGCAGGCCATTTCTGACCACCCCTAACACGGTCACACTGGCCAGAACTCTCATCATGTCCAAAATTGCCTATGGGAGCGCCCTCTACCTTGGAACTAGCCAAGAGAATCTGAACAAACTGCAAATCACCCAGAATAACGCCATTAGAGCGGCCTTAAACATCCTGCGAAACCACCAGATCTCGGAATCTAGATCCAACTTACACTGGCTACCGGTCTAACTGAGAATTTCACTGAAAGTCTTAGGCCTTACCCACAAATGCCTAGCCAACCAAGCCCCCCCCGTATCTCTGCAGCCGGCTATCCCGCCACGTGCCCTCCCGCCCACAAAAGAACCGCCCAGACCCACTGTCCAACCATTCCTAGGTTCAAACTACAAAAAGCGGGTGGATCTAGCTTCCCCGTTCTAGCTTCCAAGCTTTGGAATGCCCTCCCCCTCACCATCAGATCTGAAGAATGCTTTAGTGCCTTCAAATCCAAAACCAAAGCCTGGCTCTTCAACCAGCCTTGATTTCTGGACCTACCATGTTCTTGGGAGCCTGCTCCAGGAAAACGCCTGCCCTAATCTATACTCTGTAAATATGTATATATTGCTGTATGCCCTGAATGCTTTGCACTGTTTAAAGTTTTGAATATATGTATGCTTATGTAACCATGTCTAAAGTTGCGCTCTGATGCCTCCGGGCCTGAAGGTGTGCGTTACAAATAATACAAATACTAGGTGTCCTGACAGTGGTAGTGGATCTATCAAGAGTGGGATCCAGGGCCACATTGAAATCCCCCCCCCCCCATTATGGTGGAAACATTGATTGAGGCAATTAACTGATACATATTCATACAGAAGGCTGGGTCATCAATGTTAGGTCCATATGTGTTTATCAGCAGTAGTTTTTGTCCTGCGATCTCACCCCATACCATAACATATCTACCGAGTTGATCAACCTTTTGGCCTTCTAGCTTGAACCCCACGCCGGGATGGATAAGGGTGATAACACCTCTGGACTGGATGAGTAGTCTGTATGGAACCTTAGTTTGCCCCATTTGGCCAGTATATGCATATTGTTCATTCCCATTGTATGTGTTTCTTGCAACATGAGGATTTGGGGGCCCTGTCTAGCAATATAATTGCCAATTTTCTTAGCTTTTGTCTGGTTATTTAGACTTCTGACATTCCAAGACATCAATCGTATCCTTAACGTGTCACCAGTGCATTAGAAAAAAATATTCTGACGATGTCTCGTCCTTTAGGGTCCTGATACTTGTGCAGTGTGGGCAGCGCCAGCACCCGAACAACCACAATTTCAAACATCAACAAACATTTCACCAAATACAACCTCCCACCGGGACATAGCGGCTTCCAGTGGGTATATAGTTTCATTCTATACCATAATAAGGCTGTGTTACAACAAGAACAAACTTCATGCCTTATTCCCTCCCATCCATCCTCATCATCACCCCCAACTTGACGATGTTCCCCAGTAAACTTGTTGAATATTCCAGGGGTAGCCATGTTGCTGCACATGACCGCCAAGATCGGTTCCGCCGTTCCACTCAACGATGGTTTGTGGGGCAGCCCTTGATTTTTAGTTTGACAATACCTGCGTCATAAAGGATACTGCAACTCTTATACATATTCTTCCAGTACGTGCCTTTAGTGTGGCGGTCGGGGTCTGTTATTCTGTGCCGGTCTGCTCCCTCTAGGGGGAAAGGGTATAGAAGTTTCGATATAGGTCATGGCTTTGGCCAGCGTTTCAAAGAAGTGCGCTCTTTCGGCGTGTTGAATTTGCATCTTGGTCGGAAACATCAAAGCATAGGAAATTTGCCGTGCCTTCAAAAGTTTTTTGACAGGTTCATAGGATCTTCTGCTTGCCTGTACCCCGGCAGAAAAGTCAGGGTATATGTGTATCCAATTTTCTTCGTATTGCAGCGTGCCAGCCTCTCTTGCCATTCGCAGGATTGCATCTCTATCCCTATAATTGAGGAGCCGGGCAATTATTGTGCGTGGTGGTGCTCCTGGCTTAAGCACCGGCGCCAGTGTGCGATGTGCTCTCTCTATTAAGAAGTGTTCAGAGAATGATTCCGGCCCAAATAAGGACTTGAGCAATGTTTCAAGCTGCTTTTCCATTTGACCTTTCCCAAAGGATTCCGACAGGCCCACCACTCGGATGTGGTTTCTCCTTGTTCTCGATTCGAGATCCTGACACTTATTTTGTAGCTTGGACATAGTCTCTTTAATCTGGGTGATGTCGCGACCATGATGTGCAATGGCATCTTGATTGATACTTATTCTGTTTTCGGTTTCCATGACCCGTGCACTTTCCTTATCCACTCTGGCCCTCAAGGAGCCAATAGTGGCCACTATATCGTCCAGTTTAACATTAACTGCGCGGAATCCGTTTAGTACAATAGTTGTCAACCTATCTTCTCGCTCATCGCTTTCTGGCTCGCCGGTTGCAGTGGGACCCGTGTGTATTCCCGCAGTGGTAGTTTGGTTCTGACTGCTGGTGTAAATGTCCATTGGTCCTTTCTTCTTGTTTCCAGGAGTCTTTGCTGCTTTGGCTGCCTTGTGTGGCTCACCCATTGTGATGTGGTGGTATATTATTCTATTGGTTTCTCAGTTGTCAATGGTTAGGTTGGCTGCATCGCACCTTCACTCGGCGCCTGTATGTTGCAAAACTAGGAAAGAGTTGAGAGGATGAGTGTTTATATCTGATTCCTCCAACTTGTGCGTACCACGAATGGACTGTGTCCCCCCCATGTAGTTATATTGCAACACTCCTCAGTCTGTGTTGGCTCCTATTATTATATCCTTGTGTCAAAATATGCAGCATCCAGTGGTCACACCTGCAGCCATTTCAAGACGTAAAGGACCATATTCGTACCTGCTCTGTTTCCCAGAGCATTATGACACAGTTTATGTTGATCCGCAGCGCTGCAGCCTTCACACGAGTAGTCTCAAGTTCCAACGTGGGGCCGGATAGAGAGCAGTCCCTTGGGTGTGTAGGGTTATAATTGCCCGCCCAGTGTGCGTTGACTCGATCGGACCGTGGCCCGCCAAGTAGTGTGTTACCAGGCTGAGCAGTTTGTTCCAGTCCGGGGTGTTTTGCCCTCCTAGAAGCACTTTCTTAATCTGGCACTTGGCCGATCATGCTGTGTATCAGCAGCTCGCTGACAGGACAGTTCTGCTGGAGACAGGGATCCGCGTCTCCAAACCGGGCACTCGGAGCGCGCGTTTACTGTTGCGACCGTGTCGCCCCCCCGCTCTCCACCTGCTCGCCACTATGCCGGCCCGAGTCTCAGTACGCCAGGGCTATGCGCTTCCTTTGGGGCCCTTGTGCGCCCGCCACTCATCGCAGCAGCGGGGTCGCTGGGCCGTGCCAGTGACAACTATGCCACGTTGTGCGCTCACCTTCCAATGGTATTCAAGTGTGTCAAACACGATACCACTTCTCCCCGATCCACCCTGGGTCTCTTACTTGGCGTGCACGGTGCCAGCTCCGGGCCTCTCCACGCTGTAGAGCTGCAACGATCACCGGTGCTCCGGGGACTGGGTCATGTTATGGACCTTCCCCTGGTTGCGGTGTTCAGCGGGATCGATGGGCTATATGCATGCCCCAGTGGGCGGCCTACCTGCGGGTCATGGCCTATCCACAGTGTCCGCCAGCCCACCCTCTCTCCGGTCGACCACCTCGTTTCAGGGACCGTATTCCGTTCTCATGTTTCACAGGCTCCGCCCATTTACGGCCCTCCGTCTCACTGCATCCCCGGCTGCTGGGTAGTTCTGCACGGTTCCTGCAGTTGGATCGTGTTGGCCCTGTATGTCAGCTGATCCGAAAACAGCCACAACTTTGGAAATAGTGATTGCCGCTTATCAGGATGTTCACCACATGAGCACAGATGTTCAGGCTTTCAATTGATCCGTTTTCCAGCTCTGCAGGCGGCTCCTTAAGGGATGTTTCAGTGGAGGATGTTACCGTGGAGAGGGAGCTCCCGAATCAAGCAGCCATTCCTTCTGTGCACAACAGCGCCCCCCACTCCATGGGTTTTTATAAATAGTTTGCAGAGTTGCTGGCCTCTCATGTGGCCAAACTGTATTTTATTATGGCGATGGGTGGAACAGACAGATCCTTTTGGAGGCTTTGATTTCGGTACTGCACAAGGATCTCGCTCCTTAATGCTGATGCCAAGATATTTACTCTGGTCCTGGCCGCGACTAGTCCGATCTGATGAAGCGGGGTTAATCTTGGGGCGGATACTCTGCGGAACACGTTGCATTTTAAGGATGTGGCGATGGGAGAGGGGTGTAATCCGACCCTGTTGGTCTGGATGCCGAAAAGCCCTTTGACAAGGTCAACTGGACTTTCCTGTACACAGTCCTGTGGAAATATAGGGTGGGACCGAACCTTCTCATCATCGGATCGGTGTACATGGACCCTAGTGACAGGGTGGCAGTGAATGGCAAGTTCTCACATGAATTCAGCCTCCACAGGGCAATTGGACAAGGTTGCCCCCCCCTGTCGCCACTGTTGTTTGCCTTGTCACAGGAGTTGTTGGCAGGTGGAGTGGATAGTAGTGGAGGGCAGAGAGTTCAAGTTTGGGATGTACACCGTTGAGACATTCTTTTACAATTTGACAAGGATCCTGGGCGGGACGTGGCAGGCATTTCGCACTTGGGGATGGTGGTGCAATTGGAGCAGATTCGGAATATGAGTATTCATCACCAGGTCTCTCGAGGAGCTTGCCGACGTTAACTATCCGCCCCTGTTGGGGAGATTGTATAGCGACATGCGAAGATGGGGAGGGCAAACCATTTTTGGATGGGTAGGCTTTTTTTTATAGCTGTGTTTGAGTGAAAAGCATAACATTTAAACACACTAAGGGTCACATGTCAGGTTATAGATATATCGTTTAGCAACAAGAAGCAATGTTAGAAAGGGTTGAGGGCAGCATGAGGGGTCACAAGAGCACATCCCCTGCAGTCTGAGACCAACCATGCAACTAGGAGCACTATGGGGTCATCCGAGTCCTCTCTTATTGGCAGTTCAAGAGTCCTCCCATCTCCCTCATATCTTCCAGAACTTTCCCGGGCATCCTCTGACTGTAAAAATGCTTCTCTCTAAAGAAGCACATCTGTCCACATCATTAAAGCATCTATTTACGCTCAGCTTTTCAGTCGAACCCCAGGTTGCAGCGGCCTGCCTCTTTCCTTCCCCCCAGTGCAACTGCCAAAACCATCTTTTCATACTTGGTAAAGTCTGTCTCCCCCATATGCCCAGCAGTATTAGTTTCGGATCACGTGGAACCGGAGATGCCATGACAGTAGATAGTTTATTAATACATGCTCTCCAAAAGCCCTGAAGGACGTCACACTCCCACAACATATGAAAAAAAAGTGCCCTCATCCCTCTTGCATCGCAGACAATCTCTGGTATCTGCCCGCCCGTGCCCACCACCGTGTCATTGCCATCTGGGAATAGTATACCTCATGGAGTATTTTTAGTTTAATCAATCTCAATTTAGCGTCAATTCCGATCTCCCGTGGGAACACGAGTACCTCTACCCACTCCTCAGGTTCCATTGGACCCAGATCTCTTTCCCATTTTTCCCTTCATTTAACCAATTCCTGCGTTCCGAAGGTGGTAACCTTAGTCGGGATACACTCCGGGAAAACATTGGTCTCAAGGGGGGAACTCTTGGGGATCGCGCTTAGATCAGGGAATTGGGCGTTCATGACATGTGATATCTGCAGGTACTTGTAACGGTCGCCTGATTGGATCCCGTACTTCCCTTGTAGGGCCTCGAAGACGAGGAGGCAACTGCCTTGCACCACATTTGCATGAATGTGCATGCGTTGTCTCTCCCAGGTCATAAAGTGCCCCATTTTCAGAAACATTGGGAGGTGTTTATAATGCCACAATGGTTCAAGTGTTGGTTTACCTCTCCACCCGATATGTTGGTGGGCCTCTCCCCAAACCCGATGGACATGCAGCATCATCTTTGACATTCCTGCCATTCTCTTGTTCGCATCATATAGTATGTGAATAGGGGGGTGGTATCGGTCCTGCCCATCTCAGCCCCAATGTGAGGGAGCGTCGGGTCTCCGTGCAGCCAGTCATTTACCACCCCTATTTGGGCCACCCAGTAGTAGATACAGAGGCGCGGGAGTCCCACACCGAGCGTTGCAAGGTTTTAAGGGCAATGCAGGGTTTTTTCACGCCCTATAGCAGCCCGCGAAGGATGCAGTCAATTGCAGCAAAGGTTGTATGGGGAATGGGGAGCGGGCGTTCTGGAGGGTGTATAGGAATCATGGAAGTGCTAGCATCTTGAACACGGCCGCTTTGCCCAGAAGTGTTAAGGGGAGAGTTTGCCAGTGGGACACATCAGTAGTGAAACTATCAATCAGGGGCTGTAGGTTAAGTTGGAGGAAGTCTTCCAAGGCTGGGCTGATGTGTATGCCGAGATAGGTAAAGCCTAGGATCTAGACCTTGTATGGACAATTCTTTGGGATTGCGGCATCTCCACCCTGAAGTGGGAAAAAAATTGACTTTTGTTTGTTCACTTGAAGCCCCCCAAATGTTTGATATTCTGCGAGTATGTGGGACACCACCGGGTTCAGTACTGTGGGGTTGCTAAGGTATATAAGAAGGTCGTCCGCATACAGCGAAACACGGTCTTCTCTTCCCCAGGGCCAGGAGAATCCAATCCAGTCCAGTCCAGTTCTGGTCTGCCCGGAGTCTGATTGCTAATGGCTCAATGGCTAGGAGGAAAAACAGTGGGGAGAAGGGACATCCCTGTCTAGTCCCTCGACCTATCGAAAATACTCTGGAGGATTTGCTGTTCACTCTCAAGACTGCCTCCGGGGAGTCAAAGAGCAACTTTACCCAGGACATAAATCCCTGTCCAAAGCCCATTTGATCCATTATCTCCCACAAGTCATCCCATCCTACGGTATCAAATGCCTTCTCGAATTCCACAGCCAAAAGTGCTAGTGGGTCCGAGATGACCTGGGTCTGTTCTATCGCAAGGTGTATTCTGCGCAGGTTCATTCTGGTGGATCTGTCGGGCATGAATCCGCACTTGTCTGGGTGGACCAGGGAACCTATCACTCCCAGTAGGCGGTTTGCCAGGATCCGGGCAAGGACCTTAGCTTCCCCATTGATTAGCGATATGGGACTATACAAGCGCTCTGGGGGCTTCCCGGGTTTGGGAATCGCCACAATGCATGTTCTCTGGAGATCCAGGGGGAGTTGTCCATGCTCTTTGCTTCGTATGAACATGCGATGCATGTGTCAGATTACGGTGCTCCTGAGTCTCTTCCTGGTTTCTATCGGGAAACCATTGGGGCAGGGGGTTTTCCCAGATTGGAGCTGTGATGGGGCTGTGGTTAAGTCTTCTTCCGTAATTTTGGAATCAAGATCTAGTGTCTGTTGCTTCAAGGGGCGGGGGAGTTCGATTGACTCATAAATTTGGCTTCGGACAGACCAATGAGCAGTGTGCGTTATCTAATGCAAGGTTCTTCAAAATCTCTTGTGCCGTTAGGGCGTGTCACAAGACCCTGACTCCAGTAGCTGCTCCTCTGCCTTGGCCACTCGTTCCTCCGCTTCTGCAATCTCCTGTGTGTGCTGTCGGCAGTAGGGAGATAGCTTCACTCCGGAGGACCGTCTTGTACGCCTCCCACATTGTTACTTGGGAGTCCACTGACCCCTTGTTAATTTCTGAAATAGTATGTGGTCTTGAGAGAGAGACCATCCATAATCTCTGGAATACCTAGATAATATCCGTTCAGATGCCAGGCCGCGTCGCATTTTGTTCGCCCATCTTTCAGTGTAATCAGTAACTGAGTGGTCCGAGATGCCTCTCGCGATGAACCTCACGGCCCGTAGTCTATTGGCTACGTTACGCAGGATAAAAAGATAGTCTATCCTAGAGAGTGATCGAAGTGCGTTAGAATAAAATGAGAACTCTGTGTCGTGAAGCGCTCTCCATGTGTCTACCAATCCCATTGCCTCCGCAAAGGAGTGTAGTTTGGTCGGAGCGTTTCTGGTCCTATTGCCCTGGTGTGATCTATCCCTGCTTACCTCCCATGACATCATTAATCTCCCCCCAGAATCCATGTGTCTGCCTGTTTAGTGAGTATTGCTAGTTGGAGGTCAATCAAGAGTTCCATTGTGAGTGGAGGGGGAGAGCGTAGATTGCAATGATACCCCAGCTACTTGCCCCCAGATCCCCAAGGATCATCAAGAACCTGCCCCTTGGGTCTGCATGCACCTTCCTCAACCTGAATGGTATTCTACTATGCCCCCGTGGGAACCCAGCATGGTATGCCTGAGAGTAGTTGGATCTCTAAAAAAAAGTGGCAGTCGGTACCGACCAAGTGAGTTTGTGAGAAGGGTGAAATCGTCAGAGTGTCGGTTAAGAAACTGGAGAATTAGTCTCGGTTTTATGCTGGAGCCCAGCCCGTTGACATTCCATGTCGGTATTGATATTTTCCCGTCACGCCCCATGTGTAATCTTTCGGAATTCTACTAGGCACTGGGGAGAACTCTTGTATCTTGTACCTCGTCGGTTGCCCTTTGTTCCAACATTATTACTTTGCCCCTTTCGTTGTTAGTGATCTATGGTGTTATTTGTGTCTAGTGACCAACCCATTTGAACGATGGGCAAGAGACGGCATCCAGCCCGGCACTTACCCCCCAACAAGTATACCCACCCCCCCCCCAACTTGAAGTACCTGTAGCCCAAACTCATAAAATTAGAAACTTACAAACTGTACACGGGGTACAGTTTTGGAATTAACTCTGGTTCCCCCGAACAAATCCCACGGAACCGGCACGGCTCCAATCACTGCTGTGGTGATTCCATGGCTAGTTAAAATTTAGGGTTTTGAGTTGGGCTGGGAATAGACCATATTTCAAATTTCTAGATGCCAATTGCCTCTTCAATTGTTCAAACGACTGTCTGGCATGCTGCACCTCATGGATGTAATCCAGAAAGAAAGCGATCCGGGAGCCATTGTGGGTGATCGTTCCTTTTGTGTGAGCCATTTGGAGAAGCGCATCCCTATCTCGATAATTCAGCAATTTGGCAATCACAGTTCTGGGCAGTGTGCCTGGGATAGGCCTTCCAGATGGTACCCTGTGGGCTCTTCACAGCGGTTCATTGGAGGGCACACCTGCTTCTCAATTCCGCCGTTGCTTGGCCCGAATGGGTCCGAACACTACACCTAGCAGCATCCGGGAAGTCCTGTGCCGGTCGCCACCAACCCCCTCGGTGGGATGACCGAGAGTCTCCGAACGCAGACCCCGCTGTGGTCAGTGCAGGTGTTCGATGGCAGCCATTTTCCGAAAAGCTCCGGAGACACTTTTCAGTCGCTGTTTTCTCTGCAGTGGGTGTGGGGAGACGGTAGTCACACCACCTGGTCGTTCTGCAAGCTTGCCCCTGCGATTGTTGTGTGTCCCACTAGCTATTTATCGCAGAATCAGGATATTATAGAGGATAATTTTGACGGTCACTGCAGCTCAGCGGACTCACGCCCTAGCAGTTTGCATGCTGGCCACGCCTCCCATGGTTAGGCTTAATGCCTTCACGATGTAATTCCTCCCTAGGATATTATCTGTTTCAAATATTGCAGGTGGCAATGCCAGAGGGACTGTTCTCCGAGGTAAAGGGTCATATGCTCTCCTTTCTTTGGGATGGGAAGAAGCCACGGTTAGTTTATAATAAAGTAGTGTTGCACAAGGACAGGGGGTGGGTGGGATCCCATAACTTAACTTGGATAATAGGGATGCCCAGCGTAGGGTTTTAGTTCCCCACCTGTGAGAGGACTGGGACAAGCAATGGGTTTACCTGGAGAACCTCCACTTGAGTCCAGCAACTGTGGAAGAGTGGTTGTGGATCCCAATGGACCGGGTCCTGTGCAGGATAAGGGAACACACTATGCTGGAGGTTATTTGGAGCATTTGACGGAGACACCCTCGAGTGCGGGGGTCACTACATGGCCTTTGCCTCTAAGCGATCTGTGGGCTCCGGTTATTAGAGAGGAAACACCCAACCCTGCAGAATTTCAACAATGGTTTGAGGCCGGGCTGAATCGTGGACCAGTTGTGGAGGGTGGGGAAGTTCGTCACCATCCAGCAATTGGAGGAGGTGCTGCAAATTTCCATTCTTCCAGTTGAAGGGGGTTTTGACTGCCGAAAAATGGAAGGGGGGCACTCAGAGGGAACTAACTCAAACGGATCCACTCCTTGATACGGAGCAGGGTACCAAGGTGCCTATCTGCTTGCTGTATACGTCCCTGGTGAAGGCCATCTTGGGTGACACAGATGGGCTTCGGGCCAAGTGGGAGGGTGACCTGGCACACGAGGTGGATGGCCAGTTGTCATAAGATGTGCAGGCGAGCATTCAGCACTTTGGTAACCTGCCAATATGAACTACATGGGGTGAAATTGTTCATCAGTGGCAGTATGACCCAGTCCGGATTTCGAACATTTTTCCTAGGTGTGTCTGCTATATTGGGACAGTTGTGGGGTAAGTGACACATACTGGCCCATGTGGGGTCTTGCAACAAGGTGCAGGTGTACTAGTCGGAGGTGTTGGAATGGATAAAGAGCATTGACGGGATTGAACACCAGTGTGACACCATGGAGTTGCTTTTTGTGTTAGAAGCAGTGAAAGGGGATTGGCTAGCAGTGAAAGGGGATTGGCTAGCTGTACGTTTTGGCGTATGGTGCATTTCCTCCTAGTGATGATAATGGTGTACCGTGCAACCCCCTGGAAGAGACAATTTGTTTGGGATGTTGGAATGGCAGGCCAAAGCCAGGCGGATTTACTTGAGGGAACGGATTACGGCCGCCCTTCATGACTGGGTGGGGGCTTTGATGGGGAATGGGTAAGCTTCCGGAATGTGTCCCGGAGTTATGAAGAGGTGGAGAGAGGAACAATGGTTTAGGACTCTAGAGCCATGGTGAGTTGGGTTGGAAGTTTTTCATGGTTCCCACTCTCTTCTCCTCGCCCTTGTTCAGAGGATACTTATGTGCAGTTTGGGGGGCTCCTACTTCTCGGACTGTCATGTGGGAATTTGGTTGTTGCAACTATGCCTTGCTGATGGTATGAGGATTGCATTTTCGTACGGCGGGGATAGCATTTGGGGAGGAGGGTATATTCAGTTGGTTAAGGCACATGTGGTGCCCTGTTTTTCTTTTTGTGCAAAATCAATAACAATTGAGTTTTTTTTTAAAAAAAAGCCTCCATGGAATAGCTCATTATCTTTCCCAACTAATTTCTTTCTATTCACCATCCTGATCCCTTTGTTCCCAGTCTCAATTCCTTCTTTCGGTACCTCGTACTCCATGTGCCCAATTGCATTTATACTCTTAGCACCTACATTCTGGAACACAACTAATTTTTCGATTATCGATCTGTGCTCGTCTTAAAGCCTGTTTACTTTCCCCATACATTTTTCTTAACTGATTTTATTTTATATACTCATTGTACCATCGTTTTGGCGTACAGCACTATATAAAAGCCATCAAATGCAGAGACCATATTTCGCATATAATAAACTGGCTTCATGAAATGTTTACTTGGTTGATGCCGAAGCTCCCCCAATTTTGCTTCTTTGAGGGCAACCTTCATACATCACAGCTGTTTCAAGTCTCTTACCCTACCCCTGTCCCCAAGAGAAATAAATATGGCCGGTGGAGAACATTTGACTTCCCTGTGGGCCTGAGAACCATAACCAGGATGGGGATGCATAGTCAGGAAGCAGGTGAGAGATCTGTGACAGTCACTTTGTGGGCATAGGAAAGGGGACCAGAAGCCCCCGGGGCCAAGGTAAAGCCATGAGTTACATCTAGCCCCTGGAAGTTGTAGATGGAGGTGACCGGGAGGCTTGTGAGTTGGCCAAGCTCTGAGAGATTTGCGGCACAGGTAATTGGCTCACAATCCCACCAGCAATCTTTGTTGCAAGCTCACTATAAGATGGGGATTGGAGGAGGAACCCTAGGTTCATAAGAAAGGGAAGACTGAGAGGCAATTCAGTCCTCCGCTGCAGAGAGCCATGACAGCACTGCCTGACTCCAAGATGACTACTGCTTTCGAGCTCTCGGCTTGCGCGATCAATGGCATATATGCAATTGACAAACACAGAAAGCTGCACCATGTGAGAATACTAAAAGGGGAGGAAGAAACTCATGAGGAAAGCTTGGAGCCACTGGCCAGTTAGGGGACCCAGGGCTTAAGAGACTGGCTTACCAATCACTAGAATTATTGAGACACGTAAGGGGGTTTAACCTTGCATAAGAAGGCAGGAGACTGGCAATGATGGAGTTGGTAAGGAGAGGTGGATAGTCGGTTTAGGAGAATAGGAGGAAAGAGAGGGGAGTAGATTGCTGAGCAGTGCTGCCCAGTTTTGCAAACTCATTGCCAAGAGCGTACTGAGGGGCTCTACTCGAGGTCCTTGCAAGGGCCAGAAGATACTGAAAGAAAAGGAACTGTCTGCAAGCTTGCCAAGGCTATAGCCCAGAGCCTAGCAGGAGCCAGAAATACTCCTGGAGAAGCCTTACCAAATCCTGTCGTGGTGGGCTCCAATCCAGATGGAAGGCACTGCATGTGTAAAAGCACACCAGACCAGAGCTTGTAATGTGCTGAAGCCTAGGAGAGTGGCACTTGGCTGGTGGCTTTTAATATTATACTACATGGGGGCCTGACCCTGCTCACTAGGAACTGGGATACAAAACTGAAAGTACACAGTCAAAGTGTTCCTAGGGTAATGATTAATGTTTGATTTGTGTAAACTAATCACATCATCAATAATGGGAACAAAGGCAGTTTGGGAGCAAAAATGAATGATTTTGAACCAAATTTATTTTTAAACAATGTTTTTAACTTTTTTGGGAAAAGGCATCAATTGAACAAATCCTTGAAAAACATGATTGCAATCATTATATACTCATGAACATTGTTATATTTCCATATGTATCTAAATAGTTCTGAATCTTGTCAAAGACAAACACTTGAACGATCTTTCTCATTTGTTCATGTCCATTTTGGGCCCCCTTGAATGAAAGGGCAGAGTTTGAAAATGTAAAAGGCACTGCTCTTTTGTCAAAGGGCTCAGTTGTTGCACTGTTTGTGGAGGGTCAACGTCCACCTGTAGCTTGTTGGCTTTGTCGACGTAACCCAATGGACGTTTCGGCGTGAGGAATCGGCATGATTGCCTTCGTCAGGACTGGAACACCCTGTCCATAAAGAGAGGCAACATTAAAAAGGCCTTAACAGAACCTTTTTTTCCCTATGCTTTATAAAAAAACTTCCCTTATTTGAAAAACGTTTAGTTAGAACAAAAAAGCCTGACTCACCATGCTTCAATGCAGCAAAAGGGATCACATGTGGATCGGAAAACAAACAAAAAGGCGATGTAAACTGACTGCTTGGCTGGTTTAAATGTTTGTACACCTGATTTCCTCTTATCCGATTAAAGACCATGTCAGTTCTGCAATTTAGAAAAGCGAAATGATTTATCAATATGTGTGCCTGATACGAAAGCTGAGGTTATATGCATATTTTAACATGCGCATCCTTCACCAAAAAACTGAAAAAGAAGGGATGACAGTTAAAATGACCTCCTGTTGCCAAATATGCTGTAATGTCAGGCCCTCTGGCGTAGAGAAAAAGCAAATCTGAAGGTTCCGTAAAATATGCGGCCATCTGATTGAAGCCATGGCTTTTAATGGCCTCAGTCTGGCAAGTACTGCCGAAGGGGAAGAGAAGTTCCTATTGGTAATAGTTTTGGGTATCCCCTAGGGCAAGGGTGAATGGCAAGTTCTTGCCTGATGGCCATTTTGCTGTTGCTATACTTCTGCAAACAAAGAAGGTGGCCCGCAGCCAGAGGTTTAGAATATCTACACTCCGGGATGATGAATACAGAATAATATCTGAATCAAAGACTCACGGCACGGTCATCGGTTTCAAATCACCCTTTGGCAGGGTGGGTCTGGGCAGAAACATATGAGATGAAGGGGTGATCGAGGAAGATTGTAACATGAAGAGATATAGGGCAGGCAAACCCTAAAAGTGTATGCTCCAACGAGCAGAGAATGTGCTCGTGGAATATTACTGTGATCTGAAATGTCTTAAAGGTGAACAAGAGAAGAAGAAAGGAAACTAGTGCACTCCTGTCGTTAGTCTGGAAGAGAAATGTTTGACTTTCTAGATTGACTGTCGCAATGGGCTTATATACCTGGGCATGTCATGTATACATGGATAAAAAAGGAAAAAGAAAGTTTCTATCAATCCCTGCCTGTCCTATAACCTATCCCTGGTCGATGCTCATGTTCCATCTGAATATCAGGGTATAGAGTAAGAAAATACATATTGGCTATTCATTTCTGGATTTCTTCACATAATGGTAACTGACAGCTCAGGTCATCTTATATTCTTGATCAATCTTAGTGTCAACTTGATTGTCAGCTTGTCAAGCCTCGCTACTATATCGAATTAGCTAGCGGAACAAATTTGCAAACAGTATTGTGGCAACAATTACTTTAATGGCTATTACTGTGTGCAAATGTTCCAGATTTAAAACTCAACTCTAGTTTGAGACCTAAAACCAAGGTATTTATGAAGACTATGCCAGAGGGATGGACAACAAGGTTGCTGTGCCCCCGTGGCCATGGGGTGGTGTGCAACAGAAATCCTCCTGCCGTCTCCACTTATGTGCCACCTTCTTCAGGACTGTCTTTGTGATTAATTACAAGACCTTTCTGCTTTTTCTTGGAAAACAGGGTCTGCAACTGAGTTGGCCACTATACATTCCTATTCATTGTATAATTGTGGAAAAGGAACAATCTCACCGCAAAGTGATTTACAGAGACATCCAGTCTGTTCCTGTAAGGAATACAAGGCACATAATCACTAATGGTAATGCTCACTAGCATCTAATTAGTGGGTCAATTATGCAACGTTAGGTGCATGCACAGCTATGGAGGCGATACTCGCATGTGACATTTGTGACTATAGTTCAGAGTGAAGATTACCCCTTCTAATTGAGCAGGGACTCTTGATTCTATTAAAGACACAGAGGCGAGCTTTATGCTTTAATCTACTCTTCAACAGTTTCAACATTTCAAGCAGAAAAAGAAAATGAGCAGCTTCACATTTCTTTTCATTCTTAGACTACATTTCCCTTTTTTCCCAGTCTCTTTTGTAGTTCAAATGACTTCCTGTGAGTAGTCTCTTAACCATATCCTGTCTCTGACTCCTCCTCTACTTTGGGTGCTCTGAACTGTAACTCCATAAGTGTCCCATAACAACACTGCATACGCAAACAAACGGTCCGGGACTAATCCGTAATGAACGCCATCTCTCCTGTGACTGATCTGGTCCATGACGGAAACCTTCGGATCTTGACCTGCTGGCAAGACAGTTCAACCATTCTTCTGGTCCATTCCTGCAACCCAGAAAAAGTGACATTAGGGAGGAAGAATGCACTGCCCTATTCCAGACAATTGAATAAAAATGCATGGGAAAATACAAGCCAATGTACAGTGTATACGCCGGGTTGGTAGTAATGCTCGCCTCTGTGTCTTTAATAGAATCAAGACTCCCTGCGCAACTAGCAGGGGTAATCTTCATTCTATGTCAAGACAGGAGGCAAGCAATTATGCTTGTTCAAAGCTCTGTATTACTACACCCGCTAGAGATGCAATTGGTTTAAAAATAACAAGACTTAAACACTGTCACTTGACCAGTCAGCTGCTTGGAGAATGTCGGCGAGTGGCACGCTTGTGGGGAACGCTCTGGACGCCATGACCCCCCTGACTGAGTGAGCTCTGAACTGCTGCAAACTTATTACTACCTGTTGCACAATCTCTCTGACCCACCTAGCAATGGTGGCTGATGCCACAGCCTTAAATGGACATCTATGCGCGTAAGCAACTGAGAAGTTCCCGCTGGCTGATGTACTGCCGTCCTGGCCTCATATTCCTTAATGCAGGAAGGGATGCACAATTTGGGGTATCCAGGCATATAAGGATACAAAATAAAGGTTGAATTTGTCTTGGTCCTTTTAGCTAAGGTAATTGTCACTCCATTTGGACCATACACCTTCCTATCTACCTCTAGCGCTTTGACATCAGAGGCTCTTCAACACGATACCAGACAAAGGAGCATTGCTAGCTTCCCGGACAATTGGTTTATCGACAGGTATCTGTTTGCTGGCCAGTCTCCTAGAAACATCAGCACCACTGTCACGTGCCAGAGCCCCAAGTATTTTGGCGCTGGAGGCACACGAAAACGCCATCCTTTCGTGAGCCTTACTACTGCTCGGTGCTCTCCCTCTGGGGAGCCGTCCACTGGTGTATGACCGGCTGATATGGCTGATATTTATAGCCCTATCATCCTGAAGGCTTAGACATAGACATTCCTGATATAGAATGGCATTTCAGTTGAATGTGGCAGATCGCCCACGTTACTTTATTGATGGCCACCTAGAGAAAGGAAGCAACAGTCAGCAATTGTGCACTAGTGTATGGATCATGGTGCATCTCACAGACATTGTGTATGTGTTCCACGGTTATAGATATTGACATATGGTCCCACAGCACATAATATGGAGTAGAGTATACCCATTGGTAGCAATGATCCACTACTGGTGTATTAACACTGCAGTAACAACACATGTATTGTAGTGGTGCTCCCAGCTTGAATATCTGTCTCTTTATATCCATTTTAGTTTCATTGTTGTTCAAGTCCATGCAATGCCAGGGTGCATGATCATATTGGTTGTATTACATGATAATGCACAAGTGGTGTGCATATCATTGTTATTCCAGGTTCTAGACTGTGGTTCTGAAGGCAGAATCAGTCTCATGTTCTGGGCCTGTACGTGCTATCCTGCAGGTAGCACTACGCTCGCTCGTGTCACTGGAATATTTCTTGATGGTGGTATAGTTAAGACCTTGAGAGGATTAATCAAGGTAAACAAATGTTGTGAGCACACAAGGTTTCCTCAATTTTTTGTAAAGGGGGCTGTGGTATATGAGGAAGGATACATCAAACAAGTGAGTACATTAACCACTAGCTACCCACCTCTAACACACCCAAGGGGAAGGCTACTTATCAGAAATTATCCTCACAGTGGAACTTTCATACAATTCTGTCTACCACCACGGTCAACAAGTTATCTTAAACATATTTTAATCAATATTTACTCCAAATATAACAGTAAAAACAACATAAAAAGCCATATACAGTGTTCATCATTTACGAAAGCCGTAATGGACAAGATGGAGAGAAAACAACACTTCACACTTATGGCTGTAGTTCACATCACAATGTTTACAATCTATCAACATTGGCGACGCCATTATACCATATTTGTGTATAATAGTTGTGATTCATTCACACTATTACTAACATCACGCTAAATAACCAATGTTGATAGATTGTAAACATTGTGATGTGAACTACAGCCATAAGTGTGAAGTGTTGTTTTCTCTCCATCTTGTCCATTACGGCTTTCGTAAAATGATGAACACTGTATATGGCTTTTTATGTTGTTTTTACTGTTATGTTTGGAGTAAATATTGATTAAAATATGTTTAAGATAACTTTTTGACCGTGGTGGTAGACAGAATTGTATGAAAATTCCACTGTGAGGATAATTTCTGATAAGTAGCCTTCCCCTTGGGTGTGTTAGAGGTGGGTAGCTAGTGGTTAATGTACTCGCTTGTTTGAGGATTAATCAAGGGCAGGTGGCCGCTTACCTGTGTGTTGCAGAGGTCTTGCATCTGTGGTATGGCTAAGTCCCGCTGATCTCAATTTCCAGGAACCAGCATTGCTAAATGCGTTATTCCGTTCCTATGGGAACCAGGCTGGCATGCATAATTGTGCGTGCCTGTATAGCTTCCAAACAGAGGCGCCTTCTTGGAGAGGGAGTATTCATCCAAATTGCAATGTGACTGAATTCACTTAGTGGCATGTAAGCAAGTGTATATTTGTGCAATGCCACATTGAAAATCCATCCAAATGTGGCAACGATTAAAATTGTGATAATGTGCAAAATTGCTACACTTGCACAGTAAAAATCACAGATTGACAATGTAATTAGAATTATGTGTAGCCGGGTACAGTGGATATTTATCTTTATTTACATTCCAGTGGTTTTTATTTCCAGAATGAAGTGCACCATCATATTAGTTGAAGTTATGTCAGCGTGCATACTTCACTCAGGACAAGTTCAATTGAAGTTGGCATGGCCAATGGGGAGTCCCTATTCATAGGCATGCATCCTATGTGCAATGTAGTGGGTGACCCAATTATTCTGAATTAACATGAATGCATGGGGCATCTAGTGCCAGGATTGAAAGTAGTCTGGTATGGTACACATACTGAGCTGTGATAGCCATATTGGGTTGCTAGTTGGCAATCTACTTAACGGGACAATGGCTAGATAGACCATTGGTTGTTGAGGAAAATGATGGTTTTCTATTGTCAGTCAAGTAGAGTGGCAAACTAGATGGTAGTGAGTATTTGGCAATTTATTGGTTCGTTAAGACCCTATCGGTCGGTCTTTAAGCTGAAAATCCACCTGTGTTCCCTTTTGAGTAAGATGGAATGCATATCTCCACCTCTTGGTGGAACCGTTACTTTCTCCACAATGGTCCAGGTACGATCCATCTCACAGTGGCCTTTTTGCACAAAATGTTCCACCAATGGGGCATTTGGTCTTATAGTATGTATGCACGACTGGTGTTACTGATTCTTTTCTTGATCGGCCTAGCTGTAATGCTGATGTATTTTAGTTCACATGGGCAAGTGATCAAATTAATTACATTGCTGGTGTTACAATTCGTAAATGCAATTTGTCTCCATGGAGTCTTTGTAAGCCCAGATCTAGTGTGGTGGGCCTTGTAGTACACGGGCATACTGAGCATAGACCAAATGGTGAATGACTGACCATTTGTGTTGAATGCCAGAGGGTGGACTCTGTGGTAGATTCCGGTCCTCAGTAGTAAGATCTTTGTCACAATCTATGTACCTTTTTATTCCAAAGGTTTGGTGTTCACAGTCCCTACTGCAGATATCAGATAAACAACAAGACAACACTAACCTGGTCCAGTAGGAATTCGTAGAGAAGAATGGAAAGCTCACCTAACCTCCTCTCCCCGCGCCGGAGAAACCCCGGTCGAGGAGGGGAAGTCAGGGAAACCCTGGTGGGGGAGAAAACCCTGTTGTGCCAGGAACTCGAAAGAAGCGATGGGCGAGTCTTGATTCCCAGGAGTGACTTTGGGAGTTGGACTTGCGATCGCGAACTATCCTGAAGAGAGAAACCAGGTGGTGTTTAGAAAAGGGAGAGATTGCTGCAGTAGGACTCTGGTGAGCGATATACCTTGAAGTCTGAATGTCTGTTGAGGGGGTGTAAGACGGCTTGCACGAAGGTTGTATTCTGTTCAGCGCGTGGTAGAAAGTAACTCCCTGTCCTTGCTGAAGAGACTGAAGAATGGAGAAAGGTTAGTGATGGAATGAATGAAAGTATGTTGTATGCTGGGGGGTACGGAACTATACGTACTGCAGAGTGTAGAACCAATGCCTTCGGTGTAAGCGTTTGGAGAGCTGGTAGGGAAGAGGACCAAGAACAGAGGAGTCTGATACTGAGAAAAGGGAGAGACGGTTGAAAGATTACAAACAAGCGGAGTATTCGAAGGGTAAAGAGAGCTATCCTAGAATTACGAACTCACGGAGCGTGACCTCTGAAAACAGTAGCAACGCGCTGGACCGAAGACGCCGCCAAAGGAAATCCATTCTGCGAGGTTGGGGGCGGAGTCATCCGACACTCTCGGATTCGGAAGGCTGGAGCGCTGCTTTTCCTTGCTACCGCCATGTTGGAGGAGGTAGAGGCGATGCATGAAATTCGTCTCCACCTGTGCCAGAAAGTCCATGTGAGCCGCCCCCTAGAGGGAGTTAGCCGCCCCCTAGAGGGAGCGGACGTGACAATCTTACGATGCGGATGTCTGATGTTGTGTCTCCTTTTAATTGCAAAACAAGGTGGCAAAAGTGGTGTCGTGCCTACATTTATAATGGGCCAGAGCATCAATATTTCTTTCTTATCTATGTTGAGTTATGACGAGTGGCTGAGTGCTGTTGTCATGCGTTGTTCCTGCACAGGTCTCATATTTTGCTCTAAAGTAATGTCACGTGGGATGTTACGTGCCTGTTTTTTTTTGTGTGTCTCAGCAATTTTCTGGGAGCCCCTGGTTCTCAGTCTGTTCGTGAGTGCTGTGGCTTGTCTTTCATATTCAGCAGTGTCTGGACAGTTGTGGTGGAATCTAAGGTACTCATTTTTAGTACATAGCCATATTGGGTTGCCAGTTTAGCCCAATGGCAATCACAGCTCAGTATGTGTCCCATATCAGACTCATTTCAACACTGGCACTAGATGCCCCATTCATTTATGCTAATTCAGAAATATTGGGACACCCACTACATTGCACATTAGATGCATGCTTATGACTAGGGTCTCCCCATTGGCCATGCCAACTTCAATGGCACTCCGAGTGAATTATGCACGCTGACATAACCAATTAATATGATGGCTCACTTTAATTAGGACATAAAAACCGCTGGAATGTAAATAAAGATAAATGTCCACTGCGCCCGCCTTCAAGCAGGCGCCAACCATCACATTGTCAATCTGTGATCTTTACTGTGCAAGCGTAGCAATATTGCACATGATCCCAATTGCAATCATGGCCACATTTGGATGGATTTTAGATGAGACATTGCACAAATATACACTGGCTTACATGCCACGAAGTGCATTCAGTCACATTGCAATTTGGATGAATATTCCCTCCCCAAGATGGCGTCTATGTTGGCAATCTATACAGGCACACACAATCACACACAGGGCCGGTCTTTGCATCAGGCAGCCCAGGCGGATGCCTGACGTCAGTCAGCCTCTAGGGGGCGCTAAACCAGCAGTCCACAGTACCAGTGCTAGAATACACGTGTAACATGTTTGTTTCCTAACATTATAAAAAAGAATGTGCCTGCTCATTTTTATAATGTTAGAAAACGAACGTGTTACACGTGTATTCTACCACTGGCACTGCTGCAGCCTCGGCCAGGGAAATTTCTAGTCCATTTGGTGCCCAGGGTGAAACACTAGCAATGCGCGCACCCCATCCCATGAGCCACTCCCAATGCACCCCACGCTCCTCTCCCGCCGCACCCCGGGCACCACTCCCGCCGCACCACTCCCACTGCACCCTGCGCGCCATTCCCAAACTACACCGTTAAGGAACTCCTACCCAAAGTCAAACAGTCCGTCACACAAGGAATGAATTGCCATTTGCAACGGTGGGCCACTTTTTCACTGGTGCCCAAAACAATTTTATGCCCCAGTCCCACTTAGGCTGCAGATAATGAGGACTGGACACACCAAGAGAACATGAATATGGCATAGGATGCAGTATATACAACCAACAAAGAACACAAGATGCTGAAGGGGGTTTGGAGGCAACCTAAGCCAAAAGGGCAATGACAAGGAGACACCTGAACCCAATAAACAATCACATTAACATTCTTTGAATGCGAATCAAGTGTATGCTTTGATACAGTAAAGTCTTGACTGTTGTAAGGATACATGGACCAGGATTATTTATTTATTCATGCAATGTTTGTCGGGTACCTGCATATTTATTTATTCATGCAATGTGTGTCAGATACAGGTATCCGACAAACATTGCATAAATAAATAAACCGGTTCGTGGCTTAAAGAATATTTACTCAGCAACACTGGTCAAAACTATTATCCGCATAGTGAAGTATCTCATCACCATTACCATGGAAGTGGTTTTAAGTTTAATTGATATATAGTTTGGAAAAGAAGCGGCATGAAAGAAATAGCGCTTCTTTAAACTATTATTTTGGCCATTTTCTGAGCTTGCAGGGACGCACCGTGGTCCCAAACGGGTCTCCTTTTGTACCGTGTCGGGGCCCACGGTGCGTCCCTGTAAGGCACGCCCACTCCCCACTGAACCTCCCCTCCCATCTCAATGCCAGCACAAAACCATTTAGTGACTAATGGGCCATTAGCAGTTTCCTGCCGGCATTGTGATGGAAGGGCCTGGTTGTAGCTGCAGGGGGACCTAAAGTGTTTTTATTGGTGTGCTTATGCCCCCCACCCCAAGTGGCACGAAAGTGGTCAGAGGGAGCCTCTGACTTCTGTAATGTCACATAGTACTTTTGTACTACGTGACATTACAGTCGGAAGGGGCAGCGCCAGCACCTGACCTGCAGAACTTTCCCCACGTCAATGCGCCACCCCACAAACTGGGGAATTCCATCCCCTCCAGAGGCTCCAGGGACTGTGGCAATTGCACCCCCGGAGCTATTGCGCCCCGGGCAGTTTCCCGCCTTGCCTGGGCCAAGAAACGGGCCTGTACTTGCCCCTCAGGCAGTGCAGGGCAATTGGCAAATAAATTAGCAACATTTGTTGCTGTATTACCTTCCCCCGGCCCCGGGTGGCGCTGGCGCCAGCCAGGCCCATGGGCGCACATGCGGTGTGCCCTCCTCCAGGCTATGGGCACGCACTGACACTGAAGTGTGGATCGATTGGGGCTGGCTGGTGTTGTCGGCCCTGGCCATTACAGAAAAGAGGAGCGATTGGGTAATTAAATCCTGAAGTTGTTCCCATCACAAGTACACACTGCCAAGCAGCAGCAGAATCAGCAAATACAAACAGTTGCTGCATCCTGCCCTCGCTGATTGGGCCTTGTTTCAGGAAATTCGGCAGTAACTACAGCCTGCAGAGGCAAGCAAACTTCTTTCCTCCTGCTCCCGTCCTCGCGGGTGAGGCCTATTGCTGCATAGGTGTTTTATTTATTTTAAAATGGTATTGCGGAGATGATTGGGCCAACCAAGAACGGCCTCTGGAGGCTACAAAGCTAGACAATTTTGTCAAGGCTCAATTTGTCATGAAAAAGGAAGCGAGCACTGGTGGTAGACTCTCCTCAGGAGATCAAAAGGCTGGTCCTCGGAAGACCTGGGCAGAGTGTCACCGTCAGCAGATCTTAGACAGTTGCAAGTTCCAGCGTTGTTGGATTGGTCTGTCCGTCGGCCATTCGGCCCGTGGCCAGGCCAAAATCACTTTGAGGGCGAGGCCCTGGGGGGCCAGTACCAGGCGTGAGCCGGTTTTGAGGTTACTAGGCCCCTCTAGTTCCCGCTCCCGAGCATATTGTTCGTCGTTCCCTCTTTCCTGGGCATGCACTGCTGACTTTATTTTAGTGCAAGAGTTTCATACATTTCAGTGTTCGCCCAGACTTGTCTTATACTCTTTGGGCCTCATTACGACCCTGGCGGAAATCGAAAAACGATGGCGGAAATGCAATACCGCCATCGAATAGCGCTCGGTGCGATCATGACCCGTCACCGCAAAGTACGATGCCATTAGCGACACCGTAGTGAACGCCAACGCTAACTGCACCAAGCACGCGCGCGCGCGCGCCATGCCAAACCGTAATTACCACCATGGCGCAACGGTACGCGAATTCCGACCCTAGCGGACATGCACCTAACGCCATCAAGCACGGCGGAAAGTACCATTCCGCCATGGTGAGAAGTACGGCATCGCGAATCAACCGTAAACGGCCCTACTGAGTGCCTGTACACCGCTCCCTGGCCACATTGTACAACCCCCCGTAGGTGCAATGAAGTCACACAATGCAACCAGTGAAATGTACAAGTCATCCATGCCTGCCAACGAACAAATGAATCTCAAGAGTGCCCAATGGGAGCTGCAGGGCACAGATGGCACGAATACAGAAGCTATACAAATGGACATGACCTCAGTCTCCCACCAAGAAACGCACGCAAACACAGGCACCTGTGACCAGCAATATTCCGATAATCACATCATTCCACCAATCCAACTGGCTGACCGGCATCTGTTACACAAAAGCTAATCCCCCGCCCCTGAGCATGACATCATCAAAACAGTCATAATGGCAGCCCTTATCCCTGACCTCACTGGGCTCCGTAGGCAAACGCGCCCAGCACAGTACCACGCAACTATACTCCGAAGCTGGAACCCAATGCAGATCTCCTCACAATACATCGCTCCCCAAATAGGAATATGCCACATCACTCGCAAAGAAGAACGCTACACGGTTCATATCAGAATAGAAATTTAATGCACAACAAATTCACCAAGCCCATACAGCCATTAGGCCATGAACTCCAAAATATATTTCATTATCGTGGGCTGCATCCGCAATAAATGACCAGCTACTTCTTGTGTGACGCCCTGTTCCTTCATGGTACACAGGGGCTACATTCCCGTACGAAAAGGCAACATGGAAGCGCCTAGAACCGCAGGGCCGTCCCAATAGGGAGGCACTAGTCCAGCTGAAAGGCCGAAATGTTGCTCCTAGCCACTAGTACTGCGTAAGGGCATGTGGCCCATTGGCGATCGTCCCATAAGATCGTAATGCTGCTCCACTGATTAACACGAAGCAGCAGGTGTCGGGAGTAAAATCCATCTGCAGGAGTGGCATACAGATGGCAGTGGCAAAAGGGGAGGAGATACCTGTCAACCAAATGAAATGAAAAAGAATAGTATGGCCATCAGAACTACATTTGAATTACTCACTTCAATGATCACACCAAATCCACAGCCATATGCATGCTAGTCCACTCCAAAGGATCATCACCACCCAAAAACCACTTGCGAATCATAACTATCTATATCGAGGTGAAAACACTATCACAAACGAGTGTACCTGTGCATGCGTCTGTTAAAACAGAATCCATCAGATGGGATTGGTAACGTGCATAGACACAAGTGTCTGAAGGCGCGTCGAGACAGGGAGGGCTCAACAAGGCCAGATAGACGATGGCCCCACTATGGCAGCCCTGCATCACATAGCGCAGGGGAGGCGGATAGATTCCAAGAAGCCCTGTACATGGCAAACTCTGTATCAAATCATCTGTCCATGCATCCATACATCATACCCTCATCCCGTAATGAAAACGCCTGTTTCCATACTCACATAACATGTGAAATTTCCATTGAGTCTGTGCGTTATGCAGCCTGCAAAATCCACTGTGCCCCAGCCCGTAATTCCAGTGTTGTGAAGTAACATGTATTTGGGAACGTCCGGCCTCATCGCCCACGTCGCTATTGCGCATCCCATACTATTCATATCAATCATTGCATCCTCGCCATGGCCCCTGTCCCAAGGACATTGAACAATAGAACGTTATATTTGCAGTCAGACCTGTGGGCATCTCCTCGCCGCTAGCTGAAAACCGAAAGCGCCGCCCTTCGAATTCCTCATTTGCAACATCACGGCGAAAAGGCATCTGTGGCCGCTTGAAACCACAAATTAATCCATCTAGTGCGGCTGTGTGTGAAAATGGCAACTGCCTTCACTCACAAATGGAACGCCCCGCCCGTCGGTGAAGCTCGGTACAGTGTTGCATGAGGGTCCACCGTTACTCGAGTACTACGTTCCACTGACCCTTCACAAGTCTGTTCGCGACTGCAAAGATTGTATGTGAAACAATGGGACCATAGCCGAATGAACATATCAACCAATGTTACACTGCCATCGGGTACAAATACATGATTGCAATAGCAAGATGCCATTCGTCGAATTGCAGCGTTGTGTGCGGGACGTGCTCGCCCAAAGGGGAGTGCAGCTTGCACAGGTGGAATGAATCACCACAGGTGGAGGCCATACAGCCTGAAAACACATAAATTGCACACCCAGTCTCCTCCCACAACCACACCCACTCCGAAATGCTACCGGCAGGACTAGCCATGTTGGCCCTGGGGGACCTGATAGCACTGCAAGTACTCCAACTTCAGGAAGAAGACGAACACCAACTACTACCGGCCGCACGGCGGAGACGCAGGAGGAGGAGGAGGGCAAGGCAGGGCCAGCAAGGGCCGCCAGCACAGCCACTACCACCACGCAGGCAGCCCGCAATCCCACGCCTCCGAGCACATCCGTTCAACCTCACTGATGAGCAGATCCACACCCTCTACCGTTTGGACCGGGACACCATAACCGCCATTGTGGACATGACACAGGCTGACCTTGTCAGCATGATAGATAGCCCAACCGCCATCCCACCCCTACTGAAGGTGGTGTCTGTACTACACTTCCTGGCCACAGGCACCTACCAGCACACAGTCGGACAGTTGCATGGCATATCACAGCCACTGTTCTCACGGACACTATTGCAAGTGCTCGATGCCCTCCTGAAGCACGCAGACGACTACATCTCTTTACCACGCTCGGAGCAGGAAATTACGAACACAAAAGTGGGATTCCATGCACTTGCCGGCATACCGGGTTGCATTGGTGCCATCGACTGCACCCATGTGGAATTGGTCGTCCCACATGCCATGGAGGCCCAGTACCGCAACCGAAAACAATTTCATTCCCTGAATGTACAAATGGTGTGTGACTCCAACAGGATCATTACACATTGTTGTGCCAGATTCCCTGGATCAACCCATGATTCTATGGTCTTGAGGAACTCTACTATACCACGCTACATGGAGCGACACGCAGGGAACAGATCCTGGCTACTCGGTGAGTCTCATTTCATGCATGATGATGTGGGGTATGTGATGCGGCAATGACCTGGCAGGAAGGGGGGGGGTGCGTACGTAGCAATGGCATTCCTCAATATTCCTTTCCTGTCCACATACAGGTGATGCCGGGTATCCACTGAAGAGATGGCTCCTCACACCAGTCCGGAACCCACGGGACCATCATGAGGAGGACTACAACCATGCCCACTCACGTACCCGTGTAGTCATAGAACAGGCATTCGGCCTACTGAAGACTCGTTTCCGCTGCCTCAGCAGGTCTGGCGGGGCACTCCTGTACCGCCATGTGAAGGTTGCAAAGATGGTCATGGCATGTGTCATGCTCCACAACATGTGCGTACGTAGAAATGTGCCCATGCCCCCTGACGCAGAACTGCAAGCACCTGATGATGGTCATGATGAGGGTGGGGATGTGGCAGCACCTCAAGGAGTCTGCGAGGCACAGGAGGGCCGTGACATTCGTCAGCATCTCATAGATGCATGCTTCTAGCACTCACGCCTGGTGGCTGATACATGGACACGGGACTCGTGGCACTGTGTGTGTCTGGGACATGCACAATATGGACTGTACGCCTATAATGGCCTCGTACACAAAGATCAATGTCCACACATCTCATTGCATGATCGTGCATTGTTTATGGCATATGTGATATCATGTTAAACACCCTATCGACCCGCAACCCAAGTGAGCCCAACACACCCCCTCCACCCTCCTACCTCCCCCCCGAACACCAGTGTCCAAAGATGCTCATTGTCAGTGGGCTGTCGCTATTGCAAGCCCCCTCTGCGGGTATCAGGGGCACCCCTGCCTGTGGAGCGCAGGTTCCTCCCAGATCTACGTTGGGGGCTGCCCTGGACGGAACTTGCAACGGATGATGTCTCTGCCTGCTCACGTCCATGCATGTCCCTAAGGGTTTGTGAGAGCTCAGTGAGCACACGGCGCACTGTGGCAAGTTCGGCACATACGTCTTTGGACGTCGCATGCAGTTCCCCCCTCAGGCTCTCGGTGCTTCTCTCCATTTGTACTCTCAGGCTCTCGGTGCTACTCTCCATTTGTACTCTCAGGCTCTCGGTGCTACTCTCCATTTCTGCCCTCAGTGTCTCAGTTGATGTTTCTATGTCTGCCTTAGTGCCCCCACATTCATCGGCATGGTCCTTGAGGAGCGTGGCCAGTTGCTGCTGTTGCACGATTAACTGGTCGAGGGACTGTTGCCTCTGCTGGGCCATGGCCATTTGCGGTGGTGTCACAGAGGGGCTGATCACCTCATGTTGCCTTGCCACAGGGCTTGTGGGGGATGGCCAGTCGTCGTCTTGTGGGTGCCCCTGCTTGGTATCCTCATGGTGTACGGGATGGAAAAGACAGGGGGATTGAGACAGGTCATGGATGGATCTAACTTCGACATCCCCGTTTTCTGTGTCGGAGCATGCTGCCATTAATGCAGTATCACCTATGGTGCTGCTGCCACCAGAAGCAGTGCCTACTGTGGCATCCATTGGGGGGACCTGTGGTGGTGGTGTTGTGGGCATGCTGGCTGCTGGGGTGCCTGTTGGAGTTCCCTCCTGTGTGCTGTCACTTGATTTGTGCTGCTGCCGTGTCTTGATCCGTGCAGCTGAGGTGGAGGGTCTTTGGCCGTTGGTCTTGGCCCTCTTTGCAGGTGTGCTGGTAGGGGTGTCCTGGAGCTCGTCGTTTGGATCGGACCCTGTGTTGGAGTAAAGGAGGGCGAGCGTTATTAATTGGTCTGTGGGAATTGGAATGGCAATGTATCACATGCATTGGGGTGGTACCTGAGGGTGATTTGGGTCGGGGCCTTGGAGGTGGTTTCATTTGTGTGTGGAGTGAGGGTGCAGTTGTTTGGCAGCCTGCAGTTAGGGTGTGCCTGCTGCACGTGTAGAGGGTGTTTTTAGGATTTTTAATTATTTATGTATTTGATGTGAGTTTTAAAGTGTGCTATCAGGCCTATGTATGTGGACGTTCTCCTGGACATGTGTTCCTGTTGCACTATGTGGGCACGTGGTACTTCACATGATTGGACATTGTGGTTTTGGCATTGTTTTATTTGGGACACCTACCTGAATCTTCGGATGTCTGCACTCCTTTCTCCATCCCTCCGACTCCCTCTATGCTCTCCATTCCAATGGTGGAGGCACAGATTTCTTCCCAGGGGGTCAACTTGATGGGTGATTCCGATCCTCCCCCGGTAGCTGTGGCAATGTTGCGGTTGGCAGAAAGTATGCTACGGACGCGTATCCGCAGGTCGTCCCATCGCTTTCTGCATTGCTGTGGGTTGCGGGGTGCGGTCCCCACCGCACTTACACGCTGTGCCACCAGGGCCCATATGGCCTTCTTGTTCGCAAGTGCCGTCCTGGTCATTTGCGTGGAGAAGACGACGGCAGCATTCTCCTGGAGGGTCTCCGTGAGCACCGTGAGTTCCTCACGGGAGAAGTGGACCTGCCGCTTGCGGTCGCACGCTTTCTTCGCTACTTTTCCCATTTTTCTTGGTTTCACTAGGGTGGATGAGGGTTGGGATGTGTCTCAGGGTAGTATTTTTTATGGTTGTGTGGAATTTGTGGTTTTATAGGTGTACGGCGTGATGTTTCCCGTTCCGGGACCATGCTTTTACTTCCTTTTCCGTATATTTACGGTCACCGTACTTTCCGGTTGGCGCTCACTGCGGTGTCCGCTAAGATGGGTGGCGGTATTGCACCTAGGGCGCCGTACGGCGGCGGTGTGGGCCGTTTTGGGGTCATTTCCGCCATCGCGGACTTTGCACTTCCGCCATGGCGTGGTGCTCGTGCCCGATGGGTCGGAATGAGCCGCACTTTGCTCCATCGTGCAATGGCGGAAACGCTATTTACGCTATGGCGGTCCGGTCGGTTGATTTCCGCAAGGGTCGTAATGAGGGCCTTTGTCGTTGTGCTTCTTTTGTTTGGAATAGCAATCACGCTAGTCTAACGAGATAAACAAACACCTACACGAACGCGCCTTGTGAATGATGGTGTGATGGATGGATGCAGGCGCTGGACCAAAAGCTGAGCGAAGTCTGCACAGCAGCTGGCTTGGGAAAGCGACTCAGCAACAATAGTAGAAACCGTCTCCGTGGACGGTAGGCCCGTCTTCCGTATAATGTAAATACCCAGACTTTCTGGATGCATGCTTCACTTTCTTTGTTCCATTGGGGGCGACATGCTGTAGCATCAATTCTTGGCCTTTAAAATACCCTTCACGGTGCAGCTTCCGATCTCATTTAACACAAACGCCGGGACATGGCCATGACTAGCTAACGCCACATTAATCAAAGCCAAGTCTCTAAATAATGGTTCAAGTGTTGGGGAATCACCTGCTCACACTTTCTGTCGTGTGACCAACCAGTGCGCAAAAGGTGTTTCAGAGCGTGGGGCTCTTGATGCCACCCATTTCTTCATTTGATACACCAGCAGCTAAACACACCTTGGGGAGGCAGCTCCTTCTGCATAGTCCATTTCTCTCCCAAGCTCGGGACAATGTTCTTTACCATAATGGAGAATGTGAAAAAGCGCAGGGCTGCAAGGCTGGGGGGTGAGGGTGGAGGGCAAAGCGCACTACGCTTGGGGTACACTGGAGATGCGTCCCCTGATACCCGCAGTACTCCAAGTCCCTTGAAATGAAATTCTTCAAAACAATGTGCAAGGGCCGCTGTTATTCAAGCAGCAAGCGACTAGTAATTTGCAAAAAGTAAACTTAACGAGTCCCAAGAAAAAGTTGCCTTCCACCCTTTAAGAATTTGATTGTTTTTGTTTTTATGTTGGGATGGTAGACATCGTTTTTCTTTGCAATCTTACAGTTTCATGGTGCTGTCGGGAGCTAAAATGAGTGATCACGAAGGAAACATTTAAGAATTTTGAGAGTTCACGAGCATGAGTGAAACAAACCCCAACACTCGAACTGCCATTTCTCTGCCGCGGTAATGCTCTGCAGTGTGTTTCAATGTAAAGTCCACATTGTAATGTCATAATTTTAGAATGCCACCTCTCCAACATTAACATTGGGAGCTTTGTTGAATTGTACATGCATGTCAACTCTCTGCATATGTTTAAAGTAGACTTTACCACTCACATGGAGCAGTGATATTGGTTACGTGTGTCCCTCCTAAATATATTTAACTTCCCGTGAAATATTTGATGCAATACATATTGCATAAATGCATGTATTTTACTGCCGAGATAGATGGGCTTGTACACCTATCGGTGGGTATGTTGCTGGTGCTTGTTCTTGGAGGTTCGAGTAACACTGTTCAAGACCAGTTCATCACCTTTTAAGAGTGGATAAATGTTTGAGGTCATACGAATGACATCAGTGTAGATCTGACATTGTCGATTCTCTGACCAGAGTCACAGCAGCAAACTGGTCATTGTTACTAAAAATGAAGAGCAAAAGCAGACTAACATAACCAGGCCTGTTCGGGTTTGACCCTCTTATTGCTGTTTTCTGAGGTTCATGAAATTCAGCAGATGCCAGCATTGACAATTTTGTTAACTCATAGTCCCCACTCCCGCTGCTCAGCCCATGACACATGCATGAGATCACAGGTCGGGGGGGGGGGAACGATGCTTCCCGCCTGGGGTGCAATCTGTTGTAAGACCGGCCCTGATCACACGTGGCAGCCCGGTTCCCATAGGAACGGAATACTGCATTTAGCAATGCTGGTTCCTGTAAACTGGGTTTAGCGCGACTTAGCCGCACTATGGATGCAAGACATCTGCACGACGCTCCAACACACGGGTATGTGGCCACCTGCCCTTGATTAATCCTCTCGAGGTCTTTACTATACAGCCATCGAGAAATAGCCCGGTGACACGAGCAAGCGTAGTGCTACATGCAGGTTAGCATGTATGGGCCCACAACACGAGACTGAGTCTGCCTTCAGAATCACAGTCTAGAATCCGGAATAACAATCATACGCACACCACTTGTGCATTATCATGTAATACAACCGAAATGATCATGCACCCTGGCGCATTGCATGGCCTTGAAAAACAATGAAACTAAAATGTATATAAAGAGACTATTCAAGCTGGGAGCACCACTACAATACATGTGTTGTTACTGCAGTGTTAATACACCAGTAGAGAATCATTCTCACCAATGTGTGTACTCCGTATTATGGGCTGTGGGACCATATGTCAATATCTATAACCATGGCGACACATACACAATGTCTGTGAGATGGACCATGATCCATACACTAGTGCACAATTGCCGACTTATTCATCCGCTCTCTAGGTGGCTATCAAAGTCACGTAGGTGATCCGCCACATTCAACTGAAATGTCATTCTGAACTATAGTCACAAATGGGACATGTGAGTATCTCCTCCATATGTGTGTGTACGTACCTAACGTTACATAATTGACCTAATTAGATGCTAGTGAGCATTACCATTAGTGATTCTGTACCTTTTTATTCCTTACAGGGACAGACTGAATGCTTCCTTTAAATCACTCTGAAGTGAGATTGTTCCTTTTCCACAATTATACAATGAATAGGAATGTATAGTGGCCAACTCAGTTGCAGCCCCTGTTTTCCAAGAAAAAGCAGAAAGGTTGTGTAATTTATCACGAAGACAGTCCTGAAGAAGGTGGCACTAACTAATGAGACCACTGAAACGGGTCTGCACAAGTGGAGACAGCAGGAGGATTTCTGTAGCCACAGGGGGCCCAGCAACCTTGTTGTCCATCCCTCTGGCATAGTCTTCATAAACACCTTGGTTTTAGCTCTCAAACTAGAGATGAGTTTTTAAATCGCATACATTTGCACAGTAATAGACATTAAAGTAATTGTTGCCACAATACTGTTTGCAAATTTGTCCCACTAGCCAATTTTATATAGTAGTGAGGCTTGACAAGCTGACAATCTTGTTGACACTAAGATTGATCAAAAATATATGATGACCTGGGCTGTCAGTTATTCAGTTACCATTGTGTAAGGAAATCCACAATTGAATAGCCAGTATTTATTTTCTTATTCTATCCCCCAATATACAGTTGGCACATTAGCACCGAATAGGGATAGCTTACAGGATAGGCAGGGATTGATCGAACTTTCTCTTTCCTTTTATTATCCTTGTATGCATGATGTGCCCAGGTATACAAGACCATAGCGACAATCTAGGAAGTCAAACATTTCTCTTCAGGACAAACAACAGGATTGCACTAGTTTCCTTTCTTCTTTTCTTATTCACCCTTGAGACATTTGAGATCACAGTAATATTCCACGAGCACAATCTCTACTCATTGGAGCATACTCTTTTAGGGTTTGCCTGCCCTATTTCTCTTCATGTTACCACACAGTGCTTGGGCACAACCCATGTTAATTACTGTTAAGCAAAACAAACCCCTCTTGTCTATTTTGTGATCCAGGAAGAGCCAATCAGAAAGTCCTTTTTGGTATCCCTGAAGGCAACAAGTATACTGTGTCCTAGATACTGTTCACAAAGCCCCTCATTGGTCGGATGCCGTGTGAATGTCTCCCTTCCCACCAGCTCAGGATGTCTTGTGTTTTTGCTGTGTGTGCGGACCAATGGCAGACAAAGTTCTGGAGATCATCACAATTACGTATTACACAGTACAATTAGCTGATCGGGTGGAGCGGGAAAGAATGTGGTGCCACAAGAGGAGGGGAGGAACAAGGGGACGTCAGGACTGTTTGCTCCAATCTTCTTTAAATAACGTATGTCTTGCTATAAGGGACTAACGTGGTCCCATCAATCAGTTTAGTGGGATGCTCAATAACTTGAAACACCTATGGCAACTGTTTCTCGCTATGCAAATAATGTACTATCGTTATAAAAGCTTTGACAGCAATGGGCGGTTTTGTCAGCTCTCATCAATCAGTTCTGCTCCACTGTGCTGTTTGATGTGTGCCTGCTCAGCTGTACCAAACAGTGTTACTTCTTGCCTGGTGTATGCTCCTTTTTGTTTACTTCTGTTGACTCGTTGATACGTGCTTGTGGACGACCCCTGATACATTCTCTTTAGGTAGGCCAAAGGGTGCTAGTTTGGAGGCTTAAGAGATATTTTGCCTTCATCTGTAACTTCTGTAGGTCCAGTAATAGTTCTTCCAACCCATATCAAAGAAACTTTGCAGAAGGTGCGAGAGTAAGATTCTTCAGCGTTGGATAGTCTGCAACGATTCCAGCATTGACATGCCCATAAAGGGGAATTCCAGTGACCAATGTGATCAGGATCTTTTGGAAACCATATAAGAGTGAAGAAAACCCAGAGAAAATCCATCCGCCTCAGAATGGGTTTACAGTCCCCACCATTCAAGCAGGAGTTTTGGGGATTATGCCAGGCTCAACTTGCAAATCCACAGATGAAGCTAGACCCTCCAATGAGCACGTTTGGGGAGGCTGATGTGGATTGCAGATCAGCGCCCAATGAGAATGGTGCATATGCAAGAAAAGGGACACCTACTGCTCCGGTGGCCAAAGCAAAGGATGGCCAGCTGCCACAACAAGTATGCCTGACCACAAGATGGTGGTATGCGAGCCTTAAGGCCACAAGAGCAGTGGCTGAAGTAAGAATACACAACACCTGGACCATAATATTACATACAGGCCCACACATGGCGAGGAGGTGGAACCATTTGGAGAATGCCAATGACTGAACACCTTGAAACTCAGCCACCAATCCCCACAGTCGTTGGAATAAATGGTACCTAATGCCTCATACAAAAATAGGTAGAAACCAGTCAGTAGTAGAGCTGTTAGTATGTCATTCCGGAGAGTTGGTGTTAGAGCAGAGCGAGAATGAGGGGGAGAGCTAGAAAGGAGAAACCTGAGATTGTCAAGCTGCATTGTTGGAAGATTGCAGAACAGAGGGTGGTAAAAAAAATCTGTCAGAGTAAGGAGCCTGCTGGTGTCCCTGAGGACAAGATCAAAAGAGTATCCCAATGGATGCTCCTGCCCATATACTGGTGGTAGCTGCAAAGCCACCAGAGAAAACAAATGACTCTTTGCTTATCCTTCGGTCCCTAAACTGAGCCTGTGATGGTCTCTGCTAAAGAGTGATGCCCTTTTTTTTTAAACAATTTTTATTGATTTTATTTCAACAACTAACACAAACCAAACTTACAGCGTTCATAATAATATTAATACACATCTTTTTATCTTGTCCACTGCATTTCACCCTCCCCACAAGCCTACTTTCCTTCTTATTCCGTATCTTCATCATGTGGTGAGGTTTCTATATTGTTTACTCCTGGTGGGTCCAGGTCACTATCCTCATTCATTGTAGGCCCAAATAAATCTGCAATTAGTTGTTTCCAGGCCATAAAGGTTCCTGCTTCCTCCCCCCGCCCCCGACATTGCTCACCTCTTGCCATACTGCTGTTTCCGCTTCTGCCCATTTTTGTAGGTCGTTCCACCACATTTCTATTCTTGGTCTGTGCCATGCTTTCCATTTCATTTCAATTTTCCTCTTCGCCAGTATATACGCCAGGTCTTTCAACTTGCTCACATGCTTCTGCTTACGTGGTCTAGTGAACCCTCCTAGTAGGCATGCCCATACTGTATCTATCTCTACTTTAATCCCTTTATCTGCCATCCTATGTGCTATTTCACCCCAAAAACATTCTATTTCTGGACATGACCAGAACATATGCACCATTCCAGCATTTGCTTCATTACATTTGGGGCATGCTTGTCGCCCTGCGTTTTTAGATTTCGCTATTCTCTGTGGCGTCATATACATCCTATGTGTGACATACAACTGTATCTGCTGCAGCCTAGCGTTCCTCGACACTTTTTTGTGGTACCGTTGGGCCCGCTCCCACATCCCGTCACTCATTGGGGTCCCCACTTCTTCCTCCTGGTCTTGTCTAAGTTGTACCATTTCCTTTCCCACCTTGGACATAACCAGCTCATATAGTCTTGATATTTCGTGGCCCCCCTCTGCTATCGTATATTGTATCTATGGTGGTATCAGGCTCACTCGATAGTTTGTGTTCCGACCATGTCGCTTTGATCCGCTGCACTACTCTATGGTATGTGATATACTGTCCTGCATGTGCCCCTGCTTCTTCCACCATCTCCTCAAACTCCCTTATGTTCCCTTCTTGCCATATGTCTCCCAGGGTCGCTATCCCAACAGACTCCCACTGCCTCCTGATCATTAATCTGAGTTGTATTTCTTTTCCGGCCAAAGCTACCAACGGCACCTGTAGGGAGCATGGGTACGGGTCCTCCATCATTTTAAAAGCTCTTCGCCATATCTCCCAACCCAGTACCATCATCCTCGGGCGCACCTCCATGTCTATTTTAGATAACCACATCATCTCTTTAAGGAAGAATGGGGCACAATCTTGTTGGAACAACCTAGTCTCCGAGGTCGGCTCATCAGAAAGCCCTTTAGCCACATACTGGAGTTGGTTTGCTATATAATAAATCTCGTAATTTGGTAGTTTGATGCCTCCCTTCTCATATGAGTTTTGCAGTTTCCACAGGGCCATCCTGTTCCTTGTCCCTTGCCAGAGAAACTCCCTGCATATACTGCTCAGTTTAGCAAAGCATCGCTTGGGTATCAAGTAAGGGACATTGACAAAATAATGTAACAGTCTTGGCAGGACCACCATTTTAAGCTTCGCCCCTCTGCCCATCATCGCCAAGGGGAGCTTCACCCAGAATCTTATATTATTTTCTATGTTCCATACTGCCTTCTCAGTGTTGTGCCTGTGCTCCGCCTCTACCATATGATATATATCTATTCCCAGATATCGAAACGTGTCCCCCTCCCATGGTATCTGGAGGATCGGCAATTGCTCTTGTGGGATCCCCTTATACCTCCCCAATGGAAACACACAAGACTTTATGGGGTTCACTGCTATGCCTGAAAGCCCTACAAATCGGTCCATCACTTCCAGGACATACTGTAGATTTTCTTCCGGGTAGCGCAGATACAGCAACACGTCATCAGCATATAGGGAAATTAGATGCAGTTCTCCCCTAATGACTATGCCTATTGTGTCATATTGCTGCCTCAAATATATAGCCAAGGGCTCTAGGGCCAGGATATACAGCATGGGCGACCACGGGCAACACTGTCTGGTGCCCCTATCAAGCTTCCACCTCTCTGATATAACTGGCCCTGTTTTCACTCTGGCCAGTGGTTCACTATACAGCAGTTTGGCCCATCTCAGATACCCCGGCCCTATTCCATAGCTTGTCAGGGCAGCCATCAACCATGGCCATTTGACAGAGTCGAAGGCTTTAATTGCATCTAGCGACACAATTGCCATTTCATTCGTCTCACCATTAGCATATTCAATGACTCGATGTAGTCGCCTAAGATTGTGGGATATGTTCCTATTTGGGACATAACTGGTCTGATAGGGATGTATTAATTTGGTAATGACTCTCCTCATTCTGTTTTCCAGGACAGTCATCAATATTTTGCTGTCCTGATTCAGCATCGACAGGGGTCTATAGGATCCACACTCACCACTAGGCTTATTGGGTTTCGGAAGCGGTACGATTATCGCTTCTCTCAAGGATTCAGACAGCTTTCCGACTTCATATGATTCGTTAAGCATTTTCAGGAGCGGTGGGAGCACTTCATTTTTGTACATCTGGTAAAATTCGCTGGGGAGCCCATCGGCCCCTGGCGTCTTACAAGTGGGTAGCTGCCTCATCACTTCTTCCAATTCCTCTAGAGTAATTGGCGCGTCAAGCTCCTACCATTCTTCTGTGCTAATCTGCGGTAATCCTATATCCTCTAGGATTTCGCTTATTGCTATATTATCACTTTCCCCAGCATCCTTATACAGGGCATGATAATAATTAGCAAATTCTAGGTTCACGGCCTCCTGAATATCTGCTATACTCCCATTTTCTTTTGCTATCGTCCTGATCACTGGCCTGGGAGTCTCACTTTTATATAACCGTGCCATATAACCATGCCAAGACTCTCCCCGGTTTATCTCCCCCGCATGCTGTCTCTCTATATATTTTTTTATAGTTGAGATTGCACAGCCTTTCCCAGTATCCCACGCATTTCTGTTGTAACCCCAGTATTGCTTCCTTATCATCCTTGGTGCCACCTCCCCTTTTCATCTCCTCTTCTAGTTCCTTTTCCGCTACTTGTAAGTCTGCTACGATCCCTCCTTGGAGCCCTTTGGACTTGGCTATTGTCATCCCTTTCACGACTACCTTAAAGGCTTCCCACAGGACCCCCGCCGACTCCACACTTCCTGTATTGATCTCGAAGTAGCTTATTATTTCCTCTCTCATGTCTTCTCTGAAGATATTGGGCCTCATTACGAGTCCGGCGGTAACCGAGACAGTAAAAATTCCTGGTTACCGCCGGACTCGTATTACCATTCCGCCTCGGTGATTCCCTGAATTACCGGGGCATTACAACCCCGGTGTCCTGGGAATTACGGAGGCAGAATGGTGTAAATCCCCATTCCCATTGAGTCCTATTGGACTCAATGGGAATGGGGATTATGGAAACACCAGCACCATCTCGTGATGGTGCCGGTGTTTCCTCGTCCGCCTGCAGGCGGCCGGTGGTAAACCCGGCAGGTCAGACCTGGCGGGAACGCCACCTCCCACCTGCAGGACTCGGGGTCGGGCGGTCCGGAATTAACAGTGGCAGCGGGTTTACCGCCACTGTTAATTCCGGACCGCCCGACCTGTAATGAGGCCCACTGTCCTTTAGCGCTTCCGCTCCGACGCCATGTCGGTATTTTCGCTTTCTGTGGTCGATCCTGCCATGTCAGTATAAGCGGCGAATGGTCCTACTCGTTATCTCTGTCGTCAGCGCCTGCATGACAAACATATAGTCTAATCTAGTGTGTACATTCTGGGGGGCAGAATAATGTGAATATTGGCGATCCTGCGGGTAGTGTGTTCTCCATGCATCTTCCAACCCGAAGTCCGTTATCAAGGAATTCAGCGCCCTAGCTGCTGGGATCAGTCTATCTATTTTGGTGTCTGATCTATCTATTCTTGGCTCTATTGCACAATTAAAATCTCCTCCCCAAATCACTGCCTCTCCCAAGCTTGCACTAAGTTTACTATATAGAGTTCTAAAGTATGCCGCCGTGTCCTGGTTCGGGGCATAGGTGTTAATCACACATATCTCTTTGTTTTCATGCTAGTCCCTTTAACATTACCATCCTCCCATCTGCTTCCACCGTAGATTGCAACAGCTGAAACGGCACATGCGGTGCCACCCAGGTGATTACCCCCGAGCGTACGCCGAATATGTTTCCCCCACCACAGTCCCTCTCCACTTCTTCTGGACCACCTCCAGTTTTTCTCTCGTCAGGTGCGTCTCTTGCAACAGGGCTATGTCCACTTTCTGTCTGCGCAAATACATCATAACCTTATTTCTTTTTAAGTACCTATTGAGCCCTCTCACATTCCAGGTGACTGCTTTAAGGTCCCCCATAGTATATTTGGATCTCTCCCTTCCCTCTCCAGGCCTCCTCCAGTTCCATTGGATCTAAAATATTCCCTCATTTTATGTAGGCTTGTTCCCCAATAAACACAACTCCCAACTGCTAACTCTACCCCAAAGTCCCCCCCTCTCCCGCCCTCCTCCATTCCCAGCCCCATCACACTCCCCAACTCCCCCTTGCCCCCCCTACTCCCTTGCCTCCCCCCCAACCCCAACAAATTCCCAGCTCCATCCCTGGATCTCAGGCGGCCCTACTTCTGGTTCTGCCTCGGTGTACCGGAGACAGAAACCCGGCAGGGTGTCACCGGACTACCGGTAACCTACCTAAACTACTCTAAATGGGGGTACGAGGACAAGCTCTGCGGGGGCTCCCCAGCTAGGCAAAGGTCTCAGTGCTCACAGATCTTATTTCCATCCAACATAATAATGCCGCCCCTCAAGCTTCACCAATTACTATAATCAAGTCCCATAGTCTTAAGCCGCGACACCCTCCGGTGCCCCCTCTGTACATCACTTATCTTTTCCTTCTCCGCCTCCCATCTGGACGTCGGGCTCCTGGGGGCAGCTTTGCGAGTCTAGCCACCCCATGGCCTCTTCTGGAGTCTCGAAAAACAGGGTTCTGTTTTTATTGAACACCTTCAGCTTTGCCGGGTAGAGCAGCATGTAATTGTAGCCCGCTTCCCGCAACCTTCTTTTGACAGTCCCATAGTTCATACGGCTCTGTTGCACCATCAGGGTATGCAGTGATGTTTGCTGCCCCTCTTTGTATCGTTCCGCCCTTACAAAAGTGTTCCAGGATTCTTTCTCGGTCTTGATAATTGAGGATCTTGGCGATCACCGGCCTTGGGGGGTTGCCCGGCGGCGGCTTCCTCGTTAGGGCCCTATGCGCCATTTCCACAGCAAACCCCTGGGACAAGACTTCTCCAGTTATCTCCTGCAGCAACATAGATTCAACGAACTCTGTGGGGTTGGATCCCTCGGCTCCCTCTGGCAAACCAACAATACGGATATTGTTCCTGCGGGCACGTCCCTCCGCCCTACATTCTAGATTGCCCACGCGTTGCACTAGGGCATGGAGGTCTGCTTTGTGTGTTGTGCAGTCCGCTGTGTTCGGGCCCACCTCTTTTTCCATGTTCTCCGTGCGTTCTGCCAACGACCTGACATCTTGTCGGAGAAGGTTCACTTCTTCCTGCACTGCCCCAACTTTCAGATCCAGTGCGGCTTTAAATTCAGTCATGGTCAGACTCAGTTTGGTCTCCCAAGCTACTTTCAAGTCTGCAATCGCCGCCAGTACTTCTTGGTTGGTGCCCATGGTGCCAGCGCTCCCAACAGGGATTTTCTCCTTGCTCCTGGTGCCTTCAGGGCCTGGCGGTGTTCTAGCGTATTCGTCCAGCGTGGGCTGCTTTCCCTTGATTCTCTGAGGTTTGCTGGACATTGTGTTATATCGGGGACTTGTGGGCAAACCTCCCCCTCGCCAACCCCAATGGAATGCGATTGCTGTCGGTGTCCAGGCCCGGCCGCTCCAGGGGCGTCTGGGAGTCAGTGAATGGCCACCGGGGTGGATTGTGCTCTCCCACATGGCAAAGTAACTACCTTCCAAGCTTGCTAGCGTGCACTCACCTCGTGGGCCATCTGGACCAAGCTTTGTATGTCCCCTTGCCTGTAGGCTTAAGCAAGTCCACCAACTTCTCACACGGGATACTTATGTGCCCCTCTATCTGGGCCTTCTGTTTTATAGACTCATCAGCTGGCAACTAAGCTCTCACCACCACCGTGGAGTATGGCGTATATTATAGTGCCACCAGAGCTGCTCAAGTGGGGGAGCGTCGGCACCTCACTGCTTCTTCATGCCATTCCATTGACCCACCTGGGTCCATCTGCACAGGCCTGCTGGTCCGCTCTCAATTTCTTTTCTCTCTCCATTGTCTTTTGCCGGCGTGTCCCAGTGTTTGCTCAGCGCTCCCCAGCTGATCTTCCCCTCCTTGGCCTCGCGCTCTGATGTTTGCAGCCGGATCGCTTCGCCTGCGTCCCCGCTCGGACTGCGGGGTCCAATTATTTATTCTAGCAGTTGTCTCGGCACCTCTGAAGGCCACTGCTGTGCGCAGCGTAACACAGGCGCCTCCCTTGCAGCCCCCGGGCCGTTCCCGAACACGCAGGTCCGCTGGCCGGGGAGCCGGTGAGCGGGCGCTGCTCCTCCGGCGCTGCAGTCCCAGCTCCCGGCGGACCGCACCAGGCCGGGGCCTGTCTCTCACCCCCACCAGCTCCCAGAGGTGTGGGGCACTTCTTCTTTTCGGGCCGCGAGGTCCACTTCGGCCACCTTAGGTCGGGCGCAGTCCTAGCGCCGACCATCCATCCGCTCACCCTACACGATCACCAGGGTTCTTCTTCAGCAATCGGGGCCACCCGCAGCAAGTGTGCGCTCCGGTTGCACATCAAAGGAGGTACGTGCACCTCACCCTGTTCGCCTCCCGGTTATACACACAAGGGGCGCCGCAGTCAGTCTGCGTATCACTCGTCCTTTGTCTGGGCGACCACCATTTTGTTTCCGCCAGGCTTCGTTCCCCAGAAAGTCACTCGCCTCAATCCGACGTTTCGCAAATCATACGAGCTCCAGATTGTCAGCACCAGCTCCGTGGATGTTCATTAGCTGATGCTTGCGTTTTTGCCCTTATAAGGCTAGTATAGCTGCACTTCTTCTACGGATAAGTTACATATCACCAGGAGCTCCTCCAAGAGCACGTCTGCTCACATGGCCTTCTGGCCACGCCCCCCCAGTGATACCCTTTGTTAGAGGATTATAATTACTGCCGACTCCCAAATCCTATCCAAAAGATCCTGAAGGCAAAAGTGGGAGAGCTAAAGTTCTTGCCTGGTATCGGTATAGTATTCCAGAAAGACTACTCATCACCGGGATCATCCACCAAGGACAGTCAAAGTGTACTAGGGCTTTTAAATCTCTTGTGCACGCTGTGAAGGACACTTCCTGACCATAGATGCCCCATAATTGTTTGGATAAAATAGGTTGGTCCCCCGGATGATTTGATTTACCCCTCCATGCTGACCATGTTATCTTTAAATATAAACTCCCCTTTTGTACTGGTTCCTGTCCAATAGATGCTGTTAAAACATTTTCCTTTGTAATCAAATAAAGGTTTGAAACATTCATGCTAGTTTGCATATTATGCTGCATTCACCCCTTGACAAAATGGTGTAAATAGTGGGATACACAGAACTTAAGTCAGTATTAACACAGGCACAACCATCTCCAATTCTTAAGGGGGTATGTTTATCCCATTAGGCTAAACTACTCTACATGGCCAACTTGGGAGCAGCTGGCTTTGACCTTTACACACTAAGGAGTCGATAGTAGCTCCTGGACGTTGGATGTAAGTGAAGAGCAACTTATACATTCTGGTTTCTAGGAGTAGCTATGGCCAAATTGCACCAAAGTCAGGGCTGGCCATAGCATTAATGTGGGTGGGGGAAGAGGGGCGAGAGATCAGCATTATCAGGACAATGTTCGGATTTTCTGACTAACTATGGGTTTCACCAGTTTCAATCACAAATAAGGCGAGCTACATTGCTTTGTTGGTTTGTGAAATCTCAGTAATACTGGACATAGTCACCCAACCTGCAATCCATAGGTAGTTGGGGGGGGGGGGGGGGGATTTGGTTCCTCGTATTCCACCAAGACCCAAATCTTTCCTCGGAGATGGTGAAAGACTTGCAGGAGTCTCTCAACATGTCCACCAACCAGAACGACCCAATCCTCAAAAGTACCTTTGAGCAAGTTCTCTCCAAAACTCAAGAACAGGACAACCAATGCCCCTATTTTATGGAACGACAGGGATTATTTTATAGGGCCAAGAAACGAAGTCTCAGTTGTTGGCACTCAATTCCAACATAATGTCAAGGAAGTAGTTGTACCTGGACATTTGGAAGTGCCCAAGACCATGCACTGTCCCACTTTATATGTCTGTGGTTTTATAGGCCATCCTATTTGGCGGGAAACATTCTGGGCAGTTCTACCCAAAGCCCTGTTACAAGCTCTGCCTGTTACTGATGTTCATCCCAATATAATAGGTCCCTTAGATCCTTGAAGAGCAGGAAATAAATATATTCTAGGCTTATCCTTGTCATGGGTGACGAATCTACTAGATACCCCAAGCTCTTGCGCCTACCAGAAAATACCTCCTACAAGAACCTTAGATACTTACTGCCCTATTTCACCTGGTACAGCTTCTCAATCGCCCTTTATTCATCTAGTCCTCCCACTGGTCCTCTTCCTCCTAAATAAATTGTATGCGAATTTACCGCTCAATTCGGCACACCTTTTCTGAACTCTACATTCTACTGTCGTATCTGCATGTAAAAGGCTGTGTGAGTGTGCATGAGAGAATCTATGTGCATCCATGTAAATGGCAATTTGTGTGTGAATGTGAAAAGGCTATGGTGTGTGTATGTGAAATGCTGGTTGTGCACAAGTGAGGCCGAGTTCCGCGTGTATCTGATCGTCTGCATTGCTCGGGCATGTGAAAGTCTGCCATCCTCTGGTATGTGCAGCTATGGTATCCGTACACGTTACCATTTCTGCAGCTTCATAAGTCGATGAAAGCAATACAATTTAAGACTATGGGTCATGCTGCTATTGCCATATTTTAAAGCCACGAACAAACGTGCAGAGCGTAGGCTGGTCTTTTTAAATGTATGCAGTCATCCGACCTTTCGTCTAAACAGGAATTTTGATTTTAATTGAAAGCATGTCCAAGTATAATTTGCATGCCTCTGTGTGAAGACATGATGGCTCCCCTAGTTTGCATATGTATTGACATCACTGGCAGTGATATCAGAAAATGACATCATATGTGGTCTTTGATAGGGGAGCATGTGAATTTACATTGCAAGGAGTTGCTATAGGTGAGCCAATAAAAGCAGCTTTGTGATGTACAGTATGTCACGTTACACTTTCATTATTCTATATGGAAATAATACTACGAGTGAGGCTTTTTTTGTATTGTGTGTACATGTCTAATTAATGGCTTATGGGGGCTTTTAATGTTGGCAGATACACACAGTGCCAAGATAAGCTGCCCGATCCAGGATCTTTAGGAGGAAGGGGACAGTGCTAATTGGGTAGTAGTAGGTGGGAATGGAGACGTCTAAGGTGGGTTTTTTCAGCAGTGGGAGAACCCAAGCTTCCTTCATGCTGCAAGGCATTGAGCAGGCAGAGGAAGCGTTGATGAGGGTGATGATGAAGGGCGTGAGGGCGTCTACGCACTCTTTGATGACAGAGACAGGGCACACATGCTCTTGGCAACTAGAAGGTTTGAGGGCTTTCATGATCAGGGGGACCTCGGCTTCAGAGACTGGTTCGAAGCGAAATTTGGGTAAGCCCCTGGGAGTGGTGTTAAGGGGACATTGCGTGTTAACGTAGAAGGTGTTTTTTTTTCCAATTGTATTTTCTTCTGGAGCATGCTGATTTTTATCCAGGAGCGTGTTTTGGATGTTTGTACACCAGTTAACATCCTTGGTGCTGTTGCTGGGTGGACTGCGGGAGGGATTCCAGCTCATGCAGAATCTCGAAGAGCTCACCGGTTCTACATTTGGCATTGGAGATTCTTGTGTTGTAAGTGGTGCGTTTTGCTTGTTAAATGGCCTGTTTATAGTCCTTTGCTAAAGAGGCGAAGCAGGCTTTGTTAGATTTGGATTGGGTATTCCTCGATTTGGTTTCAGCCTCATGTTTCTTTTCAACGGAGAGTGAGGATGTCGGCGCTGAGCCAGGCATTAATGTGTGAGGCGCGATTGGAATTGCGTTGGGTCAGGGGTGCGATGGTGTCATCTGCAAGAGAGATGGTTTTGTTGTAGATGACAACCAGAGTGGCGGGATCGCAGTGCGGAGTTTGCGTGGCATGCAATTCATTCAGCAGGATGCAGACTTTGGTTAAGTTGCGAGAGCTCCTGGCTAGTGTGGGGGATAAGGTTGTGGTAGACGGAGTTGACATGGGTCTGGGTATGGTGAACAAGATGATTTTCGTGGTTGGTCCAGGGACATGGTAAGTTGGAGATAAAACAGACATTGCAATTATGGTTGGCTAGCCAGTCCAGAATGCAACCTTCAGTATGCGTGGGGTTAGAATGCGTTGTGTGAAACCAAGGGCGCTGAGGGAGCTGGCTAAGGATGAGGCATTAGTGACGACATAGTTGTTGAAGCCTAGATTGATATCTCCCAGGAGTAATGTCAAGGATGTGGGCTTCATGTTGGTACAGAGGACATGCATAAGAACCTTTTCAAAGGATAGCAGTGGACCTGGCATGGAGTAGACTAGATGCATAGTAATGGTAGAGGTGTGGGAAAGGCATAGTTTGGTTGAGAGTAGTGCGCCACTAGGAAAGGTTGAGGTGCACATTTCTCTGATAGTTAGCAACTTTCGATAAATCCTACACCCCCCACCCCACACTTCTGGCATCCTGTCCATCTTTGCGTAGGATGGTATATCCTTGTGGGATGGCAACTGAGTGCCGTACTGGAGGCGGCGTGAAACCAAGTTTCTGAGATGGCCAGGAGTTCGAGGTTGTTGGCTGTAATAAGGTCCAGCCTGTCCAGAGGGTGGGCAGGGATGGACATGGCCTTCACTAGAGCACAGTTTAGTGAAGTGGCATTAGGATTTGTAATGTGGTTGTTGGGTGGCAGATGGCTGGTGGTGCCATTATTAGGACTGTTAAATATGGGGCGGTTACAGGCTGGCGTGTGGCTGTTGGGGTTTGTTAAGAGCATGTGCTGTGGGGACTGTGATTGAAGGAGTAGTACCTGAGGCACAGACATGTTGAGGGGACAAACTAAAGTTCCTTCTTTTCTGACAAGAGGTCGGGATCACCAGAGTTCAGAAATTCAAGTCAGTTTTATGCATTTGCAAAATCTTAAAAAGCAGGGATGGGGCAGATTTTGTTTTTATAAGGGACAGTTGGGCCAGAGGCTCTTAAGTTTGATGTCCCCTTTAAACCCTAATCATGAACAAGACATGTTTGTTGTCATTCTTGAAATTAATAGAGGAACAGGGAGGAAGGGTAAATGATCCTTGCACGGGAACTCAATGTGGAGGCAGACCCTCAGTAAATCTTCAGGGTGCAGGCTTGTCTCCTCTGTGGGAGCCATGACTATACGACTCAAAGCTACATTGAGTGCTACTAGACTGATTGATGAATGGATGGATGGAGAGTTTAGCACTGGGCGGTTATTGGGGGAAGGGACATTCGCACTATTTTATTTTCATTTCCACCATACATACTCAAATATAGCTGTTCGTTTCTCTGCACAAATCCTGGTAAAGACGGCGAAAGAGGCCACCACTGGATCTGTAACCTAGTCAGACCATGCCCTGTCTCTCTATAGATCCACTTGGAGCGAGCCAGGACCAAGGGGAATGGCTGGCACTTGGAACGTTTTCTGCTCAGGGTTCCAGCATATGGACAAACTATGGAAGATTACACTAGGACTTTTTCCCCCCTCAAGCAAGGAGATATTTCTCATGCAAAGTGGTATACCATGAAAGCAGTACTCGCGAGGCAATGGTTAGGTCAGACATTCGTTGTAAAGTTTGTTCCTGCTAAGCTGAGGTGTCCCTACAGTTTTTGCTTGCTTTTTCGTTTTCTGGTTTGCTCCCTTTACCTGCCCATATGGGTACCTTTGCAGTAGAACTCCTTCATTACACCATTTTGCCCCGGGTTATTTTTCTCACCGAGAATATTTTATTTGTGGCTATGCCACCTTGTAGCCTTTTTACCACATGGAATGCCAACAGCCTCTATATGATGGTCATTTGACTACCAAACCATTTTTAAAATCCTACACCCTTACAATTTTGTGTGGATCTGCCTGAATGAATGGAGTTTGGCTAGCCAATCCTGATTGGATGGCTACCAAAACTTTGAAGGTGCCCACATATGGATTGGTGGAGGTGGATGCCCCTGTATGTGCATAGAGATCCCAGGACATTCTGGAGATTCTTTGTTTGAAACCCATCTAGAAAAGGTTTGAGAAATTGGACGAATGGGGATGCTGTTCTCCTGATTCTCTTGCTGAGGCTCTTTGCCTCTCAGTACCAGGGGTTTCGTGGACTGAAGCGCTTCCTTGCTAGCCTCCTGTGCTGAAACCTGCATGCCTGCAGCCTCTGGTGCTCTTCTGAATCCCCCCTTTTTCTCTGTGGTGAGAGCCCCTGCTGACTGTATGGAACGGAATGGCTAGGCGCTGCTCTGCCAAAACTCTTGCCTTGTTGCAGTACCCCCTGACCTTGCCTCCCTGCACTGCTGTTCAATTTGGTTGGTCTGTCCTCCTGTTTGTGCAGGGTCCTTTGCCCTCTCTTGAACTGCCGTTACCTGGCTTCAAGGGTTACCTAGTGCTCCCCATCACTCCTGCAGTGCCCTTCTTAAGGATGGTCACTTGCAAAAGGTCCTCCTTCATGTTGGATCCTGTGTTTCTGGTCCTGCCACTTCATGTGTCTTTGCAAACTGAACTTGAGTCCAGAACTGGCTTCTAGCCAGACCCAGTCACAACTTGAAAGATGAACCTCTGTACACACTTTCTGGGATTCCATGCAGTATTCTTCCGCCTGAGCAGCCTTCCCTGGGTCCTCTAACTGGTCCTCCCCTGAGTCTCTGCGCTGTGTGCAGTCGATCTTCAAGGCTCCCACTGACTGTGACACTTTAAGTGGGCTGGTAATCCACTCTGCAGTTATCTGATCCTGGGCCTTTTGTCATCGAACCAGGGTCTAGATCTCTTATGGTGGTGGTCGCCCAGATTTCTAGCTGGATTGCCTTCATGCCTGGGACCCATAAGTACAGTTTACCTTTTCACAACATCCTGAAGTAAACTGTTGATTTTGGTCCCATTTGTTACTATTGAAAAACATTTCTGAACTTCTAAATGCCATAAAAGTACAACTGACTTTGACATGTTTGTAAACAGCCTATGCACCTTTGTTCCACCAGGAGTTCTGGAGTTTTTAAAGTACTTACCTATGATTTGATATGTATTTTTGGGGTTTAATCACTCCATTTCGCTCATTAAAATGCCTTGCAAAATAGTTGGATATACTAACCTGTATTGTCTTTTCCCTACTGGTTTTACTGGTGTTGGGACTTTTCTCCAGATGCTTTACTGTAATTGGCATCTCAGAATCATTTGATTAAACCATGTGCCAGAAACCTATACAGCAATTTCAAAATTGTAAAGAGTAGGCAGCAATCACAGCCACAGTTTTCATGTAAGGGCAGGATAAATAAAAAGGCTTTTATTAAAACACCCTCTCTTGGGGCACAGGGGAAAAAGATCAATAGTTGAGATGTGAAGAAATAAAAAAAAAAAAACGAGAGAAAGCGGAAATAGAAAAAATGACAGAGGGAGAACAACGGAGGTCAAGTGAACGGAAAGGTCTGTCTGGTCTGCAACAACATAAATAAGAGGATGGGATACCAAATAAGGGAAACCCCTGTTCCCTGCACACCTGTCCACTGGGGGGAAGCCAGTCGTAGTACATACATTCAAAAGCAATTGTCCAACTCCAGAGTAGTTTAAAAATAACTTGGTTTATTCAATCGGTGCTCAACGCATTTCGGGAAACATTTACCCTGTGTCAGGAGCAATGTAATTATCTATTTGTGATACAGAAAAAAAACAATTTTAGAACTCAGTTCTGATGATCATTACATAGTAGTTCAAATATCATACAAGCAATTCAACCCATATTAACTATAAGAAAACTGTCCTTACGCTTAGTTAAGAAATCCAGTAATGTCAACCCAAACAATATATAAATGAATATTTCCAACAAGATAAGCATGTTATTCTCATAATGGAGATCTCATGATCCTAATTGAAGTAATTCAATCAAAATTATAATCAATCAATGCAATAAAGGATATCAAATGCTGGAACTCTAGAGCTTTTTTTTTGCTAAAGCCTGATATTCCCACCCGTTTGCAAGAGTCCAATAGTGTTAAGAATGCACAGGGAATTGTCCAACACCTGCAGGGTAGCAGTATTGGTACTAACCCAGGGCTGTAAGCCATACTAATAGTCAGACAAAAGTTATATGAAATGTGCTGGAAAAATTGAATTGCTGAACAATTTTCAAGGACTTTACCAAAAAATGGCAAAGAGGTGGGTCAGTAATAGACTTTGTCCAGGTAGCTTCTGTAGTATGGTAAATATTTGACAATTTTATGGGTCCGGAATGGAACTGTGTTAGAAAAGAGAATCCTCAGGACAGGAGATGGGTTTCATTGATGAAAGAAAACACCAAAAATCTGGGTTTGACACAGGCGAAAGATTCCCAAATTGGGCCGGTTCTGTTAACACTACAGGGAATTTGAGCAATGGAATTGGAAACTTTGAAAGCAATATTGGATTGACTTTTTTCAATATAATAATCAATTAATTAACCAAGGTGGGAGAAAACACTACTTGAAGCAGGAGAAGAATCGGCACAATGCTTGGTGATCGAGTCACAGAAAGAAGTCAAATGAAAACTTGAGTAGCTAGAAAGTGAGATTTGGCAGTATGGGTGTTGCCTTTGTGAACTCCGGAGGGATGAAAGCACAGGTGAAGACTGGTCTTGATTTCCGCAACAAGATTTTTCAGTGGATCAGAGAAGTCTTTCTTTTCTTAAAAGGGGTTTAAACCAGGTAGCTGAGGGGCGGAAATTGATGTAAAGCAATCGTCCCAGAGCAAGCTGGTCTGCTACTTGGGAAGCAAATGTTAGATATCCAAAGTGACAGTATTTGTATTAAAAGAAAAAATAGAGATATCAGGATATGAAGCACAGAGACATTCACCTTGAATAACGGGAAACATTTTTTAAAGATCTGGCAACCATGTGAAATTTTAGGATGGGACAAATGCTGTCTAACAAGTAGAGAGCAAAAACTGAATAGTTAAGTGATCACTCCAAATGAAAACCCAAGAAGATTCCAAAACAAGTAGAGACTGAGAATAAATAATCAAATCTAAAGTATTCCTCAAGCTGTGTGTGAGAATTTTAATAAATTGATGAAGACCTAGCTGATAAAGGATAGTGGACAAACATTATTCGGGAATCTTTAATCTTATGTTAAGGCAAGTTAAATTCATCCAGAAAAATATTGTGAGAATGTGAAACAGATTTAGAATTGATGAGATCACAAACCGCATGCACTGTAAAATTGTACACATAAAGGGGGTCATAAAATATGAAAAAAACGTAAAGAAAAGGAATAGGATGATTGAAAAATAAGACATCGACTCAAACCTAAGAAAACAATCATCTAAAATCTTACATTTCTTTTAAAAAATCGTGGGTTAATGAATGGTTCTGGTACTGTGTGAAGTGTGAAACAGGCATGGCATCAAGAGAGACAGACTCAAAAGTAACAGTTTGAAAACCTCTATTATCAAATTTTGTGGGCGGCTGGTGTTATACCAAACTGGCCATTTCTCTAAAGGGGCTGTTCCCTCAACTGATGTTTCTAAAGGCCGACGATGTCTGAAAGTAAAAAAACAAAATCCGTCTGTCTAAACCTATGCTTGCCCTCACTCTTTGACAAAATATGATAGGAAGTTTTCTTAAAGAAATATAGTGGTTAAAAAAAGGAAATTTAAACCAAAGCTGGTTTCAGGTAGTCTTACCAATAGGTGTAGTTCTGCCAGAGCAAGATACTTAAATTCAAAAGGGTTGCCCTTAGAACATTCCACGTAGGGCTCTTGCAGTAAGTCAATAGAGTTCACAATGTCTATGGGTCTCTTGGGGTTCCCTTCCCCAAGCTTCGATCTTTCCAGTTTCAAACCAAAAAAGAGACAGTTCTTGCCAGGCCTTTCAGGGTTCCCTCCCGCAAGCCTAGGCCCCTCTTAACGAAGTTCAGCAATGTTTTTTGTGGGCCTCTTAATGTTCCCTTCCCCAAGCCTAGGCCCCTGCGGTCTCAAGAAAACAAAACGTTCCTCTTGTCAGGATGTACTTTTCAATGTACAGTTCTTTCATGGGGGTAGTATCAGACTTTTGAGAACGCTGGGTTCTTTGCTCATCCCAGGTGTGACCACTCTGACCTCTAACCCCTCTCCTTATTCTCTGGCATCTTTTCGTCTTCTGTGCCTCTTTCCCTCTGTCTTTATCCACTTTACTGTGCTTCCTGCACACCTTTTTTCCTTCTTGCACAATCACACCACCTTTTCACCTTTCTGTGCCTCTTGCACCTTCTCGTTGGTTTTTTACTGTGCTCTCTTGCACCCTCAGTTGCCCTTTACCTCTATGCATTTCTTTTGGGTCGCTTGCACCCTCTCTTGACTGTCAGTTTTCCTTCTCACTGTATCTTTGCTGTCTCTTGGTTTCGGGTCGCTTGCACCCTCCTCCTTCCTTTAGGGTCTCTTTCGCACCCAGTCTTGTCTGTTTCCACGCCTCCAGCACACTTTGATGTCTTTCATTACTTCTGCACCCTTTCTGTCATTCCGCTTTGCTTTCTTTTACCGCTTTTCAGCTTTCACTTGCTTTGCTTTTACATTTCTCTTGCTTCTCTTTCTTTCACCGCTTTCCAGCTTCACTTTGCATTTACCTTACTCTAGCTTTGCTTTCTTTCACCGCTTTTGCTCACCGGGCTCTTCTTTCAAGAATGCTCCTTCTCCATCCACCTGCACGCTACTGGGAATACCCTCCGGTTTCTTACAGGAGGTAGCCCCACTTGGGATGCACTTGGGATGCAGCGTTTTTATCGGGCGCAAATATCACTTTGGGTGTCCCATAGAGGGAGACCCGATCCAAGAATGTGTCATCCATCACTTGAGATAAAATGTGTGGGCAGGCGGGCTTGTCCAGTGGTGCCCGAAAATGGCCGCCTGTCTAGGGTGCTCCGTGCACAGAGGGGAGATACTGCGGAGAGGAGGCAGCCCCAGTCCACTGTCGGACCCGAAATGAGGAGCAAGCCCAGCTAGGACGGGCCGGCACCTGCACCGCCTTTCTGGTCTCTTGGGAGCGCAGTGTGCGGCGAACCCAGGGAGGGCCTTCAGACTCTCATAGAGATGGTGGTGTAAAATACGGGTGGGAGCTGTGGCCAGCTGCATGGCTCACGTGGCTGCGATATAGTCAACACCGGCGGCTCTGGCTTGGTGGGTAGAGGCTTGTCGCAGCGTCAGCGCCTTATTGGGAAAAAACAGCGAGATAGCAACCAGAGGTTTCTTGCTGCGGCTGCCCAGCAGGGCAGAATAGGCTGGGAGGAGCGGCCTGCCTGGCTTGCGCAGGATGGAGCCAGCACCCATGCACAGACGTGCGCAACATGCAGCGGAGAGCGCATAGACGAAGAGCCCGCTTGGCAGTGTGTGCAGGTGGACACAGATCTCTGGTAACAGTTATCCCTGGAGAACCTCCCAGCAGCAGGGCCTGTGTGGGAAGACCAGGTGCTGAGGACCTATCCGTTGCGTAAGGAGAGTGCATTGATTAGAGCTGGACAGTGCAGTGTGATAGGGCCAAGTGTAGGGAGAGAGTACTTGGAGTGCGCTGGAAGGGCGAGCTTGGGACAGACACCAGGAGGAAGTGCAGCATGGCTGGTAGGAACTGATCAGTCAGTGATATTACACTTAGGGACCGGGTAGGCTATTTGCCTCAGCGTGGCGTCTGCAGTAGGCACAGTCTTTCATTCTGCCGAATGGAGTCCCGCAGAACGCGCTCAGCGCGGGCCGCTGTGCGGGAGCAACACCATTCACCCTCTCTGCTCTGTCTTTCTGGATAGCGGTCGACTCGGTTTCCCCACGCCTCAACCTCAAACCGCATTAATGAGTGGATACTCAGAAGACTCAGAGTGACCCCACGTTAGCGGCATACTAATGAGTCAGGCGGTGGAGAGAATGGGCAGTGCCGACAGGCCCCACAGAAGAGAGGAGAGGGGCATAATGGACGACCTGGTGGCTCTGTCTCGGAACATCTCAGAGCTGAACAGACTACGCAGGGATAGAGGGTGAAGAAAGAAAAAGACCCGCAGGGCACGTAGCGCCCAGATCTCTCCTACCCCAGGTTCACTGCAGAAGTACAAATCTTGCAAGAGAAAGGCAAAGTCATAAGATAAATATGATTTCAGCTCAGATTAATCATCTGATGAAGACTGCATGAGCAGTAGCAAATCTGACGATCACAGTTCGTCAGAAAATCAAACCTCATCAGCAAGCGAAGGGTGAGAGCCCAGAAACAAGGTGCTGAAGGGAGGATGAAAGGTCAAGCGGAAATTAATTTGACCCGGATGAGCTGATGCACCCGAGATAGAATGAATGGGACCCACCAGAGTACATAACGGAATACATAAGGAAGCGGCTTAGGACACCCCTAAACAAACAGGCCAGAAATAAACTGAGATCCGAATGCCCCAGGCCCTCAATACCGGACAAGATCGATGAGAGAATACTAATGTTCCTGGAGAGGTACGGCAGAGATGGGAAAAAGGGCATAGACAGGACTTGGAGATCATGCCAAGACAAGCTTTTGGACATGCTGGGCCCTATCACAAGGATATGGCAGCTTGCGGGGGAGGCCAAGCAGAAGAATGAAGTGATTGATCCAGAGATCATTGCAGGATGGGCACAAAGGACATTATGCCTGATGGGTAATGCTAATACAGCTATAGCGACCGAAAGAAGGAGATCCATCTTGATGAAGATGGACTCCAGATTAGGAGAATTGGCCTCATTGGAGCAGGCGGCACCAGCCAAAGGGAAACTGTTTGAAGAATTGTTTATAAAAGACATGGCTAGATTTGCCAATACTTATGCATCCATGGACAGGGCTCAAGCATCGCTCCAAAATATCTTTGGCAGAAAGATTTTTGACAAGGCTGGAAGAGGAAAGGGCCGCTCGTCCAGCCGCTATCAGTACAACAGGTCCTATAGTGACAGATATCACTGGAAGGAACAGGAGGACCAAAGGGTAAACCCTTTCTTCCCTTCCACAGGAAGAAGCAGAGGTAGAGGATGGAGAGGCAGCGTCAGAAAGCAGCACCAAAATACCACAGGGGAGAAAGGAAAACGCGCTAGCGAAAGAGTTAGAAACATGCATACCTCCAGTAGGAGGGAGAGTGAGACTGCACATGGAAAAATGGGGGGCGATATCCTCAGATGCGTGGGTGATGCAGACGGTTCAAGGGTTTCAATTAGAATTCTGGCAGGAACCATTTCAAGAGGTCATACCCAAACAGATAAGGTTCAGCAAGAAAAGACAAGGATCTACTGGGCAGAGAAGTAGAACTGTTGAAAATAAAAAAGGCAATCAGCCCGGCCACAGAAGGACAGAAGGGCTTTATAAGCAACCTGTTTTTAGTAAAAGGTAAGCACAACGTCAGGTGATAAACCTTAGGGTTCTAAATTATTTTCTCATATACAGACACTTCAAAATGGAAGGGATTCACCTGTTAAGGGACATCCTACAGAAAGGCGATTGGTTAGCGAGAATAGACCTCAGGGACGCCTATCTAACAATTCCGATTCAGCAGAATCAGAGGAGACTACTACAGTTCCTCTGGAAAGGAGAGAAATGGGAATTCACAAGCCTGCCATTCGGTCTGGTGAAGCACCAGGGTTCTGATGCTAAACTAATTGAAACCAGTGGTAGGTCACCTCACAGAATAAGGAATCAGATTGATTATATACTTGGACGAGATCTGCCTAATGTTCCAGGACAGGGAGATTCTGGTGGAGCAGATTCAGAGGACAACAGATTTACTACAGCAGTTAGGATTTCTAATAAACTGGGAGAAGTCGGAACTAGAACTTGACCAGTCGATGGAATTTCTGGGATTCATCATAGAGACAATTCAGGGTACACTCAGATTACCGTTGGGGAAGGTGAACTACATCAAGAAGGAAATAAAGAACTTGATGACAAGACAGAAGATTTCTCTGAGGGAGATAGCCAGGCTGGTAGGGCGTCTGTCATCATCGATACAAGAAATCTTTCCAGGACCACTGCATTACAGAGCATTGCAGAGGTTGAAGATGGAACATGTCATGAAGGGTCTATCCTACGAGCAGAAAGTGCCCATTTCACAGGAAGCGAAAATGGAACCAGAATGGTGGTTTTACCACATGGAGGCATGGAATGGCAGGGCGATATTTGGCTCCTCCCCAGACCTGGTAATAGAATCGGATGCCAGCCGATGGGGCTGGGGAGCCAGGTGCGGCAAACAGTTGACCGGGGGGAGATCGTCGAGTGAGGAATTGGGCCTTCATATCAGTTGCCTCGAACTTCTAGCGTAATCCTTCACAGTCCGTTGTTGGACACAGGAAGGAGCGAGATGTTCCATATTACTCAAGATGAACAATGTCTCGGCAGCCAGGTATATAAAGCGGCTGGGTGGGACGAGATCCAGGATGCTGGCGGAGATAGCCAAGGAATTGTGGCACCTATGTCTCCAGAGAGGCATCAGTGTGACGGCAGAATACCTGCCGGGGGAACACAACCAGGTGGCAGGCTGGAATTCGAGACACCTGAGGGATTCCAGTGATTGCAGCTGGAGGATTCAGTGTTCCAAGGGATTATGCATCGGAGAGGTCTGTGCCAAACAGATCTGTTCGCTTCGAGGTTGAACAAGAAGATCTCCAGATTTTTCAGCTGGAGACCAGACCCGGAAGTGGTGGCAACAGATGCATTTCTCCAGGTTTGGGGACCAGCGAAGGAATACGCTTTCCCGCCATTCGTCATTGTAGCTCGTACTGTGGCACAGATCAGGAGGCAGGAAGCGACAGTGATATTAGTGACAACCGTTTGGAGGGGTCAGGCATGGTTCCCGGACCTACTGGCGATGTTGTACGATTTTCCAATTCTATTGCCACAGAGAGAGGGCATAGTGAAAGGCCCAACTGGAGAACTCCACCAAGCTGGTGCTGTTAGGGAACCTGAACCTGATAGCATGGGTGATTTTATGAAAGCCTGGGCCAAGCCATCTCTTTCGGCATGGCTCAAGAGTTTATCAGAGTCATGGGCACTGGGGACCGGGAAGGCATACAGAGTGACATGGCAGAAATGGGATAATTGGTGTATGGAGAGGCAGGTTCATCCCATACGAACTGATGTAATTCACGTAGTGACTTTTCTAGCAGGCCAGGCAGCACAGGCTAAAGCTTATAGAACAATTAACACATACAGATCAGCGATATCTGCAGGGCACGAGTATGTAGAGGGAAAACCAGTAGGTGAATACCCATTGATATGCAGATTATCAAAAGGAGTCAGGTGCATGAGGCCACCGATGCTAAGGTACGTGAGGGTGGTCTTGAGGATGTTAGATTCTCGCTGTCCGGCCATGACTATCTAGGAAAGCTCTTTGGGTGAAATTAAGTACTTTGTTATGTTTAATCTCTTGCAAGAGAGTGTTAGAAGTCAAGGCATTAGAGACAGATAGGAAATCGTTTTCTCCTATAGGGGTTCTATTTTACATTGCAAAGAGAACAAAGACTGGGATTAAGACAGTAGAATACAGGGCTTTCCCTGAGAGGCCCAGATTATGCCCAGTCAGGTGTCTGAAAGCCTATGAGGCCAGGGCGAGAGGATGAGACCCTTAGGGGAATCTCAGCTGTTGATAGTGGTCAGGAATCCCTTTAAAGCAGTAGCGACAACCACGTTGGCTAGATGGGTGAGATGGTGCATGGCAGAAGCAAGCATCGATGTAGGGCAATTTGGAGCTCATTCTACTAGAGGGGCTCTGGCATCATCAGCATTTATGCTAGGGGCTCGCCTGGTGTATATTTTGAAGCCGGCAGACTGGTCAAGCAAAACAATGTTTAAGAATTTCTATTTTAGACCAGTAGACCAGATAGCGTCGTTGGTGGTAAGTGAGCTTTAAACAAGCATAATCAGAGCCTCAGAGTCTTGACATGGAATACAGATTTTCAACGCATTTGTTACAGAAAGTCATGATTCTATTAAAGACTCAGAGGCGAAAGATTATTCCACCCAATTCAATAGCTGAATTTGTATGGATGATTACAAAATGTACATATAATGAATGAGGTGTTGTATTATTGAAAATGCTATTTTAATGTTGGTTTAATGCGATTGCCCACCCGTTCAGGAAGAGATATTTCATGGAGTTTACATTTTTTTGACAGGAACAGAGAATAAGACATCGGCATCGTGAGGAATGTTTAGGTTAAGGATCAGCGGCAGAAAGAGGAAGAAGCACATAGGTTGTTAGTGTTTATATGGGAAACTGTTCTGTGATTGGACTAGAAGGGTCACATGTTTTTAATGGACCTATGAAAAACAAACTACAAGTTCACTTCGTTTTATGGGAAATGTAGTTCATTGATAGTTTTTGTTCATATGTTATTGTTTATTTTCTGCTCGAAAAGTAAAGAGAAGAAAGCTCTGCTGGCCTCCTTCTCAGCCTTCTTGTACCAGCCCTGCCGGTGCGTACTGTCAAGCTGTTCACCGACTTGTTTGTCGGGTTCAGCCTGCTTGCCTTTCTCAGAGGAAAGGCTAGCTGTGATCAAGCAATGGTCTTTTTTTCCTTCAACAGGTTATGAACGCTGCCTGCGTTCAAGTACCAGCCTTCTGCGTTTCGTATATGTTGCAAGCTGGTCGGGGTCATGAATGTTGTCTGCATTCAGACGCCAGAAGTTATTTAAGCACTTTACCGCATTATCCTTCACCGCTTCTTGCTCTTTCAGTCTACCTCTTGTTCTCTTGCTTCCCCACTTCCAACAACCGCTACTGCTGCTTCCACACCCTCTGCTGCTGCTACTACTGCTACTTCTCGGCTGTCCTTGTCCATTCTCTCTTCTTATTCTCTGTTGGTTTTCCCTCACTGCACAACAACTAGAATGTTGCCAGAAGTTCACGTTCTGTGCATCCTCTCGGGTCTCCTAGTCTGTTATACATGTCCCTGTTACTGGTATTATTTTACCTAGGTATAGTGATTGATGTGGCCTGTGAGCATTTAGAGTAGGGAAAATGGTAACCTTTTGGTCATGTTGGATTTTGACCACTGGAGTACTGTTTGTTTGCCAACCCAAAGGGACGTTATCTGTGGATTCGTCACAGGATAGATGGCAAATGCGATAGCGAGAGTTGAAAGGAAGCAAGAGAGGTAAAAAGGTGTGCTTGAAGGCAGAAAGGGAAAATATGGACTGAGGGGGAGGCACAGATATCGGGTGGAAAGGCATTCCACAATTTTAGGGCAAGGAGAGAGCAAAAACTAGAGGGGGCACAGGAAGGCTTAGGGATAGAAAAAAGATGAAGATACCAGAAGCCGAGAGGAAGTAAGCGAGTGTAGATTGAGACTAGGGATACAAGATCAGAAGGAGCAAGGCCATGGTAGCCCTTGAAGACTATACAAAGGAAGTAAAAAAGAAGACGAGTTATAGGGCAGAAGAAAAATGGAAAGGAGCGAAAGGGAGATGGAGGAGAAAGGAGGAAGGTAGAAGAGAAGACGTATGGCGGAATTGAATACAGAACGTAAAGGGATAAAATGAGAAGAGGGGAGTCCGATAAGCGCAGATAGAAAGGATAGAGTTGATGAGAAGTTTGGGCACAGGAAAGGATAAGTAAGGACGAACTTTACAAATATTGAACAAAAGAAATCGGCAGGTGCAAGCAGTCATGGAGCTATGTGAAGAAAAGGATAGTGAAGTATCAAAGGTGACGCCAAGATTGCGAGCAGAAGAGGAAAAGGGGAGAATTGTAGGAGGAAAGAGGAGGCCACAAGGGGGAGAAGTAGTGTAGAAGAGGTGGGCAGAAAGTAAACAATATTGTTGACGGGTGTAGGCAAAGGAGGTGGGGACTGCATTCAGTCATGGACAGTAGAGAGACATGATGACACTGAGGCAAGGAGAGAGTCAGAGAATGTAAAGAAAACACAGATCTGGGAATCAAAAGTGAAAAAGTGCCAAGAAAGGTTGAATGATTAGATGATAGAAAATAGAGAACTAGTATAGAGACGAGTAGGGGGCCCAGGAGAAGAAGCAGTCCAAGAAGAGTGGTACAGGATGCCAGTGACGCCACCCCAACCAATGAGACGTAGAGAATAGGAGAGTTTAGTGGAGAGGGAAGCAGGAATAGAGGTATTGTGAACAGTCAGAGAAGTTTCTGTTAAGCAAAGGAATTGTAAGTTAAGGCGAAAGAACAAGTCAATGTTGGGACTAGTTACATATGGAGCAGGCATTCCAGTGTTCAGTGGTTAGAATAGGAGTACAGGAGGATAGATAGGTTTGTGGGGGGTTGAGGATGAGAGGGGACAGTAGGGCTGGGCAGCACATATAGGATAGTGTAGGCATGACTTTGATCACAAAGAAGAGAATAGAGGACAGTGACATGGGTAGGTGGATGGGGGGGTGCACTCATTGCACAGGGAGGCAAACCGGGTGAGACGTGCCCTTGACATTGATGACCCTCAATGCAGACACCTGGGCGAGGACCCCCTGTAAGGTGGAGCTCAGAAGGGATTACAAGGGGGTGTGCATTATTGACTAAAATTGCTTGTGAAGCTGTTTAACTTATTCGGAGGGAGATATTGTTGTAGATCATAAAGATAGCTCACATAACCATAATACCTAAACGGTGTAAGGATCCCTTGTAAATATACATCATGTAGTCCTATCAGCTTATTGAATCTTAACTCTATTTGCAAGCATGTTGGCCACATGATATGGTTGGCCCCATGTCAATAGACTATGATAATTCAGGATTTCTATCTTTAAGGAGCACTTTTAGGAGCATCACTTGTATTTTATTGATAGACAAAGTAGGTAAGGCTTCAACCCACGCTTACTTCTTACATTAGAGAAGTGAAAAGACTTGGTGGATTGGACTTTCTTGGAGGCTACCTTTTGATGATTGTTTTTATTGACAATATTTTGTTTATATTTAAAAAATGTTACATGAGCTTTCTTTTGGAATTAGGCTATACATGGAAAAAAAAAGGAAATCTTTGCACCCAAAATTCATAATTGATTTCAAATGTCTGCGGTGTCTCCTTTCATTGACTGTCACCCAGGACCATTTGTATTTAATTAAATAAATATATATATATACATATGTATACACACACAGAATTCTTCAAACTTGTATGAAATTAAAATAATGAGCCATCAAATTTGAATGCTGTCACGCCTCTAAAGCAGTGGTTTTAGGGGGGGACCAGGTATGCAAATTAGCCCAATTGCAAACCTTTTCTCCAGAAAATTCTATGTCACGATAGCCTTGCACAATGTCTGTCTGTCTTGGGTTAATTAAGCTATGTATAAAGTAGCACTGCCCTCTTATACAAAGACACTTTCCTATCCTTGAGAGATATATATGGGATACATTACTCACTGTATTCGTATTTCTGATGCTTGTATCTGCTTAGATTCACATGCTGTGCATAGGCCGACATCTAGTGGAAGCTGCGGAGTATTACAGTTTGTTTTTCGAAACTCGAAAATGGGCGTCGACACAGGGCATGCCAGTAAAACTATCCCTAGTGTGACGTCCACTGTACCCATGATCCCTCACGTGTGTAGGACCCTCAGATTGTATTTTTCTGACGTGAGGTAGCATGAGGAGAAGCGCGAGTACAGATAATCCAAGCAGATAGAAAGAAAGGTAATACTACAAGCATCCATGCGCCTTCTCTCAGAGGGGAGGAAGGGTGGGTCGCATGTGAATCCAAGCAGATACAAGCATCAGAAATACAAGTACGGTGAGTAATGTATCCCTTCTGAGGCTTGTGGAATCTGCTTAGATCACATGCTGTGCATAGATTAGCGAGCAGTACCTGAAAAAGGGGGTGGGATGTGAGAAGGGTCATGAGCAAATAAATGTCTTAGAACCGCTTGTCCCACTTGGGTATCTGTCTTGGAATGGGTGTCAATGCAGTAGTGCTGAGTAAAAGTGTGAATAGAGCTCCAAGTAGCTGCTTTGCAAATGGTGTCAAGGGGGACATTTTCAATGAAAGCCAGAGTGGCCCCAATGCCTCTTGTAGAGTGGGCTCTCGGCATGAAAGGCAGAGTTTTTTCAGAAAGGGAGTAACACAGCTGGATACAGTTAATAATCCACTTAGAGATGGCACCTTTAGAGACGCGATCCCCCTCTCTGCCTGTAGCTACGGAGACAAACAGCTGGTCTGTTTTCCTTAGTGGTCTGGTCTTGTTTACATAGTAGAGGACCGCCCTACGCACATCTAGGGTGTGTAGTTTCACCTCAGCCGAGCTTTGTGGATCTTGGAAGAAAGCCAGAAGCTCGATGGACTGGTTTACGTGGAATTTGGAAATAAACTTAGGTGAGAACCTAGGGTGTGTGCGTAAAACCAGTTTATCTTTATGGACAGTAAAGAAGGGATCTTGCACTGACAGAGCCTGAATTTCACTGACTCTTCTTATAGATGTAATTGCTACTAAGAAGGCCGCCTTATAAGTCAGGTGTTTGAGACTGCTTTTATGCATGGGCTCGAATGGGGGGCCCATGAGTTTAGATAGTACCACGTTAAGGTCCCATCCTGGTGGTGGGTTTGAAATAGGAGGGTGAAGTCTCTTTACTCCTTCCATGAAGGCTTTAACTACTGGTACTTTCCACCACGACACCTTGTTATGGGAAGTGGTGTATGCCGACAGAGCTGCCAGGTGTACCTTCAGTGAGTTAAAAACCAGTCCTGCATCCAGCAGGTGGAGCATGTATGTAACAATAGTGGAAGGAGTGCAATCAACTGGGTTGATTTGTTTATTCTGGCACTAGATAATGAATCTCTTCCATTTGTCAAAGTAGCAGTGCCTCGTGTTTGGCTTCCTAGATTCTTTTAGGATGTCCATACACCTCTGTGGTAAATTGAGATGTCCGAACTCTATGACCTCAGGAGCCATGCTGCCAGGTTCATTGAGTTGGGTTGACGATGCACTGTTTGACCTTGGTGCTGGGACAGTAGGTTGTACCAGGCCGGAAGTTTGATGGGTTCGCACACCGCTAGTCTGCGTAAGTGTGGGAACCACGGTTGTCTCGCCCACATGGGAGTAACCAGGACGAGCGTCATCGACTCTCTGTTTATCTTGTTGACCACCTTCCTGATGAGAGGAGTTGGTGGAAAAGCGTACGCAAACATTCCTGACCAGTTCATCCACAGGGAGTTCCCCTGGGAATCTGGTTGGGGGACCTGGATGCAAATCCTGGGCACTGTCTGTTTTCACTTGTGGCGAATAGATCTATAGTGGGGAAACCCCACTGAGAGAAGATATCTTCTACGACTTCTCTGTGTAGACACCATTCGTGTTCCTCTGGGAGGGGGTCTCTGCTCAGAGCATCCGCTAGAGAATTGAGATCCCGTGGAACATGTTGCGATGACAGGAATATGTTCCGTCTGAGTGCCCATATCCACATTTTCTGGGCAAGCTTGGACAGATTTGGCGAACGAGTCCCTCCTTGCTTGTTCAGGTAAAACATGGCTATAGTGCTGTCCGTCCGGATTTGCACTGACAGATTTAGCAGGTAGGGCTCGAACGCTTGAAGCGCTCTGAATACTGCCAGAGTCTCTAGCAGGTTGATGCGATTCTTGGCCACTGAGTGAGACCAGAGACCCTGAGCTGTGTGGTGGAGATGGTGAGCTCCCCACCCTGTCAGGCATGCATCGGTTGTGACTACCGCCTGTATCTCGGGATCATAAAAGGGTTTCCCCTTGGACAGATTTTCTCTTGTCCACCAGTGAAGGCTTTGTACAAGTGTTGGCGAAACGACCACTAGATCGTCCCACTGACCACTTGAGTGAGACCACTGTTTCGCCAACCATTCCTGCATGGGACGCATGCGCAGGCGCACGCGGGGGACCAGGTAAATACATGACGCCATCATGCCCAGCAAACGCATTGGTTTGCGTACCGTTATCCGGCGACCGGACTGATATTGCGGAATTTGCAGCAGTATACTCCTCGGAAGGAAAGGTCAACCCCTCTTGTGTGTCTAGGATAGCTCCTAGGAACTGTTTGGAGGTGCTTGGCACCAGACTGGACTTTTTCTCGTTTATTGAGAAGCCCAATTCGAAGAGGAGGTCGATTGTCCTTTGACTGTTTATTCTGCAAATTACTGGGGTCTCCCCCGTGATGAGCCAGTCGTCCAGGTAAGGGTACACCGGGATTGCCTCCCTGCGTAGGTGTGCTGCCACCACCGCCAGTACCTTGGTGAATACCCTTGGAGCCAAAGCTATCCCGAAGCACAGTACCTTGAACTGGTAGTGCCGACTGTCCACCTTTAAGCGCAAGTAGTCATGTGAAACCTTTGGGGCTTGACATACTTGTTTGCAGGCCGTAAGTCCAATACTAGGCGCATTGTCAAATCTTTCTTTGGCACAAGGAAGTAAATTGAATAAATACCCTTGTTTACCTGGTGTCCCAGGACGAGTTCTATCGCGTTCTTTGCTAGCAGATTGACGATCTCCTCAAGGAGGATCTTCTGGTGGTCCAAAGAATTTGTCGTGGAGGATGGTTCCGGGGACGCTCTAACAGTTCTATGCAGTACCCTGCGGATATTGTGGACAGCACCCATCTGTCTGATGTGATCCCTTCCCAAGCTTGGGTGAAGTTGGAAATGCGTCCCCCTACTGGGGTTGCGTGAGAAGGGACCCTGAACTGAGCGTCACTGTTTTGGTGGAGGCGTGCCGCCGCCTCTACTGGGGCTGCCTCTACCCTTACCACGTCCTCTTTTATTACCCCTGCCATAACCCTGGGTAGACTGCTGGTTGTTATTGTTCCATGGTGTACCCTGCCCCTGGGAATAGTTAGATCCTCTCTGGGAATTTTGTCCATGTGGGTGATGAAAATTGCCATTCCCTCTTTGATTAGGGGGTTTATTGGTTTGTTGGGCTAGGGATTTGAGTGTCTCATACTCATCCTTGGCATTTTTCAGCGCGTCCTCGACCGCCTTACCAAACAACAGATCCGGCTCCACCGGTTTATCTAACAATGATGCTTGGGTTTCAGCCTTGAATCCAGACTGCCGTAACCAAGCTTGTCTCTTGATAACAGTTCCTTCTGCTATCAATCTGCCGGCGTTATCCGCAGCATCAAAGGTTGCTTTTAAAATGCAACCGGACACAGCTCTTCCCTCCGCGGAAACTCATGCCAATTGGCTCTTTGAAGGTTCTGGGGCGGAGTCTATGAGTGCCGCGACTTCTTCCCACTGGTGGCAGTTGTAACTGGCCAACAGGGTGGTGGAGTTGGCGATCCTTGCCTGGTAGGCGGAAGTGGAGGCTACCTTCCTGCCCAACCCATATAGTTTCTTGCTCTCCTTGTCGGGAGGAGCTTCGGATGATGACAAGGGTGTTCCCGCCCTTTTACGGGTGTTTGTAACTACCAGGGAGTCCGGCTTCAGATGCCCCCTTATGTATGTGGGTCTGATTGGGCTGCCCTGAAAAATTTCTCAATCCTTGGGTTCACTGCCCTGGTGAGGTTGGGATTTACAAGTGAAGGGTCTATTCTTCTTTGAATAGACTTAAGGATAGGGATGGCCTGTGCAACAGGTCTCCTTTCTCCCACTAACTCCTCAGCGAAGTCCCTCTCTTCCTGAGCACCCTGGGTGTCAATGTGGAAGTGTTCTGCCCTTCGGGACAGAACTTCATTCAGGAGAGGTTGATTGTCGACAGGGGAGTCGGTAATCGGGGGTTCTTTCTCTACCGGGGAATCTACTCTGTAAGTCTCAGGGTCTTCCTCTTCCTCTTCTTGGTCCTCATCATCCCCATAGTAGCCCGTACCAGTTTGCTCTTCCAACATGCCCAAATCTGGATCCTCACAAAAGGATGTATCCCCTTGATATTGAGAGTAGGGCTGTATATAAAAGGGGTCCGAAGACCGTGTTGGGGCTTCAAACCGGGACTTCTTACTTGGAGGTATTGGATCCTTAGAGCCTGAGGGTGCTGACCCGTCGGGAGTATAGGAGAGAAAGTGTTCAGGGTTTTTTGCGTAAAAATCTCCCAATGATGACATCCTTGACATAACCCTGTCTATGTCATCACTAGACCATTCTCTAGAACTGGGAATGACCCTTTCTGGGACTTTCTCCGCCTTATCCTGACTAGACTTACTGGTTTTAGCAGGGGTCTTTGGGATAACAGAAGACTGGGAATTGTCTGTCTGTTTATGTGGAGTGGAAAGTTTTAGAGGTGTGGAAGGAGGCTGAGACTGCTTCCTTTGTTGTTTTCCCCCCTCCCCATGGGCGGAAGAGTATTTTCCCTGCCTTTTCGCCCCTTCTGAGCCTTCCAACGTCTGGCATCGAGGTTCGGGGGTAGTGTCTCTATCTTTAGAACGTGGAGGAAGGGACTCGGGAGCCGCCGTTACGTGGACTGCGGGCGCCGACTCCTGGAGTGCGGTCTGGGGATGGAAGTCGGCTTCGCCTTCCGACAATCGAACCTCCGTTACCTTGGGGAGCGAGGCACTCTTGGCAACAGTGGATGATTGCCTGGAGTCATGCGGCGATCTAAATCGAGAACGCCCAGAGGACACTGATTCGGACCATTCTCTATGTGCCTCTTTCCGAGAACTCGACGCGTGCGTCGAGTCTCGGTTGGACTTCATGTGTTTTGTGGGTAGTGCTTGTGTCGCCGGGGGTCTTCCCCATAGCCGCCCTGCCGGGCGACCTTCCGAGGTCGGGGACTTGTGCTCGGCTGTCTCTTGACGCCACGTTGTCCTCGCCGTCTGAAAGCATTGCATTGCTGTCATCACTGAAGGCGCCCTCCGCTGCCATGGCCTCCTGACGCCTGGCGTGGTGGGCCCAACGCTTGATCGAGCGGTCCTTATGTGTTTTCGGTTTAAACCTACTACACGCACTGCAGTTCGCCTCGGGGTGGTCCGTCGGCAAGCAGAAATTGCACGTGGCGTGTCTGTCAACCCAAGGGTACTTGCAGTTGCACTTGGGGCAAAATTGGAAAGGGGTACCCTCCATACGCACCTTGTGGCAGCGGGCTGATAAGTGTAGGAATATATAAGAATGTACCTATATACCAAAAGAGTGTAGAGTATGTCCACCCCACACTCTCCCTACTGGCAGGGCCGAGGCCAGAGGCCTTCTGAGGCCCAAATCCGTCTTGCGGCTCTTGACGGTGGATTTCTTCTCCGGGCCGGCGTCGAGTGTGGAAGTTCAGTGACTCGACGTTGGGGTGGAGAAAGGGGAAAATATAACGATATTTTGCAAAAGTATGGCTAAGGGCAGGGAACTCTGCAAAATGCTTCCGACCAGTATGGTGGAAAAAAACAATCTGAGGGTCCTACACACGTGAGGGATCATGGGTACAGTGGACGTCACACTAGGGATAGTATTACTGGCACGCCCTGTGTCGACGCCCATTTTCGAGTTTCAAAAAACAAACTAATACTCCGCAGCTTCCACTAGATGTCGGCCTATGCACAGCATGTGATCTAAGCAGATTCCACAAGCCTCAGAAATATATATATTTTAACTGACAAAAACGCTGTAAAGGAACGTTATGGTTAAGATGTACTAGTAAAAACCGATTCAATTTAATGGATAAACGTTGTTACAGGTACGTTATGGTTACAGGTAAAAATGAAAAACCCCAGAAATTCGCCAGTTATCGTAAGCTAAGCAACCATACCTCGTGCTACCACTCTGCACTGCAAGGACTGCATAGGAAAATGGACAGCCTGGAAGCCAAAGTGGAAAAATTGGTGAACAACTGCAATGCCATAAAGGTTGCGTACAAGGGTATATTATGGACAAAATAAAACAGCACTGGCAGACCTGCACGTGTACCCCTTCCCCATGTCAGAGGCCACCATCCCCTCAAAATACGTGTGAGGTGAGCCGTTACGGTGATACCACAATCTCTTCCTCCCCTAACAACCAACTTGTGCAAATCCCCAATTCTGCACAGTAAGTATCCACTTCTACTACCCATCCCCTTTCCTAATGGTGTCTATGAATGTGTTCAAGTAAACGTTAATATTTAAAATGGTGCTGTGTGTATATGTGGTATTTTTGTTTTGTGGAAAGCCGGTCTGACTCAGCGGCACACAGTCCTCGTTGGAATAACCGCAATTAAGGAAAAGTTAGATGTCCTACAGACACTGCAGCTGGCCGGCCTATCCACAATGACAATGGAGGCATCCGTACAATACCAGCATGGTCTGCATGTTGTGCACCACCTATGATTACGTGTGGGAGTGGACATTTGGTTGTTGTGCAAGTGCACTCATGTGTATCTGTTCCTCTGTGTCCTGGTAACATTGCCACTGTGCAGCACATGCAAAGGAACGGTAATTGGGTGGAGGCATCCACCCACGTCCTACAGGCTATACGGATAAACATAGCACATGCTATACCCTATAAACAGCCACCGTCTCCTAAAATGGTCGGTGCACGTGTGGTGCACTATTATTCAGTAGAGAAGTGGCAACGGTGTGCATAGGACACCTATGCACATGCGCACAACGTATTCCACCCAAAATGCGTCCTGCAAACAGCCGTCTCAAAGGATAACAGTGGTGACGTCACCACGGGACTGCACCCATAGTGTGCGTGGGCCCTTATTTGGGTGGGACACGATCAGGACCCTCGGACAGCAGCAAAGTGCAGTGTTCAGCAATGTACGGAGTGTTTTTTGGAAAGTACACGGTTACAAACAGTACAATTTACTGTTGCACATGTATGTATGTCTTAGAACAATGTAGGCCTGTTTTCCGGGTGCATGTTCTCCACAGGAACCCTACAAAAGGCTACACCCCAGAGCTGCTTCGCAATATGTGTGCAGCTTTTTTCCGAACAGTGTAGCAGGCCACATAGGTTTGCATTGTAAGTGATGGTGGTCCAAATGTGCTGTGCTACATTGCGTTTGCAAGTAATAGCAAACATGTCAGTCCGGCTCGGTACGCACAGTAATGGAGAAAATTATGAACGGCCCTTTCTGTGACCGACAGCCGCAGGTGCGATAGTCCCCACTGTCCCAATCTCATGGGTAGCGTGCTGAAAATGGAAGTATGTGCACGTGCGTTTCCCCAGGGACGGCAAGGGCCGTGACACAATAAACCAGAAACATTCCTTCTTCCCTTTCCATTTTCTTCTTTCCAGCACACTGTCATTACGTACTGTTAAAAAGTTCCACATGCATCCACCAATGATATTGAAGAGCTCTCCATGTAACAGTATCACAGTCCTCTGCGTACACACTCCACGCAGAAATGTTATTGCGCAATCCCTCTGTCTCCACAGTCCTATTTCCATGGCCGCCATCCCCAAAATCCCCGGATGTGGCTTTCGTGCTGCGTGCGGGCATGGGGGAGTAACTTGCAACCAGGGTAGGGGGAGTTTGTTGTAAGGGGTGGCTCAGAAGAACAAGTTACTTTCTTACCTGGTAATGTTCTTTCGATGGGATGGTCCGACGACATATTCCATATCTATGACATGTAATCACCACACCTGTGCTGCTTCGGAAACTTTTTCGGCGTCTGCGTCCTGCGTCGATGACGTCGATGCGCCGTCGTCGAGGACCTCCTCCGACGTCCGACGTCATCCGATGTGATAAGTAGGACGCACGACGCCCATAGCCTCAGTTGTAGTTTTTTCCCCCAGAACGTGTGACATAAGTCAACTGCCAGTCAGACACAAAACCTTGCGGAACGTAAGCTGCAACCGCAAAAGAAATTCTGTAGCGGGGAAGGCAGGGCGGGAGCGATATGGAATACGTCGTCGGACCATCCCATCGAAAGAATGTTACCAGGTAAGAAAGTAACTTGTTCTTCGAGGGGATTGGGTCCTCCGACGTATTCCATATCTATGACAGACTCCCCAAGCAGTACCAAAGCAAGGAGGAGGGAAAGAATTTAGAATCAAAATGTAGAATAGCCAATCAAATAGCAGAGCAAAGGACTGCCTTGCCAAAGGCCAGATCCTGTGCTCGGATGGAATCAAGGGAATAGTGACGTACAAATGTATGTACTGAAGCCCAGGTGGCTGCAACACAGATGTTGCGAATAGGAACACCCCTCTGCAGGGCAGTAGACGCAGCCATACCCCTGGTAGAATGGGCCCGCAAGCCAGCCGGTGGGTCCTTACCCGCCAAACGCCAAAATAATCCAGTGAGACAAAGTCCGTTTCGTCACAGCTTGCCCCAAACGCTTTCCAGCGTAACCAATAAAGAGTTGATCATCCACTCTGACCCGGGACATGCGTGAAACATAAAAGCTTAAAGCTCTCCTAGGATCAAGCCTATGGAGCCTCTCCTCTTCCTTACCAGGATGCGGAGGAGGATAGAATGCCGGAAGAACAACCTTCTGGGCCAAATGAAATTCTGTCACAACCTTCGGAAGAAAAGAAGGACGAACTCTAAGGACAACCCTGTACTTGTGAAATACAGTGAAGGGAGGCTTAACTGAAAGTGCCTGTAACTCACTCACTCTGCGAGCGGAAGTAACCGCAACTAAAAACACAGTTTTCAGAGTTAACAGCCTCAAAGGGCAAGAATGTAAAGGCTCAAACGGAGCACCCATAAGAAACTTCAGAACCAGGTTTAAATCCCAACCGGGCACCAGGAAAGGTGACGGAGGGAACACATTAGTGAGCCCTTTCAGGAACTGTGAAATCAAAGGGATTTTAAAGTAAGAACACTCTTCAGACGAGCGCTTAAAGATGGACAGCGCCGCCAGGTAACCCTTAACGGTACCCACTTGCAAGCCCCTGTGGGCCAAAGAAAGTAAAAAGGACAGAACCATGGGGATGTCACATGCAAAAGGATCCACATTCTGAACCCTGCACCAGTCGCAGAACTTACGCCAACGGCAACGGTACAGAGACTTTTTTGCCGGTCTTCGGGCCGAAAGCAACACCTCCATCACGTCCTCAGGGAGGTCCCAATCCTTATACCTCAACCTTTCAGAAGCCAAGCGTGAAGGTTGAGGGATCTGACCTCTGGATGGAGAACCTGACCCCCCTCCCGTGAGAGCAGATCGTCTCGGTAGGGAAGACGACGTGGAGGGCAGATGGATAAGTCGAGAAGGTCCGGGTACCACGTCCTCCGAGCCCACGCCGGGGCAATGAGGATCATCCGGGAACCGAACTTCCGTAACCTCCGCAGCACTTGCGGGATGACGGGGACTGGAGGAAACGCGTACAGCAGCGGGAATGACCACTCCACCACGAACGCGTCTCCTAAGGCTCCTTCTGGAGGAAATTCCCGCGAGCAAAACCTTTCGCACTTCCGGTTGACACTGGAGGCGAAGAGATCCACTTGAGGGGTCCCCCAAAGGGCGAAGATCTCCAGGAGAATCGCCTGAGCCAACTCCCACTCGTGAGAGATCGCGCTCTGCCTGCTCAGAGCGTCCGCCGTCACGTTTTCGGCTCCGGCCAGATGAACTGCCGAGATCGAAACTTCCTGCTGGATGGCCCAGAACTCGAGCTGCATCGCCTCTCTGCACAGAGGAAGTGACCCTGCCCCCCCTTTTTGTTGAGGTAGTGCATGGCCACTGTGTTGTCCGTCAGGATCAGGACATTCTTCCCTCGCACAGACGGCAGAAAAGCCTTCAGGGCTAGCCTGACGGCCCTCAGCTCCAACAGATTGATATGGAGTCTGGACTCCGACGGAGACCAACGACCGCTGACTGTCAGCCCGTTGGCATGAGCTCCCCATCCCGTGAGGGATGCATCCGTTACGATCGTCACCTCCGGCCAGGGAAGCCAAAATGGAGCCCCCTTCATCAAGTTGCCTTCGACGGCCCACCACAGAAGGTCCCGGGCGACCGAGGACGGCACCTGAATCGAGTCCAACATCCTGCCGGAGGACTGCGACCATTGCGTCTTGAGTGCCCACTGCAAAGATCTCATCCGCAGGCGAGCCTCTGGCACCAGAAGAATGCAGGATGCCATGAGGCCGAGCAACCTCAAGAACTCGAACGCTGGGAGCGTCTGGGCATGCTGAAACTTGTGCACCATCTGCTGAATGTGAAGAGCCCTCACCTGGGGAGGAAAACACTGCCCCAGGGAAGTGTCGAGCACTGCTCCGATGTACTGGAGCCGCTGTGTTGGCGTCAAATGGGACTTCTTTAAATTGAGGGAGAAGCCCAGCCTGTGAAGGGAGCGACAGGTGATCGATAGATGATCCAGGACTTGCTCGGGAGAGCTCCCCCTGATCAACCAATCGTCCAGGTAGGGGTAGACGTGAATCCCCCCTTGCCTCAGATGCGCTGCCACCACCACCATGAGCTTGGTGAAAACCCTCGGGGCGGAGGTCAATCCGAACGGCAGGACCCGAAACTGAAAGTGCGAGTCGCCAACCGCGAACCTCAGGTACTTCTTGTGCTTGGGATGGATCGGCACATGGAAGTAAGCATCCTTGAGGTCGAGTGACACCAACCAGTCCTGAAGCTGAAGGGCCTGGAGGACTTGAGAGAGAGTAACCATCTTGAACTTGTCCTTCCTGAGGAGTTTGTTCAAACCGCGCAAGTCCATGATGGGTCTCAATCCCCCGTCTTTCTTCGAAACCAAAAAATAAGGGGAATACCATCCCTTGTTCCTCTCCGCTACAGGCACCAGTTCTATGGCGCCTTTCTCCAGCAGGGCTTGAATTTCCTGCGCAAGGAGCGGATCCGGACTCTGCAAAGAGAGGTTCCCCGGTGGATAGTCGCGAGGCCTGTGCCGAAAAGGAAGACAGTAGCCGTGGGTTATGATCTCCAGAACCCACACATCTGAAGTAATGGCTTGCCACTCTACAAGATGCTGCGCCAGCCTTCCCCCAACCGGCGAACCATGGGACATGGCCTCACGACTGAGTGGGAGCGGCTGCGGCGTTACCTGAGGGCAAAGAGGCAACTGCCCGAGCGGCCTTGGCACCACGGGTACCCTGTCGTCCACCTCTGGTACCCCTGCGTTGGCCTCTTTGACTGCCAGCTCCTCTCGCTTTACTGAAGGAGGAGTAATAGCGAAAGGAACCACCCCTCCACTGCTGTCCCCTAGGACGAAAAGGCGGAGGTTGGCGAACTGCAGCGCCCAACGACTTCGCTGCAGCTTTTGAGGTCTGCAACCTCTCAAGGCTCTCGTCAGCCTTGCTGCCAAAAAGGTGTTCACCATCAAAGGGCATGTTGAGGAGCCGGGACTGCACATCAGGCGCAAACCCCGACTTCCGCAACCACGCCAACCTGCGTATCACGGTGCTCGCCGCCATGGACCTAATGACGCATTCAGCTAAGTCCAAACCCGACTGAACGGACTCACACATGGCATCCTTACCATCCTGGACCATAGCAAGGAAACCATCCCGTTCATCCCCTTCGGGAACATGTTCAGCCGCTAACGCAACACAGTCCACAGAGTGTGCGTGAAACGTGACAAGGCACAAATGGAGTTGGCCGCCTGAAGCGCCATACCACCAGAAGAAAACACTTTCTTCGCCCAGCCATCAAAACGTTTGTCGTCCCTATCAGGAGGGATGGTAGGGTACGACGCCTGCTTCGCCGGGGCCGTGGCCGCCTGCACCACCAAACTCTCCGGACTGGGGTGCCTGGTCAAGTAGCAGGGGTCGCCACTGGCTGGACGGTATTTTCGCGACAAGGATCTGCCCACCGCCGGGAGACTCTCCGGAGCAGTCCAAGCCGCCGCCACCCTTCTCTGTAAAGGCATATGGAACGGCAGAACCGGGTCAGTTGGGGGACCAACATCAAGGATGTCTGTCAGATCATCCTGCACAAACTCCCCTGGGGGAGCAGACCATCCCAAGTACTCAGAAACCCTAGCCATAAGGCGCCTGTACGAGGAATCAGCATGAGAGCCAGGCTCAGGCCTACAAAACTCCACCTCCGGAGAGGTGTCCAGTCCACTGGCATCATGCAGTGACTGTCTCAACTCGTCAAACTGACTATGGCCCGAGACAATGTCATCCGGAACCTGACTAGGAACCAGGCCCTCAGAATCCTCATCCGCCTCTGAAATATAGTCCAGGTGGCGAAAAGAAGGCACTCGAGAGTGCTTGCTCTTAACCAGAGCCTTCCTAGGGGGTCCACCCGTGCCCTGGGGTACCTCCGACACGAAAGGCGTCGATGGCGTCGAGCAAATCGGCGCCAGCGTCGAGAGAACCGGCATCGGCGCCGAGAGGATTGGCGTCGACGTCGAGGAAATCGGCGTCGACGTCAGATGCAGCGCCTCCAGAATTGGCGGCGTCGACACAGCCCTCGAGGCCGGAGCCCCGAGCGTGTCCCTCGACGACCTGAGCGGCCACAGGCACCTACCAGCATACAACGCTGGTACGTCGAGGACCGGGACCTGGAACGGGTACGTCGAGAACGAGTCCTCTTGTCCGAACGGGACCTCTCCCGTGACTCGTGCCGACCACTCCTGCGAGCGGTGTCTCTCGACCTCACACGACCGACCCCACTCGGGGGCGCGGACGGCTGAGTACCCTGCGACTCAAGAATCGCCAACATCTGCTTCCCGAAGGAAGCCCATTCCTCCGGCGTCGCACGGCCCGAGGGGTAAGCGACGTGCCGGGCAGAGCCCTCCGAAGAGGACCTGGAAGACGACCGATGTTGGCGCTTCCGAGAATGCCTCGAAGAGGCAGAGGAGTGGCGAGACCGACTCCTAGAAGGAGACCCACGAGACTTCCGACGATGACACGGAGAGTCACCCCTCGAATCATCCGTCGAAAGCCCCGCAGACTTCGACTTCCGGGGCTTGGACACCCGACCTACCGACAACTTCTTGTTACGTTCGCGTAAGGCTTTGGACGTGAGCGACTGGCAGTCGATACAGTCATCCGTGTCGTGGGCCTCCCCGAGGCACCAGAGGCAGGCGTCGTGCGAGTCCGTCACCGACATCTTGGACCCACACTCCCCGCACTTCTTGAAACCCGGACGCGGGGTCGAAGACGAAGTAGACATCTTCAGAAGGATTTTCACAAACGAACAGGTTCGAAGAACCGAGAAGAACAGAACTCCAAAGAGTCGAGGCGTTTAAACCGAGAAACACGAAGCAACACGTTCGCGGAAAAAATGGAACTGAGGCTATGGGCGTCATGCGTCCTACTTATCACATCGGATGACGTCGGACGTCGGAGGAGGTCCTCGACGACGGCGCATCGACGTCATCGACGCAGGACGCAGACGCCGAAAAAGTTTCCGAAGCAGCACAGCTGTGGTGATTACATGTCATAGATATGGAATACGTCGGAGGACCCAATCCCCTCGAAAAGATTTTTTTAAATTTCTTTTTTTAGATGCTTCTAGAGAAACACCTTTTTTCATTTTTTATTTGATTTTGTGTTTTCTCGTGCAGACATTATTACAGTATACACTTTAACGCATCTTGTAGACGGGCAAACAAAACAACATTACCAATGGGCGACAACGAAATGCCATTCGCTTGCAAAAACTCTGCATTTCCACAACTAATGAGGTAAATGTTGCAGAAGAACATTCCACCAGCGGACAAAAAAGTATACATGCTTCTGTTGATGAGACACCTTCCTGCCTCTGGCTCGGAACAACATGCTCAAACATTCTCCCATGCTCTTTGTGGTGTTCTGGATGAGAAAAGCACCTTGGGAGTGGGAAAAAGCCTCTTCACTACATTTAGCAATTTCTTTAGTCGACGGAACAAACCTAAACAAGATACGTAACCCCTATGCATGCCACCGTAGTGGATGACAAGAACATCGGCAGTAGCAAAAGTGGCCAGGTCTTTGCAAAGTGCATGCATGTCAGCGAAACTGCACTCGTACACAGCGTTCCACAATGCGTCCACTCCTTACAAACCGAAATTGCCATTGAAGTGTCTTTCCAGGGCATACTTGTGCAGATCTATCACAAAGGCATCACCCAAAGTCAACACAATGCGTTTCTTCATGTCAGCCAGCCTCTCTACGCAGAGTAATGTACAACAGTATGACCGCCTGTTCCTGCGAACCACACCCACAGTACCTGATTGGATAATCCCCAAAGTCCCATGTCCATCAGGCAGCATGGTGAGAAGCGCAGATTGTGGCACGTGCACTTCCCAAAGTGCCGCGAGGGCCACACTGCGGTAACGCAGGAGCAGTCCTTCTTCCCTTTCCACTATCTTTTGTCCACCACTACCTCATTGGGTATGGGTTAAATAGGCACACATGATTCCACCAATGCCATCCAAGACGTTAGCATCTAACACTGTCAGTTCTGCACAACACTTCATAGGTACCGTTACAAATTCAGGCTGCAAGTGTCCTGTCAGTGTCCTGTCTCGCGAAAGCACGTCCGGTAGAAAGTTCAGTAAAAGATTGCAAAATTTGTGCATCCACATTCATCCACGTGAGCACCCATCACCACAAAATGGAGGTATGAAAACTTTTCCCGCAGTATGTTTACGACTGTGTTATAAGAGCCTCTGGGCACGGTACCTGCCACTGAGCATCCATTACGTTCTTTAAAAGCATACTGTTTTTTTTCCCATCCCCTACCATCAAGTGGTTCTTCAGTGGTTTGTGCTTGGAACGTTTTCATTTACCCATATCATACAATCTAATATTGAAGCAGGAACTCTCTGCTTTCCTTCCGACAATGCTATTAAATGTTTTCCCCACTGACCCATCTCCTACATAAATTGTAAACGTATGCCACGAAAAGCAGCACTGCATGTATCTTACCAACCTAAACCAAGTTTCCAAAAGGTCACTGTCTGCACTGCCGTGCTTCTGTCGAGGCTACACTATTGCAACAGGCTCTTTTTAAATCTGCCTGTTTCCACTCTCTGACCTCTGCAAAGCATCTAGAAGAGGAATGCGCAACTTGGGATGGTATTGCTTCTGCACTGAAATGTCTGCAATAGCTCCCAGTGGCTGCGAGGAATGAGGTGAAAACTCTCTGCATTATGCACAAGGTCTTCTGGGACCTCAATACCTTCAACTCTCACTTCATATATATCTCTGTGCTCAAGCTCTTCCCTCATCCGCCTCCAACTCCCTCAGGGTCAATCGCTTCTGCAAGCAACCGTTTGGTGGTAGATGTTTTTTACGGCTGGGGCCGCCCTCTGCAACAGCCTCCCTGCCTCCCTGAAACTTGAGAACCATCTGTTTGCATCTGCTTTTTCTCCTCCTCTCCCCGGCTGGCGACCTGGCGTAAACTGATTCAGCACTGGTTACTTGGTGACTCTGATGTCGTGCCCATGCCACCTCCCCCCGCCAGGCAAACCCCTGCACTGCCTTTCTAAAACCCCGCACTTGGGGACAGTTTTCTTTATCCCTAACAGTTCCTGCACCCCCTGATGTGTGCACCTATCCTTGCACTTGGTACAATTGGCCTGTATTTTTACTTATTGTCATTCTTTCTTTTTCCCCCCCATGTACAGCACTTTGTCCTCCCCATGCACTTGGGTGATCTGAGAGGCACCTGGCCTAGTAGGTTTGTTGTCTCTGTCTCCCCTCTGTTCCCCGTCCCTTGCCACATTGCGCCTTGCAAAGTTAATGCATAGGCGCATTATAAATTCCATATCATGGACCCCTAGGGGGTGCGGGACAAGATGGCTGTGTGAAACTGCGGCTCCCGCTCCCTCCAGCATATTTGCGAAGAGATTGTGCATTCAAGCCCACAAACCGGCTTCACAGGCAGCATTCGCCCGGACTGGAGTGTCTGAGGCACCCACAGGTGGACTTCCAGCCCTGTCGGCGGTCTGGGAGAGGGGCTTCTCAGTGAGGGGACGATTTGCGCGGCCTGGTGCAAGGAGCGAACACCGCGGCTCAAATGAAGGGGCTGGAGCGGCAGGCGGTGCCTCTTGGACATTGCGAGCTTAGAAGCGTGGTGAGAGGCATAGCGGCTTCAACGCAACCTCACACACCAGTCAGCCCCCGGACTACTGAGCGGGGCACCACTGGCCTGCTCAACTGACTACCACCGCGCACGCCGTGGCCGTGCCGGGCTCGGGGGGGCAGCCGCCCCCTTCAGGAGGATCTTGCTGTCGGCCGTGCGCAGAAGGATTAGAACACCCCAGGACACAGACTAGCTGCACAACAAACTGCCCCCTGTCCTAGTGCAGCAAGGTGAGCCAGAGGAACGCAGCTGCTGGGAGACGGGGTTCGTCTCCGGTGGAGGGATGGCTCAGCCTTTCTCCCAGCCTTGGGAGAAGTGTGAATGAGTAGGCGGTGCATCGGAGCGGCTCACGAGGCGTCGCCATTACAGGTGCGTTCACCAGGTTTGGGGCTGGTGCGGGAGCATCCGTGGGGGCACTAAGTGGAGCAGGTTGGAGGAGAGGTGTGCAGGCAGATTTGAGCCACCCTACACACCCCCCCCCCCAGGTGATTACAACACGTAGGACCACTATACAAAGGGGATAGAACGAAAAAATGTCCCTGGACTCCTAGAACAGTGGCATTGAATGTACCCTTCACCCCCCCCCCCCCGATTACAGGAGCATGTAGTGTGGCATTTAGGAGCCGCAGTACAGCATGCAGTGGTGGGATCTGTATAAATAAGTGCATGGGACATAGAACGCCCCCCTTCCCTACCGCTTGGATGCCATGCATATGAGACTCCCATGTTTGTAGACTCCCAAGTTGCATAGTGCCACATGAAACGTTGGAAGGGATACACCCAACGACTCCTGACACCGGAGTGGGGGAAGGAAGGTGCAACGGAGAAGAGCCCGACTGCATGGCGCTATTTTAAGAAGTGGTCAGGGCGGAGCACAAAGGTGAGGACCGGAAGGGCGGGGATGGGGCGTCCCACTCAGAAGTGTGTCCCCCTAACATGGGCGGGGCATATAACAAGCCAGGACGATGTCTACAGGCATCAATCTTTCACAATTCTCCACTAAGGAAGACATTGGTCACATCTTAGCTGAAATAAAAGCCCAGAGAGGGGACATCCAGTCCTCACTGACGGAGCTGACGGGAAGAGTGAGCACGGTGGAGAGCAATGTGGAGGAATTGGAACAAAACCAGCTTAACGCAGACATGGTGGAGATGCGCTTGGATGCCAGAATGACTGTGTTGGACCTGCGGGAGGAAGAAATGAGACTCAAAATTGATGACTTGGAAAACAGGGAGAGGAGAAACAACGTGCGGATATTGGGCTTGAAGGAGACGGATAGGGAGATCCCGAGGCAAGTTGAGGAAAAGGTCCAGGCGCTGATCCATCAGGTCTTTGCAGCGGAAGGGGGCAGGACGGTACAGCTGGAGAGGGCGCATAGGGGAGGAAAACCCTTTGGAAATGGTCTCTGCTCTATTGTTGTCAGGTTCTTGAGCAATAAAGACAGACAAGACAGACAAGAGCAGCAACAGGAGATAGAGTTTGAGAACTCCATAGTTACTATATACCAGGACTTCTTTAATTTCACACTGGCACGGAGAAGACGCTATAGACCGCTCACGTCCTGGCTATGTGAAAGAGGAATCCGCTATCGGTGGGGGTACCCATTCTCTCTGGAATTTGAGACCAAAGGGGTGGAATACAGATTAACATCAATTGAGGAGGCTGAGCAAGCCCTGCAGCACCTCACCTCGGCTGGGGGAAATCTAGAAAGAGCTCTGTAGGGCCCGACTCCTGGCGAGACACGTGCACGACCCGCACCTGGTCCACAGAGGAGGAGGAGGGCCCGGAAGTTTCTGAAGCTCAGTGACCAGTCACAGGGGAAAGACCAGACGTGCTCAGACCAGTAAAGAGACTGAAGGGCGCCAAGATATACAAGGGCATCCAAACAGAGACCATGAGGCCTGGGCAGGCACAGGTACATTTGAAATGATGGCTGGAGGGAGGTTGTTTCACCTTCCCCACAGTGACCCTCTGTGGCAGAGGGGGCGTCTCACACTTTGTTATTCAGACCTCCATGTTGGGCGTAATTTATATCTCTACAGTTAAAATATTGGGTATGGGGTTTAATCTGCCACCGGCACGGACTGGACTATTGTGCGATATTCCATACGAGGATCTCCGAACTCAATACGGGCTACGTCCCGGGGAGACGCTGAACACAGGCGCTGAGACGGGATTAACCAAAGCTATAACTGGCTACGGGGGGGGGGGGGAATGAGGTTAAAAGGGGGCTGAGGGTGGGTACTCTAAATGAGAAAGGGTTGAACTCCCCTACTAAACGCTCTCTGGTAGTGAGGGAATTCCGGAAGGCGTCCTTAGATGTCTTGTTCCTGGTGGAGACCAGACTAGTGGAGGGAGAGGAGCGGGTGTTGAGGGGGAGGTATAGGGGAGGTGGAGGTGGATATTATCCTCCACAAGCATCTACAAATCAAGGATAGCGTAACCAGGGCCTTCTTGTGGGCAGACTGTTGATACTTGAGGGGTTACTTGACGGTGCCAGAGTACTTCTGTTGGTATTATATGCCCCTAATCAGGGACAGGAATCTTTTATAAGGAGTGCACTAGAGAAGATACATGGGCTGGAGGCTGATCTCTACATCATCGGGGGGGATTTCAATGCTTGGGCAAACGCAACCTGGGATAGAAAGACTGAGGAGGAGGAAGTGGGGAAAGGCAAAGATAGATGGGGTCATCTGGGACACGCAATGGAACGCCATGCCCTATTGGACATATGGAGGTACATGCACCAAAGAGAAGAGGGCTACACATTTTATTCCCCTCCGCACAAGAGTTATACGAGGATTGACTACCTTCTTTTAAATAAAGAGCAGGGTTCAAGGCTACTGGACAGCACAATTAAACCCATAGGTTGGTCCGACCACGACATTGTGATAAGGACTCTTGAGATTTCTGGATTATCAAGACCCAGGGGGCATGGAGGTGTAATGATTCACTATGGAGAGATCCCCTCTTCTCAGAGAGCCTAGGGGAGGAGATAAGGGAATACTTTACACTGAATGACAGAGGGGAAGTGAATCCGGAGATAGTCTGGGATGCCGGGAAAGCCACGTGCAGGGGCATATTAATGAGGGAGGGAGCAAGGAAAAAGAGAGAGAGGGGCCTGGTAGAGAAGATGCTTCTTGAGGATATAATACAGATGGAGGTAGAGTTGCATGAAGGAAGGGGAGACGACGAGGAGCTTAGAGAGCAGGTCCTGGTAAAGAGGGTAGGATTGAGAGCCCTGGGGATGGGGGAAACAGCCTGGAAGTTGAGGTATTTGAAGCAGAGATACTATGAGAAAGGAGATAGGGCGGATGCGCTCCTGGCATCGAGGCTCCGGGCCCAGCAACCAGAACAATGGGTTGTGCAGCTGGGTGATGTGGGGACAGGGGACTTAGTAAGGCGCACACCAGATGCTATAGTCGACGGCTTCTCGTGCTATTATGAATCATTGTATGCGACGGAAGTAGAGGGAGGGGAAGAGGAGATAGGGCAGTACCTGAGTGATGTACACATTAACAGGCTTTCCGCACCTGAGATTGCCCACCTGGACAGCCCAATTACAGAGGAGGAGGTCCAAAGGGCAATATCCCGCCTACCTGCTGGGAAATCACCTGGGGAGGATGGTTATACAATTGAGTTTTACAAACAATACTCAGGAATCCTGGCCCCACACTTGATGAAATTATATAATAACATTTTGGATACAGGGAAAGCCCCGGCATTGTTTAGTAGGGCCCTGATATCGGTTATCCCCAAGGAGGGGCGAGACCCGACATAATGCTCATCATATCATCCTATCTCCCTCCTAAATGTGGGCGAAAAAGGTTCACCCGCATTTTTGCGACGAGATTCAAAGATAAACTGCCACGGATAATACATCCCGACCAAATGGGATTTATTCCGGAAAGGCAAGGCCTGGATGCGATTAGGAAAACCCTTGACCTAATGGAGCATGTGAGGAATCACCCTGGAGAGGGCACTCTTGAGCTTAGATGCCGAGAAGGCGTTTGATAGGGTTGAGTGGGCCTTCCTCTTTAGGGTCCTGAGACACATAGGGGTGGGGGAGGGGATGTATAGAGCTATCAAAGCGATTTACACGGGGCCGACAGCTAAGGTGGTGGTTAATGGAACCGGATTTAGTGATTTTCTGTTTACTAGGGGCACTAGGCAGGGCTGCCCTCTGTCGCCCTTACTGTTTGCCCTGGCCATGGAACTCCTGGGTGAGAAGATAAGGGCGGAGGAGGGGATAAGGGGAATCGAGGTAGGCCAACAGATGCATAAGATCAGCATGTACGCAGATGACGTTCTCATGTACCTTGCTGACACAGGGGAATCACTGCAGACTGCCCTGAGAGTTTTAAGGGAATATGGGAGGGTGTCGGGGATTTAAGATTAATATTGACAAGTCGGTCATCCTCCCCCTGGGCGAGGGCTCACCGGAACAACTTATCAGATGGCCCAAACTGGGGATACCAATTGAGAGAAATTGTATAAAATACCTGAGGGTACAAATACAGAGGGAACTGGAGAGAATGTATGAACTGAACTTCCCCCCGATCATGCATAAATTAACGGGTGAGATGGAAAAGTGGGGAAAGCTAACTATTTCATGGATTGGGCGATTAAATGCCCTTAAAATGGAGATTCTCCCCCGCATGTTATACTTATATCAAGCACTCCCAATAGATATACTGAGAATCCACTTTGATGATCTGAGGAAGAAGATGCTTAGTTTTCTTTGGCAAGGGGGACAACAGAGGGTTGCCTATAAGCTCCTGATCCAGCCAAAGGAAAAGTGAGAGGTTGGTCTGCCCGAGATGCAAACACACCATAGAGCGGCCCAGCTCAGAGCCCTGGTCCCACACCTGCGTATATAATGATAAGCAGTGGGTAGGAATTGAAAACTACCGCTTCTGCCCAGTTACCCTAGGGGAATGGTTGTGGGCGTCCACGAAATTGATGCCAAGAGGGATCCACTTACACAAAAACCTAGGCCCGTTACTTGCATTCTGGAGCGACAAGAAGGGTATAAAAGGGGTCATGACTTGGCCCTCCCTGCTGAGCCATATATGGATGCTATCCCTGGACCCAAACGTTTCCAAGACTGGTTTGAGATGGAGCTTGAGCGGGTAGGACAGGTTGTTAAGAAGGATGGCTTCTTGGGAATAATTGAAACGGCTTTGGGGCTGGGGACCCTCTCTGTATTTAAATATCTCCAACTAAAGGGGGCTTTAATGTCTGGAGGGTGGAAACAGAAGTTACAAAGAGACTGGACACCCATGGAATGTATACTTGACACGGCGGGAGGCACCGGGGTCTCATCTCCAAAATGTACCAGGCACTATTAGAGGCAAGGGCGGATGAGCGAGGCGCCCTCAAGAGGAGATGGGAAGGCGACATGGGCATGGAAATAGACCCGGAACAGTGGGGGCAACTCTGCCTGAATGCCCATTGACCGTCCATAGCCTGCCAATATAAACAACATGGGCTAAAGCTGGATTGTAACCAAAGAAGATGGCGAGACAGTAGATACCCAAGAAGGTGTAAATAGGGAATTTGCGGAATATTACAAGGTGCTATAGGAGGATGGAGAGGGAGGCAGCCAAGAGGAGATAAATGAAACACTAGAAGATATAGGTCTGCCCAAGATAAGTGACGAAGAGAGGGAAGAGCTGGATGCACCGATTACTTTGGAGGAACTGAAAGAAGTTGTGAGGCAGTTACCCACTAGCAAAACTCCAGGAGCAGATGGGTTCCCTAGTGAATTTTACAAAGTATATGGGGAAGAAGTGCTCCCCCCCCATGCTAGAAATGCTTAATGAGGCGTTTGAGGTGGGACGGTTGCTGGTGTCGCTCAGGAAAGCGATCATAATACCGCTCCCCAAGCCCAATACACCAGGACACAGTTGTGGCTCCTACAGGCCCTTGTCGATGCTGAACCAGGACAGTAAGATATTGACAGCTGTCCTGGCAAACAGAATGCGGAGAGTAATTGGCAAATTAATTCACCCAGATCAAACGGGCTATGTCCCGAGCAGGAACATAACTCACAACCATAGGCGACTCCATCGAGTGGTCGAATGGGGGTACAGCAGTGAAGGCGAAATGGCGATTGTGTCATTAGACGCAGTTAAAGCGTTCGACTCGGTTAAGTGGCCATGGTTGTTGGCGGCCCTAGGAGGATATGGAGTAGGGCCATGTTTTATTAAATGGGCTAAAATGCTATACAGTGAGCCGTTGGCCAGAGTTCGAACAGGTTCAGTGATATCTGAGAGATGGCAGCTTGGCAGAGGCACTAGGCAGGGTTGCCCCTGGTCTCTGATGCTTTCCATTTTAGCCCTGGAGCCCTTAGCAATATACCTCAGGCAACAATATGACACGATAGGTATTGAGGTAGGAGGGGAACGACACTTAATATCCTTGTATGCAGATGATTTGTTACTATATCTGAAATACCCGGAAGAAAATCTCCACTATGTTTTGGAGGTGTTGGAGAGGTATGCCAGGCTGTCCGGCATAGCGGTGAACCCCCAGAAATCTAGCATATTCCCGCTGGGTAGCTATGTGGGAATCCCTGTAGAAAGGTTGCCGGTGCTACAGATACCATGGGCAGTGAGCTCCTTCCGCTACCTTGGGATAGACGTGTATCACACGGCTGAGGAGGAACATAAGTGTAATACCGAAATAGTCATTGGGAAAATTGGGAAATGCATGAGGTTTTGGGAGAGGTTGCCCTTAGCAATGATGGGACGAAGTGCAATGCTTAAAATAGTGGTTCTACCTAGGCTTTTACATTATTTTAGCAATATTCCATATATGATACCTAAGAAGTTTTTTGTTAACCTGAACAGTATGTGCAGGGACTTCTTGTGGCATGGTACCCGGAATAGAGTGGCATTATGGAAGTTGCAGAACTTACGAAAAAGGCAGTATTAAACTGCCTAATTTTGAGGCTTACTATGTAGCGGCTGAACTGCAATATGTGGCTAAGTGGCTCTCTGATGAAGAGACCCCTGAACATAGGTTGTTCGGGCGGAACTGTACTCCTTTTTACTTGCGGGAAATGATCTGGTTGGGTGGCTCAGACATGAGGGAGCGCCCTGGAATGATGTTGTTGGGGTGGAATATGTGGCGTCGAGCTTGCCGGATGATGGGGGACCCTTTTCCATGTGCCCCGCAGATACCGTTGGTTGCACTGGCAAAGGGAGATAAGCAGCTGAGGGTTAATATTAGGACCTACTGGGAATCAGTGGGACTGGTTACGTTGGGGGACATTTGGCAAGATGGGACTATTACGGATTTTGAAGGACTTGGGGAAGTAGCGGGATTACATATAGGCCAGTATGTTGCATATCATGGAATAGTGCAGAAGATTCGAAGTATGTGGCCTGAAACTAATTTGACAGAGGAACCGGATGCTACTGTTGGGGCAATATATGATATATCGGAGGGTGGGCATGAGATCTCTAGATTGTATGAGATGTTGATGACTAAGGTTGGGAAGGAATTGGTACATTTGAGATTGAATGGGAAACAGAGATGGGAGTCCCGATGGAAGATGGGATATGGGAACGTGCTTTGGGACATCACAAGAAGGTGTCAAGGAATGCCAGGTTCAAACAAATACAGCTATATAGAACGCACAGGGCATAAATGACCCCTCTGAGAATATCAAAGTTCTGGAATGTTGGGCGCCAGGCGTGCCCTAAGTGTGATGAGGAGAACGCTGACATTATACACATGTTTTGGTCGTGCCCGGTAATTGAATGTTTCTGGGGCGAAGTAGCACAAAAGCTAGCGGGGAAGGGGGTCACGCTCGTAATAGACACGGCCTGGGCCTGCTTGCTGGGAGGGTATCCCAGATCGCGAAAACTTAAACATGTTGGGAAATTGAAAGATTTGGCATATGTGCTTGCAAAACGGAGGATTGCTATGGGATGTAAGAAGTGCCATAAGCCACGAGTGGAGGTCTGGTGGAAAGACCTACAGAAATGGGCGGAGGCTGAAACAATGGTGTGGCAAGATGCTAGTAACACGAGTGGAGATGAAGAAATGGGCTCCCTCATGGCATGGAAATTATTGATAGCTGAAATGTTTGGAGTAGTATTGGATCCAACAGAATCCGAGGGCAGCGAAACCCTACCACACGGAGCAGATATTGAATGCGAAGAACAAACAGGCTCATAAAGGGGGGTGGGACTGGGAGAGCAGTGCCTAAATTCTAAATGTGCTTAATTGAATTGTAATAATACAATAATAATAAAAACCTTTATAAAAAAAATATATAAAAAAAAAACATGGGCTAAAGCTATTGTACAAATGGCAGTGGGACCCGGCAAGACGGGGAAGATGTACCCCCGCTCAGACCCCCACTGTTGGAGGAAATGTGGCCTCATAGCAGACTATTGGCATATGTGGTGGAAGTGCTGGGCTGGGTTAGGGACCTGGATGGGGTAGAAAGGGAGATGGACCCGTTATTGATCCTGTTTGGAACTGAAACAGCAGAGGAGAATTGGAGGAGGTTGCCACATATGCTGCATTTCCTCTTGTTGGCGGCGAGTGACTGTTTAGCGGGTGGGTTGGTGTAAAAGGGAAACACTTCCGAGTCCAATGCGAATATTGGCTATCAGACGGATTACACCAACAGGTTAGTGAAGTGTTAACCTAATTTGGTTAGTCTATTTTTTTAGTTCCTTTTCAGTAACAAATCTATGAGATTCATGAGTAAGCAATCTAGTTTCTTTTGTATTAATTTTTTCGAAATAATTAATTTGCTGTTATCAATACCTGAATAAGGGTTCAAGCAGCCCGAAACGTGTAGTATGAGATAGGAGGCAGAATAGCAACAATTTCCTTTTTAAGATATCAGGATACAACTTTCATACAAATATTGAATTGATTGTACTTGTCTGTTATTACCTATGAAATGATTATTTAAATTGGTGATATCTTCATTTGATGAGCATTGTTTGATGCAAATGGATTTGTGAATTTGTTTGATTACTTTGAATATCACGCTACCATGTTTGGTCATCAGCGAAAGTTTCAATAATTTGTTTTTTGCAGCAAAGTATTATTAATAACAAACTCTTGTTTAATGTCACATTGTGTTGAATACATTTTAAAACCTAGACACATTCCTATCTAATATAACTTTGCAACCATTTGGTTGTTACTGTTTGTGCCCCTGTTTGTACCCAGAGTTTTCTCGAGGTACCATTCTTTCTTTTTTTCTTTTAACTTTCTTTATTGAAATTTCATATAAACAACAACTCCAAACCAACACCCATCCCATCCCATCCCATCCCACCCCACCCACCCATCCCCTTACATGGCACACGCATAATAACCACCCCTTGAGTCGGACCAAAGCACACGAACAACCAACCACATAGTGTGACAATGAGGAGCATTCGCCATACAGCGACAAGTCCCAGAAGTCCATGCAACAGAAAAGGAGGGCCACAACTCAATGCATTCTCATCCCCTCCCCCAGTGTTCCAGTTATCCGGGGCAACATAATTATGATAAACGCCGGCGGTGTTTGGCCCATTCAGTCTGATGATGATGGATTTGAAAGTTCCCGTGATAAGCAGGGACTCAATCCCCCGACACATGACTGGTTGAGAAGGTATGACGTATATGCATCCCACATCTTAGTGTCACCCCAGCCCTTCCCCTGCATTACGCCCCATCTCAATTCCATGTCGTTACAATACAGAATGTCCTGAGACCATTGAGCAATCGTCGGGGTGGTCCTCTTACCCCACCCCATAGCAACCCTGCGCTTGGCTAAGATCAGCAGGAGGCTTATCAGTTTCCGAGACCCTTTCGGTACCTGCGCAGTGTACCCCAGCAAGCCCATTATCCGATCTGGAGTGAACCGCTGACCCGCAATCTCCCCAATCACATCAAACACCCCCCAAAATTGGTCAAGTAGTGCGCATTCCCATGCCACATGGAGAAATCCCGCAGGTTCACACCCACACCTAATACAGGATGCAGATCTTTGAGGGAAGTACTGATGTAATTGAACCGGAGAATAATAATATTGATGCAAGAATTTAAAATGAATGAGTTTAAAATTGATGTTAATTTCCTCCTTTCTAGTACCCTCGCAACAGTATGTCCATATATCCTCCGATTTCTCCCTACCTAACAGCTTTTCCCACTCCTTCCGTGATGACTTTGCAGTCGATGATTTACCCTCCAGAGCTATTGTATACAGTTTTGAGAGCATCCTCCAATCCAGGTCCCCCCTTATCACCCTGTCCAACAGCCGTGCCACCTGGGGCTGCTCGGGGAAGGTCGGGAAGAGCTGCTGCAGTGCCACACGAAGCCTAAAGTACAGAAATACATCCAATGCTGATAGGGCCCCCCTGCCTCTCAGCTGATCAATGGTGATAAACTTACCATCCCGGAACAAATCTTCAAATTTGGTGACTCCCACCCGCTTCATCATGGCAACGTAACCAGCCTCACTATTCACAGGTATTCCCGGATTAAATATGACCGGGAGTTCTGGCGAATAAAGTATACTACCCCTAGGTTTATGTTCCAGAAGAGACCAAGCCCTACACGTTAGCCCCACCAAGTTCCGGGCTCCCTCAGGACGAACCTGAGCTGTCAGAATAACCAACCTCAGCAATGCCGGGGATTCTATTGACCGCTCTATCTCAACATGCCTGTGTTCAGCCGCCATCCCATACCATACTTAGATAACTAGCTTGGGCCACATGATAGTATAATTCATAATCGGGCAGGGAAAGACCTCCCCCTCGGACAGGTGCAATGCGCCTATCCCACGTGACCCGCACATGCTTCCCAGCCCAGAGAAACTGAATCACTGCCGATTTGAGGTCTTCAAAGAATTTTTTAGGTATCCGAATGGGAACATTAAGAAACACATACAGGAGCCGGGGGAGAATAGACATCTTGACTACAGAGACCCTACCAAACAGATTAAGCAGAAGCAAAGTCCCTCTCTGCATTGCTTCCTTAGCCGACTGGAGCGCCATCCCATAGTTACTACGGAACACCTCCTCCACATCCCTGACTTACTAGCATTCACCTTTAGCCCCGAGAGCTCCCCAAATTGTTGAATATCTAACATAACTGGGTCTAGATTGACCTCAGGGTGGTGTAGGAACAGGACCATATCATCCGCATACATCGAAATGACCACCTTGTGGGTGTACAGCTGAATCCCCCGATGGATATGTAGCTCCCTCAATCTCTCAGCCCAAGGCTCTATGGCCAGAGCAAGGGACAAAGGACACCCCTGGCGTGTCCCCCTTTCAAGCGGAATTAAGTCGTCTGCCCGTTGACCCTCAGCCTTGCAACCGGTTTTTCATATAAGGGTGACACTAAGGACAAGAACCACCCCCCCACCCCGCCACCAGGCCAAATCTACGCAAGTCTGTGAATAGAAACGCCCATTCAATAGAACCAAAAGCCTTAGTGGCATCTAATAAAACCACAACAAGCGGGTCTGTGCTCGGCAAGGCAGCCATTAGCCCAAACATTTGCCTCAGGCCAAACAACGTTGACCGCCCAGGTATAAAGCCTGCCTGATCAGCCCTAACCAGCGTTGGCATCAACGGTGCCAGGCATGACGCTAAGATTTTGGCCAAGATCCTATTGTCCAAGTTAATCAGGGATATCGGGCGGTACGAGGAGCAATCTCCTTCAGGCTTCCCTGGTTTCAACAACACTACCACCAAAGCCTCCCTAAGAGACTCCGGTAGCCGATCCCTCAGTCACCGCCTCCTGGTATACCCGCAACACATAGGTCGCTAATTTGTCAACAAAGCACTTGTAAAATTCAGACGTGAAGCCGTCCGGGCCCGGGGATTTCCCATTAGGTAGTGATTTTATGGCCTCCTTCACCTCATCTAGTGTCACCGGCCTGTTTAACCACTCCCTCTGGTCCTCCGAACACAAAAACAAACCCACCTGGTCGAGATAAGCATCAATATTCGCTTGCGTGGCATGGGACTGAGTAGCATACAGGCGAGTATAGAATGTATGAAACTCGCGAAGTATCGCCTCATCCTCAAAATGATCCGTCCCTCCCTTGTCCGTAATTACTGCCACTCTGCCTCCCGAGGTATTCAAACGCGTAACCCTGGCTAGCGATCGCCCCGGAGCTTGACCCTCACCATATTTCCGAGGGGCCGACCTGCCCACACAAATTTAATCTCCCGCTGAGCCAGTGCGTGGAATTCCTGAAGGTTCATCACTATAACACCCTGCTGAGTTTTGGAAGGGACAGGAGCTGCCACCTGCAAGGTGCGTATCTCCTCTTCTTTCTCCACTAGATCTTTGCGTATTCTCTTCAATATGCATGCCTCCTTAGCTATACACTCCCCCCGCATCACACATTTAAACCCTTCCCACAGGATACCCGCCGAGGATACCGACCCCTCATTCATCTCAAAATAACTATCAATGACTTTCCCTAACTCCTCCCTAAAAACTGTGTCTGTAAGCTCATCACTTTTGAATCTCCACAGGGGCCTCCCCCCAGCCCGTCCTCTCAACCAGATAGGTAATAAAACCGGGCCATGATCAGAGATAGTACGACCAAAATCTCCACCTCGGTTGTCTGTCTCAGAAGATCTTCGGACACCAGGAAGTAATCCAGGCGTGCAGCTGAGCTGTGCGGCGCGGAGTAGTGTGTATATTGATTAACCATTGAATTCTGCACCCTCCAGATATCTGTCAGCCACCACACCACCTGCATGCCCTGGATTTTGACAGAACTCTTACTGCACAAGCGCAGGGTCCAGCACCGCATTAAAATCCCCTGCCCACAAAATCTTCTCTGCAGGCATGTCCACTAATTGCCTCTCCACCCACTCCAACGACTCAGTCGTGTCCTGATTAGGGCCATAATAACAAATTAACGTATATAGCCTCCCTTGGATGACTCCCTGTACTATGAGCGCCCTCCCCTCCTGATCCTTTAGCAACTTGGTCATTCGAAATCCCGCCGAGCTGTGCACTAAAATACACTCCCCCCCCCCCCTAGAAAAGGAAGAATACGAAGAAAAATACCTATGGCACCCCCAGCATTTACCAAACCTAGATTCTGAGTCTACCATCAGGTGGGTTTCCCGGAGAAAGGCCACCCCTACTTGGTGATGCCGCAGGTATTGCAACACCTTTCAGCACTTCGGTGGACTGGTCAAAAGTTTAAGTGTTGCCATTGCCAAGCATCTCAAAGCCTACTGCCTGTGTACCAACCAACCTCCCGAAGAATCATATTTCCCGTGCCATTAATCTCCCACTCCCACTCCCCTCCCCTACCAACAACTCCCCAACTTGTCGGTGCATCACCTCCCCTCTCCCCAGCCCACCCCCCTTGGCACCCAACCCGCACCAACGCCAGCAACCCCAACTCTCCGGCCTCCCAGTCACCCTCAACATATACTCAACCAGCTTTTGCACCGGGGGTAGCTGCAAGCCCGACCCTCCAGCACCCCTCCCCAAGTATTCTGACAACTGCTCAAAGAATCGAACCCAGACAGCATAGCAGGACCCCGCCCGGAACATAAGTGCCCTCGCGCCCCCTCACATCAGGCGCCATTGTCACCCAGCTGCCCGGGTGCTTCTGGTAACAAATCCAAAAAGGATGCAGCCTCCTCAAGGGTCTGGAAGAAGAGTGATTTCCCTCTATGCTCCACCCAGAGTTTGGCCGGGTATAGCATCGTGTACATCAAATTTCTGTTCCTCATCTGCCTTTTCACATCCTGAAATGTCTTCTTGACTGCCTGCACCTCAGAGAAATCTGGGGAAAAACTTGATAGTGTCCCCCTCATAGGTGGCATTCCCCTTCTCTCTTGCCTTCCAGAGCACAGTGTCCCGGTCTTGGTAATTTAGCAGACGGGCTATCAGTGGCCCCGTTGAAGCTCCAGGAACAGCCTCTTTCCACCGGGAATTCTATGTGCCCTCTCCACCACGCATAAGGGGGAAAAGCCCTTTGGGCCCAGTGCCTCCTTTAGGATTCCTTCCACCAGAGCTTCCATATCTCTCTGATCCTCCAATTCAGCCAGGCCTACGATCCTAATATTTTTTCTTTGCGACCTCGATTCAAGGTCCTCCTGCTTCTCCTTAAGCTCCTTCAGGACCTTCCTCACTCCAGCCATTTCACCCGACACAGAGGCCGCCACATCCTCCACCCCAGATATCTGACCCTCCGCCTCATCCAACCGTTCCCCATGTTTGTCCAGACGGACCTGCATGTGATCAATCTTACATGTCAGTGTATCTAGTTTCCCATCAAGAGATTGTGTTCCGGACTGCATCTGCGCAAACATGACCTTAATGTCCCGAAAAGCCGTAGTAGGGTCCGCCTCAGACTCCGGGGTTCGCTGATCGGGTACATCCATTATTGCCCCATTGGTTTTAGTCTGAGCGGGCACTTCAAAGTGTAGTTTAGATTGTTGCTTGCCGCCTTTACCTGATTTCGACATGGTCCCCTGATACAAGAGGGAGGCAGAGAGCCCCAAGCACCACTCGGCACTTCCAGACCGATGGTCCCGTCCGTTATTGCTCCCACCTCCAGTCCACTGCCTCTCGCACACCTAACCCCACCAACAGCTATGGACGGGGACAGCACCGGGCACCACGGTTAAGCCAATACCACCATAGCACAGAGTTCCAGAAGTATAGTGCTATCTCGCAGGCACAGCCCCACCGTGCCGGCAGGTAAGGACCTCTTCCAAGGGACAGGGCCAGCTCGGCACAACAGCTGGCGTGATTCCCGTGTCTTGTTCCTACTCCCTCAGTAGTAAATCCAGACACCTTTCCCTTCAGGCACAGACAATCACCAAAGGAGATCTGCACATTGGCACCACACCTTGAAGAGCATTCTTCCCTTCCCATACTCTTCCACCCAATTATGTGCAAGTCACTGTGTCAACCGGAGGAAGCCATGAGGAACTATAGGACCGTAGTCACCCATACAGCAGATCTGGAGGCTCGCCGGCCCCACCCCGACTGACTTGAGCACTACAGGGGTCGACCACCCCAGTGCCTTGAGGCCCTCGGGCAGGAATTCGCCGGTAGGGTGAAATGCGTGGACCAGCCCTCCAACAAGCTGCACACCCCGCTGTCTCCGCAAAGCCGCCGCCAGTCCCAGGGCACCTCCAGCATGCACCCAGCGCCGCCTCCACGATCCTCGACAGCACCGGCTCAGCGAAGCCCCGCAGGGCCAGCCTCCTCCACACCTCTGCCGGACCCTGTGGGAAAGCGCAGACCGTGCCCCCGCCTCAAGGCACGACACTCCCAGCCACTGCTTCCACTGCCCCACGGCCACCCCCAGCAGACCAGCTGCATCTAGGGGAGCGCCGGTCACAGGCCAGAAGATTTCCTCATAGCCCACCGCTCTGCCGCAGGTCTCCCCGACTCACCGGGGCCACATCACAGGAGGGTCGCTGCAACCATCCTGCGGGGCTGCTCCGCAGCATAGTCGTCGGGTGGATCCCATCCTCCAGGGTGCACGTCGGGGCTCCTTTAACCAAGGGGCTCGAACTCCTCCTCACCACCACCACCACTCCACCGCTGGGGCCAGCGAGCCCCCACCTTCGTGCCTGTTGCACCTCCGCTCGCCAGCACTCTGTACCGTGGCCTCACCCGCCGCCGAGCAGCCCCTCCTCCACTCCACGCGGCTATCCTCAGCAGCTGGAGACTGCCGCCGTCCGCTCCAAGAAAGGCACCAGATCAGTACCACCTTCACTCCCCTGAGGCTCGGCACTGTCCGACACCAATGCGCATCAACAAATTGCTGCCTCAAAGCAGTTGACCGCAGGATAGACGTCCGGATGTTCGCGGGTGCTGGAGAGCTTCACAGACCCGCGGCCATATTGGTCGGGCTCTCTAGTGCCCCCCCACCCCCCGAGGTACCATTCTTTTTATAATTACTTTAAATCCTTTTTGGATTTAGTTTAACCTAATGCACCTCTTACTTTTCCTCAAATTTGACCCTAAAAACATGTCATTTTCGAAAATTGAATCCCTTACGACTAACAGAGTGGAAACTCCTTTCGGAGGAAGAAGCAAAGCGCAATCTTAAACTCATTAAAACAACTGAAAAAGAACTAGGCTCTTCCAACAAACCTGAACAACTTATCAGCTGGAGAGGCTAATACGCCGTGAAATTAACCAGAGACTACATGCAACCACCCGGTCAAAATATTACAGATCCCAAAGAATTCCTAGAGGCCTAAGGATTGATCTCAAACTGACTTTATGTAAAGAGAACCCTGAATTCATTAAAAGGTGGAGACAAATTCTAAATAAGTGTTTTTTTGCCAGATTTGATCATTCTGACGATAGACGAACTTTCTAAATTGCTAACGACTTTGGAAACCGATATCAAAAACACGAAGAAAGCACTTTCTACTTTCATTAGCAAGGAAGAACTAACACAATTATTAGAGGAGGTCAACAGTGAATTGGAGGATTACAAGACCGGAACTGAGATGAAAAAGGTCCGCAAATTTAGGAGAGACACTTTAGATTATAAACTGGATATCGTATATTCATGGAAAGAATATTATCAACAGGATAATACAAGAAAAAAAAGACCACCATTTAATAAGAACAAACAAACAAATACCTCCGCTACAACCTCTGAGACCTCAAGTGGAGAATCAGAAAATACTCAAGAAACAGCTGCCCGAACGCAGCAGCCCCAAGAACCAGAGAGAGAACAATGAGGTACGAGCCGAAAAATACCAAGTACCTCAAAGATGTCTACGACCGAAATACCACCTTCCTCATATTCTTTTTTAGACTGACTAAGGTCCGACGAGGCAAAAAAACTAAATCCACCAAAGAAAACGCTTCCTCAGTCCAAGAAGACTTAGTGGTGAACATTTCCCAATACGAACTGAGTAGATTTGAACGACAGACACTTCAGAAAAGACTTTCATTTGTACTTCATTACACTAGTACTCTCTTGAAAGAAAAGATCAACTTTTTCAAACTAATGCGCAAAATGAAACTGAAAGTCTTCTTTGATTCCATTGAGATACCAGAGACTGAAGAACAATCGGAATTTCTTGAGATGAAATCCAAGAGTACTCTTGTGCCACCAGTTCAGAATTGTATTTTAGAAGCTTTTCAAAAGTCAGTCTTAAATTACTTCAAAAAAATTAACTTCAAAAGAAAACAACAAACTAATCTTACTGCAAGGGAGAAACAGGTCCTTGACAAACTGTGGCTAAACCCAGATATTGTTATCAAACCGACAAATAAAGGTGGAGCATTAGTGATCCTAGATACATACAGCAAAGTATAAAGCTGAGGTTAAAAGACAATTATCGGACACAGAAACATATGGAGGTCCTCACAGATCCAACAGAGAAAGTGAGAGGAATAATAAAGAAAATCCTAGACAAAGCAGAAACTGAGGAGACCATTTCATATAAGACCAAAGCATTCTTAATTAATTTACACCCTATTATGCCAGTAGAACAAGTTACTCTCTTACCTGGTAACGTTCTTTCGATGGGATGGTCCGACGACGTATTCCATATCTATGACAGTAATCACCACTGATGTGCTGCTTCGGAAAATCTTTCGGCGTCTGCGTTCTGCGTCGATGACGTCGATATGCCGTCCTCGAGGACCTCCTCCGACGGCCGACATCACCAGATGTTATAAGTAGGACGCACGACGCCCGTAGCCTCAGTTGTAGTTTTTTCCCAGAACGTGTGGCACCAATCTTCTGCCAGTATGACCACAGAAAGCCTTGCAGAAACGTAAGCTGCAATCGCATAAGAAATTCTTTAGCGGAGTAGGCAGGGAGGGAGCGATATGGAATACGTCATCGGACCATCCCATCGAAAGAACGTTACCAGGTAAGAGAGTAACTTGTTCTTCGAGGGGATTGGGTCCTCCGACGTATTCCATATCTATCACAGACTCCCAAAGCAGTACCAACGTAAGGAGGTGGGAAAAGAATTTAGAATATACAAATTTAGAATGGCCAATCAAATTGCAGAGTAAAGGACCGCCTTGCCAAAGGCCAGATCCTGCGCCCGGATATAATCGAGGGAGTAGTGACGTACAAAAGTATGGACCGAAGCCCAGGTGGCTGCATCACAGATGTTACGAATGTGAACACCCCTCTGCAGGGCAGTAGAGGCAGCCATACCCCTGGTAGAATGGGCCCGTAAGCCTATTGGAGGGTCATTACCTGCCAAGCGGTAACATTCGGAAATTGCAAAGATGATCCATCGAGACAAAGTCTGTTTAGTAACAGCTTGTCCCAAACGCCTTCCAGCGTAACCAATAAAGAGTTGATCGTCCACTCTGACCCGGGACAAGCGTGAAATGTAGAAGCTTAAAGCTCTCCCAGGATCCAGCCTATGGAGCCTCTCCTCTTCCTTACCAGGATGTGGAGGAGGATAAAATGCCGGAAGAATAACCTTCTGGCTTAAATGAAATTCCAACATCACCTTCGGAAGAAAGGAAGGACAAACTCTAAGGACAACCTTGTCCTTACGAAACACAGTAAAGGGTGGCTTAACTGAAAGTGCCTGTAACTCACTCACTCTGCGAGCGGAAATGACCGCAACTAAAAACACAGTTTTAAGTGTTAACAGCTCAAAGGACAAGAATGCAAAGGCTCAAAGGGAGCACCCATTAGAAACTTGAGAACAAGGTTCAGATCCCAACCGGGCACCTGGAAAGGTGACAAAGGGAACACATTAGTGAGCCCTTTCAGAAACTGAGAAATCAAAGGGATTTTAAAATAAGAATACTCCCCAGACGAGCGCTTAAATATAGACAGTGCCGCCAGATAACCTTTAATGGTATCCACTTGCCGGCCCTTGTGGGCCAACTAGAGCAAAAAAGACACAACGACAGGAATGCCACATGAAAAAGGATGCACATTCTGAACCCTGCACCAGTCGCAGAACTTCCTCCAACGGCAACGGAACAGGGACTTTGTTGCCGGCTGTCTGGCCGAAAGCAACGCCTCCATCACGTCTTCAGGGAGGTCCCAATCCTTATACCTCAACCTATCAGAAGCCAAGCGTGAAGGTTGAGGGATCCGACCTCTGGATGGAGAACCTGACCCCCCCCTCCCGTGAGAGCAGATCGTCTCGGTAGGGAAGACGACGTGGAGGGCAGATGGACAAGTCCAGAAGGTCCGGGTACCATGTCCTCCGGGCCCATGCCAGAGCAATGAGGATCATCCGGGAACCGAACCTTCGTAACCTCCGCAGCACTTGCGGGATGACGGGGACTGGAGGAAACGCATACAGCAGTGGGAATGACCACTCCACCACAAACGTGTCTCCCAAGGCTCCTCTTGGAGGAAATTCCCGCGAGCAGAACCTTTCGCACTTGCGGTTGACACTGGAGGCGAAGAGATCCACTTGAGGGGTCCCCCAAAGGGCAAAGATCTCCAGGACAATCCTGAGCCAGCTCCCACTCGTGAGAGATCATGCTCTGCCTGCTCAGAGCGTCTGCCGTCTCGTTTTCGTCTCTGGCCAGATGAACTGCCGAGATCGAAATTTCCTGCTGGATGGCCCAGAACCAGAGCTGCATCCCCTCCCTGCACAGAGGAAGTGAACCTGCCTCCCCCATTTTTGTTGAGGTAGTGCATGGCCACTGTGTTGTCCGTCAGAATCAGGACATTCTTTCCTCGCACAGTCGGCAGAAAAGTCTTCAGGGCAAGCCTGACGGCCCTCAGCTCCAACAGATCAATATGGAGTCTGGACTCCGACGGAGACCAACGACCACCAACTGTCAACTCGTTGGCATGAGCTCCCCATCCCGTGAGGGAGGTGTCCGTCACGATCGTCACCTCCGGCCAGGGTAGCCAAAATGGAGCCTCCTTCATCAGATTGCCTTCGACGGCCCACCACAGAAGGTCCAGGGCGACCGAGGGCAGCACCTGAACGGATTCTGACATCCTGCCGGAGGACCGAGACCACTGCAGCTTGAGTGCCCATTGCAAAGATCTCATCCGCAACCTGGCCTCTGGCACCAGAAGAATGCAGGATGCCATGAGGCCGAGCAATCTCAAGAACTCGAACGCAGGGAGACTCTGGGCATGGTGGAACTTGTGCACCATCTGCTGAATGTGATGAGCCCTCACCTGGCGAGGAAAGCACTGCCCCAGGGACATGTCGAACACTGCTCCGATGTACTGGAACCTCTGAGTTGGCGTCAAGTGGGACTTCTGCAAGTTGAGGGAGAAGCCCAGCCTGTGGAGAGAGTGGCAGGTGACAGACAGATGATCCAGGACTTGCTCAGGAGAGCACGCCCTGATCAACCAATCGTCCAGGTAGGGGTAGACGTGAATCCCCCCTTTCCTGAGATACGCTGCCACCACCACCATGAGCTTGGTGAAAACCCTTGGGCGGAGGTCAATCCGAACGGCAGGACCCGAAACCGAAAGTGCAAGTCGCCAACCGCGAACCTCAGGTACTTCTTGTGCTTGGGGTGGATCGGCACATGAAAATAAGCGTCCTTGAGGTCAAGAGACACCAACCAGTCCTGAAGTTGAAGGGCCTGGAGGACTTGAGAGAGAGTAACCATCTTGAACTTGTCCTTCCTGAGGAGTTTGTTCAAACCGTGCAAGTCCATGATGGGTCTCAATCCCCCATCTTTCTTCGAAATCCAAAAATAAGGGGAATACCATCCCTTGTTCCTCTGCGCTACAGGCACCAGTTCTATGGCGCCTTTCTCCAGCATGGACTGAATTTCCTGCGCAAGGAGCAGATTCGGACTCTTCAAAGAGAGATTCCATGGTGGATTGTCGTGAGGCCTCTGCCGGAAAGGAACACAGTAGCCATGGGCTATGATCTCCAGAACCCACACATCTGAAGTAATGGAACGCCACTCTACAAGATGCTGCGCCAGCCTTCCCCCAAACGGCAAACCATGGGACATGGCCTCATGACTGAGCTGAAGCGGCTGCGGTGTTGCCTGAGGGCAAAGAGGCAACTGCCCGAGCGGCCTGGGCACCTCGAGTACCCCGCTTTCCACCTCTGGCCCTCCTACGGTGGCCCCTTTGACTGGCAGCTCCTCTCGCTTTACGAGGATGAGTATTAACGAAAGGAACTCCCATCCATCGCTGTCCCCTAGGACGAAAAGACGGAGGTTGGCAAACTGCAGCGCCCAACGACTTTGCTGCAGCTTTAGAGGTCTGCAACCTCAAGGTTCTCGTCAGCCTTGCTGCCAATAAGATGTTCACCATCAAAGGGCATGTGAGGAGCCTGGCTTGCACATCAGGAGCAAACCCCGACTTCCTCAACCACGCAAACCTGCGTATCATGGTGCTCGCCGCCATGGACCGGCTGACACAGTCTGCCATGTCCAAACCCGACCGAACGGACTCACACATGGCATTCGGCCCTATCAAGAGAGATGGTAGGATACGACGCCTGCTTTGCTGGGGCCGTAACCGCCTGCACCACCAAACTCTCCGGAGTGGGGTGCGTGGCCAAGTAGCAGGGGTCACTACTGGCTGGGCAGTATTTTCACGGCAAAGACTTGCCCACTGCCGGGAGACTCTCCAGGGCAGTCCAAGCCGCTGCCACCCTTCTTTCCAGAGCCATATGGAATGGCAGTACTGGGTCAGTGGGTGGACCTTGGTCGACAATATCCGTCAGGTCATCCTGAACAAAATCAACTGGGGGCGCTGACCACCCAAAGTAGTCCGTGACCCTCAACATAAGGCGCCGGTACGCTGACTCGGCATGGGTGCCAGGCTCAGGCCTACAGAACTCCACCTCCGGAGAGGTGTCCAGACCACTGGCGTAATGCAGTGACTGACGCAGGTCCTCAATCTGGCTATGACCAGAAAGAATCTCATCTGGTACCGTATCCGGAACCAACCCATCTTCAGAACCCTCTTCCACCTCGGAAATATACTCCATAGGCTGGAAAGTGAGCATTGAATAAGGGAGAGAGACATGTTTTGCCTTGGCCAGAGCCTTTCTAGGGGGTTCCCCCGTGCCACGGGGTACCTCCGACACCACAGCCTCGAAAGGCGTAGAGGGAGCGGAGTGAAACGGCGTCGACATTGAGTGAATCGGCGTCGACGTCGAGCGCGGCGCCAACAGCCTCGATATCTTCGACACAGGCCTCGAGGGCGGAGCCCCGAGCGTGTCCTTCTACCGCCTGGGCGCCGATGGCGTCGAAGACTTCCTCGGAGGCGGAGCCTCGAGAGAGTCCATCGACAACCTCGGCACAACTGGCGTCGACGTCTTCTTCGAAGACTTCACAGGTGCACACGGGCTCGAGCGCGTCGAGGACCGGGACCTGGAACGGGCATGACTAGAACGATTCTCCTTGTCCGAGCGGGACCTCTCCCGCAAATCGTCCGAAGGCGCTCGAGCGGTGTCTCTAGTATGGTCACGGCTGACCCATCGCGGAGGCGCGGTCGGCCCAGAGCCCTGCGATTCAAGAATCGCCAACATTTTCTTCCCGAAGAAAGCCCATTCCTCCGGAGAGGAACGCTTGGCGGGATAAGAAACCCGCCGACGGGCGGAGTCCTCGGATGAGGACAGGGAAGGCGACCGATGACGGCGCTTCCGGGAGTGCCTCGAAGAGGCAGAGGAGTGGCGAGACCCACTCCGGGACCGAGACCCCCTAGACTTACGACTACGATGCGGAGAGTCGCCCCTCGAATCGTCCATCGAAAGCCCAGTGGACCTCGCCTTCCGGGGCTTGGACACCTTACCAAACGACAGTCGGCACAATCATCCGTGTCGCGGGCCTCCCCGAGGCACCAGAGGCAGGTGTTGTGCGAGTCCGTCACCGACATCTTGGACCCGCAGTCCCCTCATTTCTTGAAGCCCGGACGCGGGGTGGAAGAAGAGGAAGACATCCCGACAATACTTCACAATATACAAACAGGTTCGAAGAACCGAAAGAACAGATACTCCAAAGAGTCGAGGCGTGCTGAGATCTCCGAAGCCAACACGTTCGCAGAAAAAACGGAACTGAGGCTACGGGCGTTGTGCGTCCTACTTATAACATCTGGTGACGTCGGCCATCGGCCATCGGAGGAGGTCCTCGAGGACGGCATAAAGACGTCATCGACGCAGGACGCAGACGCCGAAAGATTTTCCGAAGCAGCACAGCTGTGGTGATTACTGTCATAGATATGGAATACGTCGGAGGACCCAATCCCCTTGAAATATACATTCTACCCAAAAGCCACAAACACTTACAAAACCCAATGGGATGTCCTAGAATTGTCACAGGTTTCCCCCCTTCTCACCTTTCTGTATTGTTTGTTCGTGATCTTCGAAGATGTCTTCTTTCGCACTGTTCGGGTTTTGAATAACCATGTGCGTGGATCCTTGGGTTCCAGCATTCGGTTCGTGACCCGACTCCAGGAAGCGTTCAGATGTTCGGGAAAAAGTCCAGGAAATGGAGAGAAGCGCACTCGGAGATATGAATGCGCTGGCAATCCAGGAAATGCAAGGTGAGGAAAAAGGGGAAGGATGAAAGAAGAGGAGATTCAGGGGAACGGGAACCAGGAATCAGAAGTAATCGCTGTACGAACTCCAGCCACACATGTCTGACTACTGCAAGTGGTAGCGTTGAGACGCGCAGGGCCACGGGGCGTGTATGCTTTGCAGAACGTAGAGCGTACAACACGGTGACTGGCAAACAGCGTTCCACGTTCAGCAGCCATGTTGGGAGTACTGCTGAGTTCAGTCCCCTATGGGTCAAGGACCATGAAGTCCAGAAGGGACGCGTACGGTGGATCATGACAGCATGCCTCCTCCAAAACCCAGTTCCTCCGTGTTTGCTGAGATGTATAAGGTGGTACCTTCTGAGCAGTCTGGGGGCATTTATGTTTGAGACTGGTTCCCAGGTGCGTTCAACTGGGGGGGTACCCTTTCCACTCGACCAGATACTGTAGCTCTCCACGTCTGTACCTGGAGTCACATATTCTGGAAACCTTGTATTTTAACTGATCATTGACAATCACAGGGGTAGATCTTGGAGCAGTTCGGGAGGACTGGACATATGGTTTCAACAGAGAAGTGTGAAAAACTGGGTTGGTCCTCTTCCAAGATTCTGGTAGTCTGAGTCGGAATGCCACTGGGTTATTGATTTCCTTTATGGAGAAAGGACCATAGTACCGGGGAGCCAATTTATTTGGTCGTAAGTGTCGAGGCAGAAGTTTCGAGGATAGCCAGACCTTATCACCTATTGTGTATGAAGGCCCTGGTCTTCTTTTGGAGTCAGAATAGTGCTTGGTGATTGTTCGGGCCTTTTCGAGGTGTTCTTTTGCTCTTTGTGTATGTTGATGAGGGTTTCAATCCAGGAGTCAACTGTAGGAACAGGGGTAGGATGTGTGAGAATAGATGGTAGAACCGAAGGGTGGAATCCTTGGCTACAGAAGAAGGGGCTGGTTTTGACAGCCGAGTGATCCGAATTGTTGTAGGCGAATTCAGCCACAGGTATTAAGAGTGACCAATCGTCCTGGACCTTGGTGGCGAAACAGCGAAGATATTGTTCCAGAGTTTGGTTCACGTGTTCAGTAGCTCCATTGGTTTGTGGATGATAACCTGCGGATAGGGCACGTTGGATTCCTAGTATGCAACATAATTGTTTCCAGAACTGAGATGTACTGGGGTCCTCTGTCGGATATGATCTTGGAAGGTAGTCCGGGAAGTCAGAATATGTGTTCTAGGAAGATTCCGGCAATTTCAGAGGAGGATGGTAGTTTATATAAAGGTGTAAAATGAGCCATGTGAGTGAATAAATCAATGGTAACCATGATAGTTGTGTATCCCCTGGAAGGTGGTAGTTCCACAATAAAGTCTGTAGCGATGAATTCCCAAGGTCTTGTTGGCAGCGCTGGTTGGAGCAGGAGACCTGCCACTTTCTTGTTGTCATGCTTGTTTTGAGTGTAGACTGCACAGGTTTGGATGTAATGCTGGACATCATCCTTCATCTTCGGCCACCAAAACTGTCTTTGTATTAGACGGAAGGTGTTGGTGATGCCACGGTGTCCTGAATGAAGGGTATCATGACATAGGCTTGTGATCTTTTGTCGTAGTCTCTGAGTGGGGATGACCAGGAAATTGTCCTTGAATAAATATCCGCCCTTCGTCTTGAGGTTCCATCGATTCTTTCCATTAAACTCCTTCCAGATTTCAGAGGACTCAGTTTGAATCCGAATGTCTTCTAGGAGACTGATTGCTTGGGCAACAAATATTGTGTGGGGAAACATCTTTGGGAAGGATCGGTCTTCAAGAATTTCTTAGTCAGGATGTCGGGATAAGGCATGGGCTATTATATTGTGTGTTCCAGGAACATGATGGATTTGAAACTGGTACTGGGCAAAGAAGAAGGCCCAACGGGCTTGACAACTGTTCCTACATTCCAGGGATTGCAGGACTTGAAGATTCCGATGGTCCGTGTGGACCTGAACAGGGTGTTTCGCTCCCAGGAGTAGATGGCGCCAGTCTGTGAAGGCTTGACGGATGGCTAGTAGTTCCTTTTCCAAAACAGAATAGTGGGTTTCGCTAGGGGTCAAGGTGCGAGAAAGGTAGGCGATGGGGTGTTCTAGCTTGTCATCAAATTCCTGTTTCAGGACTGCCCCGGTGGCATAGTTAGAGGCATCAGTTTCCACTAAGAAGGGTCGATCAATGTCAGGTTGGGCCAGGATGGGTGCTTGTGTAAACTCTGACTTTAACTGTTGAAACGCCTCATCTTGGATTGCTGTCCAGTGAAAGGGTGTATCCTTCTTCAACAATGTAATGGTCAGATGTACAATCTCTAAAAAAGAAGGTATGAATTTCCGGTAGAAGTAAGCAAGCCCCAGGAAGGATTGAATTACTTTCACAGTAGTTGGAACAGGCCAGGATAGAATACAGTCTACTTTCGAGCAGTCCATTCCAATTCCCTCTGGGCTGAGGACAAATCCGAGATAGTGAACAGTAGACACATGGAAAAGGCCTTTCTCGGGTTTAGCCAGGAGCTTATGTTCACATAGATGTTGTAAAACTGCTTTAACATGTTCTTCATGCTTCAGATGGTCCTTGGAGTATATCAGTATGTCGTCCAGGTATACTATGATGAAGAGGAACAGCATATCGGAGAACACCCGGTCCATAAAACATTGGAAGACCGCTGGGGCATTGGCAAGTCCGAAGGGCATAACCAAGTATTCAAAATGACCAAAGGGTGTTCTAAAGGCTGTTTTCCATTCGTCACCTTGCTTTATACGGATCAGATGGTAGGCACCTCTGAGATCTCCTTTCGTGAACACTACAGCTCCTCTTACCACTTCCAGGATATCCAAGATTCGGGGCAATGGGCAGCGGTCCTTGAGGGTGCATTGATTAAGACCACGATAATCTAGGCAAGGCCTAAGCTCCTTGGTATCTTTCTTGGGGACAAAAAACGACGAAGCTCCCGCCGGGGATTTGGATAGACGTATAGAACCATTTTCCAAGTTGGTATCCAGGTATTCTCGGAGGGCTCTTTTCTCAGGTTCTGATAGAATGAACATCCTTCCAAAAGGAATCACTGCTGAGGGTTCAGTATCAATAGCGCAGTCTTCAGGTCTGTGAGGGGGAAGGGCTTGAACTATGGCGGTCGAAAACACATCAGTGTAATCCTATGAGGCCCTGGGAACCTGGATGATATTTGAGACAGTGAATGGACCTTGCTGGTTAGTTTGCATATCTTCAGAGGATCTTGACGAGGAATCTAGGGATAAACAGTGGTACATAAAATGTTCTGAACCAAGAAACTTGGATCCTGCTGCCCAGTTGATGTAGGGGTTGTATTTCTGTAACCAAGGCATACCCAGTACCATTGGGTAATGGGCAGATCTAATGATGTCGAATTTAATCCTCTCTTGATGGTGGTTTCTAGAAAGCAGGATCTCTTTGGTTTGAAGGGTAATGGGTCCTGAAGAGAGAGGTCTTCCATCGATAGCCTCTACAGGTTGCATGATGTCTCGTGTTTCATATGGAATGTTATGGGAAGTGACCCAATCATGATCTATGAATATCCCCATGGCCCCACAATCCACTAATGCCAGAATGGGATAAGATTCTTTCTTGGAAGGCGATAGAAAGGCCTGCAGAATCACAAGATTGTTTTGTCCAGGAGAGTTCAAGAATGGAATAGATGTGGAGCAAACATCTCTCTCCCGAAGCTGTGCTCCATCTAGGATCGGGAGCTGGCTTTTCCCGAACGCCGTGGAGGGGCAATAGGGCACTCTCTCACAAGATGTTTATCAGAGGCACAATACATGCACAGACCAGTGGGAATCCATTGCATCCTTTCTTGCAGAGTTATGGGTCCGCGTAAGGCTCCTAGTTACATGGGTTCTGGGTCCGTGGTCGGGGAAGAAGCAGGCTCAGGTCTAGAGGAAGGTTCTGTAGAGGCCTTTTGGCAGGGTATTTTAGTCTTCTTTTCCGCCTTTCTTTCCTGGATACGAAAATCAATTTGTACGGAAAGATCCATGAGTGCCTGGAAGGAACATGGGCGAGCTACCCTGGCTAGCTCGTCTTATCTCTTCATTCAAACCTCTTCAAAAGAGGGTGAAATAGGCCTCAGAGGACCAGTCTGCTTCCTTGGTAAGTTGTTTAAAGCGTGTCACATAGGTAAGCATATCCTGGGATCCTTGTTGGAAGTCCAATAAGCGTTCTTGGGCACTGTAAACCTGTTCTGGGCGATCAAACATGGTCTTTAGCGCCTGCACGAAACCATCATAGTCATCCAGGAGGGCATCACCCAAATTAACTAAGGGAGTTGCCCAAGTTAATGCATTTCCGGAGAGATGTGAAATCATAAAGCCCACCTTTGCCCTGGGGGTGGAGAAGTAGTAGTGCCTAAAGGTGAAGTGTACTAAACATGAATCGAGGAAGACATCGAAGGGTTTTTGAAGATCCATCATATTTATCCACCACTCCGCCCAACAACACACTTTCCTTGGTTGCAGAGTCACGCAACAGGACCAGTTGTTTCAATACCGCATTTTCGGCTTTAAGATTTTGAACTTCTGTTGTTAACTCCTGCATGCCGCGCATGAGGTCTTGAACTGCAGCCTCCATTTCCGTAACTATCAGTTTGTTGGCGTCTCAATCTGTCACAGGTTTCCCCCCTTCTCACCTGTCTGTATTGCTTGCTCGTGATCTTCGAAGATGTCTTCTTTCGCACTATTTGGGTTTTGTATAACCCTGTGCGTGGATCCTCGGGTTACAGCGTGCGGTTCGTGACCCGACTGCAGGAAGCGTTCAGATATCCGTGAATACGTCCAGGAAATGGCGAGGAGCGCACTCGGAGATACGAATGCGCTGGCAATCCAGGAAATGCAAGGTGAGGAAAAAGGGGAAGGATGAAAGAGGGAGATTCAGGGGACCGGGAACCAGGAATCAGAAGTAATCGCTGTACAAACTCCGGCCGCACACGCCTGACTACTGCAAGCGATAGCGTTGAGACGCGCAGGGATGCGGGGGCGTGTCTGCTTTGTAGAACATAGAGCATACAACGCAGAGTCTGGCAAACAGCGTTCTGCGTTCAGCGGCCATGTTGGGAGGACTGCTGAGTTCAGTCCCCTATGGGTCAGGGACCACGAAGTCCAGAAGGTACGCGTATGGTGGTTCATGACAATAATAGCGGCAAGCAACAGTCTACTAGGGCCGCTTGCTCAGTATATTGATAAAATTATCCAACCTCTGGCCCAACAGGCAAGGACTTACATTAAAGACACCAACCATTTTTTGTCAAGATTAGCAACGATCATCTTTGAGCCAACAACAGACATCAAGTTTACTATGGACGTAACCAGCCTTTACACGAACATCACCCATCAGGCAGGCCTTGAAGCAGTAGAGTGGACGCTCTTAAGAACAACAGAAAACATCAGGAGTGATAGATTATTCATCATACAACTACTGACAATAGTCCTGAATAACAATTTCTTCATGTTTCAAGACAGATACCACATTCAAATCTCAGGGACTTCCATGGGAGCCGCCATGGCTCCGAGTTATGCGAACATTTTTATGTCATATCTGGAAGAGACGAAAGTACTCAACAAGCCTTTGTGGAAAGAAAAATTTAAATTTTTCGTCAGATATATAGATGATCTCTTTGGAATTTGGAGAGGCTCAGAAGAGGAATTAGAAGATTTCTTTACTTTTATGAACATGTTGAATCAAAGGATTAAATTCACTCACAAGATCAGTAGAACATCACTTGAATTCTTAGACGTACAAGACTATGTATACCAAGACAAGTTCTCCACCACTGTGTTCACTAAACAAACAGACAGAAAGAAACAGTCTTCTCCTAGCCTCAAGTTTCCATCCAAGGACCACAATAGAAAGCATTCCTCTAAGTCAACTATTAAGATACAGAAGGATAGTATCTGAGGAAGATGAATTTGACAAAAAAGCGAATGAACTCACCAAAAGATTTCTCACGAGGGGTTATGATCTGATAAAATTACAGCAAGACATGGAGAAAGTGAAAAACATCAGTAGACAACAAGCCCTGCAACCTAGTGTACCTTACTACATATTTACAACAAAGTAGACAGATCAAGAAAATTGTGAAAAAAATTGGGAGAAATGATCCCTGAATCCGAATTTGGAGTGTCTGTTTCCAAATCCTCCACTCTGCCTACAACAAAAGCAAGTCAGTTCGAGATTATCTGATTAAATCAGACTTCAGTTTCAAGAAAAGTCAAATCAATAACTTTAGGCTAACCCTCCCGCGCAACAATTGTAACTGGTGTCATAACGTGATGAAAGGAAATTATATTTATCACCCATATAAAGGCAACAAGATTGCACTTAACCATACTTCGACATGTGACACACGAAATGTCATTTATTACATTAAACGTCCATGTGGGCTCTACTATGTAGGCCTCACAGGAAGGAAGGCAAAGCAACGATGGTGCGAACACAAATCAAATGTAAGATTGAAACTAATTAAACCCCCTGTAGTACAACACTTCATTGAATACAAACACACAATTGCCCAAATGCAGTTTGTCATTTTGGAACACGTTCAATTACCCAGGCCTGGAGGAAACGTACAAAAAATGCTGCAACAAAGGGAAACCTTTTGGATCGACAGATTGGACTCAATGTCCCCAAGCGGGATGAATCTTGAGTGGTATCTGTATTGTTATCTGTGACATACGGTGTGTACTTACAACCAGTGATTTTCAGGCAGAGTTATACATAAAACACCAACTGATACTGTTTTTGCCCATAAATACCTATACAATTTGTAGTTACTCCACCTATATTACTCTCACATATACTAACCACTATATGCTCAGTATATGAACCAATCTTTGTGATGTTACTGAATTATCATTATGTAACTACATGGCGCAGCTGTTTGTTTGAATAGGCAATATTGAAGTTTGTTGATAGAAGAACAACATCATGCCCAACTCTTTACGGACCATTATAACGAGATATGAGAATTTCACTTCTATTTTACGTCTCCATCAGCTTATTTACTTTAACAATTACATATAGCCCAACGGGCTATTTATGCAACTACACACATTACTGTTTTTCTTTTGTATAGTACCCAGGACATTTCTATATATTATCAATTGCACATAACGCCATTTTTCCATCCAAGATGGTGAATCACCCTGCCTTCTTACAACGGAGGGACAATCTAGTCTATATCAGGCACACTTGTTAGCGGACGTTGCATAGCAATGGCCGGGCAAACAGGAACTATTTCTGAATATCCCAGACGACGTGAAGGCACGTAGCTACACTCGTATGTAGGTAATCGGTTTACTTTGTTTATAGGAAGGCGATATATTTAAAAGATATTCACTGCATGCATCCCTAACAGCAGGGATTAGCGGAAGTAACACAGAGTTGTTTCACTCTCTATCCTTAACAGTTACTGAATCCCGCCGGCAGACAGCAGCAGCATTACCGGATTATACAAGTCTTGGAAAAAGCATACATGGAATTTTAAAAGGCCTTTGACAGCCCTCGTTGCAAAGAAGAAAAACGTGTATGTGACTGCCACCACTTGCATGTTTAGAGGCATATGATTCTCGCTAACCATCAAATCTCTGAAAGCTAATTAAGACATACTCTTTATAGGTACGAATGTCTAGGTGAGGAATTCCAACTCACAAAATGGAGACGCTACACAAACTTTAGTGAAGGGACCCAGTTACGTTACAATGAACCACTTGCCAGATTTAATAAATTATAGCAGATATACGTTACATCTCCCATTTATTATCTTTGCCGTAGCTGTCGCCGTACCCTTTAAGACGTGGTGAAGATGTTGATGAATTGTACACAAACCTATTAGCCTAGAAGAACCTAGTGGCCTACACCAGTAGGTGAGTTGTAAATGGAGATCAATTGACTAATAACTACTAACTGCTACCAAACAGCCGCAATCTCAAAATTGTAGGATTTGAACACCTATTTTCAAGTCCAATGCGAATATTGGCTATCAGACTGATTACACCAACAGGTTAGTGAAGTGTTAACCTAATTTGGTTAGTCTATTTTTTCAATACCTGAAGAAAGGTTCAAGAAGCCCGAAACGCGTAGCATGAGAAAGGAGGCAGAATAGCAACAATTCCCTGTCCAAGATATCAGAATACAACTTTCATACACATATTGAATTGATTGTACTTGTCTGTTATTACCTATGAAATGATTATTTAAATTGGTGGTATCTTCATTTGATGAACATTGTTTGATGCAAATGGATGTGAATTTGTTTGATTACTTTGATTAACACTCTACCATGTTTGGTCAGCAGCGAAAATTTCAATCATTTGGTTTATGCAGCAAAGTACTATTAATAACAAACTCTTTTGTTTAATGTCACATTGTGTTGAATACATTTTAAAATCTAGAAACATTCCTATCTAATATTTTGGTTGTTACTGTTTGTGCCCATGTTTGTACCCCGAGTTTACTCGAGGTACCATTCTTTCTTCTCACCATCCTTAAAAGGTCAGGAAGTGGCACATGCGCGTTCCCAGCTACAGTGAGGGCCACGCCCCAGTAAAGCAGGGATAGTCCCTTTTCCCTTTCCACTCCAGCCATGCATCCAAGGCGCTAGGCCCTCACCACAGAGAACACCATCATAGATGCTATGCTTAAATGCTCATGTCATGTGCACTGCACTCCCCATCTGGAATTGTGCCTGCCAGCTTTCACCCTGCCACATATTTGCATGCATGGCTGCATAACGTTGCGTTGGGAGTGCTGAACGGTATGCAGGAGGCAGTGTACATTGGCCATATTTTACATGTGTGCTGTTGAGCACGGCTTTTCATGCTGCAACATCTTAAAGCACTTCCTAAAGAAAAGGTCTAATAAGGGCCTAACCATAGCAAACGCAAATGGTGACATGTGGCTCCCTATTGTCCAACAGGGCAATGATGTACACAATATGCTAATGTACGCATAGTAGCTCTTTTCTGCTGTTCTACCAATTGTATAATGTCCTCTGCAGCCATTGTGTGAAACTCACCAACTTCAAATGCAGGTGACAACTGAATGGCTGCATTATGTTGTGGTGGCTGTGATGAAGGCCTAGGCTGTTGGATGCATGCCCTACGACCTTCGACCATGCACCCAACAGTCTAGGCCTTGCCCACACCCACCACAACATAACAGAGCCATGCAGGCGAACATGTAGGCATTTGCCAGAATTCACAAAGGCAACATAGGCACCAGCACTTCTACCCAACCGCTGCACCATAAAGCAGGGATGCAAGCACACATGTTTCACTTACCATAATGCACAAACATATCAGTGTTTGGCACCGCTACTCACTTCCATTCACAAAGCATTGTAATCATGCCAACTAAACAACACAATCTTCACAACATTGGTTCTGCTCCCAACACTCTAGCACGTGCATAAAAGCAATACTGCATAATGCACTGCAACACTTACTAATCTGTGCAATGCACAGTACCAAATCACATGTAAGAACTAGTTGAACTGTAACCTCTTCTATATGTACACTATTCCAATAGTGCACCCAGTGCACACACTGCATGACTGCTCACTGCAGCATCTCCATCCATACACTGACAACTTTAGGATGTTCTACCAATCACCACACCCATGCAACCAACAATGTGTGCAATGGATAAACTATGCAGAACTGCGAGGCGCTGCAGATGAGAGGCTCTTTGGCTCCCGCTGCCGCTTCACACATCCTGCAAATATAGCCTGATTTGTGAGTGCTCGCTGCGTCAAAAGAGACCTGCAGAAAGCTGATATGCTGCGGCACAACTCTGCGAAATTAGAGCGCCGTGGGTGCCTGCTGTGCTGAACATCGGCGGTCTGAAAATCAGGGACGCGAGCCGGACCTCTGAAAGCAAGATGGCCGCTGGCGGGCTTTCGCGCCTGCTACTGTGATGGGGAGATCGGGCTGCCGGAACGACAGATGCAGCTGAGCTGTGAGGAGCGGCTGGGAAGCAGACCGCCCCCGGTGCTCTGTTTTTGGCACTGGACTGGTGCGGCTCGAGCTTGCCGGGGGTGGCCTGCCGCGACCGCGGGGCTGTGAGGAGGCTCGCCCACACGCGGTAAAGAAGGGAGGCGGCGAACAAGGGAAGGCGTGAATCCTGGGCTGGCAGCATCCCTGGTAGGACGACCGCACCTGTGGCGGCGACCCGGCCGCACAACCACCCACACCAGTGACTGCCACCAACCTCTCGAGACCAGTGGCGTAAGCGGCTCATGGGCCCTGGCTACCTCGCAGGTGCGTCCGGGGAGCTGCTGCTGACGAGGAGCTCCAGGGGAGAGCGGAGTGGTGCCCGCCCTGCTCCTACGGGCGTTACCTGGAGGGCTTGCAGTGACGCGGGCTGGCAGAGGATCCGCAAAAAAAATCAAAAAAAAAAAATTGCACGCAACGTCCAGGCCCAGCCTGGGGAGCTGGCGAGCTGACCACCACCTGCAAGCAGAACACAGAGGACCTCCCCGAAGCAGGCCGATAAGGGGTTTGCTGAGCAGAATGAACGGTGCCCGGAAGAGAGGGGAGACACGGCGGTCAATCAACCACAAGGTACGGAGCAGCACAATCTTGTCCCCCGGGTTCCTGGGCGAGGGGGAGAGCGGAGGTTCAGGTTGGGGCACCGTGCCTGACCTGGAGCTGGCACAAAGGGGGTGAGAGGCGGCCCTACATACATCAGGGGCAACCACCCCTCACGCACCGTCCGGGACATTGCTTTACGGAGTGAGGTGTGGGGACAAAGGGGGCGCTAAACAGATCTACCGAGATACCTACTCGGACCCCACCTGTATCACGACGGGCTCAGAGGGCCTAGACCTAACACACTGAACCTCCCCTCAAGACGCCCCGCTAACAACGCTACCGAAGGGGCCCCCACGAGCAATACCTAGAGGACAACCGTGACAAAGGAAACATCTGCCAGCATAGTTGCAATTGCGGCTCGACCCAAACCTGCAAACATCCAAGTACCGACCGCAAGTGGTAAGCTACATAACAGCCCCCGCCCCACAGCGCGGGGAGGACCCCGATGATTTGCCACTGTGCTGGGAAAGGGAGACTGACCTGGTGAGATCACAAGGCAGATTCTCCGTCATAAGAACACATCCCCTGGACCGGGTGGCAACCATGGGCAAAGAAAAAACAAAGAAACCTACTATGCAAAACAGGATCGAACGATATACTGTTCCCTCATTGCAATCTGCCGATTCTCAGCCACAGCTTTATGGGGACACGGAATCCATGCATGCTCTCTCCCTAAAGGACGTTAAGGCAGCCATAGCGGACTCTCGCTCATCTATGGAGCAGAAGATAGATCGAATAAGTCTGGATGTATCCCTCCTCAGACATGACCTACAGAAATTGTCCGCACGCACTGGCGAAGCAGAGCAGCGCATCTCAAATACAGATGATGGGCTACAAAATGTGCAACAACAACTCTGTGGGGTCTCGGCCAAAATTAAGACTCTGGAGGCAAGGGTGGAGGAAGGTGAGGGAAGCTCCAGGCGTAATAACGTTCGCATACTCGGCATTCCCGAGACAGAGGAGGGGCCATGCATGGAACTTTTCCTGGAACAACTACTTACGGACCTGTTTGACTTGCACTCCTTCTCAAAAATGTTCTCGATAGAAAGAGCACACCAAATGCTGACAGGTAGGCCGCTGCCCGGTGCTCCTCCACGAACTGTAATAGCTAAGTTCTTGAATTACCTGGACCGGGATGCACTCTTAAAAATGGCACGTACCAAGGGCACGACTACCTTCAACGGGTCCCGTCTGGCCTTTTTCCCCGGCTACACAAGGGAAGTAAAGAAAGCAAGGCAATCCTTTGGAAAGCTCAAAAGACAATTGCAGTCACTAGGAGTCAAATACAGCCTGCTCTTTCCCGCACAGTTGAAAATCTACCATAAGGGCACAACGGTCCCCTTTGATGACCCCGGTGAGGCATGGCACTGGGCGGAGCAGCACATTGAAGGGGACTGGTCGAAACCCAGGAGTAACAGGAACAAAAACCCTGGACCATCGCCGGAGCGGCGTCGGGAACCGGACCAGCGGCCACCGCCTGCCATACCGGGGGCCGAGGGAGACGGACCCTGATCCCCGACAAAAGTTCAACCTCCTGTCTGCAGGTAACCATCTCATGAACAATACCACAAAGGGCCTTCGCAGCCTACAAAGGGCGCTCACACATCCACACCGCGGAAAGCGGAGGTTGTTACCCTCGCACTTGGGGCATAAACCCCCCCCCCCAACTTTTTTTAGTAGGAATACAGTAGGGACTGTTCAAGCTCGCACCCCACCCATTTTGAGTGTCAGCAATGTTTGGGCGACAGGTACTTCAAGTTGGGGTGGAGTATGGGGAGGGGGAGGGAGGGGTTAGTTGGGAGGAGTTTGTTGCTACCCCAGGGCCATTTTGTTCCTCTAGGCCTCGGGAGATGGCAAGGTTCCTGGTCAGTTGGGACCATAGCACGCTCGGACGGCATCTCAGTCACCAATCCTTGCTGGTTCACGCTACACCGACACACATCGGGATTGTACCCAACGTAAATCATTTGCCTGCCCCTCTAATAATCTTGCTAGATGGTACCTGACCAATCTCAATTGCCACTGACGGCACGTCCCAAGTCCCTCAGGGTCCTCACCTGGCATGTGAATGGGATGGGTTCCGCGATCAAACGACGATTAATTAAGCAACTACTCAGTAGATACTCACCCGACGTGGCCCTGCTCACTGAGACACTCCTAGCGGGTTCACACTGTCATTTTTTTCCAGCGGACTAACTATAGGGCAGACTTTCATACGGGATATACCATGGGATCCAGGGGCACCCTCACTCTTATACATAAGTGTGTCCAATTGGACCTGCAGGAAATGGAGCAAGACCCTAGGGGCCGTTTTGTGCTAGCTTTGGGGACACTCTGGGGGGAGAGCTTTGGGTTTATTTCAGTCTATTCTCCACCAGGACTGGGGCAAGAACTCCTGGAGGCGCTGACAACCCTGATGGGCAAGTATCAGCCAGATAAGTGGTTTCTGGGTGGCGACTTTAAATATGTGATGTGTAACACTATGGACCGCTCCCACCTCAGACACCGTAATCCGAATACCCCTACGAGGCTGTCCAATTTTGTATCTGCCTTGGGTCTTTGTGATGTGTGGTGGGAACTCCATCTGGGAACCAGAGGTTACTCATTCCACTCGGGAGCCCACGGCTCCCTCTCTAGGCTAGACTATTTGTCCCGCATACGGATCTTTTCAGAATACTCTCGCCAGACTTACTTCCCCGGGGAATCTCGGATCACCCGCCTCTGGTGGTGGAGATGCGGCTGCAAGGTACAACCCCCACTAGGACGTGGCGGCTGAATAACTATTATTTGGGCTGCCCGGAATTGGTAGACCGCCTCACGGAAGCCTCGACCGAATACTTTGAGATTAATGACACTGGCGAAAATGACCCAACAGTGATTTGGGAGGCTTATAAAACCGTGCTCCGAGGTGAAATAATCTCCTGGACAGCGAATAAGAGGAGGGAAAGGCTTCAAAAGATAAGTGACGCAAAGACAGAGGTAACCCAACGGGAGAACGGACATACCCTTGACCCAACCCCTCAGACCCAAATATCCCTTAAACGTGCTACTGAACAGCTCCGGAACCTTATGTTGGACAACGCTAAACAAGCCCACTGGGAATCCAGAGCAAGGATATATGAACTTGGGGACAAGGCTTGGAAAATGCTGGCCTGGCTGGAAAAGAGAAATGAGGGACAGCGATGTATCCAGGCGACCCTCACCCCACTGGAAGAGAGATGCCGGTCGGACGCTGAGATAGCGGAAGCTTTTGCCCAATTCTATGCTGCACTATACCAGGCCCCAACTGAGTCGTTTGACCCAACCCTTCTCGACGACATAGTAATCCCTACACTGTCTGAGCAGCAGAAGGAGGTACTCGACTCTGATCTCTCGGAAGCTGAGATAGCAGAAGCCCTTGCACATTTGCAACCGGGAAAACTCCAGGAAATATAAAAAAAATCATTCAACTTTTTTTTCGACATTATGTTTTTGATTTTTTTGACTTTCGACAATTTTTTTTCTGATTTTATGACTGCACACCGACTCCAACTGGTAGCGGACACTCTGATACACCCAGACCAATGTGGCTTCATGTCACACAAATTGACCCGAATGAATTTGCGCAGGCTCCACCTCGCGTTGGAGCAGGCTCCTATACTTGATACTCCACTGGCCCTCTTGGCAATTGATTTCGAAAAGGCATTCGATTCCATCCGATGGGAAAGCCTCTGGGAAATCATGATACGCATGGGGTTTGGAGAAAACTTTTTGGGATGGGTAAAGCTGCAATATACAAATATCCAGGCAGACGTCAGGGTAAACGGGTGGACTTCCCGATCCTTCCCTCTAGGTAGGGGTACACGACAGGGGTGTCCCCTCTCCCCCCTCCTCTTTGCCCTTGCGATTGAACCACTGACTCTCTGGCTTCGTCAGAGCGGGGCCTGGACGGGATTCAGATGGCCCGAGGGACACGAAGACCGAACCTACCTATACACCAATGACCTTCTGCTATACATGGCCGATCCGACACAAAACTGCCCTATAGTGCCCCAGATGCTAGTTAGTTACAGGGAGTTCAGCGGACTGAGAATCAATTGGAAGAAATCAGTATTCTTCCCGGTGAAAGGGGGAGAGCAGGCCAGCCCAACGGACTGCCCGTACCGGATGGAGAGACAGAGCTTTAAGTACTTGGGGATCTGGATAACGAGTGATCTTACTAAATATGCAATACACAATCTCCAGCCGATCATTGACCGCTTTGTTAATGACGTCCATCATTGGAAACTTCTCCCCTGACACTCATGGGCAGAGCTGCACTTTTTTAAAATGATGGCACTTCCAAGATTTCTCTATGTCCTGCAGAATGCCCCACTCACGATCCCCACCTCCGACTTCAACCGTATAGAAACCCTTATCAGGGAACTCATCTGGGGGGGAGGCCAGTCACGTATAGCCTTGAGTACTTTGCAGAGGTCTATTTGGGAGGGCGGGATAGGGGTACCCCGCCTCCAAACTTATTACTGGGCTTCACATCTCGCGGTGGTCAATGACCTGCTTCACGGGGACCGGGCACTACTTCACATTAAGGCCGAGGTGGAAGTCATGCACGGTACAGATCCAATACACCTACTATATAAGTCCCCACAGTGGCCCCTTCTGTTAATGACTAAGACTCGATACCACCACCGTTTGGAGACAGGCACATGCGTTTGTGGGGTGGGGGAATAAAATTACCGTGGCGCAACCCCTCTGGCAAAATAGCAACTTAAAGGAAATTGGGAAATTTGAAACATGGCCACGCTGGGTGATATCCTGAGGGATGGGAAAATTGATCTCATTCGAAGATATGCAGGACAAATTCCAACTGCTTAATACCGAACAATACCACTTTATACAATTGACCCACGCCTTGAGGGCCCACATACCTTCGGAAGACGTGGTCCCCGATTATACACCGATAGAACGCAATATACTACCAGCATTTATCCCCACCAAATGCACCTCCATCCTCTATAATGCTATCACATTGTTTGCTACCCCGGAACTATCGGGACTAAAGACTAAATGGGAAAGAGATGTAGGGGAAATAGACCCAGAGGACTGGATCCAGGTTCTAATGCACCCGCGTGAGGTGGCCATTTCCTCTAGGTTGAGGCTAGTGCAACTTAAAATCCTGCACAGAGTCTACTACCCTAGGACTACTTTATATGGCTGGAACAGGGCAACAAACTCAAACTGTTTCCGATGTGGAGAGGACGAAGGAACCTTCTTCCACATCCTGTGGTCATGCCCACGGATCCGCGCCTTCTGGAACGCCTGCTGTGCAGAACTGTCCAGGGCACTCACCCGCTCTATTGAACTAGACCCGTGGATCCTAGTTCTGGGGGTACCTGACGAATCTGACTCAAACAAATGGGAGAAACTGCTTTTAAATACAGCGGCGGCCCTAATGAAGCGTAACATCGCACAAAAATTGGGTGCGCCGGATCTCCCGACACTGCAACAATGGATATTGGTTATGGACTCATGTGCCATGCTGGAACGTCGGATCTATGGTACGAGAGGCTGCCCTAAGCATCTAAGATATGGGGGAGGTGGGAGGAGAATGGACCTTGAGTGCCGGGACAATGGAACAACGGTATTCACTGAAGGAACGGATGGGGAAAGGGCGTGGGGAGAAGATCCTGGTGGTCGGTGATACTAATAATGTGTTGATTTTGGACTGGGGATGCTGTCCTGGAGTTCTTTTGCTTTTGTTTTGTTGGCTTTTTGTTTTCTTGTTCTGCGGTCGACTTGACCATGTTATGTAAAACAATAAAAAGTTTTATTTAAAAAAAAAAACAAGGTGTGCAATGCAGCCAAACCACACACACAAAGCAACAATGTGGCACCTACTTGCAACCATTGCACTTAGCTTTTCAACCAGTGCTCATACTTTTCTGTGCAAGGGCTCCAGCCATGCCTCGAAGGGTCTACGGACAAACAACGTACCATAGCACACGATATGTTTAAATGTTCATGTCATGTGGAATGCACTCCCCTTCTGCAATTCTGGCTGCCACCACTCATCACAGAAAGACATCGCTGCTGCCTGCAATCACCATACAAGATTGTTGCCTGTTGAGGTAACCGCAAATTGCTGTTGTAAGCACGGAAACCGCTGGCACTCCACAGTCTTCTTCTAATGAGATATATCACATGAAGCGCTTCTCACTCTGCCACCCTTTTCTTCCCTTCTTCCCACCACCAGATGCCGTAAACTATGTTTTTCAGGCCCTTTCACCGCCGCATTGTCCTCGGTTACAACATGCCGCTGTTAACAAAAATGTTTGACGCACATCACGTCATCGCACACTGCAGTGCAATCAAAATTTTGACCATGCAGCAAACGGGGAAATGGGATGCTGAAGCGGAGCCAGATATGACTAATTTTAGTGGGCACGTGTTTCATACCAGAGGCCCAGCCATGCACACAATGGCTTAGGGGCTTGGCACACACCCCACAACACTATCCTCCGATACACCATGGCGGCGTTTCCCAAAAACTTTGACACACAGCACGATTCCCTCCAGCCAACCACTGACTGCATCCAATGTTTGCCCACATCATGGCATACTGCAAGCCAATGACACTTCGGTTCGCGGAACAAACGGGGAAATGGGTCTGCGGAGCCAGATATCACTAATTTTTTCAGACATACATTTTACATAATTACATGAAAACTATTACTCATATTTCCACCGAGCACTCAAAAGCATGCTTTCTGAACCAACCCCTCGCTCCTGCCGCAAATTTGGCTGAAATCCCTCCAGCCGTTTGAGCTGTAGACGTGCAAAGTTTTCCCCCATCCAGTCTATGGAAGACATATATTTATGGGACTCCCCCATAACTTTCCCCCCTTAAACAAACCTCCCCAAACTTGGCAAAATAATTCAGAGTGGGCCATATACTTTTTTTGCAAAGTTTGGTGACGATTCGTCCAGGGGGAGCGAAAATTATAAGGCACCAAAAAAAGAGGTCTTCCTATGGGATGAGCCACTTAACTATAACTACAAGGCCGCTACCACGGGCCGTGTAATATATAAATTCGGCAATATCCACCCTATAGTTAAGGTGAGTCAGACTTCTATAGGAACCCCTCAAAATTCTATTGTTACTAACTTTTCATTTGTGGAACGGATTAGGAACTTGCGGCCCCACAAACTGCAAAGTTTCTTAAAGATACATTAAAAAATAAGAAAGTTATTAAGACAAAAAAAGTTTTTGCCAAAGTTGCGGCCTACTTCCCATTCATATTCCCATAGACAAACAAAGTCAATTTTTGCCAAAGCGCATAACCCAAACCGCTGAATGGATTTGGACCACGTCCGAAACAACTTTGGCAAGTGTTGACTTGCGATACATGCATGGTTTGGCGTTATTTCCGTGCAGTAGTTACTTAAATATTTGACGGAGAAGGGGGTACTGCTTCTCAAAATTGTAGTTCTATCTGCCATGGTGCATTGCAGGATGATGGTATTCAGAAATGAAAAAGCAGACATCCTGTTTTTCTCTCGATTCGAGAGATAGTTGAAGTTATAGCTAAGGATATGGGAAAATGAAGCGCAGGAAAAAAGCTATTTGCAGATCAAAAAACATGCAAATGCCATCAGGCTAGAGGTATTGAGGGGGTTGGCTAGTCGGTACCAAGTGAAATTTGGGAGTTGGAGGGGGTCTAGGATTTGCAACGCAAAGCTTTCTGTAGCCTTGAATAGCCGACATCTGAAAGCAAACTGCGTCAGAGAAACAGCGTGTGTTGTGGAGGGAAAGGGAGAGGGCAGGAGGCCATCTGCGGAGTGCGGGGAGCTGGCACAGATGAGGGGTGCACTTGGAGAGGGCCTGAAAGCATTTTTGTTGGCCCATTTTGCCGATATTCACAGCTATAAGAGAAGAGCCGAGGGTGTAGTTCAGTACCCGCGGTTACATGTTTTTATTTTTCGAAAGATATTTTTACAGATATAGTGACGTTGGGTGTGAAAAATCTCTGCCCATGGACACGATTGCTATCCAGGTCTCCCATTCATCCAGTAACCAGGACAGACCCTGCTTAGCTTCAAATTGAGGAAGGGGCCAGCCTCCTCAGACCATGGTGCGCGATAAATGAGCCAAAGTTACAAGACCACTTGGAGAAATGCGCCCTCCCTTTCCTTGCTTTGAAGCTAATCAGGGTTACTGCATGGTTGGGCGACCGAATCGGCATCCAAATAGTTTTATTTGTTTAAACCATGCTACTGTCAGTCCTTGAAAGTTTTCCACTCAGCGGCCATGTTTTGCCTTTTGCTGAATTGCATTCTGGTAGTTGCAGTCTCCCAGTCAATAATAAAAAATAGATATTTTTACAGCAACCATGGGTTTCCCATCCCGACAGTAACTGAGACAACCCCTGCTTAGCTTCAAAGCGAGGAAGGGGTCAGCGCCCTAGGGCCATGTTGCCTAATAAATTAGCCCACCTTACCTTACAAGACCACTTAGAGAAACATGGCCTAAGGGGGCTGGATTCTTCCTCGCTTTGAAACTAAGCAAGGTCAGTCACGGTTACTGCATGGATGGGAGACAGTCCACAGTCCCGAATGCCATGTGTTTTCTTAGTTTTAAATATCTAATAACAAACAGCATCTGGATTTATTTTTTGAACCGTGCTACTGTCATACCGTGAAAGTTTTGCACTCTGAGACCAGTTTTTGCCTTTTGCTGAAATTAATTCTTGTAGTTGTAATCTCAGTCAATATGGGAGGAATAATGCTACAATTGCACACTTTTTGCCTAACATAGTTCTATAAGGATTTATATATTTGTCTGACACTATGGTATGTGTACATTTCAAGTTAGCTTTATAAAGCAGAGTATTTTTGAAAGCTAGACATAGGGGTGAGGAGGGGAAATGATGAGAGGGAAAGTAATTCATGAGTATTTGCCCACAATGTGGCAAGAGCGTTTGCAATCCTGGACACTGGTGCAGTTATTTTCCCCCGATTATGGCTGCTTTTCATGGCACAAGTACTTTTTTTCAGAGGGAGGACGCAACCCCTTCGTTTTTTTTTTGAGGTTGGCAAGCTTGCTCAAGTATTTGGCTACCAGGATTTTACTCATGTTGTCATGTTCCCAGTGCAGACGCTTACTCACAAGACCACAAGCACTTGTTTCGTATTGGGATTTAGTTTTCCAGAGAATATTTCACGACAGATTGTTGGGTTTAAAAGGTGAGCACTTTTTATACTTTTCCAGCATATTTATTGTCGTGATTGACTTGAGCTGTGGTGTTTTCAGGAGGCTCATGGAAGAAGGGTCCCTCGCAGTATCCTACGTGCCAGGTCAGCACCATAAAACGAAAGCCAAGAAGTTTCAGGGGGGCACTGACTGGACTCTGAGCCGAGGCAGATCATTTAAGATAGTTGGGGGTCCCATTATCCGCATTTCATATAAAGTGTGCAGCGGAGTCCAGTCAGCCTCCAGTCCTTGCTGTTTTTCTTGGGAGTAAGCAGTCATTGTGAGGAGCTGCACTACATGCTCAGTCCTCTTTCTTTCTGTTTAAAACTCCCTCCAGAGCGCGGAGTCCGGAGCTGAGTCCAGTCAGCCTCCAGTCCGCCTACATCGTCGACGAGGACACTTCCAACGTAAGACAAAATTGTCGAATTACCGGTAAGAGGAAAGCATGGTTACTGATGTACGGCCGCAGACGCGGCAAACAACTTTGAACGCTTGAAATCGGTCCGAACTTTCGTTCGCAGCCGATGCTTCCATTTCAACAGCTGGCGCGAACATTGTTGCTCCATCTTCCCGCCCCCCTCATCCCACATTCGTTCGATTGCCCCCCCTGTCCTGCTTGTCTGCTGTGGCAGACACACCTTGCCTTTCCTCTCCCTCCTCCCCCCCCATCCCCTTCCTCCCCTTCCTAATCCAGTACAACTTACCACCGCAAGTCCGCCTCGCTGTCTTTCACGAGTTTCTGTGATGAGCATAAATGAGGCCGACTCGAATGCTGCCCCAGCTGATGTGAATCTTGGTGAAATGTTGTCGGTCAACGTTCCGGCTGAAGCATTGACATTGCAGTCCTTGAATGCTAAATCTTATGTACTCCTGTCGGACATGTCATTGCCGACATAACGACCAATCAACCGGAAAATCTCCCAGGATTGGATGTGAACAAAAACTTAAATCAGCTGCCGTCCCAGGCACATATAGATGAAATTGATCGACCAACACAGACTATGCTGCCCGACTCCTTACCTGAAGTTTCCCAATCAAATATGTTGGGTGGTGTGGGCAGTGAGACTGTGGGAGAGGTGTCCTCAAATACAGCCCCACTCGATCTTGACCGAAATATAGCGGTATCTGCGGTAAAAGATCATCTACCTGTGCCACCTGCGCCACTGGCGTTGATCGAAATTGACACCGCCTCCTTTCTATCACTGTTTGATGTTACAGACACTGAACTTCTGGCTCTAAAACTACCAAATGGTTCAGGGAACCAAACAAACTTTTCCTTCGTCCCGCCTTTAAACAACGATTCTATAACCCGCCCTACAGACAGCAGAGTTGTTGCTGAGACTACGATGTCTCGAACTGAGGCAGACGTATGTGGAAGAGATGTTTCATGCCAGCTTGACTCCCTTCCACCAGCTCCCTCGTTGCCTTCTCTTCTGACGGGCCCTTCTACGAAAAACCACAAAAAAAGTCTTGGCATAGACTTAGCAGGACGCGAAGCGCGGCTAACGGAGAGGCTGACTGCAAATTATTAAGCAGTTAAAAGCAAATGAATACACAGCTTCTCTATGGCCCCACAGAATGTATCGCTCCCAACAAAAATGTTGTTGGCAAATAGCGAAAAAGGAGTGAAGTTCGCGCAAGATCCTAATGGCACGCTTAAATCTAGGACAAGTACACCCGATCGAAAAGAGTCTCAGAATATCCAAAATATTGATACAACTTTTAAAAGAAAAACACAATCAAGCTCCTCCAAGGAACCGACTGAGAACCTACGATTCCACTGCAGTAATAAAGTATTCCAGCAAGCTCAGCAAGCGACAGGAAATGAATGGTGCTCTAGCAGACATGATGAACAGTCAAATCTTGAATCTGAATCTGTTAATCACTCAAAAGAGAATTTATCGGTTGCAGCCGGAACTCAAATTCATAACAATGTCCTGGCGGCAACATCATTGGCCTTGATTCCTTTTATCAAACTCATGGAACAAGTAAACGAGACTGTGAAAGATCAAAATGCCTTGCTACACAATCTGACAAATAAAGTCTCGTCTTTGGAACAAAACAACGTTCACTTAATGTCTAGAGTTGAACGGGAAGCAGAAATCTCATTTCAATGGCAAAACCGCCTTGGAGACATTGCTATGAAGGACCACACAGACAAAAACGATCAAATGGAGGCGATTTTAGAAATCATGAAGTGATGTTGCCACTCATTCTCCAGAAATAAGACAGACATGGAACATCCCCCTAATGAGAGACCTCTATATCGCACAGAGAAATTAAATGCGAAAACAAGGGCAAAGATAGACCAATGTAGTTCGTCTGACATCCCTAAGCACATAACTGTCCCAGGAAAGAACTTAGAGATACCTGTACTGGATAAAGCAAACCGTGAAATCATTGTGATTGCTGACCCACATTTGACTTCTACAGCTGAAAAAGAGTCAAATGGTACTCTTGCAAACAAACCACACGAAGGGTCTGGATCAGACCAATGTAAAATCAATCCACTTGAAGCAATAGCGGTGGAAGTTCAACTCCCAAACCACGCAGCTGCACCGAGTTCCAAAGGACTCGTTACTTCCTTCGACATTTTTACTGGAACGGCAAAACTGTTTGTTCCTTCGATTACATCGAAACAAGGTGAAAAATCTATAAAAGTTCCAGCCAAAAAACAATCAACAAATAAGCAGCAAAATAAAACGAACAATGTCAGAAATAAAACAAAACAGTTTGTGAAAAATCTTTCAACTCCTCACAAGTTGGGCCTGTTCTCACGTAATACACCAAACGATAAACAGGATGATAATGAGTGTGTACCTGTTCGCAAGTCCATGCCGAAAGAAATAACTAAAATAAGTGTGGTAGACCCTCCTAATCCAAATAAAAGACGAAGACTGGATTCTAACACTAGCTCAAAGAAAACTGATGTAAGTGTTACTGACTTATGTGATCTGTCCACATATTCAGCCGAATCTGACGAATTGCAACAGTCAACACAAGAAGAAGAACTTCTCCGCTGGGCCATGAATCCTCCTCAAGGCCGGAGAAAAATCCACCAAACGGAAATACCTAACGAAGGAGAAAGAAAGAGAACTCGCTTAAATGCAAATCGAAATTGCCCAAACGAGGATTCACAAATCTACAGCAGAAAGGATGACAATGCTGTGGCTCAACAAAAAAAACTGACCTCTGTAAAATTAAATCCTTAGATGACGGCAGCCCAATGGCAAAAGCAAAAGCAATTGAATCCTAAAGAAATTGTGTCTGCGAAATCTAGACTGGAACAAAAACTATGGAGACTTAGGCTCGAGAATATTTTCCCAGATGCAAATGAAATGGACTTGAATCGCAGAAATGTAATGCAATTGCTACACAACTTTCCGTCACTGAGAACGAATACATCAACGAGGACTCTCTAGATATGGTCTATCTACATATCACTTCCCAGGCAGTAGAAAACACCTTGCTCGCTGCAAAAGACGAGCTGTCGTCATAAGGATTAGATCTGACATTGGAAACAAAACATCGAAGAGACAGCATCAGAAAAGCAGTGTCAGCTGCTGGCGAGCAAACCCATGAACAACGTCGTGAGGCGTTAAGGAAACAATTTAACATCCAAGAAAGAACAGCCAGTAACCAAAATATCTCCTCCCAACTTCTAACACAGACTCGCTCGAATAGAATTTAGCTATTGCAAACTAAGGAGGACGGAAATGGCCTTATATCATGGAACACTAGAGGTTTCCGGCACTTGTTCCAGAATTGCGACATCTCGATGAAAACCAACTTCGCAGTATGTCTCCAGGAAACATGGCTGCGGGAGGCGCCGTCTAGAGAAGGATATTCAATCATATTAAACCCGGCTGGGAAAAATCAATTCGGTCGACCGTTCTCTGGTCTTCTGACTATGATAAATAACGCAACAGGCTGGGAGATTTTAAAATCATTACTTGTTTGTGCAAGGATTAATCCTTCAAAACAGTCAGAGATCAAATGTACCATTCCATCATCTACTAATTCTCAACACCTATTGGAATTCAGACATGATATCCTCATCTCATTTCATTCAATCAATTACAAAATTGATCGATGATAACATGGAATTATGGTCTGACCTACAAGTCATATCATGCGGAGACCTGAATTTCTCGTGGTTTGATGAGAATTTGATAATGAAAAAATTCAAGCATCAAGCTTACTCGGCATGCAGAGGCTATCAATTTCACTCAGCCATGATTGCCAGGAACTGCCATATGCTCAACGGTCAAACCAAAGGTGATTGTCCTGCGAATATTACTTGGCAGCGTGATGGTTCAAGAAAAATCATTGACTACATTTGGCCATCAAATACAATACTAAATGAGATTCTACAGCTGAAGGTCTTGAAATCATCAAGCAGTGACCATAATCCACTTGAACTAACTCTAAAGGCATATTTCCCCAGAAATGAAGAGATCTTCAAACAACCAATTGAGGTGAATCAAAGAGGCAACAGACTAAAAATAAATAGCAAGCAATTGCGGAAATTAAACAAAATGATAACCTCAGAGGAGACCGCTTTATGCGACAAACTAAACTATCCTGCGTTGATAGTAGACTTTCAAATCAAGTTTAAACATCCAAATTGCTGCTCCTATCAAAAGAAATATGAATTTAGTACACTGGTGTCTCTTAAAAAAAAACAACTACGCCGTGATCTCAGGAAATTAAATAAAGTGTCAGATCCAAATAAATTGTTGCAAAGGAAACATCTAAAGACACAATATCGAAACTGGTTGAAATGCTTCAAAACGATGAGAGATCAAGAAAGAGGTGAACGAATTCTGAAGCTCATCATTTGCCACCAAACAAAGGACTTATGGAACATCATAGATAATAAAACAATATTCCAGCAGGCGAAGACCCATCATGGTATCTCTAAGGCCATTTGGGAACAGCACTTTGCCAAAGTTTTTGGGAGCAATGAACATCAGCTGAGCGACGAAAGACTTGATGAAGTCCAGTCTTGGAATGTAATCGAATCAAAAGAAGATTTATCAATAGCAATTCGACACTTAAAAAACTTGCGAGCCGCTGGACCTGATGGCCTTTCCAATGTCACACTGAAAGCAAAGAACGAGCTGTGGACAACCTTCACTTTCCACCTACTTCTAACAATTGCAGCAACAAAAATGATACCTAAATCTTGGAACTCAGCCATCATAGTTCCCATTTTCAAGAAAGGATGCACGACGATCCGGCAAACTATCGACCAATTGCCCTTTTAGAAATCCTGGGGAAGATATTTGCGTCTTTCCTACAACAGAAGTTGTCAAAGTGGGCTATGTGTTCTGGTCACTTCGACTTACGTCAGACAGGTCTTACCAAAGGCGTAGGAACAGAAGTGAACTTAACTATACTAAACCTGCTGAAATTAAATGCTTTACAACAAGGCAAGAATCTCTTTATTGCCTTTATTGATATGATACAGGCTTTTGACTCCTTAGATCAAACAAAATTGTGGAAAAAACTGACAAACTGGTCGTGTCCATCTGAATTACTGCAGCCGATAATGGCTCTCCACAAAGATACCTCAGTTAGAGTGCGAATCAACGAAGCAGGTGAGCTGACTGATAAAATTAGAATGAATAAAGGAGTCAAACAGGGTAACAGGGGTGCCCTTTAGCTGCCCTGCTATTCAAACCTTTCATATCTGATATATCTGAAGCATTTACACAGACACGCTGTTTCAGACAACAACAGCATTAGCTGGATAATATATGCAGACGACATTGTCCTATTAGATGCAACACCGATTGGACTCCAGAGACTGTTACATGCATTAGAAAGCTATCTATCAGACAATTCGCTGCAAATCAATGTAGAAAAAACAAAGGTCATGTCGATCGGAATTACATCCAAAAGATTAACAAAGAACTTTAGTCGGAACCTTGATGTACTTCAGATCCAACCTGTATCATCTATTAGATATCTGGGCATTGTTTATAACATCTCAATAAGAGAGCATGGGTGGATCTGCGACCTGAAACAACGTATGTTGACATTTCCATTACAAGGATCGAAGCTACATGCCGAATATGGGAAATTTACCCTCAAACCTGTACTAACCTTTGTAGGGGAGGACTGGCCGCGAGGCCCTCCTCACCTGCAGCCTTCTCCCCAGGTGAGGACCATGACTCGGTGGGCGTCCCCTCATGCCACCCGGGCCCAGGTGGAGGAGGGCTCACCCGCCGACGACATTGCCCACACGCATCCGTTCCCTGCATATACCAAAATTCAGTTAGGCCTAGAAGCCATCTTGTCTAGCAAACATGGCGTGAGTTCAGCACACTGTAACGAGGCCCCCACCTTTGGAGGGCCTTTCATGCATCTCTGCCGCCGCAGTAGCCCTGGTAGATCCGCTGCGAGCGCGTTCCCATGAGAAAGTCGGGTATGAGCTAACCCGAGATGCTAACACTGTAACATTTTATCGTTCACAATGTAATATTGCACCCCGCACGACCTGGTCCGCGAGGCCGGGGTGACGGGAAAAAAGCTGAAGCATCACTATCTGAAGAAAGTAGAAAATAATTCAAGTATTGGTATTAACGAACTACCTCTGTTTAAACAGATCCTGTAAACTGTGAATAAGCCATAAGGATGTAACGTTACATGATACCACCCCAGGTCTGGACTAGTGCTGCTATAACCACAGAGAAAGATGTCGACCAAACGTGTAGCCTTTATCTGTATAAGTGTTCTTTCAATTTTATGTAGAAACCTGAACTCATATATGTTTTCTTAATCACCCAAAGCGGCGAGCATCAATCTCTGTAGGCCATAACCTAGAACTACCTCGTGTAACGTCTAATGTACATAAAATAATCACACCATGTAGTAAAGATAATGTTAGGTAATGAAAAGGTACTCGGACCGACTGTATTAAAGAAATGTGTAACGAAATTGAAATATATATGTGTGTTTAAATAACATCAAAATAAGGCAGAACATTATAAAAGTTCTGCATTCAAAAGTTAGCAACGCACGAAGAAAAAACCTTTGTGAATATATGCAAGGCCATTCTCCCTCCCACCCTACCAAGCCTGCCAGATAAAGAAGCTAAGGCATGTGCCGCGCTCCCTCACCTCCCCCAACCAAGCTGGAGCCGCTTCAGAGAGTCAGAGGCCCCGGTACCGCACCCAAGGCCACAGCCCGCCACCTGTGTTATTTACAGCACGGTAATAAACCCACGTTTGAATCCACTGATCTACCAGCACCCTCTCGTAAATTCCACAACCCCCCCTAGACCACCCCAAGAATCATGACCCCGTGCAAAGACGACCCCCATCACTGGGACAAGACACAGAGACCCATTTATATAATAACTTCTAACGCGGCAGACAGACGTGTATCATTCGGCTCAGGCCCCGGAGCCCAGCCCCTCGACCTAAAATACCGGTCAATAGGACACAGGTAAATCTCACCCCAACCGATAACCACCGGACCTCTCACGAGGTGCATTCCTCATGTGTTGCGTTTATTTTATAAGACAAACTGCTGAGCGATTTATTGATGAACTTAGATGTCGTTTCTTGAATAACTGCAGTGTGCATGGCCTAGGGCAAACGAGTCAGGAAAGGTATTCATCTTTGTCACAGGCTGCCCCAGCATACCAACACCGCTCGGATGACCTCAAGCTGGCCTGCCAGGCCCAACCCAAACCCACGAGGCTGACCAGTGACGTCCTCACGCCAAGACCAACCACGCTGCAGCAACACCTATAGTTAGTCGACGCCACCCAATCCCAATTAACTTGTGCCCCCTATAGTGTGTAGGTTCTGATGACGTTTTTTGTATTAGAAATACGCCTGTTTTTGCTATTGTCAGACAGAGCGCTCTCGGAGGTTGCAGAGTTCTTTGCATGCCCTATTCTTTGGATAAACTCCCACTTACGCTCACCCGCACTCTGTCTTGGTCTTATTCCCATTACGGGAGAGTCCCTTATTGTCTCTCATTGCGGGGAGGATCGTGCTGAAATTGGGGGCGCTTCCTTTCAGTGGTGACCCCGATAGCGTGATATCTCCAAATTATTTTTCCTAACTCCTTTTTAACGACCCCCTTGTGGCACGAGAATCTCCGGTCGAGAAGGGATACGCACGGTGAGCCGGCTCCGGGAGGCTGCCCGCCAACGGCGACCGGCACAATAAGAAGTGCGCACTCAATGAGAAAGGGTACGGGATCCCGATTGGAAAAAAATCCCCTTTGAGTGCCGCTCGCCGGAGCCAGGGGCTGACCGTTGAGTTACCGGTGACACTGCCTGGACGGACCCAGTTTCGGAGACTATCGGTTCAAGACGGGCACGTGAGTACTGAGTGCGAGCGATCGTAAAGGGGAAGGGAGGGGAAATTGTGAACAGAAGAACGGGGACAGGTAGAGGAGAAGAATAACGGGGGTCTACTAAAGACGGGTCTTGAAACTTTCTTTATCTTTTCTTTGCATATGGCCATTAGGAGTAAGAAATAAGTGAAGTGGTAGAAGTGACGGAAACCTAGCTCCGAAAGGGGGTGGAAGGCGGCGCCGCATAGTGCTATCTAAACTAGTACTGGGAATATATGAAGAAGTAAGAAATAAGTTATTGGTGTCTGGCAAAGGGAGACACAGGGAATATTTTTTAGTGATTGCTACTCTCTCTATTTCTTTTTCCATTCCACGGGGCAGGGGGAGAAAGCGAAAAGGGTATAAGATAAATATACTTGTAGAAGAACTATAAAATAGGGAGCACATTTTGAGGAGTGGGGACCAAGTAGTGGCACGTACAGACGTGAACACAGTAACCTTAGCAGAAAAACAGGGACAGCTGGCCAGGGAGGAAAGGGAGGAAAAAAGACGAGGTGTGAGTGGAAAAGCATTGTGAAGGGTGCGCGCACCGTGTGAGTATTGGAGACGAACGGTTGACCGCGAGGTGGTGCCAGAGAGTGTTGACCATAACTAGTAATTGATCAGTTGCAAGTGAAATCACATGAGAGTGTATGGGAATGGGAAGGAGATGAGCTATGGTGAGTGAGAAAGGATTTGCGCAGTGAATAAAATTGGGTGATAATCTTTGAGACGTCCGCTCTTGTCTGTGCCATAAAGGTATACATACACATATCTACACCTAACTAAAAGTAAAGAAGGTGGACACGGCTGTGTTAGTGATTTAGAGTATGGGGGCAGAAACTCCCTTGTCACATATTTGTAAGAGCTTACCGGGATACGCTGAACGAATAAATAAATATCACGATCAATGGGTAACAGAATTGAAAGGGGAGGGTCTGCCCCAGATTTGGCCCGAGGGAGGGTCTTTTGACAAAAGCGTTCTTGATATGGTACGAGCATGCATTAGCCTCAAGTATAAGGGGAAACAATGGCAAAATAGGAAGGAGATATTAGACCTCTGGAGATTGTTTGAGGAAGTACCCCCACCCAAAGCTCCGGCACCAAATATTGATCTACCTTCCACCACAGATAATCCACTGATGATTCCAAGAGAGGAAAAGGAACAGCTAAGTACAGAACAACCTGCGGAGGTGATTAGTTTGTACCCGATATTACCTAAACCAGCCCCCGCAGCAGGATATAGCGACCCTACTTATGTGCCTCCCCCCACAACTGGTACACCACAAAGACCAACAGCCCCCCCGCCATACGAAAGCACCAGAGAGCGCGCCCAGGGAAGCACACAGAGGGTGGATATAGAGAAGCTAACGAGTGACTTAGAGTCGAGGCTTACTGTGGCAAGGGATGAACTCTCAAGAATAAAAGACATATGTGAGCGCACAGCGTGCGCCCCTACACAATCAGGACGCACGTCTAGAGCGTCGAGCGAAAGTAGACAAATTGAGGAAGGATGGAAAAAGGGGGAAATACTGTTCAGAATTGAGGAAGAGCCGACACGAATAATAGAGGTAGGAGCAGTAGAAGGGAGCATTGGTGATGTATCACGAGAGAGAGGGATCAGAGAGGACTTGTTATGTGATGTCAGAGGAGGGTTGGATGAGAGTGATAGGTTGAGTATGGCAGTGGGAGGGGAAAGCGAGGAGGTGGACGGTGCATGTTCGCTAGGGACTATAGACGACGAATGGATGGGACGACTAAGAAATAGGGTGGGGAAGATGGCGTCATTGGAGTCAGCAGCGACTAAGGAAAGGGAGGGTGCAACTGCAAAAGGGAAGTTACAACTTCCATTGATACACAGAGGGGGGGGAGACCAAACTATATACCATGGGCTCAGATGGATAAGGCTAATTTAATGAAATTATTGCCCCAGCTGTCAGGAGGGGCGAGCAAGTGGATATATGCATTTGAGAAACATACCGCCGGCATACCGTTGGCAGTAGGCGATGTGAAAAGCCTACTAGTAACCGCAGTAGGAGATCAAGCGGACAGAGTATGGGCTAAGGCTGGTTTCCCGGCCGTGACGTTAGACTGTGACCGCCATGATGGGGCTTCCTTTAATACAGTACGAGCAAGGGTGTGGGACGCACTGCGGGAGACATTCCCAGACACCCCTGATTTACAGTCAGTAATGCAATGTACAATGAATGACGGGGAGGATGCTATGGATTACATTCTCCGGGTGCAGGAGATGTGGAGAGCGGAAACGGGCACGCCCTGGCACCAATCCACATCTCTATTTTATTTTATCATTAAGAGAGGGCTCCCAAAAGAGGTGCAGAAGGCACTCGATAAAATAGCGGGCGTTGAGGCAAAGGGGTGGCCAGAGATCCAAAGTATAATAGTGCACCATTGCAAAAGGATCAAAGAGAGAGAGAGGGAAGTAGCACAGAAAAGGTTGGCAGACGAGGCAAAGTTGGTACAATCAAAGCTAGTGAAGGTTGCAGCAGCGGTAGCAGGGCTCCCACTCATGAGGGAGGGAGACGAAGGAGAGGAGGGGCAAATAGCAATACAAGGAAGAATAGCAGCAAATTGGGCAGGACAAGGACAACGACAGTGGACTGAGCAGGAGCAGAACGGAGGTCCAACGTGGCAAGAGTGGGCCCCAAGAGGGGGAAGAGGTGGGTACAGGGGCCGAAGAGGAGGACAAGGGTATGGAGGAATGGGAGGAAATGGGTGGCAGGGTCCCAGAGGTCCACAGGGGAGCTGCTGGAATTGTGGGAGATGGGGGCACTACTCAAGAGAGTGCAGGAGCAGACAAAACAACGGGTTCCAGGAGACAGAGCAGTACGGTCACCCCCACCCAGGAAGCCCCTACGGCCTCCCCATGGGACAATACCAGCAACCAGAAAATGTAGGACAAAGAAGTAACGCACAACTACACGGACATCAGTACAGAACACAAAACCACCCACAGAATAATGACAATATGCAATACACGCCAGGTAACACTTTCGCCACAGTAGCTAATGGAGCGCCTGCCCCCGCACCTTACAGCGGGGTGTCAGTAGTTTCGGGGAACATTTTTGATCAAGGGGGGGCAATGAGACACCCCGCATAGGACAGCCCACAGAGAGCACTTGCGTGTCCAGTACTATCTACGACCCACAATGCATCAGAGGAACCATTGATAGGAGCGCAGATAGGAGACAAGCAGTTCATATTCATGGTGGATTCGGGAGCGGAGAAATCATGCATTAGAGAGGGCCGGTTCCCGTTATCTAATAGAACGTTAGAGACGCAGGGGTTCTCTGGGGCTGTAATTGAAGTTCCTTACACAGAGGCATTGGATGTGACAGTGGGGGGTAAAACAGTGAAAGCACCCTTACTGTACTATGAACACTCTCCCATTAATTTGCTGGGGAGAGATCTCTTAAGCAAACTAAATATGACAATATCATTCACAGGGAGCGGTATCGTATGTTCGACGCCAGGCATATGCCCCCTCCGCATATTAGCAGTAATACACGGCCACACAATCATGCAAGAGATCAGAGGGTTACCAAGAAACGAGGAGATGTTTGTTGAGGGCATGAGAACATTGGCTCTCATAGTACCAGAACTAAAAAGGATGGATTGGAGGATTCCAGCCGAATTCCTATTCCGCCCCATAGCAAGCCCCGACACTGCTCCCGGGTCAGTGCTATCGTTGGATTTACACGCAGTACACGTGTCAGCAAACAGAATATGTGTGATTGGCGTTGACATGGAAGGATGTGAGTGGCGGACAGTACTGTGTACAAATGCAAATATCCCACTGAGGGAGCTCTCGGACGAGGAGCTATTTTCTGACACTGAGACAGATGGCGAAATAGTGATGGAACTAGCAATGCCGTGCGACATTGTAGTTACAGCCAGAAAAACTAAAGTTAAATTAATGGCAGTAGTAGGAGCACCACATACATTTTTTGATGATGACATGAGGTCAGTACCCACTAACCTATGGACAAATGGCCCCCACGATGTGGGGTTACTACATGGGGTTCAGCCTGTGGTAATAAAACTTAAACAGGGAGCAATCCTACCCCGGGTAAAACAATATCCATTGTCACGCGAAGCAGAAGAAGGGATCAGAGAGACAATAGATGCACTGCTAGCACAAGGAATAATAGTGCCCTCAAACTCCCCATGCAACACATGCATTTACCCGATTAAGAAGGCGAAGGGAGGTTCATGGAGGATGATACAAGATTTACGCCCACTCAATGATGTGATTCAGAAGGAGTTCCCTTTAGTCCCGAACCCAGCGACAATACTGTGCAACATTCCGAAAACGGCATCCCACTTCACAGTTATTGACTTGAAAAATGCATTTTTCTCGATTCCCTTAGCAGAAGAGAGCAGGTACTTAACAGCGTTTACACTAGGGGGGAGGAGGTTCGAACACTGCAGACTACCACAAGGATATTGCGAGAGCCCAAGCATATTCAACAGGGTACTACATGAAGATCTGGGGAATTTGTCTGTAGAAAGCACAGTGATTCAGTACGTTGATGATTTATTGGTTTGTGCACAAACTGAGGAGGAGTGTAGAAAGGACTCAATAACACTCCTGACATTATTGGCCAATAAAGGGTACAAGGTGGACAAGGGGAAGTTACAATACTGTCTGACAGAGGTCCTATACTTGGGACAGCTGATATCAAAGGATGGCAAGCGGATCATACCAGACAGGGCACAGGCGTTTAGAACAGTTGGGGAGCCCAAAACAGTAAAAGAGATGCAGAAATTTCTGGGTATGTGCAACTATTGCCGAGCATGGATATTGGATTATGCAGCGTACACAAGGCCCTTGTTACAGGCACTAAAAGAAGCACAGCAGGAAAACAAACACATAGAATGGACAGAAGAGATGAACACAGCATTTAACTCACTAAAAGAGCTGATATCAAGCGCTCCAGTACTGGCAAATCCAGATTATGGGCGCGAATTCTTCTTATTTTCACACTGCAAAGGAACACTGATGACAGCAGTACTGACACAAAAGACATCGTTAGGGCACAAACCACTGGCTTACTATAGTGGCACCCTGGACGCAGTAATGCAAGGTCATTTCGCGTGCGAGCAATCCCTAGCTGCAGCCGCGTTCGCTATTGAAAAAAGTGCCACGATAGTGATGGGCTGTCCTGTGACACTGTTTGTGGAACACTCACTCTTTGCAATATTAGAGCGATCAAAGAGCACATTGACGACACAGCGCGCCACAGCATATGAAATAATACTGTCCAGCGCAAACATCCACATAGTAAGATGTAAAACAGTGAACCCGGCCACATTCATCACAGAGGCGTGCACCGTAGAGGACATGCAGAACCACAACTGCGCTACGTACACAGGTGACGAAGGCCAGGATCAAGTGATTTTTGAGAATGCCCTGAACGAGGGAGAGGTGTATTTCGTGGACGGGTCAGCATCAATAGACATGGAGACAGGAGAGAAACATGTGGGTATGGCAGTTGTACGGTTAGAGGAGGATGAATACGAGACACTAGTGCAACACCGCCTCCCATCACACTATTCAGCCCAAGCAGCAGAACTAATAGCGCTAATAGAAGCATTGCATGCCGCCAAGGGGTGCGCAGTGACAATATATACAGACTCAGCATACATGACAACAACGGTACACGGCGGGTTGGCACGGTGGGGGCGGAGAGGGTTTCGACGAGCAGATGGAACACCGGTTCAGCATGCAGAATTATTGAAAGAACTGATTGAGGCCCTGCAAGACCCCACGGCAGTGGCCATCGTAAAATGCCAAGCCCACACCACAAATACAGATTTTATATCTTTGGGGAACGCGGCAGCAGACGCCGCTGCCAAAGAAGCTTCGTATTTACAGAAAGGTGAAGTAGGAGAGTACATGTTGCACCACACAGCAAGCCAAGAGGTCCCCACAGGATACAACATGATGCCCACACAGGAAATAATAGAGCTGCAAGAGGGAGCTAGTGCAGAAGAAAAATTGCTGTGGACTAAGAGGGGATGCAGCAAATCGCCGACTGATTTATTGTGGCGACAAAAAAGTTCAGGAAAAGTGGTAATGCCAGTTACATTGTTAGAAATAGCATTTCAACAACTACACTTTCCCGCACATAACGCAAAGCAACACATAATGGCGGACATACAAGAAGATTGGTTTGCACCTTGCCTCCATGAACACATCACACGGCTGGCTTTACAATGCACGACATGTCAGATTTACAACTCAGGTATGACATTGCGCACACTAAGAGGAACGATACCAAAACCAAATGGCCCATTCAGAGAGCTCCACATTGATTATGTAGACATGGGAGAAAGATGTAACGGGGCTCGCTACATGATTGTGGTTGTATGTCCATTTTCGAGGTGGGTGGAGGCAGGCCCCTGTGCGCTCCCTGATGCGAAGGGCGCCGCGAAGTTCCTAGTGCGGGAAGTATTCCCGCGCTGGGGGATTTGCGAAGTTATTCGCTCAGACAACGGCACGCATTTTGTTAATGAACTATTCAAGGAAGTGACTACGCTATTGGGAATAAAGCACAAATTATGTTCGATTTATCATCCTCAAAGTAATGGCGTAGTGGAAAAGATGAACGGTCTGTTAAAAAGCAGATTGTCAAAACTGTGTTTTTCCCTTAAAAAGACCTGGATGTACTGCCTGCCTTTGGCCCTGTTTGAGTTACGAAATCAGCCAAGTAAAGACCACCATTTGTCCCCGCATGAGATCGTCACGGGAAGGAGAATGCACACAGTGCATTCGCCTCTCCGTGAACGTTCTGATGCACACAGAAGTGCAGCGATATTGGGAGAGGAGTTCACAGAGTACTTGAAAAAACTGACACGGGCAGCGCGCGTAATTGCGAAGCAACTAGCCCCCCCCTCTACAAGAGAGGAAGGGAACACAACAGAAACAGAGACAATGCCTGAAAAACCATTACAACTAATGCCTGGGGACCTTATATATGTCAGAAGTTTTGTGCGAAGGTGGAATGCGCCACGTTTCCATGGCCCTTATGAGGTAGTGTTTTGCACACCCACAGCAGTAAAGGTGAAGGGCCTACGATACTGGGTGCATTTGACAGACGTACGCAGAGCCTATAGCACCGTGGAAAGTGAGGTACAGGACGAGGCACAGGCAACTGCGGACAATGAAGTTGTGCAGAATGAATGATGGGAATTTTGTGTGCATTAAGTGATGAACATTGAACGCGACTGGCGCACGACAAGTGTACTGAAATAAATATGTATATATATATATATATAATTTTTTACAACTTTTGAAGGTTTTTGTGGTTTTTTTTTGGTTTTGGAGAAGTTTTTTTTCTCTCGACTTTCCTTTTTATATATGAAATAATGTACGGATAGTAATGATTGTAAAGTTACCTTGTCTGTGGACACACCCCCTCCCTCACCCACTCCCATACTTTGTCGAAAAAATGTCACAACGTTATAAATGTTTACATGCTTGTACTTAATGCACTTTTATGTTTCAAACAGGATTTACTATGGCATCGAATGGGCAGCCTGCAACTAATAGATTTGTTAGATTTAGAGAAATGTTAGTAGATAGATTGACATATTCATACGAATGTGGTTTATCAATGTGTGTTATTGTGTTCTTCATCTCAATATTTTGCCTGGTGACATATTGGGTCATAGCGTTCATCTCTATCGAGATGAACGAGGGGGGAGGGGGGAGTAACACCACCCTTGCCCCTGGCACGAATTCAATTACAAGTATGAATATTAAAGAAGGTGATTTTTTGGTCTGGGATGGATCACACCTTGTATGGGGTTACTATACTGCACCACCCACTGCTGCCCCGTCACAATCAAGAGATAAAGATATGGAAAATGACACAATGTCCCTACCTGAAATATATAACAGCCCCACTACCCTTCCCGCCCCGATACAAAACAGCGATTTGTTGTTTATTGAGGAAAATGGAAAAGTAATTACGATGACAGAACACAAGTTCCTATATGAGGAATTGGAAAAGGGGGGTGGGAATGAGGAAGGGGGGCCTATTCTTTCACCTATCGAAACTAAAAGGTATAGGAGGAGGGAGAGAAGTAGGCGAAGAAGAGAGACAAGCAGGAGGGGGTATGATGAGTATTATGGGTTAGGATTAGACAAGATGGAAGACCCACGACACCCCCACCAAGCAAATAAATGGTATGCAGATATGAGTACAACAGCTAAACAGACAACCAATGAAAGCTGCTATGTCTGTTCGCTCATCCCCCATGCATCAGGTACACCCAAAGTGTTGTTGCCAAGAGAATTGCCCATTGTGGATGCCCAATGTCTCCTTCATCTCACACTGTGTAGAATAAAGAACACCTTCCAAGCACACGATGTCTCTTTCAAAATGATACAGGACAACAAAACGTGCTATTCAAAAGCGTCTGGAGTGGTCTGTCTTAAAGAACCTTTCTTTGCAATACAAGGGACGCTGTTTTCCGAAAACAAATGGAAAGATGAAGAAGTACTGTGCAAAGCGGAAGCACTGAGAGGTGTCCAACCGGACAAGCTGCGGTGGATGGAAAAAACGTGCTCGCCAATATGGAAAGAACACATCTCTAAACTAACATGGGTAACAGCGATGGAGAAACCCTTCAAGCTACAAAGTGAAATACAAAACGAACTATGTTTCAAGGGAGAAGGAAAAGTGGCAATGGGAACGAATAAAAACTGTAACAAAACTCTCACCATCCCAGACATGAAAAAAGGAACAGCAGCACTAATGGACACATACTGGGTATGCGGGAATCAGGCTTACTTGCACCTTCCCCAGGCATGGAGTGGCAGCTGCTCAATGGCCACTTTGCATTCGGCCCTAATGGTGATTCCAGAAAGTCACGTCGACGAAAATAAAAGGACGCAAGGAAACGTGAACAAGGATGCGACGTCTCCCACTACAAAAGCGCACCTCTATGTCCTGTCCTCCGGAGGGAAAGAAGAGGAGCTATCACGGAACAAGCGAGCATCGAACTACATATCACAAGCATCATCCGATTTATTGGCACAGATCCCAGACAGGTATCGCCTGTTCAGCTCCGTGGAAACATTTTTTGCCTCACTAGTTTCAAGTGTCCAAGCAAGAGCAAATGCAAAATGGCTCCAGATCACACGGTGGGAACTGATTCAGCTGGCCAATGACACTGAAGAAGGGTTCAACATAATAAAGGTGGAACTACGAGCTCTGCGACTAATGACCATGCAGAACAGGTATGTTCTGGACCTGCTAACAGCGATCGATGGAGGTGTTTGCCGAAAAATAGGAAGTGCGTGCTGCACGTTCGTACCTTCTGAAGACACAGAAAATGGGTCCCTGTCCCACGTCATTGAAGCAGTACATAACCTGGGAGAGAAGATGAAGCTGGAAGGTGGGGCTAAAGATAGCTCATGGTTCGACAATATCTTCTCCTGGGTTCCCTCATGGCTTGGAATGGCGATGAAGTTCGTGATACCAGTTGTGGTGGTCCTCCTCGTGGTGTTCTGCCTGTGCCAGGTGGGCCTCCGATGTTGTGCTAACGCAGTCCCTAACGGTGCAATGATGATGGTGACAATGGGCAACTCTGGTGGTACAATTAAGGCGACACAAGAAGTACATGTACAGACAGGAACAGATAACACTCCCAGGTACCAGTTAGTGCCTATGTACCGTGATAAGTACATAGTAGATAAACTTTGGCACACCACTATCAAAGAACCACGAGACGTGGAACTGGAATGGTATGAGGAGGTCTGGGTAGACTTGGAAGAAACTGGTGACTGTATATATTTAACATGTACACCAGATGAGTATGCTAGAAGAGGTGAGAGCTTGAGGGGGGTATGCAGAGCCTGGATGCCTAGAAAAGGAACACCTGCATGGGATGACGCAGTGATAGAGGAGCAAGAATGTAGAAGATTAGAAGAGCTAAAGAATTCGTTACTTTAGTAACAAAAGGGGGGAAATGTAGGGGAGGACTGGCCGCGAGGCCCTCCTCACCTGCAGCCTTCTCCCCAGGTGAGGACCATGACTCGGTGGGCGTCCCCTCATGCCACCCGGGCCCAGGTGGAGGAGGGCTCACCCGCCGACGACATTGCCCACACGCATCCGTTCCCTGCATATACCAAAATTCAGTTAGGCCTAGAAGCCATCTTGTCTAGCAAACATGGCGTGAGTTCAGCACACTGTAACGAGGCCCCCACCTTTGGAGGGCCTTTCATGCATCTCTGCCGCCGCAGTAGCCCTGGTAGATCCGCTGCGAGCGCGTTCCCATGAGAAAGTCGGGTATGAGCTAACCCGAGATGCTAACACTAACATTTTATCGTTCACAATGTAATATTGCACCCCGCACGACCTGGTCCGCGAGGCCGGGGTGACGGGAAAAAAGCTGAAGCATCACTATCTGAAGAAAGTAGAAAATAATTCAAGTATTGGTATTAACGAACTACCTCTGTTTAAACAGATCCTGTAAACTGTGAATAAGCCATAAGGATGTAACGTTACATGATACCACCCCAGGTCTGGACTAGTGCTGCTATAACCACAGAGAAAGATGTCGACCAAACGTGTAGCCTTTATCTGTATAAGTGTTCTTTCAATTTTATGTAGAAACCTGAACTCATATATGTTTTCTTAATCACCCAAAGCGGCGAGCATCAATCTCTGTAGGCCATAACCTAGAACTACCTCGTGTAACGTCTAATGTACATAAAATAATCACACCATGTAGTAAAGATAATGTTAGGTAATGAAAAGGTACTCGGACCGACTGTATTAAAGAAATGTGTAACGAAATTGAAATATATATGTGTGTTTAAATAACATCAAAATAAGGCAGAACATTATAAAAGTTCTGCATTCAAAAGTTAGCAACGCACGAGGAAAAAACCTTTGTGAATATATGCAAGGCCATTCTCCCTCCCACCCTACCAAGCCTGCCAGATAAAGAAGCTAAGGCATGTGCCGCGCTCCCTCACCTCCCCCAACCAAGCTGGAGCCGCTTCAGAGAGTCAGAGGCCCCGGTACCGCACCCAAGGCCACAGCCCGCCACCTGTGTTATTTACAGCACGGTAATAAACCCACGTTTGAATCCACTGATCTACCAGCACCCTCTCGTAAATTCCACAACCCCCCCTAGACCACCCCAAGAATCATGACCCCGTGCAAAGACGACCCCCATCACTGGGACAAGACACAGAGACCCATTTATATAATAACTTCTAACGCGGCAGACAGACGTGTATCATTCGGCTCAGGCCCCGGAGCCCAGCCCCTCGACCTAAAATACCGGTCAATAGGACACAGGTAAATCTCACCCCAACCGATAACCACCGGACCTCTCACGAGGTGCATTCCTCATGTGTTGCGTTTATTTTATAAGACAAACTGCTGAGCGATTTATTGATGAACTTAGATGTCGTTTCTTGAATAACTGCAGTGTGCATGGCCTAGGGCAAACGAGTCAGGAAAGGTATTCATCTTTGTCACAGGCTGCCCCAGCATACCAACACCGCTCGGATGACCTCAAGCTGGCCTGCCAGGCCCAACCCAAACCCACGAGGCTGAACAGTGACGTCCTCACGCCAAGACCAACCACGCTGCAGCAACACCTATAGTTAGTCGACGCCACCCAATCCCAATTAACTTGTGCCCCCTATAGTGTGTAGGTTCTGATGACGTTTTTTGTATTAGAAATACGCCTGTTTTTGCTATTGTCAGACAGAGCGCTCTCGGAGGTTGCAGAGTTCTTTGCATGCCCTATTCTTTGGATAAACTCCCACTTACGCTCACCCGCACTCTGTCTTGGTCTTATTCCCATTACGGGAGAGTCCCTTATTGTCTCTCATTGCGGGGAGGATCGTGCTGAAATTAGGGGCGCTTCCTTTCACCTTTTATACACAAAAGGTTATTCCCTCAATCACGTTTGGAGCTGAGGCTGGATGGAACCTAGATCATCATATATGGCCAACCTTTGAAGGTCTCTTCTGGAGATGCATTCTCAAACTACCAAAAGGTGTTTCAATGATTTCTATTAGACATGAACTCGGACTTGAATCAATGCATAACATAGTTGTCTGGAAATTTCTGGCCATGTTCCGAAAGATGTCACTAAAGGACCAGGCTCCGGCCTACAAAATTTTCGCAAATATGATCCATCAACAACACTGCAGCATTACACAAAATTGGACTAACGGTCTAAAACGGATTTTGGATACTGCAGATGTAACGTGGGAAACCTTGATAGACACTCCCCAAATTGCGAAACAAAAACTAAGGAAATGGAATTGGATAGAGAACTTAGAACGAAGAAATCTTCTATCTACGTCGATCAACCTAGGCTCTCTAACAAATTGTCTGGACCACCTACCAAGATACCTACAAAAATTCCCTTCAAGGAAACATCGTAATCAATTTCTGAGACTGCGGCTGAACGCACACACAACAAAGGAGATTCTATGGAGAAGAAAAGCCCCCAAAATTGTGAATAATCTTTGTAGGTTTTGTGAAATCACAGTCGAATCTGTAAAACACCTAGTCATTGAATGTCCAAAATGAAGGAACATCGAACGCGCTATTTGAGTGCCTTTGCTCCAATTGACGAGGACATGGACAAATGGTGGTACCATATACTATCTGGATCAAATGTGCTACTGACATGTGCAGTTTGCGATTTAGTGGAACATATTCTGAATGAGGGCCAGTGTCAATCAGAAAGATCCCCTTTCTTTTCTTCATTGAATGATTGTCATTGAAAGACTGTAATTTCCTTGTGTTGTCTTTGTTCTCTTGTTTTTCTTGTCCTCCTGTGGATTTATGTTTATATATGTGAAAGCAAGATCGTCTATTGTTTATTGTAATTGAAGTTTATTTGTAAACTAATTGTTACAATTAAAATTTAAAAAAACTAAAAAAACTATTGGAACATTTCCTCTCTCAGATACCTTTTCTGGTATTCATTACTTTTTTAAAGAAGTCTACTGCTATTTTGTCTTGCGCACTTTCGTCTAAGGAGTAGATCTAGTGAACTACATTTGTATATTTCACTTTAAGATATATGTTCACTTACTGTATATATATTCATGGGTGCCAGCTTTTGATTTTTTCGCTATGGGTGCAAAAGTACTAGGGCATATGTTATTTTTGCAGCTGGTCATTTGTTTCCCTTTTATGTTGTTGGCCGGAGGGCCTTATGAAGAATGGATGCGACACTGGAGGTTGGAAAACACGTCCTCTTTATTTCAATGCTTGACAGTAACTCCATTTTCCCTTCTCCCCCTCCCCGCTCCCACGTGGTCACTCACTCCTTTTTAAAGGGACAGTGCCGAGTAACATCAACCCCGGCAAATGTCCTAACATCCACTTAACATTCTTCTATGAGGCAAGGTGGTCTTCTGACGATCCGTCAGGGCCTCTCGCTTCTCGCCTCACCCATGAGTGGCTCTAGGGCGTCCACCGGCTCAGTCCCATGATGGCTTCCTTTGGGGGAACCCACGAGTCATCCCTAGCTTCTCGTGGTGGAGGATCAGGGTCTGGCTGTGGAGGTTCTTCCCCTTCTCGTTTGACAAACTTCTTAAACTGTGAGCTGTTTCTCGTAATTTCCTTTCCCGCATTCTCTGCTGTGGCCATGGCTCCTTTGATGGCTGTGACATTCAATGGCTGTGGGCCGAACCGCGCATCTGTCTTCTTGGAAATGTGTTGCTGCACCAACACCTCATCTCCCACCTGGAACTCCTTTGGCCTTGCCCCTCTCCTCATGTCAGTCTCTATTCAGGTTTTCTCCTTCCGCTCCTGGTCTCTTTGTATGACTTCAGGGTCACCTTCCTGATCAGTGATCGGGTGCCGCACGATATGGGTGCGCACCTCATATCGCATCATCATTTCAGCGGGTGCTCTGTTGGTGACCTTGTGGGGAGTATTTCTGTAGTCCCGAAGTAATCGGCACAGTGCCTGATGGGGGTCAGTGCCTTCGATGCGGGCCCTCTGCATCGTTTTCTTGAATGAGGCCATAAATTGCTCGGCGCCACCAGGAGGTGATCTCCTGATGGATGAACCCCATGTGATTTTCAAAAGAGGTAAACTCATTTCCGCTGAACGGGGGTCCATTGTCAGATTTGATGGTGTCAGGTATTCCCCATTCATTTAATACTTCTTCAAATGTTGCAGCCACTTGGGTGAATGCAGTGGTTGCTACCTTCTTGACTATGGAGAACCTTGAGTGTTCATCTATGAACAGGAGGAAGTATTCTCCTAATTCCATGGACCCATAAAAGTTAACAGCAACCCTTTCCCAGGGCCTTCCGGGAATGTGCGTTTGCTGTATTGGGACCGGTGGCTCTGCTCTGGCTGTACACTGGAATGCTATGCAGTTTTTCACCCATTTTTCTACCATGGAGTCTAGAAACGGTTACCATACATGACAGCAGAGTTGGCGCTTGGTGTTGTCGGCGCCTCTGTGTCCCTTGTGCACTGTCTTTAGTAGCTCTGCTTTGAGTGCTGCAGGAATTACTAGCCAGCATCCTCTCAGTAGCATTGTGTGATCTTTCATGGCTAGTTCTGTATGTATCTTGGCCAGTCGGTTCATCTCTTCCTTGCATACACCTGGGTGGTTTAGAACAGCTTGTCGGTACCCTCTCCATTTGTTATTTTCAGTAAGGCTGATTGCTAACACCAAGGAGGGGGTCTGTTGCGGACGTGTTTGCTACCATTTGCAGTGTTACTGCTGGCGGAAGCGCGTTCGAGACCACATAGTTTGTGTATTCTGCGTTGCCTGCTCTGGATGTGGGTTTGCCTGCAGGGTGGCATGACGGGTAGTCCGCTGGGTTGTTTTCGCCCCCTGGCCTGTGAATGATGTTCAAATCATACTCTTGCAGTCTGATGCCCCAGCGTTCTATTCTCGGAGGCATTTTGGTGTGGCGATTGCCAAACAAAGACAGCAGGGCCTGGTGATCAGTGATCAGTGAACGTTTTCCCCTATGATAAGTTGTGAAAATGTTCACAGGCCCAGACTGCTGCCAGGCTTTCTTTCTCAGCCTGGGAGTAGGCCGATTCCGGTAGTCCTAAGGCACGGCTTGCATAGGCGACTATGTGCCTGGGGTGCATGTCTTCTCCACTGGTTTGGGCTAGTATTGCCTCAAGTCTGACTGAGCTCGCGTCCACGCCGATTTTGGTGTGCCAGGCAGGGTCGAAATACGCAAGACGACGGACCTCCGCCAGTGAGGTTTTTATGGTGTCAAACGCCTCTTGGCACTCGGTAGACCACCTGAATTCCATGTCTTTCTGTAGGAGCCATCGTAGTGGTTCCATGATGGAAGTATAGTGGGAGATATAGTGGGCGCAGTACCCAGCCATTCCTAAAAATGAGCGGATGTCTGCCACTTGTGTGGGTTCTTGCAGATCGTGTGGACCTTTTCAGGGTGTGGCGTCATTCCGTCTGCGGAGAAGATATGTCCAAAGAATTTCAGCTTTGTTTCACTGAATCAGCATTGAGGGTTAGGCCCGCCTCTTGGATGGCTTCGCAGGTTGCTAGCAGTGCGTCATGTTCTTCACATGTTTTGCCGAAAACAAGAATGTCATCAATGTAGTTCAGTGCCCCTCGCACCGGCCTGATTACTTGTCTTATTGCCTCCTGAAAAATCTCAGCCATCGATGAGATGCCAAAGTTAAGGCCTCTGTAGCGAAACAGGCCATCGTGGGTGGGGAAGGTGGTGATGCCTCTCGAGTCAGGGTGTAGTTCCATCTGGTGGTAACCCCGATTGAGGTCCAGTTTGGAAAACAGTACGGGCCTATTAAGCTGGACTATCATGTCCTCAATTCGGGGACCTGGATGCCGCTCTCTCTGGATGGTGGTGTTGGCCATTCGCATGTCTACGCATAGTCTCAAGTACCCCCCTTCTTTGGGCACAATCGCCAAGTGCTAAAACCACAGAGTCATACCGGGTGCCGGTTCAATTATGCTAGCGTTGACCAGCTGATAAAGCTCTTCTGAGTCCCCCACCTTGTTAGGCAGAAACCTGTGCAGTTCCCTCTGGGACCACTGCAAAAGATTTAAGACTGCAGGTGTTTGGCAGTAAACCCACTTGGTAGCAGTCTGCACCACACAGATTCACTTGGTAGCTGTGGCTGAGCAGTCAGACCTCCCTCAAGAAGAGTTAGGCAGTATACAGAGTATTCACAATAGGTCAAAAGAACACAGTAGAACAAGCAAACACTGAGCAGAGCTTGGTGTAAAAGAGATATAATTATTTATTGAAAACCACTTCTAATAAAACACACAGGCACTAATTTTAAGCAGTTCAAAAACACGGTCACTAAAAAGATATACACTCCCTTAAAAGAATATTAGACAAGTCTTAAGTAAAGCCCCACTTATTTTCAGACAGCGGTGAGCACTAAACGCAGATGGCACTCTAATAATTTGTTTTAAAAGGGAGAGAAAAGCAGAGTATACATTGAAACAGATCCCAACACTTTCACAAGAACACAACAAGAGAGGAAGGCAGAGTCAAACCGTGAAGTTAGAGTTCAGAAGGCCAGATCCACTTTAAGAGGATCAGAACAAAATGTGTCCAAGGTCACACGGTTGAAAAGTGCACAAAAGTCTCGAAAAGGTTCAGAAAGAGTTGGACCAAATGAAAGGGACCAGTTAGATGGTCAAGGCGGCCAGCCCAGTCCAGAAGGTTAAGGGATTATTATTACCTTGTAGCAATCTTTAGAAAGGGAGGCCTGGCGGACACAGTACCTTAAAGTGGTGAGAATATTCCAGCGGGGGCAGTTGTTCCTGGCAGCGGATGCAAGTCAGTGCTTCATCCGGGGGAAAGAGAGGATCTCGTCGGGGAGGAAGACGGGAGTCCGTTGCACTGCCAGGGAAGAAACCAGCCGCGGAGTTCTCAGTTAAAAGTAGCAGTCCTTTAGTTCGCAGTCCAGTGGTAAGTGGCTATCCGGTTGCCAGGGTGCTTGGCACGGGCAATTCGACCACAAGACGTCCTGGGATGCGAGAAAAAGAAGGTAAACTGGTTGTGCCCACTAGTCAGGGGAAGAAGACTCTCCAGCTCTGTCGTCGGGAAGTGGTGAGTCGGTTCCGCAGGGCTCCACCGGGGGTGTCGTCGTAGCAGGTCTGCTCAGCGTCTCCCTCGTCGGATTCTCAGGTCCTGTAGTGACCTCTGAAGTTCCAGTCCCCAAAGCCCTGCTTTTATGCAGCACACCCCCATTCACTCAGCCTAGCTGTCAATCAAACATGCTAAGTGAGTGCGACTTGAGTTACCAAGGTAACTCAGTCCAGGGTGCCTAAACCCCCTCCCACACCCCCTGTGGTACCCAGACAAGAGTGGCACCACTTTTGGAGGCTTCTGTGGAGAAGCCCGCCAAAAGTCGAACAAAGGGCTCGACTTGGGTTAGAGTCACAGAAGAGAACACAAACGCCATTTTAGGATCGAGTCCTGGCAAAAAATACCAACCGGCGAATTGATGTTAAATAAATAAACCGGCGGTATGTTCGAGGCTATGAGAATTAAATAATTAAAGTTGGTAGCCTCGAACAATGGGAAAATCCCATAGGGATATATTCGCGGTCGAATATAAAAAGTAGTATCCACTGCCACCAGCCAAAACTCAATCAGGGGGGACGGAGACGTGCCCCCTGAACTAACAGACCCTGTGGCAATCGAATTGCCCCGACCAGTACGTCCACAATATGATGGTTTGTACTGGTTTCTGTTCATAATTTGGGACTAGTAAAGCCAATGGGGACTTTACATGCCCTGGGAGACAGTAGTCAGTCCCAGGGTATGGAGTCTATGGTGTGGTGTCACTGCACGGAGGGTGCTGTGTAACTCACATAGTAACAACACATGAGACCCTATGGAGTAAAACACATTAACAGTCAAAGGAACACCATAAATCATGTCCAAGAGTGGGAGAAAAAGAGTCTCACTCTTGGCAGGAGAAAAAAAACAAACTCCAGAAATCCACCAAAGCTGCTGGGGGACTCACTAGGTTAGGAAATTCAGCCTAAACAGAGAATTCTCGCTAACACTCTCCCTCCTCCCCCCCCGCAGACTAAGGGACAGGAGGATTTAATCCACTCCTGGATGAATCTCATACCTCTAGTCGATGACATACATCCTAGATAGACCATCAGCATTTTGGTGGCGACACCCTGACCTGTGCTCAATGGTGAAATCAAACCCTTGCAGGCAGATTGACCATCTCAATAGTTTTGGGTTTTCCCCTTTTTCATTTGCATTAACCATCTCAAGGGTTGGTGGTCCATCTGAATGACAAAAGTAGAACCATACAAGTATGGCCTAAACTTCTTCAGAGCCCACACAATAGCAAAACACTCTCGTTCAATGGTTGCCCACCTTGTTTCAGGATCCTTCAGTTTTCTACTGATGAAGCAAATGGGGTGGTGCTCCCTACCTTTCCCATCCAGTTGACTGAGGACTGCACCTATTCCTACATTTGAAGCATCTGTTTGCACAATGAAAGTTTGGTGATAGTCAGGAGCTCTGAGTACTGGGGCTTGGCAAAGAGCCTTTTTCAGGGTTTCAAAGGCCTGATTGCATTCCTCATTCCACCTAACCTTTTTAGGGAATTTAGGAGAGGAGATGACATTCAGTGGAGAAGCTATGGACCCATAGTTCTCAATGAAATTCCTGTAATACCCAGTGAGACCTAAGAAGGCTCTCACCTGGGTCTGAGTAGTAGGTGTTGTCCAATTTTGCACAGCTTCAATCTTACTGGGCAAAGGCCTTATTTCTCCACCTCCTACCTCATGTCCAAGGTAGACCACTTTACTCGGCCCAATCTGACATTTACTTGCCTTTATGGTCAGATTGGCCTTTCCAGGAGCCTGCAAAACATATCTCAGATGGTCCACATGTTCTTCTCAGGAATTGCTGAACACTGCTATGTCATCCAAGTATACCATGCAGAAGTCCTCCATCCCATTCAGAACCTGGTTTACCATCCTTTGAAATGTAGCAGGTGCATTTATCAATCCAAAAGGCATAACCTTAAACTGGTATAAGCCAACTGGGGTAGAAAATGCAGTTTTCTCCTTGGCATGGTCTGTCAGGGCTATTTGCCAATAGCCTGACGTCAAGTCAAATGTGCTGAGGAACTTGGCTGCACCAAGTCTATCCACCAACTCATCTGTCCTTGGCAAAGGGTGGGCATCAGTCTTAGTGACTGCATTAAGAGCTCGGCAATCCACACAGAATCTAAGTTCCTTAGATCCTGCCTTTGGTACTAACACAACTGGGCTAGAGCATGGACTAGTAGAGGGCTCTATTACCCCGAGATCAAGCATCTTGCTGACCTCACCTTTGATGTGGGCTCTTACATTCTCTGACATTCGATATCCTCTGCTTTTGACTGGCAGACAGTCACCAGTGAGTATGTCATGCTGTCCCCAAGGGGTCAAGCCTGGTGAAAGTGAGAACAGGGAGGCAAACTGATTTAACATAAATTTGCACTCTTCCTGTTGCTCAGGTGTCAGGTTTGAAGAGAGATTTACTCCTTCAATCTTTTCGTCTAAGGGTAAGCCTCTGAGGAGATCAGGAAGAGCTTCACTCTCTTCTTCTTCCTCTGATGATGCTAGAAGCAAAGCTCCTACATCAGGTCTGGAGACATACGCTTTTAGTCTGTTGGTGTGGAAGACTGTTGGAGCCTCCTTGGGATTGCCCAAGTCCACCAGATAGATGACCTCTCCAAGTTTACCCACAACCTTGAAGGGTCCCATCCATTTGTCTTGCAAGGCCCTCTGCCTTGTTGGAATCATAACGAGAACTAGCTGGTCCTGAGTAAACTCAACCATGATAGCCTTTTGGTCATGCGAGTGCTTGACTAGTGCTTGTCCAGCTTTCAAGTTATCACTTGCTTCTGCCATCATTTGTGACATTCTCCTTCGGAGACCTATCACATAGTCACTCTGACTGGCTTGGGGGAAGGAGCACTCTCAAACCCCTCCTTGATCAGGGCCAATGGACCTCTGACCGGATGACCATAAAGAAGTTCAAAGGGAGAATAACCTACTCCCCCCTGAGGGACTTCTCTATAAGCAAAGAGAAGGCATGGCAGTAGAAGGTCCCACTTTCTTTTAAGGGGGTCCTCTAAAGCACCTATCATGCTCTTCATGGTTCTGTTGAACCTTTCAACCAGCCCATTTGTCTGAGGGTGGGATGCGGTTGAGAACTTGTAAGTAACTCTGCAGGTTTTCCACATGGCTTTCATGTAGTGGGACATAAAATTCGACCCCCTGTCAGAGATTACTTCCTTAGGAAACCCAACCCTGGTAAAAATACCAAGGAGGGCCTTAGCCACAGCGGGAGCTGCAACAGTCCTCATAGGAATTGCCTCAGGTTACCTAGTAGCATGGTCTACTACAACAAGGATAAACCTGTTGCCTGAGGAGGTTGGAGGATCAAGGGGACCAACAATGTCGCTCCCTACTCTCTCAAATGGGACTCCCACTACAGGGGGATGCACTAAAGGTGCCACATTCTTGGAGCCAACCTTACCAGAGGTCTGGCAGGTGTGGCAGCTCCTGCAGTACTTATCTACTTCAGCCCCCATCTTTGGCCAATAAAAGTAGAGTGAGAGCCTTTCCTTAGTCTTCTTGAAACTCAAGTGACCAGCCAAAGGAATCTCATGGGCTAACTGCAAGAACTGTGGTCTGTTCTCTTGGGGTACTACAAGTCGTTTGTTGTCCCCAGGTGCAGACTCCGTTGGTTCACTGTAGAAGAGGCCATCCTCCCAGAGTAACCTATATTTCCCAGGCTCTTGCCCTTCAGCCTGAGCATCTGTCTGGTGGCGAAGACCTTCCAGAGTTGGACATTCTCTCTGTCCCTTACTGAAGTCTGCCCTGTTGGATCCACCTTCTGCCAGTAAAGACTGCAGCTCAGGATGGTCAACAGGATCCAGATCTCCAATGAGTTCCTGGCCTTCCACTAGCTCTTCTTCAGAGTCTAGTTCAACCACACAGGGTTGTACCTCCCTCTCAGCCTCAGCCGGAGGGGGAGTTACTGGTGTAACTTTGGACAACCTCGGGGAAGTCCTTGTTGGCTGCACTGGAGTGCTGGCTGTGAGGTTCTTTTTAGAAGTTTTAGCTTTCCCTTTTCCTTCTAGTTTCTTAGAGGCAGCAGCTGACATCTCCAGTGGAGCAGGAGTGATCTCTTTCTTCATCATCTCCTTGGGAGTACCTCTCATGGTTCTCTCCCTTGCAGGTCTGGTGATCTCCTGTAACCTTTTACTAGGAGGTCTGGGGGTATGTGACACTACTCCAAGAGTGTTTAAGTCATTACCCAGCAGAACCCTTCCTGGCACCTCACTTTGAATGCTGACAGGCATCTTCACAGTCATGTCATTACACTGGATGAGAACTGGTAATTGGGGAAGAATCTGCACAGGCCCTCCAGCTAACTTGATGAGGCGTTTGGGTGCCTTAGCAACATCCTCAGCCTGAAACAACGATTTGTCCACCACAGTTATGCTGGCCCCAGTGCCCCTAATGGCAGGAGTCTCCTGACCATTCACCTGGACACTGTCCTTATAATACTCTTTAGTATTATCTGGGATAGAATTATAGACATCTAAGTTCTGTTGTTCCCACAAACCCAGAGACACTAAAGAAACACTGGCTGAGACTCCAATGGGTTCATCAGCCAGTAATAGAAAGTTTCCACTTGCCATTTGTCTATCCTCCTCTGGAGCGAAGGATAAGGAGACAAGCTGGACCCCTGAAGGTTTACCCTTACATCTGGGATCTCCTTTCACATGGTCAGTTGAGCCACAAACAGAGCATTTACCAAATACTTTCTGGAATGGTGGCTTGTTCTGACCTCCTTCTGGTTTGGCACCAGAAGGTACACTAGCAAGCCTGATTTGCTTCCCCTTGTGGCTTACCCTTTTGGTTTTGTTTGGGGCCCTCTTTGGAATTGGAATTATTAGAATTCTCTTTGAAGTCCTTTTTTGGCTGTTTTCCCTCATCCTTTTTCTGAGTAGCCCCAGAATCCTTGTGAGTGGCCCTGTTGGCAACCCACAAGTCAGCAGCCTTAGCTAACTTCCTGGAATCCAATTCCTTTGAATCAGCCAAGTGCTGTCTGAGCTCAGGAGAGCAGGCATCATAAATTGACTCCAACATTACAAGATTCTTCATTCCTTCATAAGTGTTAACTCTGTAACCCTTAATCCATCCCTCTAAGTTTTTCAAACTTTCACTCACCCAGGTAGCCCAAGGGGTACCATCATGCTTTTTGAGGGTCCTAAACCTCTTAAGGTACTGGGAAGGGGTCTTCCCAAATCTAGCTATCAAAGCTAGTTTCACACATTCATAATCCTTCTTATCCACCTCCCCCAACTCCATTACCACATCAGTTGCAACAGGGGGAAGCCTAGAGAACAACCAGGGAAGTAACTCATTCCCTGTGATGTCCTGGAGCCCATGATTATACTCAAACATTTTTGACCAATCCAACACATCCAACTTAGGTTCATACATACCCACTAATTCCTTAGGCATCCGGGATCTTTTGGGACTGGAACTCCTAGAGGGAACCAGAGGAGAGAGAAGCATTTTCCACAGACAACTTCTTCATTTCTAGTTCATGATTAAGCTCTATTTCTCTGAGTCTTAACTCAGCTTGCTTCTGCTCAGCCTGGGCATTCATTCTTCTGAACTCTAGCTCTTGGTTTCTTTATGATTGAGCAATAAAACGTTTGTGCTCTAATTCAAGCTTCATTTTTCAAGTTCAAAATAAGCAGGGTTACATGTAGGACCTGGTATAGGCCCAGTAGGTACAGTAGGTAAGGCAGACAGAGGCTCAGAGTGGCTAACTTCATTAGGTTCACTTTCCTCTTCTGACTCATTATCAAGACTTTGATTTAGATCAATACCATCACTGTTTTCTACATTTGCTGGTGGGGGGGGGGGGGGGGGGTATATTCCTCTGTACCACCCAGACTTTGGTTTTCTAACAATCTTTCTATAAGTTCCATTTTCCTGCCCTTCTCAGAGAGATTCTTATGTCTACACAATACTTTTAAGCAATCAGCAGTTCTGGTAGATAATAATTATAGGGTATAACTCTCCATAGCAGACATAGTTAGAAAATAAGCTTTTTAGTGCTAAGCTTTGTGGTTAGTTGTCCTAAAGTGTTCAAAAAGCGCTCTAAAGTGTATACTCAATACAAATCCCACCGCTGTACACCAGTGTTAGGCAGAAACCTGTGCAGTTCCCTCTGGGACCACTGCAAAAGATTTAAGACTACAGGTGTTTGGCAGTAAACCCACTTGGTAGCAGTCTGTACCACACAGATTCACTTGGTAGCTGTGGCTGAGCAGTCAGACTTCCCTCAAGAAGAGTTAGGCAGTATACAGAGTATTCACAATAGGTCAAAAGAACACAGTAGACCAAGCAAACACTGACCAGAACTTGGTGTAAAAGAGATATAATTATTTATTTAAAACCACATCTAATAATAATCAAGGTAACTCGGTCCAGGCTGCCTAAACCCCTCCCACACCCCCTGTGGTACCCAGACAGAGTGGCACCACTTTTGGAGGCTTCTGTGGAGAAGCCCGCCAAAAAGTGGAACAAAGGGCTCGACTTGGGTTGGAGTCGCAGAAGAGAACACAAACGCCATTTTAGAATAGAGTCTTGGCAAAAAATACCAACCGGAGAATGAATATTAATTAAATAAACCGGTGGTATGTTCGAGGCTATGAGAATTAAATAATTAAAGTTGGTAGCCTCAAACAATGGGAAAATCCCATAGGAAAATATTTGCGGTCGAATATAAAAAGTAGTTTCCACTGCCACCAGCCAAAACTCGATCCGGGGGGACAGAGATGTGCCCCCTCGACTAACAGACCCCGGGGCAATCGAATTGCCCCGACCAGTACGTCCACAATATGATGGTTTGTACTGGTTCTGTTAATAATTTGGGACTAGTAAAGCCAATGGTGACTTTACATGCCCTGGGAGACAGTAGTCAGTCCCAGGGTATGGAGTCTATGGTGGGGTGTCACTATGACACCCCTGTGTCATTGCACAGAGGGTGCTGTGTAACACACATAGTAAAAACACATGAGACCCTATGGAGTAAAGGACCCCATAGCCCATAAATCTTGTCCAAGAGTGGGAGAAAAAGAGTCTCACTCTTGGCAGGAGAAAAAAAATAAACTCCAGAAATCCAGCAAAGCTGCTGGGGGGACTCACTAGGTTAGGAAATTCAGCCTAAACAGAGAATTCTCCCTAACACACCTGTAGGTGGAATCCAGCCCTCCTGGGATGTTGGGGAATGGGTCAGACTCTCTCGTCAACGTGCAATTTGATGGGGGGGTCCTTTCAGCTTGCCCAGCCCTTTGCAGAGGAGCAGGAATTTTCATCATGATTGTTTCTTATGTGATAGGGTTGACTGGCTGAGGGTCTCCCCTCACCATGTAGACATGTTCCTGGTAATTACTCCATGGCGCGGCTGTTTGTGTCACGTCCCCTTCACGGAAGTAAATGTCTGAGTCTTAAGCAGGACGCAGTGTGGTAGCTTAATAGGCACTGACCTTTCGTGGGGCTTCGGACAACATGAATGACTGTGGCTATGGTGAGCCTATTGTGCATGAGGTGGTGCTTAAAGTGTCCAATATAGTGGAGAGGGAGGTCTGCCACCCATGGGAAAATCGTTGCCACTGTTTTGGCTAGTTTTAGTCATTCCGGTATCTGCAGGAACTCCTGTTCCCCCATAATATTAACAGTGGATCCTGAGTCGACTAGGAAACAGAACTGTCTGTCGCTGATGTTAATGGGAATCCTGGGCGCTTCTTTTGCTTCTCTGTCATCAGCCCTCATTACGAGTTCGGCGGCATGGCTGCCGCCGAACTCGCGTCCTTCCCCATTCCCATTTCAGCCCCTAGAGGGCTGAATGGGAATGGGAGAAGGAGCAAACAACGGGCCATTACGAGTTGGCCCGTTGTTTGCTCCCTCTTCCCCTCGTGGGACCCGGTAAGCATGCCTGGTTTGACCAGGCATTGCTTCCTGGGTCCCACGAGGGGACCTCGTAATGAGGTGGTACGGGGTAAACGGCGCCGGCACCTTTTACGGCGCTGTTTACCCCGTACCGCCAGGGTCGTAATGAGGCCCATCAAGTATGAGGTTGACGTACTCATCTTGCACGCACTGGTCATAGTCCTCTCTTCTGAAGGAAGCCCCTTTTTGTTGTTGCCGGTCGTGCCACTGGTGTGGCTGAGGTGGTCCATCATACTCCTCTCCGTGGAGTGAGCTTTGGTCATACAGATCAGAATCTTGTGGGTAGTCGTCATGATTAAACTCCTCTATCGCTCTGACGTAGCGTCTTGGCCCTTGTTGGTGTGGTCTGGACTGGAGTGGAGTGGAATGTTCTGGAAGTTACAGCTGTACATCCTTAGTTTGCGGTTGCATTCTCGGCATGGGGAAAGGTCTGCCTTCTCTGCAGACGGATTGGAAATGTACATCTCTTCCACAGTTACCACCCCCTTTGAGAGAGAGCTGGGCACATCCCTAACTGAGGAAACACCATTCCACAGCGGCAGCACTGCCTTTGCGGTCTTGGGTTGTTCAGGTTTCACCCATCTTGTGGTGACGCCCCCTTGTCTGCAGTATGTTGGATGGCCGCAATTAGTTCAGTTTTGTCAGGCTTAGTGTTGCTGTTCCCCGATATGGACGCCGCCTGCACGTCCACCCTTTCGATTATTCTCGCCATTTCGCTTACTTCATCTTTTGTGAGTGGCTTCTTCAGTAGTTGTTTTTTCAGTGGTTGGGATAGGCACCCTTCAATCACTCTGTTTTATAGCCTCATCCAGAGAGAAGACATGGAATTGGCAGTGCACTGTTACACTCACCTGGTTTCCATAGGGGCGCCGAACTAAGCTGGACTGCGGCGGTCTCCACCAGTGTGACTCGTAGCGAAGTGATGAGTGACTGCACCTGCCCCTTTAGTTTCTTCTGTCTGGCACGAAGAAAGATTTGCCTAAAATGGTGAAAGTGATAAATTAACTAGCCGTAAGGAGAAGGGCCAACTTCCACTTCTGTGACCTCCCAATGTCCCTTCACTTTGTCTCACCTTAATGTTATGAAGGATGGGTTCTCTATCCTGTGACTGTATGCAGGGGTGCATCGAGATTCAGAAATCCAGTTAACTTAACTGATCCTGTAGCCTTATAGCATAGTTCCATACAACAATGACTCTGAGGTAAGTCTTTATGCCAATCCTAAATAGCGTCAAATGCTTTAGAGTTCTGGTTGTCTTAAAGTTCCCTCTTGTACCTTTCTTTGCAGATTCCCCTTTGTGGTACCCCGAAGAAAGGCGAATCCCTTTCGGATAAGATGAGGTAATTCCAAGGTAAGTTTCAATACTTGCACGATTCAAAAATATCTAACAAGTGATATTGTTCTTTCGTGCTATTTGCTGTCCCCTTTTATTTCTGCAGGTGGGGCGCCGCCGGAGCGAAGGTCGTGTAATGGTGACTCGCGGAACCGCAAGGGAATACTGCTTCTGGTGAGTATTATGCGGTGCAAGATTTGAATGCCCTTTAGCGAAACGCAGCTCACCTGTTGTGTTCTTTCCTTGTTCTGCAGATGCGGCTGCACCGGGACGGTGATCGCGTGAGAATGCCTCGTTGGATCGCATGGAAATACAGCACTTAGGGGAGTATCACGCTGCGCTATGCTAATTGTCTTGAAGCTGGTTCTTACGTAGCGCGGTTAACTGATGTTCCTTTTTTTGCAGATGCGGAGACTCCCTAGTGATGGCGATGGAGTATCAGGGTAAACTGTTGTTCTAATCTGTAATCTCTCTTTCCTTTGCAGGCACGGATCGTGATGACCAGGACGGGCGTGGCTGAAGACAGGACTGGAGCTGCAGGCACGGTGAGCGTTATGCTGCAGGAGTGCAGAATAACGCGAAGCGTGTTCTGTTCTTCGGGCGTGGTTTAAATAGCTTCCCAGAAGTAGTTCCCAGGTAAAGTAGTCCCTGCACCACACCTTATCAAATAGTCCCCAGATAAAGTAGTCCCTTCAACCAACCTCAGAATGGATTGTAAATGGTTCTGTTACTAGATAACCTGTCTTGCCTGAAAAGGCAGTATGAGCCTGGCGCCAGGACTGAGTCCAGGAACCCCTGAGGCAATCCTTTGGGGCCTTAAAGGTCCCCATGGGTGCCAGTACTCTGGGCTGACTGGTCTGCTCCTGATGTCTGGGGGTAGGCACAGTGACATGCACCCCCCTTGATCCGCAAATGAGTAATAAACTCATCCACTGTTTCTTCACTTCGTTGGGTAGATCGATTAAAAATGTATCGTTCGTAATCACGATTGGGCTCGATCACCAACTTCCTGTCGAGTGCTGTGATCAGTGACGCATAGTCTTGCTGCTCTTCCGGTGGAATTTCTTTTAACTATTGTCTTGATCTCAATGCCGGCGACATTAATGAACATGTTTTTCAGATTTGGGGACTTGTCTGCACCAGCCGCTTTTCTAACCCATCTTGGGCCTTTATCCGCCTGTGGGGTCATGGCGAATGGAGGTGGAATGCACCATTCTGTGGCTGTGGATGGCGTGGGCGGTCATTGAGGTGTGGGGTCACTCATAGTGACTTGTGGCGGTTTGCTTCGCCTTGTGTTGGTAGGCGCAGCCTTTCACTGGTGTGCGCATTGTTCCCTGCTCTTTGTGAGCGTGCTGGGAGGTGTGCTTTTGGCCTTCTAGCTTGGTGCAGGGTGGGCAGCAGGTTTTATGTGGATGTCGGGCTGACAGCATGTTCCTGGGGGAGGCACCCAGGTTGGTTGCTCGGAGGATGGAGTTGCTGCACTTCTGCAGCTGTGTAGTGTGTGCTTTCATAGACGCTGTCAGTGTAAGCGTGTGGGGCCTCTCCAGGGCCTGAAAGCTCTGCGGGGAAGTGTTTTGGCATGATCGCTGTGGATGGAGGAGGTACCCACCTAGTGAATCTGCATGTCTTCTGTGGCACCAACATGTGGAGTGGAAGATGGCCGCTGGCAATCTGCCGCGCGGCTGTACGACGGCCGCATGTGGTGCGCACACGTAGTACGGAGCACGTGTACTTTGAGCAGGAACCCGGGATCGGGTGGCTGGAGGCACGGCGGGATCGGCATCGCTTCTGGAGGAGATGGATTTGTGCATGTGCGCACTCAGGAGAGGACGCTTGAGGACGCTGTAATGAGCGGCACGGTACAGTGGGATCACCCACTGTGTGTGTAGGAGGACTCCGGGAGACCTCCTCGTCGCCAGTTGTTGGCAAGGAATGGACGCAACATCGGAGGATGGAAAACACGTCCTCTTTATTTCAATGCTGGACAGTAACTCCCTTTTCCCTTCTCTCCCTCCCCGCTCCGTCATTCCCACGTGGTCACTCGCTCCTTCTTAAAGGAGCAGTGCCATGTAACATATGTGCTGATTAAATGTGGTTATTTGGGGTTGTGCGATGTATGACAACAGTCACCAAGAGACTGACCATAAAACAAGAGACTTGTAGCATGCTGCTTAACCAAAGTGTGTGATCCTCGGTAAATAATGTAATCGCAAAGGGCATTGACTTAAAACATTGCGAGTGCTCAAAGCCTGCAATCTTTTATACATAATAAAAAGAAATAGATATTTTTACAGGTAAAGTGAAAACTCGAGGGTGAAAAATCACTGGTGACCAAGACCAACCCTGCTTAGCTTCAAAGTGAGGAAAAAGCCAGCCCGCTCAGGCCATGGTAGCTAATAAGTGAGACAAGGTTACAAGACCAATTAGAGCAACAGACCAATTAGAGCAACATGGCATGAGGCGGCCGGCTCCTTACTCACTTTGAAGCTATGCTGTACTGTGCGTATATTCATGGGTGCCAGCTTTTCATTTTCGCTGTGTGCAGAAAGTACCTGGGCATAAGTTATTCTTGCAGCCGGTCATTTTTTCCCCCCGTTCCGTGCTGCTTAAATGTGGTTATTTGGGGTTCTGCAATGTATCACAAAAGTCACCAAGAGACCGGTCACAAAACAAAAGGCTTGGAGCAAGAGAAAGGGCCTTTTGGCACGGCCAGTTAGGGGCTCGCCGTTATGGCATGAATGTTTCGCTGCAGGTCCCATTTGGGCGTGCCCAGTTAGATGAAGCCAGTTGGGCGCAGGGACCCCTCTGTGCAAGGATGTTTTGCCGCAAGAGGTCGCAATTGGCATGAACCTGCAAGCACTTTGCATTTTGTAATATGGATTAAACATGAAAAACATTTATTTAATGCAACATTATAAAACAGAATGGAACATGTATTACACCGTCACTGGGCAACACTATAAAACTGAAAAAACGAAATAACACAATTTTCAAGAACCCTTGCCTGCCATCTGTGATGTTGTCATTATGGTCATAGGCTGCGCAACAGGGGACACAAAGTTAAGGCAGCTTTAGCTAAATTTCAGGGGTTTTGTTGTCTTAAGTGCTACCTTAAAGTCCCTGCAACTAGAGTTTTTTCCATATATACATACACACACACACACACACACACACATACTGAAGGGGGTGCACCATTATTTCTATGGCTCAATGTGAACTGTAAGGCCTCATTCATTGCCTGCTGAGAAACAACAGTAACGACAAATAAATAAGCAGTTTGTGCCCCCAGGCAAACAGACCGCAAACCCTGTGCCCACTGCTGAATATTTACAGTAATATAGAGCTGGCAAACCATCCTACGGCCAAAACCAACAAATTGTACACAGGCGCTTAATGCAAAGCACACAAGCCTAGCAGTCTTATAGTCAGACTTTAAAGAAACTGGCAAGTAGGGAATATATTTCCAAGAGTCCCCTGTCTCTGAAGGCTGAGCTGCTCCACTGAACAAATTGTGAAAAGTGAAAGCAGCAAGAGAAGAAGAAGCCACCCCATCCAGCGGGCAGGAATGCAAACCATGTGACATTTTCAGTAGTGTGTGTGTACATGTATGTGTGTATATGTATGTATTTATATATATCTCAATGCAAAAACTTTGTTAAAGGGACGTTATGGTTAAGTTGTGCTACTAAAAACAAATGAAATTCAGTGAAAAAACATTGTTAAAGGGACGTTATGGTTCCAAGTAAAACCGAAAAACCCCTGAAATTCGCCAGTTATGATAAGCTAAGCAACCATAACTCACGCCACCACAGCGCACTGCTAAGACTAACACCCAGGACATCAAAGATGACATCACAAATGTCATTGATGACATCACTGATGACATCACATGTGCATTTACCTTTCATGAAAAGTCTGTACATGGGATTCTTATTGTAATGTTAAAAGTAGTGTCAAGGATCATTGGAATAAATATCATGAGGTATGTAGTGCATTAAGCAATGAATTATACTAAGGTACACATGTAGTAAAATAAGCATAGTTTGCAGGAGACATGATGGAGATGCAATATTAATTATCTTGCTGTTACGCTCACCTGGCTTCACGGGGGCGCCACACAGCCGTTGGGGTTCAGATGTCCCTCCTTGCGATGCCCAGATGCGACCAGCGGAAGAGTTCTGCCTGGAATACAGGTAAGCTATGTTCAGGACTGGGCAACCGGGATAAACAGCCTCCCACCTCCCTGTAGGTCTGCAACCCTTCTGGACTTCTCCTCACCTTGTTTTAGATGTTGGCTGGTTCTCCATCCTGCTGTCTTGGCAGGGGCGCGTTGTGCTTGGTGGGCAATGGCGATTGAGCTGCTTCACTGATGCCGGCCTGTCTTGAGTCTTTCAGGTAGGTCTTATTGCTGTGAATATTGCTGTTCATGCATGCCTTTTAAATAATGTCTTTTTCTTCCTAGGTACGCGTAAAACCAATATGTGGGAAGGCGGAATCTGTGTTTCGCCGGTAAGTATGGGCGTTTTTGGAGTGCCTTGATACGGTGAGTAGGCGCTATGCGCTGCGCATAAGATGCCTTGCCTTTGCTAACCTGTTATCTTTTCCTCTCCACAGGTCGCGTTACTCGGCCGGAGTATGGAATTTCCGTAGTGATGCTCATTGAGGAGCGGCTGGCGAGGTATGCCTTTCGGCACAGTTTGTTAATTGTACAATGTCTAATCCCTTGTTTATTCTCTTTTACAGGTCCGTCGATCCGAAGGAGTGCTGGTTCCAGGTTTTTTTAAAAGTTGCTTCTTTAGTGTTTGGGATACACATCCTTCAATCACTCTCAACCTTATGGCCTCATCTAGGGAGAAAGCGTGGAACTGGCAGTTTGCGCCTTTTATTCCGGCCGGGAGAGCTGCGGACCGCTGGCGATGAAGTTCAGGTAAGCTGCTGCCTTTTCTCACGATGTCTTCTCCTTTCCTTTGCAGGTGCTGTTCTTCCGAGGTTCATGGCGGAAGCTGAACACGGTGAGCGTTACGTTGCAGAAATGCAAACTAATGCGAAGCGTGTCAGTCTATTCGGATGTGGTTTAAATAGCTTCAAGAAAGAAGTCCAGGTAAAATAGTCCCCATGGTACCACACCCAAAAACACTACACTGCAAGCCTGGTTTCAAGGAGCCAGGTTATGAGGATGCCTCCACATGACTGGCATTAATGAAAAGTAGTTCCCAAGCACAAGTCCATATTCAAACATGAATGGCCCCAAGAAGGCCTAGGCTGCAATTTCTTGGGTTTAGTGGGGACTGGAATCAAGACTCTCCCTGGCACATAGGTTGGCCAGGGGGTCTTCAGAGTGTGGGTCGTGACACTTGCCATGTTAAATACTAAAATTATAAATGCTTATTAGAGTTGTGCATACTGTGAAACATTTAATAAGTACCTAATAAAACCCACTTACTACATTATTGCATTACTGCACACAAAACACAAACAGACAACTACACATACAAATATGAGCATATACAGGGAAAGTGAAGTAACCTAACTGATTATCTTCCTGCACAGAAATGATTGCTCTGCTTCAAAGCTACTACTTCCCTATGTATAACTATCACATATTGTGTCTAGGCCCTAAGGAAAGTAGTGTACGTGCAATGTGTACACATATGAGCATATCCAGGGAAAGTACAGTAATAAAAAAACAACAGAACTATAAGACAGTGTTGATAACCTTACTAATCATCTTTATACATAGAAAGCATTGCTTTCTTCCAAGTCTGTGTTTTCCCCTTTGTATATGTTTCATATGCTGTGAGTGGACCCTAAGTGAATTACTGTAAGAACATATTTGAAGTACAAGTCTACAAATATAGTACTTTTTGAATTTTTAGTTCCTGACTGTTACTGGCCTAGATATATCAGTAAAGGAAAGAAGAGTGAGCCAGACATGTGATGTCAGTGATGTCATCAATGACATTTGTGATGTCATCTTTGATGTCCTGGGTGTTAATCTTAGCAGTGCACCGTGGTGGCGCGAGTTATGGTTGCTTAGCTTACCATAACTGGCGAATTTCAGGGGTTTTTCGGTTTTACTTGGAACCATAACGTCCCTTTAACGAAGTTTTTTCACTGAATTTCATAGGTTTTTAGTAGCGCAACTTAACCATTACGTCCCTTTAACAACATTTTTTCAGTGAATTTCATGGGTTTTTACCAGTGCATGCTATTTTCCTACAATGTAGTAAAATCATACTTACCCAATATTGCAATATTTGTGTCCCATTTACAATGTGTCAACTTAAAACTATGCCATTTCCCACCTTCCGGAATCAGTTTTAACACTTCTATACACTTTTTGCAACTAATTCAACTAGTTTTGCATCCGTAAACGTCTACGAACATCTGACTTCATAGCGGACCTTCTGGACAGTGCCACATGACCATACGCTGGCGTGCGGCATGATGACGTGTCAGAGAACCCGTCCGCACTTCACGATAAGATCTCTGCTTCGCGGACAGTTCAGAACTGCATTTCCTACTGATCTAGGAACTTTCAACTTCAAAATTTCCCTTGCACATCTCCAACACCTATTCCTATTCATTATCCATTAACAATCTAGTAGACAGCACATACTTTTAGCAAAACTGCTATTTATCTTAAAATGGCATCAGCTAATGCCAACCCTCCTCCCCAAGAGCCACCACCACTGCTGTAATCAAGGAGCATGAGAAACACTGCCCCCTACCTTAGAAATAACACACGCGCAACATTTTCCCTTGTTCACCTACACCTCCAAATTAGTGTTTGGTTCCTCTTCCCTCATTTCCCTCCCCACCTTTCGTTCTCAGCTCTCCTGCCAATAAAAAATGCATCTAAAAACAACAAGAGACATATTGCTTTAGGAACCACCTTTCACAGTTAAAAAATAGAACTAAAACTACATGTTGTCACGCCGGGCTTGTCTCTTTAAGAGACAGTGACGGTGTCACGTGAGCTCAACACGTGACGCGTGACGTGAGGGGGAGGGAGTTCCGGTCGGGAGTTCGAATGTTGAAAAGAAATAAAGAAGACGTGTTTGAGAATCCTCGGTGTGCCTGTCCTTATTGTGAAGGCCCATCCGGGCCTAACAACTGGCGACGAGGCGTCTCCTCAGGCCGCCGAGTCCTCCTCCTCCTCCTCCTCCTCCTCCTCCTCCTCCTCCTCGCCTCCGGCGCCCATCCTGCTCCGCAGCGCACGTCAGGCACCGCCAGCCCGCAAGCGCCCACTTCCTCCTCCGCATCTGCTGCTCCACGCCGATCCCGGCCCTGCTCCCAGCACGCGCCCCTGCGGCTCCTGCGACACGCAAGAAGGACGCGTGCATCATTCTTGAAGAATCCTCCTCCTCTGCTGCAAAACAAAAAAAAAAAAGAAAAAAAAAAACACAAATGAATCCACTGCGTGTGCTCCATCAACAGGCCGGATCCCAGGCCCTGATTCCAGTAGCAGGCCCGACCCCGGCAGTGCAGCTGTAGGCCCAGACCCGGGCACTCATCAGCAAGCTTGATCCCAAGCACCCACCAGCACGCCTGACCCGGGCCCTGCCACTGCCAGCAAGTCATCGATTTCGGGGTGAATGACCATCCGCCAGCCACACCATCCAGGCTCCAGAGACTGCCAGCGGGACCCCGGTGAAAAATGGGTGACACCCTGCGCCGCCTGCTAGCCCACATTGCCTGCCACCAAGGCAACGGACCGCCAGATACAGTCGCCCACAGGTGAACCACACCGCTCACCGCCACAATGAGCGCGCCCCAAGATCAGCAGGCCCCGGCCCCCCCGCCCCAGCGGGGAGCACAGCAACTACTGCATGGCGCATGCCCCCCCCCTTCTCCATGATGCCGCAGGCAGACAAAGGCCCAAGGTGGGTCGAGTGGTTGGAAGACTTCAACACCTTCATTGACGCCGCGGGAGAAGAGAAATCCCCGAGACTACGCAGCATGTTTCTGAACCTTGCAGGGAATGACATTAAAATACTGTTGAAAACCATTCCACCAACGGAACAAGCTGACTTCCCAGCCCTTATCGCAGCACTGAACAGACGGTTGGTCATTGAACCCAACAGGGACTATGAAAGATACATTTTCAATCAGTGCACGCAAAGGGTAGACGAAACGGTCGACGAGTTCATCACCCGCCTACGAATAAAAGGCGCAAACTGCCAGTTCCACGCTTTCACCCTAGATGAGGCCATAAGGTTGAGAGTGATTGAAGGATGTGTATCCCAAACACTAAAGAAGCAACTTTTAAAAAAACCTGTCACGATTGATGAAGTTAGCCAGATGGCAAGGATCCTGGAGAGAGTCGAAAAGCAAGTGACGCAGATAACTGCCACTGCCTCCTCCAAACATGACAAAAACGAGACAATCGCAGCAATGCAAGCCAATAATGCCAGAACAACAGATAGAGGACCCAATCTCAACTACTCAATGACCCCAAGAACACAACGTCAGTGTTACCGCTGTGGAATGCCATATCCCCATGCAGGGACATGCCCCGCATTGTCCCAGAAATGCGGCAACTGCGGGAGAGAGGGACATTTCCAATCGGTCTGCAGAGAGGGCAAACCATTCCCGACCCAAAGACCACCAGTCGCCCCGCAGTTCAAAATGCCCTACAGGAATCCACAGGGCCAAGGCTACCAATCGCGCCCTTTTCAACAAAACCTGAGAAGATACGTCAGAGTAGTTGAAGACGTCTACCCATCGGAAGAACCCCAAGGCAATGAGGAATATGAACAAATATCCCGCATAAGAGATGAGTACGACGGACCCCCGACCTCCATCCCTCAATACGAGGCAGACCAACAGCGCCTCGAAGATGAAGGTTATCAATACGATCACTATCGGCAAGATGAGTACGTCAACCTCATCATGGACGAAGGACAAGCACGTGAAGCACCCAAGATACCAATGGAAATAGGAGGCCACCAGTTCTGTTTCCTGGTTGACTCGGGAGCTACGGTCAACATAATGGGTGAAAAGGAGTTCCACCAAATTCCCAAGAAACCAGCCTTAGTGCCGTCTGAATCCAAAATATACTAATGGGGCGCCGACACTCCACTACAATCAATTGGGTTCTTCGCCCGTCACCTCATCCACGGCAACCGTGCCATAACGACAAGCATACATGTAATTCGCAGTCCAACGAAAGGAAGGTGCCTCCTCAGCTACAGGACGGCCTCCTCCCTGGGACTCATAGACATACACGTCCGAGACGGTGACAAGATCTATTCGTCAGAGCCAACTCAAGTAGCGAAAGAGAGCGTGTCAAACGTCCAAGCGGAACCCAGGGAGATGGACATGATATCAAAAGACACCATCGTGGAAGAATTCCCCCTCATCTGCAAAGGCCTAGGAAAGTTGAAAGGACCCTCAGTGAGATTACATATTGACTTCACAGTTCGGCCCATCCCCCAGCACCCGAGGAGAGTCGGGTTCCATCTCCAAGCGGCAGTGTCAGCCGAACTCGGACAACTCCTAGAAAATGATATAATCGAACCAGCGACGGGTCCGACCCCGTGGGTCTCCCCACTGGTCATTGTGCCAAAAGAGGGGGGACAGCTCAGACTCTGCGTTGACATGCGTGTCGCCAACACCGCGATCCAGCGATAGCGACACCCTGGCCCCCGAATCGAGGCCATGATCGTTCAGATAAACAAGTCCATCCTCTTCTCAAAACTGGACCTTAATCAGGGTCACCACCAGTTAGTCCTCCATCCAGAATCCAGAGGCATAACCACGTTCGCCACGCATGATGGACTATTCCGTTATAAGCGCCTCAACTTTGGCATTTCGTCGGCCGCAGAGATCTTTCATGAAACCATCAGACAAGTCATTCGCCCAATCAGAGGGGCACTCAACTACAGCGACGACATCCTAGTATTCGGGAAGTTGAAGGAGGAACACGATGTAGCTCTCCGCGCCACCTGCAAAGCCATTCAAGACGCTGGTCTCACCCTCAACGTCGACAAGTGTCGATTTAGCAAGACCAAGCTGAAGTTCTTTGGCCACATATTCTCTGCGGAAGGCATGACACCAGATCCCGACAAAGTGGCGACTATCTTCAACCTACAAGAGCCAAGGCAAATAGCAGACATGCGATCGTTCCTGGGGATGGCAGGATACTGCGCGAGATATATACCACATTATGCCACAATCACGGAACCGCTCAGGAAACTCCTTCAAAAAGACATGCTCTTCGCCTGGACTGCAGAATGCCAAGATGCATTCGACTCTATCAAGCAATATCTAGCGGAAGCCAGAAAACCTGCCTACTTTGACCCCAACTGGCACACTGAAATCGTGGTCGATGCAAGTCCAGTCGGGCTGGGTGCCATCCTTGCCCAAACAAATGGAGCAGACACCCACCCGAGACATGTGGTGGCCTATGCCAGCAGAGCTCTCTCAAAACCTGAGTCCGCGTATTCACAGGCGGAAAAAGAGAGTCTAGCAGCAGTCTGGGCATGTGAACACTTTCACAATTTCGTCATAGGAAAAAAATGTACCCTAATAACGGACCACCAAGCCCTGCTCTCACTGTTCGGCAACCCACGAACCAAGATGCCGCCGAGAATTGAACGCTGGGGCATCCGCCTGCAAGAATATGACTATCAGATAATACATCGCCCGGTGGGGGGGGACACAACCCAGCGGACTACCTGTCGAGACACCCCACAGGAGAAGCCACGCCGAGGAAGGGAGATGTGGAATACATTAGTTACGTCACCACGAACACACTGCCTCCTGCAATATCACTAGAGACTGTCGCAGAGGCGTCAGCTGCTGATCCGTCCATAGCACTGGCTATCAACCTCACGGAGCACAACAGATGGAAGACGTACAGGAAACCTCTGACGGAACCTCCAGACGCAAATCGAGATGAACTGGAAAGGCTGGCAAAAGTTCACACAGAGCTGGCCGTCAAGGATAAGTCCATACTCCTCCGAGGGTGCAGAATAATAATCCCAGCGGCCCTGCGGTCAGACATTATAAAGACGGCCCATGAAGGCCACCGCGGGGCAGACAACACCAAACGGCAACTTCGGTGCCACGTATGGTTCCCATTCCTTGATGCGCTAGTAGACCGTTGGGTACGAAACTGCATGGCATGTCACTGCACAGGCAGGGCCGAAGCTCCAGCACCGCTACAGTCAACTCAGATCCCTGAACACCCGTGGGAAAGAGTGGCAATAGACTTTTATGGGCCCCTCGAATCCGGGGAGTACCTGCTCTTATTCATTGATGAGCACTCTCGCTTCCCAATCGTGAAGAAGTCGCCGTCAACAGCCTTCGCCCACATAGCAGCTGTATTTGACGAAGTTGTGAGTGGGTGGGGCATACCAGAAGTCATCAAGTCGGACAACGGCCCACCGTTTTGTGGCCACGACTTTGCAACCTTCACCTCGCCCAGGAATGAAGAGAGCGCAAGGGCCAGAAGATGATTCGGGAGAAGCCACCAATACTCGACCCCATCGTGTCGTGAAGAAACCGTCACGCCTAGTTGAAGAATGTTAATGTTGTTGTTGCAAGGACATTTGTCCGGGGGTGATGTCACGCCGGGCTTGTCTCTTTAAGAGACAGTGACAGTGTCACGTGAGCTCAACACGTGACGCGTGACGTGAGGGGGAGGGAGTTCCGGTCGGGAGTTTGAATGTTGAAAAGAAATAAAGAAGACGTGTTTGAGAATCCTCGGTGTGCCTGTCCTTATTGTGAAGGCCCATCCGGGCCTAACACATGTATAGACTCCATCTACTTTATATTTCTCAGTAAAGTACATAGAATCAATAAGATTTTCCAACATTTCCATTTGCATTTTGTGTTATGCTAATGGGAATATTGGGGCGTTCATCCTCGGTTCCAGGGACTGGATTCGTGGATACCAGCCCAGCAGCCCAAGTTATCAGCCCAAGCGAAGCAAGGGTGGATAACGAGGCCTCTGGACCATTATCCCCCATTCCAGCCCCTGAAATGGGGGATAAAGGCCATTAGCACCCCAGGTTCCCAAAGCGGGAACCCGGGATGCTAAAAAAGAGGATTTTTCTTCCTACACCGGGACGCCTGTGGCGTCCCGGTGTAGGAAGGAAAATCCTTTTCCAAGATGTCCACCATAGAAAGGGAAGGCGAGGGTTCCATACAGGCCCCTCTTCGCTTTCCATTGCAGCCTGCAGAAGGCAAAAAGAGAACCCTATGACCATATTACCACAAGCACATTTTCCTTCCCTTTCAGATCTATCCTAATTTTGAATAACTTTAACACAAAGCAAGTCCCTTGTGGTCATGGCCAGTAGCCAGATTGTCTGGATCATGACCTTATTCCATGACCCGGACAATCTGGCCACTGCCCATGGCCACACCCTACCCCTCAGTCACTAAAGGTATACCGCTATTTTTTGTAGCTACATTATGACACTTGGCAAATAATAAAACACTGGCACATCTGCAAAACCATGCTTGTAGGTCCTTGCCAATGCTCCTTATGCAAGTTCGCTGGAAATCCACCCAGGTTTTATTTTTTCAAAAGTGTCAAATGTATGCACATACAATCGTCATATAACCTAGCTCCCACTTGACAAAATCCATTCAGACTTTACGAAAACATCTATATCTAGATCTATAATTGTTTTGCAAACCTTTGTGTAGATTTGTCTAATGACACCACATTTATAAGCCTTTACAATATTTTGGGACCCCCCTTCTAATTTTGCTCCCTCTTGACAGAATCCCACCAAATTTAGCAAAAACATGTATATCTAGAGCTATTATCAGTTTGCCAAATGTAGTGTAGATTCATCAAATAGCATTTCATTTATAAGCCTTTACATTATTTTGGGACCCCCCCCTCTAATTTTGCCCCCTCTTCACAAAATCCCACCAAACTTTGCAAAGACAATCATATCTAAATATACGATCAATTTCCAAAATTAAGTGTAGATTTGTCAAATGGCACCTCATTTATAAGCCTTTACATTATTTTGGGACCCTCCTCTAATTTTGCCCCCTCATGACAGAATCCCACCAATCTTTGCATACTCACTCAGAATCAGGTCAGGAATATACATGCAAAATTTCATGCAGTTCCATTAAGTGCGTCAAAGTTATAAGCCATCCAAGAACTGCATTTCACCAACCCTGTAATGCTGAGGTGTCCGCGAACTTTCACAGGACTGTTCGCGAACATCCGAACTGTTCGCGGACTTTCGTGGCAATAAACACCAGTTTTTTTGCTTCTTGCAGCCATATCCCATCCCATCCTCGTCACCTCTCACCTCCCCAGAGATTATTTCATATGTTTGACAACTGCAATGTTGTGTTTTTTAACATCTTTTTAACGCGAAGTCCGCGGACAGTGGCGAAGTCCGCGAATCTAAGATGGCGGGCGTTTCCAAAAATCTGACGCACTTCACGCTCTTCACCATCCAATCAGCGAACACGTCGCATGTCCGTGGACATGACGTAAGCCGATTAGCCAATCAGGACACTGTCTGCGGACCGAACAGGGAAGTGTGTCCGTGGACCGAACATAGATATCACTAATTCTTTGTGACCTACTTTTTGGTCATTTTTAAAAAAAATACTGGACGGATTTTCACCAAATTTGCAAAAGCACGCTTTCGGGACCAAGCTGCTGCTCCTGGTCCAAATTAGGTGAAAATCCATCCAGCGGTTTGGGCTGTAGGCGTGAGCAAAGTTTTTCCCCATTCATTCTATGGGAAAAAAAGACATTTTGGGACCCCCACTATAACTTTGCCCCCCCTGGACCAAACCTCACCAAACTTTGCAAAAGAATTCAGAGTGGGCTATATACTATGCAAAGTGTGGTGAGGATTCGTCCAGGGAGAGCGGAGTTATAAGCCGCCCAAAAAGTGCTCTTCCTATGGAAACAGCAACTTAACCATAACTACACAGCCACTACCGTGGCTATATATATATTCAGTGAAAAAATCTTTGTTAAAGGGACGTTATGGTTAAGTTGCGCTACTAAAAACCTATGAAATTCAGTGAAAAAACTTTGTTAAAGGGATGTTATGGTTCCAAGTAAAACCGAAAAACCCTTGAAATTCGCCAGTTATGGTAAGCTAAGCAACCATAACTCGCGCCACCACCGTGCACTGCTAAGACTAACACCCAGGACATCAAAGATGACATCACAAATGTCATTGATGACATCACTGATGACATCACATGTCTGGCTCACTATTTTTTCTTTTGCTGACATATCTAGGCCACATGGTTTTCTTCAGTAACAGTCAGAAACTAAGAATTTTATTTTATTTCTAGACATATCCTTCTAGTAGGTTCTTACAGTAATTCCCTTAGAGTACATATACATATGGGAAAACACAAGCTTGAAAGACAGCAATCCTTTTTGTGCATAAAGATAATCACTAGACTTATGAGCACTTTCTGATAGTTCTGTTTTTTTTATGGCTGTACTTTCCCTGTATATGGTCACATTTGTATACATTGTACTCACACTACTTTCCTTAGGGTCCAATCACATCAAGTGATACATATACATAGGGTAAATAGCAGCTTTGAAACAGAGCAATCATTTATTTGCATGAAACTAATCAGTTAAGTTATGAATTGTTTCTGCTACTACTTGTGCTTTTTTGCTAACTTCACTTTCCCTGTATATACCCATATTGGTATGTGTTCTTGTGTCTGTGGTTTGTCTATAGTAATGCAATTATGTAATACATGGGTTTTATTAGCTACTTATTACATATTTCACAGTACACAAAAATCTATTAAGAAAACAATTATCATTTCATTATTCAACATATTAAAATTACGAATATCATACCTTCATCTTGTACGCTGCACACAATGTTATGTTTCTGTATGAGTAGCTTAGTATACTAGATAGAACCCCATAATAGGATGCTATTTATATCAATGCATCGTTCAATGCACTTATTAGGGTATATATCTTGCAATGATTCTTGACACTTTTTTCGCAACATAATAAGAATCCCTTCTACACATATTTCATGAGAAGTACATACACATGTGATGTCATCAGTGATGTCATCAATGACATTTGTGATGTCATCTTTGATGTCCTGGGAGTTAGTCTTAGCAGTGCACGGTGGTGGTGCGAGTTATGGTTGCTTAGCTTACCATAACTGGCGAATTTCAAGGGTTTTTCGGTTTTACTTGGAACCATAACGTCCCTTTAACAAAGTTTTTTCACTGAATTTCATAGGTTTTTAGTAGCGCAACTTAACCATAACGTCCCTTTAACAAAGTTTTTTTCACTGAATTTCATAGGTTTTTAGTAGCGCAACTTAACCATAACGTCCCTTTAACACAGTTTTTTCACTGAATTTCATAGTTTTTTAGTAGCACAACTTAACAACAATGACTTTGACTTTATATACATGTCATATGGAACTGACTAGATCTCTTCTTATGAACTTGATGTCCGCGAACTTATTTAATGTTCGCGGACATGTTCGGAGAACAGTACCACTACCTAAAAACTGTGGGGGGGGGGTGGTGGGGTATGTTTGATTGTTATATCATAATATAGGAACATTTAACAAATTCAAAAAGCAGCGCACAAACACATTATATATAGTAATACATAAGAAATGTAACCCATATATGTAACACACTAACCATTCATTTAAATAAAATATGTTCTGAAAAGGAATATACCACAAGAAGATAAATTGGCTTCCAACATAATTACCTCACAGACACAACAGAACTGAGAACAAGACCAGACTCACTGAATACATAGGACTTATCTTACCAGAAATAGTAAGTGTACTTCATTTTACTCATATATTTATAAACTTTCTGTATTAGATTAAAAAATATATTATCTTTTTTTTTCTCACAGAAATGTCTAGTACTCTGGAATGGCTAGAGGACAATTCCCCACATGAAGAAATGTCACAAGATAGTGAAACTAATGGTAAACACTTTATAATATAAACCATTTATTTATTATTTTTTTTATATACATTTAACATATATATTATTTTTTTGTACAGAGCATACCAAAATAGAAAACACTTCAGAAAACCCTGTTATAACAGTCTTCACAATATAGAAGAAAAAATGGATGTATTGTTGGCTAATTTTAATAATTTAAAAACTTTTGTAGAAAATCATTTCAAACCAAAAACCTCGTACCATTGCCCCACATGTACTTGTCCCTCCTCACCATACCCCAGTCAATTATCCCCAAACCCTCTCCATAATCCAAAACGTTTTGATGAGACTTCCATCCCTTCTTCACCTAATACCAATCATGTTGAAACCCCAAATTCTCCTGTTTTTGTTTCTGTTTCTGCCTCACCTTCTCTGTCATAAATTATTAATATATGTTAAATAAAGTTTAAGTTTTATTTTGTATTGTAAATAGTTTCCGTTTTTTAAATTTGATAAATAAATTGTATTTAAACCTTTAAGTAAATTTGTATTAAAAAAATATAAACTGTTAGAATACTCCAAAAGCTATCTAACTGCTCAAAGATTCTACAACAACTAATCAGATAAATGAATACCACTAAATTAGACCAAAAAATACACAGTTAGAATACGTCAATTGGTATCTAACTGTCCCAAAATGTAACAATGTCCAAATAGATAAATCAAAACCACTAAAATATATTAAAAAAATAGACAGTTAGAATACGCCAATTGGTATCTAACTGCTCCAAAATTTTATATCAAAACAAATGAAGAATCTGTTACTGCTCCAAAAAAAATACAACAAAGCAAAGTATAAAGCATTAGCCAGAAACAACAAGTGAACACTGAAAACAAACAAACAAATAAACTGTAGCATAACAGAAAAAGGGTTTTTTTTTAATCCAACATGGATTTTTTTTCTCCCACAGACCCAATGATTTTAGCAACAAATGCAGAAACTGAGCAAATTGCACAGTTCTCTGATTTGTACTCTACTAAATATGAGGGTCGAAAAAAAATAAAAGTATATTGCTTATACAATGTAATAAGTCATTACAAAATACTAATACTAACATGTTATTTTCTTTTATCACAGAAATGAAGAAGAAAAACATGGACTCCCATTACTAGACCAAACAGTAAGTATACAATAATAAGGACAACCATAGCAGCATATCACATCCATAGTATCTAATACCTTTGTTCCTTATACATGTGTTTTTCACCCAAAGTTATAAGCAAATATGAATGTGATATGCTGCGGCGGTTGTTGCCAGGGCATAGAGTCTTGGGTGCATGGCCAAATGGCCATGCACCCAAGACTCTATGCCCTGGCAACAACCGCCGCAGCATAACACATCCATAGAGTCAAACATTTCAACTATGATCTATGGGAAACTTTTAATGTCCGCGAACAAATGTGAGTGTTCTTAGAACACTTTGAACTTGCCAGCGAACAATACGGACACCGTTTTCAGGACACCCCCTACGAACATTTCATAACAACGCGATAGTTCTTAGAACACTTTCAACTTAACAACGAACAATACGGACAGCGTCCTAAGGACACCCCCTACGAACATTCCAGGACACCGGGAGTGTTCTCAAAAACGTCTTCAGAACACCCCCATTTTGTTTATTTGCGAACATTTCAGGACACCGCGGGTGTTCTTAGAACACATTCAACTTGACAGAGAACAATACGGACAGCGTCCACAGGACACCCCCTACGAACACTCCCCGGACACTGCGAGTGTTCTTAGAAGCGTCTTCAGAACACCCCATTTTGTTTATTTGCGAACATTTCAGGACACCGCAAGTGTTCTTAGGACACATTCAACTTGACAGAGAACAATACGGACAGTGTCCTCAGGACACCCCCTACGAACACTCCCCGGAAACTGCGAGTGTTCTTAGAAGCGTCTTCAGAACACCCCCTTTTTGTTTATTTGCGAACATTCCAGGACACCGCGGGTGTTCTTAGAACACATTCAACTTGACAGAGAACAATACGGACAGCGTCCTCAGGACACCCCCTACGAACATTTCAGGACACCGGGAGTGTTCTCAAAAACGTCTTCAGAACACCCCCATTTTGTTTATTTGCAAACATTTCAGGACACCGCGGGTGTTCTTAGAACACATTCAACTTGACAGAGAACAATACGGACAGCGTCATCAGGACACCCCCTATGAACACTCCCCGGACACCGCGAGTGTTCTTAGAACAGTTTCACTTTGCCTGCGAGCAAAACGGACACATATTGAGTCCTTAGAACACCCCCTAGTCAGTTTATTTAGAACATTTCAGAGCACCCGTGATGCGTGATGTCCGCAAACAAATCGAACACAAAAAGAACGTCTAACACATAAAAAACACAACTTTCATCCTATCTCATACACTCCCACCCTCCCCAAACACTCCTACACACCAACACACTCTACAAAATACACATTTTGAACAAAGTTTCACTGCGCTGTCCGCGGACGTCCGCGAATCCAAGATGGCGGGCGCTACCGAAAAATCTGACGCGCTCCACGCCGTCCAATCAGCGAACACGTTGCATGTCCGCGAACAGCACGCAAGACGATTGGCCAATCAGGACACTGTCCGCGGAGCGAACAGGGAAGTGTGTCCGCGAACCGAACACAGATATCACTAATTTTTTTTTACCTACTTTTTGGTCATTTTAAAAAAAACTACTGGACGGATTTTCACCAAATTTGCAAAAGCACGCTTTCGGGACCAAGCCGCTGCTCCTGGTCCAAATTTGGTGGAAATCCGTCCAGCGGTTTGGGCTGTAGGCGCGAGCAAAATTTTTTTCCCATTCAGTCTATGGGAAAAAAAAAAGTTTTGGGAACCCCCCCTATAACTTTGACCCCCTGGACGAATCCTCACCAAACTTTGCAAAAAAATTCAGAGTGACCCAAATACTTTCTTTGCAAAGTTTGGTGAGGATCCGTCCAGGGAGAGCGAAGTTATAAGCCACCCAAAAAGTGCTCTTCCTATGGAAACAGCAACTTAACCATAACTACATGGCCACTACCGTGGCCATGTAATTATATATACAATATATATATATATATATATATATATATATATATATATATACATGAAAGAGTTAATGTGTATGCAGTTTCACTGTGCCATATGCAAGCTTCTCACTACAGTGTATAAAGATTCACAATATGGCATGTATGTTTCAACATGTAGTATACACATTTCAGTGAATAGCATACACATTTTAATCAATATATCTTTTGACAGGAGTGTACAAGATGTGTGTTTACAGTATGTCTTTTTATTCTGTAGTAGATGCATTACAATATAGCATATATATATCTCAGTATATAGTATAAGCAAATTCACATATATGCATTTCAGCATTCTGTGTATGAATTAATATAATGTAGCTTTCACATCTCACTATATAGTATACATAGGTCGCTATGCAAAGTTTGCATTTCAATCTACACTATATGCATTTCAATATACAATGGATGCATCGCCATATACTTTTATAAATCTCAGCATATATTGTACATCTATCTATGCATGCAGGGTATACATTTCAATGTGTAATATATGTAGCTCTATATACTTTATATCTGCCTCAATGTACTCACCCACTAGTCCCCAGGGATCTGTCATTCAGGTGGCCAGGACACGGCTATCGCTTTTGTATCCAGTTCCTGGGGGTGGACCAGTGCAGGAGGATCACCTGGATGAGGGGTCTTTGGGGAGTAGAAGTGGAACATCAGATGGCGAGATGTGGTATCCCCTTCCCTGTAACACCTTTACCCCATCCTACCAGGTAGGATACTTAGGAACTCAACCCCAACCCCTCTTTTCCCACACAAACACTTTCTCACGGACAGCTCACTGTGAGAGACAATGGACTAACACCCGAGCCGTATACCCGACGTGTCCCAATACAATGGTCAGGCAGGGTCGGGCAATTACTGATCATTGCACACACCTGACTTCCATTACATTTCCCCCACACGGATAAAAGCGTGGTGAAGCACACGAGGAAGCAGCATTTCCAAGATAGCAGTTTAATGCAAGGCGAAAGATGGCAAGAACGAAGAGGATTACAAGGATGGAAGTGCCCTTTACCTTTTCCCCGAAAGACCGTAACTTTCATAAGCCTATGAGAATAGGAAACGTAAAACCCGGAATCAAATCTGAAGAATCCTGCATTGTGTATCAGGGGTACCCAGGGCTCTCCTGCGTCAATAGTCAAGGCAGGGAGATTTGTTTGCCACCGTGGTACTGTCCTTGGCTCCTAAAACAAAGCAACACCAGTGAAGTCAGCACAGCCGGTGAGTTGTGGAGACTGATACCAGACAGGATTGCGTTGAAACCATGGTTCCAAACGGCAACATTGTATAGAGAAAACTGAAGAGAACAGTGTGTGAAGCGTATGCAGCAAGCTGCGTGAATATAATTAGAGCAGAAGATTAACTGAATTTTGAAGCCATGATACGATACCGTAGATGGAGTGGTCCGGCACCACGTAGGTGCTCATTCAAAAGTCTCTGTTAGGTATCCAATGAAAGTGTTCCTACAACGGATCAAGCCAAACCCTGTGCACATTCGAAATTCTTTGATAGTTGATGTTAATTGAAATTGGTCCGAGTCCAGACAAGGGAGACTACTGGTGTTAAAAGGGATCTGAGCCGGCTGAGGGTGATCCGGGGTGAACCGTGAGTCTCCCAAAAAAGAATATCCTACTAACATTATGTTAAGAGGATCTCAGCCTGGATGAGGGGATTTAAGGTGATGCACATTGTGTTAAAGGGATCTGAGCCTGGCTGAGGGGGATCTGGGATAAAGAGAATCACCTAAATTGAGTACTTCTAAAAATCTGAAAGAGGAAAAGAACTCATCGTTTATTTGTTCCCTCTGAATGAAGAGTCGTTGATAAGCAAAGAGACTTGAGCACAGAAGGCCCTGATGCTAATGACTGAACTGTATCCTCGTGCTAAAAAAGCCGGAGACTGTGCTATGCTCGAGTGAACCGCTGTTCTATACTGAAAACGTGGGGAAGGGAGGTCAACGGCCTGAACATCCTGACATATAAGTTTATAAACACTTCTTCCTTTTTTGTAACTTTGTTTCCCACACTATTTATATTTAGAATTAAGGATGTGCAATAGGTTTATTATTGTAGGCCCTTTTATTCTGTCAAGACACCACTAGGACTGCATTATTATTATTTGATGGTCCTAACTTACTCCCATCTATAGATTTAGGATTAGATGGGCGGTTGTCACACCCTTTTTGAAATTCAATAAACACCCTTAACTGTGGTCACTTGTGTCTCTTACTGTTGATACCATGCCTTCCTTACAGTATGTTTCAATATATAGTGTATGCATCTTAGTATACCCTGCAGATATGTGTGCATGTATCTGTTAGGGAGAATTCTCTGTTTAGGCTGAATTTCCTAACCTAGTGAGTCCCCCAGCAGCTTTGCTGGATTTTTGGGGTTTAATTTTTTCTCCTGCCAAGAGTGAGACTCTTTTACCCTCACTCTTGGACATAATTTGAGTGTGTTCCTTTGACTCTAGATGTGTTTAAGGGGCTATGGGGTCTTTTACTCCATAGGGCTTCATGTGTTTTTGTGATGTGTGTTACACAGCACCCTCAGTGCAGTAACACAGGGGTGTCATAGTGACCCCCCAGTATAGACTCCATACCCTGGGACTGACTACTGTCTCCCAGGGCATGTAAAGTCACCATTGACTTTACTAGTCTTGAATTCTGAACAGAACCAGTACCAACCATCATATTGTGGACGTACTGGCTGGAGCAATTCGATTGCCCCGGGGTCTGTTAGTCGAGGGGGCACGTCTCCGTCCCCCCTGATCGAGTTTTGGCTGGTGGCAGTGGATACTACTTTTTATATTCAACCGCAAATATTTCTCTATGGGATTTTCCCATTGTTCGAGGCTACTATCTTTATTTAATTACGATAGCCTCGAACATAACGCCGGTTTATTTAATAATTATTAATTCTCGGGTTGGTATTTTGTGCCAAAACTCGGTTCTAAAATGGCGTTTGTGTTCTCTTCTGTGACTCCAACCCAAGTCGAGCCCTTTGTTCCACTTTTTGGCAGGCTTCTCCACAGAAGCCCTCCAAAGTGGTGCCACTCTGTCTGGGGTACTTAGGAGGGGAGGAGGGGGATTTAGGCACTCTGGACTGAGTTGCCTAGGCAACTGAAGTCGCACTCCGTCATGAATGGCCCAAGTGGTGAGCCGGCCGGCTCACCACTTAGCATGTTTGAGTGACAGCCAGGCTGAGTGAATGGGGGTTTTCTGCATAAAAGCAGGGCATTGGGGACTGGAACTTCAGAAGTCGCCACAGGACCTAAGAATTCGACGAGGGAGAAGCTGAGCCGACCTGCCACGACGACACCACTGGTGGAGCCCTGCTGGACCGTCTCACCACTTTTCCCAACGACAGAGGAGATCTCCCGTCGGAGAGTCTTCTTCCTTTGACTGGTGGGGATAACCAGTTTCACCGTCTTTTCGCCTTCCCAACGCATCTCGTGGCTGCCTTGCCTGTGCCAATACCACGTTTTACCACGACCGCGAAATAAAGGGTAATACCTTTGACTGGAAAACTCAGCGGCTGGTTTCTTCCCTGGCAGTGCAACGACCTTCAGCTTTCTTCCAAGTCGAGATCTTCTCTTCCCCTGGACGACGGCGAGACTTGCACCCGCTGCCAGGAACAACTGCCACCACTGGAGGATCCTTCCCACTTAAGGTACCGTGTTCCGCCTGGCTTCCCTTGCCACCGACTGTACGGGGTAGATTTAGCCCCCGGCTTTCGAACCTGGGTTAGCCTGGGATACCCTGGCTTAACTTTTCCGAGCCTCTCTAAACTCTTTTCGAACTCTCTGCAAGACTTTCAAAGCCTAGTGTAACTGTGTGATCTTGGGCGCATTTGTGCTCTGCTCTCTCTAAGAGTGGGCCCAGCCTATGGACTTTGGCTCACAAGTGACTTTTGCTCTTCTGCCCTGCTAAAAGTGTTCCTAAATCTTAGAGTGGTGCATCTTTCCATATTCTGTCTTTTCCCCTCCCTTCTTCATGAACTTATTGGAGTGCCATCTATAGTTAAGCGCTCACCTCTGTCTGGAAATAAGTGGTGTTAACTAAGACTTATCTGATAAGGAATAAGGGTTGTATATATTATAATAGTAACTATGTTTAGAGTGTTTTACAATAAGAGTGCTGGAGTGTTTCAAACAGTGTGTTTTTAAAGAAATAATTATATACTGTGATACCAAAGCTCTGGTCCGTGTTTGCTTGTATTGTTGTATCTGAGTGCCTATTGTGTATACTTTGCATACTGCCTAACTCTTCTTGAGGGAAGTCTGACTGCTCAGCCACAGCTACCAGGTACATCTGGGTGGTACAGACTGCTACCAAGTGGGTTTACTGCCAACACCTGTTGTCCTAAATCTTTTGCAGTGTTCCCAAAGGGAACTGCACAGGTTTCTGCCTAACAATATCTTAGTATATAACGTATGCATTTCAGTATACAGTGTTCATATTTCAATATATAATGTATTCATCTCAAAATACGGTATATACATCTCTGTATACAATGTATGTACATGACTGTACAGTGCATATGCATATATCCTACAATATATAATTTATGAATTCCTCCGTACAGTATATAACGCTAGTATACAATTAATGTATCTCAGCATACAGTGTATACATAATGCCTCTATCTCAACTTACAGTATATATCTCTAAGTATATAATGTATGTAACTCAGTGTACATTGTCTATTTCAGTATCTAATGTATGCATCTCAATATTAATATGTAATGTATACATTTCAGTGCTCAGTATATACATTTATGAATCTCACATTATGTGCCAAACACTGCCCCCAAATACTACATGGAAAAACGCATACTGTAAACTAGAAATGATTACATACACTGTAGTGAACACACACATCTATTGTATGTTAAAATATGTATGTTATACACTGGAATAGATATACTGCATGGTAAATTGGATACATTATATATTGCGATCTGTATATACTGTGTCCTGAGAAAATTGTACTCTGTCCCATGAAAATCTTTACACATGAACACTGTTTCGTATACACATACTACTCAAAATGTCACATGACGCAGCCCTGCTCGCTGAGGAAGTGACTTGCTGTTCTCACGTTAGTTTAACTTGAGGTTTTTTAGGAAAGCAGCTCTGTTGTGTTTAGACAGAGCAGACTCTTGGAAAGACAATACCCATTTTCCAGAGACAAGAAGCACTTGTTTTTCAGTCATTCTTACAGTTGATTTTCACGGGACAATGGTTTTCACATTACAGTCCAGACAGGACTGGGCATGTTTTGAACATATTGTCGTCTTTTATATACAGCCTCTCTTGCAATTAGGTCAAAAGGCTTAAATGATGACGTTGCTGGGCTTGCTAGGTGGGGCACAGTCTGCTGATTGGTGAATCTGGTTTTAATTGAGAAGAACAAGTCATTTTACAGTATACCTTTTTTCCATCTAGTAGATGCATTTTAAAATACCAATGTGTTTGGCTCAATGTATAGCATAACCAGTGTATCACTATACCACTAATTTATTTCAGTAGGCTGTGCATATGTTTTATTTGAATGTACCATAGTTTGGAATCCAATCTATGGATTTCGCCCTGCACAATATGCATTTAAATATGTAGTATATGCATCTCGGTATACAATTAATGTTTCTTGGAGTACATTGTGTATATTTAAATGTGATGTATGCATCACAACATACTGTATATACATTTTAGTATCCAATGTATGTATCTCGGTAAACAGCGTATATATTTCAGTACACAATGTATGTTTCTCAGTATACAACATATGTATTTCAGGATATGTTTGCATCTGAATGTACAGCATATACATCTCAGTATACAATGTATTTATCAGTGTACATTGTGTGTATATATGTTAATATATTATGTATACATTACAATATGATGTGTATACATTGAAGAATACATTGTACGTATCTCAGCGCACAGGGTATATATTGCAGTACATAATGTTTGCATCTCAATGAGCTGTATTAAGTGGTCTGCAACCTATGCCACTGCTGATGTTTTGGACTATGACGCCTATGGTCCCTTACCATTCACTATTCTCACTAGGTTTGTTGTAAACTGTAGCTCAAAACATATCGAGAAGAATAGGTTGCAGATCGCTGCTTGCATATGCATTTCAGTCAGAAATATATGTATCTCGTTGTGTAGCATATAGATTTCAGTATACAATGTTTGCATCTCGATAAGTGATATATAAAATGTCAGTATATAATTCATGCATTTTACGGTGCACTTTATATATTTAAGAATCTTGAATTATATCTCTAACGGCCCCCATAATTCAAAGGTATTTAAATGCATGAAGCATATATGGTGAGCAGGTAGTACCTCCTAAAAACAGTTATGCACACAAATTATATTTTTATGCTGTTTACATTTAAACTTGGAACAAACAAAATTACGTCATCTTTGTAAGGCGTCGCATCCTATCCATCTTACTTTTTCAGTGGTGTTTACACATAAAGGCAAAGCATACACAATCTTTGTTCTTTTGCGCAATTACAAGCAGACGTTTACATGCATACTCTTAAGGATCTACGTGATCCGACCGCAACTGATTTTGCCGCTGCCGAAATGTTCACATGTGAAATGTACGAACCACAAAAGGTTCGTAGATTTCCCATGCGAACACACGTCCATAACCCCTACATACCCATACCCACACCCCCACCCAGGACACACACCCCCACAAACGCCCACCCACACCCCCAACATACCCACACCCCACTTACCTGCTTACCTGTCATTGCGTCACGCTTGATCTCTGCAGCGGCAGTACCCATTCACTTCGGTGATCGGGAACCAGCGCTGCAGGGTCCTTTTCTTTTTTTTTTCTTTTTTTCGGGAGCTGCAGGGGTTACCCCCCACTCAGTATACTGTAAAGTATAGTAAGCAGGGTGTTGCAGGGGACACAGCCCCTGTTTATTTTTTTTTTTTTCGGGTGTGCTGTGGGTGTGTCCCCCACAACACCCTCTCACTATACCACACAGTATAGTGAGCAGGGTGTTGCGGGGGACACCCCTGCAGCTCCCACAGTCTTTTTTTTATACTTCCCTCCAATGCTACCACCAAAGGTTCAAACTTTTGGTGTTCTAACCTTTGGTGGTAGCATTTTTCAGTCTTTTTGTACGGTCGGACCTTTTGTTTTCGGTCCGATCGTACAATTCCAAATATGTAGGAAGACATTGGGCCTCATTACGGCTTTGGCGGTAGCCATTCCACTATTGGCGGCATGGCTGCCACCGGGTCTGGGTTCCCAGAATGGGGAATTACCGGGCCATTCCGAGTTTGGAAGGCCCGGTAATTCCTCCCTCTGGGAGCCCGGGCCTGGACCTTCCCCATTCCCATTTGAGTCCCTATAGGGCTCAATGGGAATGGGAGAGGGAGCCAACAACGGGCCGATTACGACTGGCCCGTTAGCTCCCTGGTCCCCTCGCGGGACCCCCGGTAAGGACGTCGGGTTTTACCAGGTGTCCTTACCGGGTCCTGCGAGGGGACCTCGTAATTTTGCATAATGGGTTTAACGGGTCCACCTCCATTAGCGGAGCCAGTTAACCCATTACGCAAAAGTCGTAATGAGGTCCATCGTCTGGTTCTTGGGGGGAGGAGACAGAGTGACAAAATGGAGAGGGGACACATGCCAACAGGCTGACATATAAAAATTAACAGTGCTTTTGGATTTTGAGCCAACAAATACAGGATTAAAATATTTTTCTTTTTTAATATATACAATAGTTTTAGATGAGGCAGGGAGTGCCAGTGTAATGTCAGAGAAGGGGGTGGGAGGGCTCAGAGGATGCACTTTCTTTAGCCAGAGGGTGGACTTTCTGCTTGGTTTTAAATTTCTGTACCAACTGGGTTGCCTAAAAGGCAGGCAGAAGAGGATTTCAGTGAAGAGGGGCCTGTAGAGTAAATGGGCAAATGTGGGAGGCAGCCTTTGGGACAGGAGGCTTGAGGTGCAGAGAGCCTGAGCCAGAGAGTAGAGCGATATGGATGCAGCCAGGTAGCTGGCAGCTAGGGCAAGGATGGATTTGAAGACAAGGATCTGAAACTTGAAGAGACAAAGATTCTGCGCAGAGAGCCACATGTTGACAGTAAACACAGGTGGGTCGATTGGTGTAGGTTGAGGAGGCATTATGTGGCAAATCTGAGTATCTCAATGAGGGGAGCAGAGAGGAAACCCCCAGAGCAGGCTCAAGCAGAAGTACGGTTTGGAGAGATCACGGGTGGAAATTATTTTTGGATGTGTAATGGGTGAGGTGTTCATTGTTTGCCCTGATGTTCCGTAGGTTGATCCTAGCCACGATGGCAGTGACATTACGGTAGGTACACTAGAGGGGCAGCCCAAAATGGCGGAACCAAAGGCTGAGGTAAGCAATATGTCACATAAGGGGGTAGCCTCCTAACACAGTTTAAACATACTATAACTTATGTATGTAGTAGATACTATTCAAATTGTTGGTATATGCAGACATTTACCTCTGATTCATCCTAGTGATGTAATCTAATCTAAAGTCCCCTGTGGGGTGAACAAGACAATATGAATTGTATTGTATGAATAAGTTCTATGTTATTACAAGAAACCAGTTTTGTGTGGTGCAGTCTTTTTAATATTGCACTCCATTTTCTTTATCAAAACAACTGAAACCAAAATACAGTGTCCTGTACAGTGTCCTTTTGGTAGAAAAGCAAAATAATTAAGACAGTAATAGAGCATAAGTCTCAAGCCTGTACAGTGTACTAAAGAAAAACAATGACCAGAAAGAATAATGGCTAAAATAAGGTAATTTACTTATAGCATCATCATTTGCATGGTAGGATTTAGTTACACAAGAAGTTAAACAAATTGTTTTCCCATTCGGGGAACTCTGTAACACAAATAAAGCAGGACAGAGTGATGCTGTGTTAGTAAAATAGTGAACATTTACATATAGGGGAGAACCAGTTTTCCTCAAGATATCAATTGTGAATCCTATATAGTTGAACACTGATATTTGGATCCATGAGTGACCAATCATGTCGGTCTACGTCAGGAAATAAGCAATTCCCAAAGATGTATGTTGGGTCAACAGTGGCGATTCTGGACCCTACGACGTTTCGGCTTCCAGTGTAGGTGCCTTCATCTGGGCCAAAAGAGGATTGTATCTCCCTTTAGGTGATAAAACAAAAAAGGGAGGGGAGAGTGTTAGAGACTCACAAAAAGAAACCTGTACCTACAAGTGGTAACAGTATGCTACGTACAGATAGGGGACCTGTACGGCTAAAAGAGAGGAGAGCTCTCATAAAAACAAGGAAACTCGCCAACCTGAAGCTTGAGTCCGGGGGAGAAAGGGAGAAGAGAGAATAGAAGTGCGGTGGGGAGAGCACAGCGATCCCGTCTCGTAGAGCTGTGCTTTCTCAACGGCTAGGAGGCGGCAGGATCCGCGACCTAAGTGTAGGGTGGAGGAGACATTAAGACAGTGATGTAGTTTCAGTTTGCTATCAAAGACTATACCAAGGTTGACCGCTTTGGGGGATTGGGTGAGGTGGTTTGGAGGAAAGAAGATGGGAGGGAAGGAGGATGAGTTGGCATTGGAGGCTGGTGAAAATGACTTCTGTTTTTGGGGAGGTTAGCATGAGGGAATTGTGAGTAGGTCAGAGATGTGACTGTCAAAAGAGGATGCAGACCTCCCCTCAACCTGGGCAGGAGGGATCCAGTTGGATCTGCTGACTTTTAAACATTTTTTTGCAGAATGGCAACTTTGCTGATTTTATTTCACTGTTTTTATCTTTTTTGAACACAAAGCGGGGGGCGATCCCCCCACAATACCCCCCACATTGCCTCCCTCCACTCTCACCACTCCTTTATATACCCTACCCATACTTACCATCTGTGATAAAAAAAGAATTACAACATTTGGCAAATACATTTGGGAATGTTGCCATTCAGCAAAGTGAGGTATACCGCCAGGAGGCTTATCAGGGTGTTTACCAGAGCCAACGTTGCTCCGGAGGTGGGGTGTGAGAGCAAGAAGGGCCCCAGTCTTTGTCCCTTGTACCTGTGGCTGGCTGCCAATACCAGGTATCACTGTCAATCACTCCCTGTCTATTATTCATAATTCTGACCAGCCTTTTTCTCTTTCTTCCGAAGGACTACAGATACCAGGGATCCATGCAACGACTACCTAACTTCAGCACTCACCGGGGAGAGAAGCCGGGGACAGTGAGGAAAAAAATAGAAAGCCGCTCTAGTCAAGCTGACAATTTGGAAGTTCCATCCAATGCGGACATGAACTCTAACTCTGACCTTGGTCATAATGGGCCACCATTGAAAAGAGCCAGCTGACCCATGCACAAAAGGATGGGTGTGCTCAAAGCCTGTTTTATACTTTCTGACACTTGTAACCCGACCTGTGGTGGGTAGGGAAGTGAGGGAGGCAATGGTTGACCTGCAAAACCAGCTGACAATCAGTGGGGGCGGAGGAAGATAAGAGAGCAGAGGGGGGACTGTTAAGTGTGGGTTGGAGTCAAAGGAGGAGAAAGCAGACCAAGATAACAGTCCGAGGAGGGAGAGTGGAGGGGAGCATAGAGGAGACTTAGGGAGGGGTTCTGCAAGGTGAGGTTTTGTTTGGTGAGAGAAAGTGGTATGTGGCTATAAGAGTGTGTAAAGAGGGACTACTTTACATAAGTAATCTGAAAAAAGGTACAAAATGTACTCCACAGAAGAGTGACACTGTGCAGGAAAAAACACACATTTATTAACTCGCCACAGCTGGGAGAAAACTTGTATAAGGAAAAAACACAACATTTCCATAACACATTAGTTACATCTTGGGGCAGGTCAAAGGAAATGATTAATGAAACATCCCAAGGCACTATACTTGATCACAGCCATTCTGACTGTCAATACGAAACCCAACTCTCAGGTACTGCTTCTAGGTGACTTCAACCTTGGTTTACATGACACTAAGGATCACTTGGCCTCTGAACTCGCTATCACATTAGCTAACTTAGAACTCCAACAGCGCATTGACAAACCTACCCATATCAAAGGTAGAACGCTTGATTGGATCTATGATCTCAAGTGCAATACTACCATAAGTTCCAACCACGCTTGTGCCTGGTCCGACCACCACATCATCATTTTCCACCTTCCAGCGACCAACCCTCTTACCACTCCCACGATAGCTCCAGCCATTCCCACAAGGAACAAAAAAGACATCACTAGGGATAAACTTCTCCCACTCATCCTTCCTTTATTGAACAAATATGCGTCACAACACAACGGCCCTACAGTCTTAGTAGACATCTTCAATCAAACACTTCTCAAAGCCATTGATAATATAGCTCCGCTCAAATTACGGAAAGCTAAACAACAAGCCCATTTGAATTCCTGGTTCACCCCGCAGTTACGAGCCTTACGCAAAGAAAAACGCAAGGCTGAATCACTCTGGATGAGCCACCCTTGCGACCCCAACAAAGAACGCCTCATCATCTCCACCCATAACTACAAGGAAGCAATCCTACAGGCAAAAAAGGAGACTTACAACCAACGTATCACACAAGCAGAATCCAACACTAAGGAGCTGTTTAAAATCCTTAAAGATTGGAAGCCCTCTCCCCCATCCCTGATACCTGCACTAAAGACAGCCAATGGTGCAATAACATCCAAAACGCTCTCCTCAACAAAATCACCACCCTGCAATCAAAAATTAACGCCAAACAAACTACTCTACTCACCAACCCCCCCATTAAACCCCCCACTACGCCAACGGCCTCCTTTACTCATACCCCTTTCAGCTTCACCCCTCTCACCATCCTCGAGGTCGAAAACATCATTCGCAACCTAAAACCCTCGAACTGCCAAGGTGACTCCTGCCCAGCACCTATCATTAAGGAAGCGGCACAGGACCTTGCTCCTTTTATAACCACCTTCATCAACTCTTCATTCCTAACAGGAACGGTACCCAACAATTTAAAAGACGCTTAGGTTATCCCTCTCCTAAAAAAAACGAATCTGGACCCTGAAATACCAACTAACTACAGACCTATTACCACTGTACCTTTCTTACTTAAAATACTTGACAGAGCAGCATACCTGCAGATTCAGAACTACCTAGAAACTAATAACCTCCTCGGCTCAAGACAATCTGGCTTCAGACCCAAACATGGGACCGAAACAGCTCTTCTTGACCTCAAAACTCAAATTGAGGACCTTAAAGACAACGGTAAACTGGCCCTTCTTCTACTACTGGACTTATCCGCCGCTTTCGACCTGGTCAACCACCAAATACTATGTCGGCACCTAAAGTCCGCTGCTCACTTCTCTGACAATGCATCCAACTGGATCAGGTCATTCCTCGACAACAGGCAAATGAGAGTTTTCTCACCTACCGCATCGGCCGACCCTACACCAGTCCCGTGTGGAGTCCCGCAAGGGTCCTGTGTCTCCCCTACTCTCTATAATGTCTTCACCAAACCACTATTTGATGTGCTTGACTATCTGGGCGTCACCTACACGAACTATGCAGATGACACCCAGATACTCATACCTATTACTGGTGACTACATTGTTGACTCCAAAGCCCTTAATGACATTTACCTTGTCATTCAAGCTTGGATGGCCCAGCACGAGTTGTGCCTCAATGATGACAAGACTGAGCTTCTCATCCTAGGCACGCAACAGAGACTTAACAAACTAAGTCCCCTCTTCGGCTCCTTTAACATTGACGGCAATCTAATTAAAGTATCTAAAGACACCAAAACTTTGGGTATTTACCTGGATGCCTCCTTGAATCTCACCCGACAAACCAATGCAGTGGCTGCTGCATCTGCCTACACCTGCAAATTGATCTCAGCCTGTCGCCCATTCCTTACCGCCCAGAATTGCATCACCTTGGCCAGGACCCTGGTCATGTCTAAACTGGACTATTGTAATGCATTGTACCAAGGCACTAACCAGAGTAACCTTAACAAATTACAGACTACCCAGAACAACGCCATTAGAGCGGCTCTCAATATCCCCCGATCTGCCCACATCTCAGAAACCAGAAAGAACCTCAACTGGCTCTCAGTCGCCCAAAGGATTTCACTGAAAGCACTCACCCTTACATACAAATGTGTTAATCACCAGGTCCCCTCATATCTAGCCTCTCGATTCACTCAACATATTCCAACGCGAGTACTCAGATCCGCACAGTCCCACGGTCTCGAAATCCCCAGATTCAAGCTTCATACAGCTGGGGGTGCAAGCTTCCCTGTCCTGGCAGCCAAGCTTTGGAACACTGTACCATTCACCATCAGATCCTTACCATCATTTAACCTATTCAAACACAAAGCCAAGCTCTGGCTAGTTACTTCTCACTAATAACTGCCCTCTGACCCTGACGGACTAGCTTCGACTTAGCTTTGCTTTGCCCCGGCACCTTTGTGCCGCTTTTGCCCTGTTTTGTAACGTCAACTGTATTTGGTAACGTCAATTGTAAAATCTGTATATCTTATATATTGTATAAATTGTATATGTTGTTCGCAATCTGTTGATACCAATGTGATGTTATGTTTTACCTGTAACCTTCTGCCAAGATATGCGCCCGGTTGCCTCAGGGCCTGGTTTGCGCTATATAAATAAACAAACAAACAAACATACTGCTACAAACATTGCTTATCTTTGATAGGGCAAACACATTTCCTGGAACTAATCCCTTTAACACCCCTTTCATGACGTCATAAAATTAACATATCCCGCCCCTCAACCACATCACGTCACTAAACTGACCAGCAGAAAACTCTTAATTATTGTTGGCTGCCATAGGGCCTCATCGGAGGTTGTGGGGAGCAGTAAAAATGTGTCAGTAATGCTATTACCGCCGCATTACCACTCCACCCAATCCCAAGTTTGGGGAGATTCAGAGGTTACATCTGACAAATCTCTGCCTATTTTCAGTGGAATGACCACAGCGCTATTAGCACCGCTGTAATTGCACTGAAACTGCCCCATTGGGTCCTATGGACTCGAGAATAATGGGGATTTTCTGCACCACTGCAACTTGGGATCCAGCTCTAAAAGCGCAGGACTAAGTTGCAGTAATTCTAATTGCGTTAGGCAGTATCCCAGCAGATTTACCACTGGGATACAGCCCAGTTGTGATGAGGTCCATAGTCCTGAGTTTGAAGATAACACAAGGCGAGCAAGGCCAAGAGTATTGCAGTTATTTCCTCCTGATTGGCTCCCTGTCCCTCACTACACAGCCCCTGCAAGTCCTCCCCTTCTTTTGCCCTTGCAGTGTGCCAACTTTGCTCTGAAAAAACGAAACGGAACTGTGCTGGAAAGTAATTCCTGCTATTGTATTCCCAAGTGCTATTGTATTTACTGCCAGAGCTCTTGCACCTAGCGTCTGGCTTAATCCCTCTGCAAAGCCCTCCTCCAATGAGAAACTTATCTCTCGGATCTCGGCCTTGGCAGCTTTAACTATTGCTTCCTCACGTATCAGCGGAAAATACATTTTACTGTGAGCTGTGGCCTCTTAACTAAAATATAATAATAGCTTCCGTAGTCCTGCTAAAAAGATGGCCACACTGTGGTTCGTTGATGCACACAACACTAATCCTTATTATACTTCTTATTTTACTGCTACCATTAGTAGCTCTAGCTAAAAGCCCTAATTATGCTCCACCTATACTTATAAAAATAAAAAATAACCAAAACAAAACCCAATTATTACTTCACTTATGATTATTCTTCACTATCACTGTGCTCTCACACCCCTTTTTATCTGTACGTTGGGACTCTATCTTCATTGTGTGGGTTCGCAGATATATTTCTTGCGCAGCGCCCTCCTCCCTCTCATGGGGCTTTTGGCATTACTGCACAGGTGCCCCCTCTTGTGAATAGTACATTTACTTCTCTTCATTCCCCCTCTCGATCACATAAGGGATTGACACATCTTTTTCCCTGTTACCCCTTTTTTCACAACTCACATTCTTAATACCCCATGCATACTGCCCTCCTCACTTTACTCACCGTAGAATTCAGTGTGCAGTGTATTATTGTATTATTATTTATGTATTTATTTTGCAACTCTGGAGGGGCATGGACAGCGTTCTTGATGGACCAATAATAGCCCCTCCAACCACGTGGTGTTATGGTTGTGTTTGTGTATGTATTTTTCTTGTCACAGGTGAGGTATCATTGGCCTCCTTCGTTTTTCATTTTTTTTATTTTTTAAGAAAGTGTCATCTTTTACTTCCATCTTGTACCACCCCCTTACATAATGAAACCCCAGTTGACATGCACAATGAGTGACTTTTGCCACAACAGGAATCAGAACTTCCTTTAAATGACGTTAGGAGGGGAACCAAGCATAACCAATATGAAAAAAATTCTTAGTAACCACTTTGCATCTTCCTGGTATAACCGTCACATCAATCTAGAAGAGTGGTTAACCTGAATGAAATACCCATTACTCTGCCCCAGAGTACTTGGCCCCCTCTTCTTCTTCGCCAGCTGAACAACCCCGGCGGCCATCTTGCAGAATCTCACTTACAATATCTTCTGCTCATTCTTCTCGGTGTCATGTCCAGGGGCCGTCTGTCAGGCCAATGTTCCTTCTTGCTGCTTTGTGGCAAGTTCAACAAGTTCAGTGAACTCTTAGTATGTGTGCAGTCCCCACGCAAAACTTTGGATCTTCAAGAGCAGGATCATTAGTTAAGGGGACAATGTTAGAGTGAGGGGCATGTCAGCTGGGGAGTACAAAAAGGGGGCATTGTTTTCTTTGCCCCAGTTCGGTGACAGTTGGGCCACTGCTTGGGTCCCATAAGATCCTATGATACTGAGATGAGGGCACCATCCCTTCTCGCAGGATAAGGTGTGCTGTCACTCACTGTGCATGAACTCTTGTCCTGGTTGATAGTCTCTCCATCTAAAATGAGCTTGGGGTGCTCTTTAATTCTAACTGAGATTGAATCTACTAGAACTAAATTGGATGCTGATTATAAATTATAACGACACTGAAAGTAGAGCACCGTTAATTTTTCCTGATAATGTTTATATGCATATCACAATATCTCAACCCGTGTCTAGTGTGAATACACTAGACACGGGTTGAGAAAATAAAACATGTTTTGAGCTAAATACGATCTCTATAGCCAGCACGTAAGTAACAATGGGCTACAATACATCTATTGTAATGGGAAAAGCACTTATAAACCAAAGTATGCCGGCCAAAATGGAAAAGAAAGTAGGACTATGGCGGTTGCCATGACGCCGAACGAACAACACAATACAGCAGGGAATCAGTCTACAGTCAGACGCGGACTAGAGCGCACAGACGAGAGAAAGCTAGGAATTTTCAGGTAAGCCCTTATCACGGAATGCACAGCGCCCGACTCGGAGCACTGTCCGGCACTATGCTAGTACCATTATTTGAACCTCAAAAAATCTATCTTTATGATGCTCATGTACGGAGCTAGTAAACAATTAAAAGGATACATTAAGAAGGTGGAGAAACTCCCCGCTCCCCCTTTTGAAAACACATATTGATAATTAAAGACAAAACAAGAAACAAGATTATGAGAAGCAGATTGAGCCACTGAAAATAATAATTCCAACAAAAATAAGGAATCATACTTATCCAAAATACCGAAAAAGCCGGATAACAGTAGTGAATGTACCAATGCATAAAAGTGGGCGATTATTTACTACACGTTTACTTGACAGGTCGGGATTGAACCCATGACTCTGTACACATGCTAAAAGAATATTCAACAGTCAAGATACATAGACTGGGTAAGACTCTACTTACTACCCTAATTGTAAGAATTTCAAAATGCGTCAAACTCTGACGTCATGTCTGTGTGGTTTTCAAATCTAATTTACTATTTGTATTGCTTTTTTCTGTGAATTTTTTTCACCTCAAAATATCTCTCCCTCTGCCCCTCTCTTCATGTCTGTGTCGTTTGGTTAATGGCCACACAAACTTACCACAAGCGTTTTTACCCATATGGGATGATGTATCTATATGATTGATGTGCCTTTGAAATGTACAATTCTTGGACACCATTTGTATGATATGGTCCATGTTCGGGAGTAATTTTGCTTATGCACAATTACAATGTTGAAATCACGATAGCCCTGATTTGAAAAAGGCGGTGGAATCTGCCGAAACATGTGTCATCACAAAGGGCAACTGTACAAAGATACTAATACACTACTTATTATCACAAAGAATTGTGTGAAGTCTATTTTTTCCATGGCGCATGAATTCATCAAGTAGTAACATAAACAATCTTAATTTTTAGGAACAGAGTAGAGTAACTATTTTTCTCAGTTAAGTTACCAGATTCATGCGACTTAAACTAGTTTGCAACGGAAAGGAGGGCGCTGAGGTCTAATTCTAGTATCCACAGTGAAAGGTTCCTCAGAGAGTATCTTCTGGTTTTCAGAAAGGGGTTGGGACTACTATCAGTGCTGTAACTCTAAGTGTGTGTATATCTGACATGGGCGGTCAGTTTGGAAAATCTTTGTTCATAGCAGTGATTGATTTAGAGACAGTTTTTGACAATATTAACATCAAGAAATTATGGGACAAACTAACAAAGTGGAAAATAGACACGGGCCTTCTACAACTGCTACAATTATTATACTCTGGAAATTCAGTAAGGGTGAGACTCAGTAATCAGCGTAATATCTCTAGCACAATTTCGATTGGAAAGGGGGTGAGACAGGGCTCTACCTTAGCTCCCACCTTCTTCAATCTGTATTTGACAGATCTCTGGGAAGAAAGTAAGAACTGGGAAAGTTATTACCTGAGATGTAAAAATCTAAGAGTAAATATATTGGCAAATGCAGATGATCTGGTACTTATAGAGTATACACAGATCATTGGAGGGAGTGGAAGGCTACTTTAAAAAACAATACATTGAGGATTAACCCTGTGAAATCTTTTATAATGATCTTTCCCCAAAAATGCAACCCTAAGTCCTTTACATGGAAGGCTCATTTAGCAGTGTCATTTAAGGCATCCCGTGTGGAGATGTGGAAATAGAATCTGTGTTCCATCTAGTACTTGAGTGTACCGTATTTGGGGATGAAAGAATCAGATTTGAGGGTCCCTTTGTGCACTTGACAGAACAAATTGTGACTCCCTTGCTATAAGAAAGGTTAATGACGACATCAAATCAATCTTTGATATTAGCTCTGAGTAAGTTCTTAGAAATAATTTTGGGAACATTGAAATTGTACAACAGGGGGAGAATGATTGGTGAAGATTTTGGGACAAAGCTTAGGTAATTTAATTTACTTTGAAATTATTATGTAAACTTATTTTAATGTCTTTCTTTCATTCTTTTTCTTCTTTCAAGATTAGATGTATATGCTGATGCTGTTGCTCCCTTGAATCGCTCGTGCTTGCTGAACTTTGGATCTTTGAATACCAGCACTACAGCAACCAGAAGGCTTTGCTTTGCCTGCATTTTGTGGGCGGCTCCATAAAACTGCATTCGCGCGCGCACCGCGCGTGCACCGGAGCAAGTCCCGATCTAAATCCCGCTTTGCCCGCTCATGCTGATGCTGTTGCTACCTTGAATCGCTCGTGCTTGCTGAACTTTGGCTCTTTGAATACAGGCACTACAGCGACCAGAAGGTGACTTTGAACAGCAGTATACTACGAGTATACGAGTATACTTGGACTCGATACTTACTGTGACTTTCTTTTTTAGGCTTTGCTTGCATTTTGTGGGCGGCTCCATAAAACTGCGTGCACCGGAGCAAGTCCCGGTCTAAGTCCTGCTTTGCTGCTTCACCGCAGCGTTGCGAGTGGAGAGTGGAGGCTATTCTTGTGCTAATTTACAAACTCAGAGTGCGAGAAAAACTCAGTCACATAGATAATAACACTTGGTGGGTAATCTGCAGTTAGTTGCACCATACTTGCACGCTTGCACGCTATAACGAAAATATTATTGATTTATGCATTTTTGTCCATACACTTTGAAGACAAACATGCCGGAGGCAGGCAACGCTTTAAGCATTTCACTCACTACTGATCTAACGACTCCAAAACAGAAGAAACTAGCTCGCATTTCTAAAAGGTCCATTATTTTGACCCCCATTCTTCGAACACCACTTGCGAATAAAGACATCCGCACTTTTTGTGCCAAACGCAAAAAATGTACGCCAGATGAAATTTCTAGTGTGCCGTCTCCTTTCACATTGATAACGCCCAAGGCTAATGCAGCAAACACTGTTTTGTTTGCCTGCAGCTCATGAGCCTACCAATTGTCTGCCTATTGTTTCAGACTCCACCTTACTAGCAAACATTCACTCTGAGTCGGTATGTCAAGAGGTAAGAAATGCTCTGACAACCGTGTGTCCCTTAGCAACAGTTTTGGAAGTATCTAGTCATGTGCCTGATTTACCTGATTTCTCAGATGTATCTAATATATCCTTACATGGTAGTGATGGAAAACTAAATAAATCTCATGAAGACCTTCTGTGTGGGGTAGCAAATCAAAGCATTATGGGCTCAACCATCAACTCCGTACATGACTCTTTTTTGCTGCCAACACCTAGACGTTGTTTACCAACTAATACGTCCGCAAATCCAATAGAAAATCTGGCTCTAAGTGAAATCACTTTAGCAGCCGTGAATACTACACTAGCCAGTTTATACAAATTGTTTGAATCGCTTGACCAGAAATCTACATCTCAAGCTTTGCAAATACAACAGCTGGCTGAAGGATTTGCAAGTCTACCTGACACCATCCTGTCGCTCTCAAAGTCCATTAGTAAGGCTGACGTGGACGTAGGTCCTGATCAGCCTATGATTACGATACAAGAGTTTGAAGGGTCTGTTGCCCTTAACTCGGCTTTACCCTTTTTTGCAAATATTATTCGTCCTGTAACATCTCCTGCCCCTGACTGTTTGTCCATTAATGACTCTTGGATTAATCTTGACAACAGCCCAAAGAAAATAACAAAAAAAAATACGGCCATTGCCACACAGCCTTTTGTTTCACTTGCTGACTTGCAAAAAATAGCAAAAGTCCGCAGTGCTCGTTTAACAAAGGCAAAATCCAAAATTGAACCCAAAAAGAAGGATGCGATGAACACTCAATGTCAGATGGCTCTGCAAACATTATTACCAGTTTGCTTGTCTGACGTGCCAAACAAACCTCCAGCACTCTCCACTTTGAAATCCTCAGTTTCCATTGGTGTAGGCTCAGTGCCTCCTGTGAATTCAACGCTAACCAATGTACCAATTGAATATGCTCCTCTGACAGAAATTATTGATCTAATTGATGAACCACTCAATAGAAATTTGCCATAAAATCCTCCCTCCTCTCATCCTTCACAGATTCCGGTGAATTTTCCCCTGAATCCCAAACAGGGCCAATCTGTTACAGAGTGTCTAATGGGGAGGCTTTCTGCCAGTCAGTTTGATTTACAAGAACAGATGGTCTCTATTAAGATGGCAGTAGAGGCATATATGAATGAATGTGTTGCTTTATGCCCCCCTTGTCAATGTTGCAAATGGGTCCAATTTGAAGCTGCAAACTCACGCACATTCAATGCACACTAATTCTAACCTCATGAGTGTCGTGCAAAATTCATCTAATGAACAGTTGGATGGTTGGAATAAAAAAGTAAGCTTTGTATCTGAGGTTGGCCCCTCTAAGAAAAATGAGGATGTTGCTTCCATCCCCACTCCTAGAAAACAAGGTGTACAAAAACGTAAGCAGACATGTGGCAATACTTTTGCAAATTGTCATTCCTTAATCTTAAAATGCAGAGATGCGCCCCATGAACAGTACGATCTATGCAGGGCCAGCATCCTAAACATCTTTGGGGATGTAAGCAATCTCCAGGATATTGCTTCAAGTGATATTGATCAGGTCGAATTTGTGTGCGACCAAAACCTTGCAATTGTGCGACTTTGGATCAAATCTGGGCTTGTTCTGAATTCAATCTGGAAAGAAAAAAATTGTACTTTTAAAATGGGCTTCCTTATTGCCCAAGATCCGGAACGTTTAATTGAAGAAGCCAAAGAGTTTGAACCAACTGTGCCCACTTCACTTGTTCCATAAAACCCCTCTGGATGTCTCTGCTCTTATTGTGGCCCAGCACAAATTCCCATTATACCCACTTCCAGTAACCTCCAAGCATAACCATTAACCGAGCAATCCCAGGTAAAACATAGTTTAGCTTCGTGGAATACGAGAGGTAACTCTCACTTGCAATGGTCAGATCCATCTAACATTAAAAATATGATATTGTGGCCTTGCAGGAAACTTGGTTGGTGACTACCCCTATATGGGATGATCATGATGTCATTCTGCTCCCAGCTTCAACGGCCTCTAAAGGGAGACAACATCTGACCTTCTGGTGGCGGTTAAAACGAGTAAAGGATTAAGGATTACCCAATGGGCCTCTCCCAACAACTTTATCCAATTAGTCAAAATCACAAGCTCCGTACAATCTTTGGCTTTAATAGATTTATATCGAAATCCTGTTGGTCAGACTGAGAACACCTTTTATAAAGATTTGACTGCAATGTTGGAATTAATAGCTTGTGATAATTCTGTTGGTGGCATACTCATGGTTGGGGATTTAAATCTCAACTGCATTTGCCCAAAAACGTCCAGTCAGAAGCGTGACACTAGAAAATGGCTAAATTTTGTGAAAGACCACAACTTACACATGGCCAATGGTGCCATCTCAGGTGATATTCCGGCTAATGCGACATGGGAAAGAGGAAAGTCCCAGTCAATTATTGACTATGTTTTTGTATCTGATAGTCTCTTTCATAAGGCCACTCAACTGAAAGTCATAACGCAAACCATCAGTGATCACCATATGATGACTTTTGAATGGGAAGGTCTTTACGATTCCACAACATTAACACAACGATGGTCAAAACATATTTTGACTGTCAATACTGCGTGAACACGTTTCAAATGGACTCCTGCATCTTTACATGACCTTGAGCTTGCCACGCAAGGATTGCTTATCTCTAAAAAGGACTTCTATGCAGATATCCTTCCAAGCTTTGGCTCAGTGGTTGTTGATAGACCAAATAATACTACTGTACATAAACATCATTATGACCAAATTATGCAACAGGCCAAACATACTTATAGAAAAGCTATAAGAGCTATACGAAAAATGCCCATGGATGTTCGACAAGTGAATCGACAGAAAATTAAATGTCAGTATAGAAACTGGTGTCGATCTAGAAGGGCTACTTTATATCAGCAGGATGGTGAAGCCTTTCTGGCGGCTGCAAATAACAAAAATTCAGGTCAAATATGGTCCTTACTCAACAGTGCGGTGTCTCCAACTCAATTGAACCTTCAACTGTGCGGAGTCACTGAAGTTCAGTGGCTTGAGCACTTTTTGAAATTGTACTCTGATCCGATGTATGCAAACTTTAATTACATTTCTATTACACTGAATCATTGGGACTTGGATTGCTCACCCAGTATAGTTGAGGGTTTCATCAAAAAGTCATCTTCTTCACGTGCTGCAGGGCCAGAAGTAATTTCATGTTCAAGCAGAACCCCTTGGAATGGGCGTTGATTTTGAACAACATATTTCATCAGATCATCTGTTGCAAAAAAATTCCAACTTCATGGCAAACATCTCTACTCGTTCCAATCTTTAAAAAGGGCGACAGGGAATCCCCGGCGAGCTATCGACCTATTGCCCTGCTCGATGCTCCCAGGAAGATCTTTGCTCGCCTTGTTTTACGGGATTTTTCTCGTTGGACGGAGATCCACCAGCAGCGAGACTCCTGCCAAACGGGCTTTGTAGCTAGTCTGGGTACGTCAGTCAACCTAATAACTCTTAATGCCTTAAAAGCCCAAGCGCAGTCCTCTAAACAGCCAATGTACTTTGCATTTGTTGACCTCCACACAGCCTTCGACTCTGTATCCATAACCAGACTGATGAATAAATTACATCTGGCTAATTGCCCTAAAACTTTATGTGACATTATATATGCCTTACATTCTTCGACTTCAATCAAAATTCGTCTGACTGTCTCAGGCTTTCTGTCAAGGGCAATTCCAACTTTCCGGGGGTTGAAACAAGGCTGTGTGCTGGCTTCTGCCATTTTTAACTTCTTCATCCAAGACGTCGAACACATTTTTTCTGATGTGATTTCAGATTCACCAAAAATGAGTGGCACACCTATCAAAGCCTTGTGGTACGCCGATGATTTAGTGTTGATTTAGTGTTGGTTTCTAAGACACCCATAGGCCTCCAAAAATTATTGTCTGCTCTCTATGAATATTTAACATTGAATGAGCTGATAATTAATCTAAATAAGAAGCAAGTGGTTGTCTATGCCCCTAGGTCCACAAAAAAAAGACCCTTTGAGTGGAGAATAGATAATAGAATTGTTGAATTTGTCCTAACATATCTATACTTGGCAATTTTATTTGATGGTTACTCACCTGTGGATTCGCACTCAATCACGTTGGACCACAAGATCAAATCTGCCATTTCTCAGACCAAAATCATTTTGCACTAATTCGGAAAATTCACGATCAGCCCGGCCATAACATACTGGAAACAGAAAGTAGTTCCAACTATACTATATGGCCTTGAAACAAAAAAAAATTGGTTGTTCAGATAGCTTGCATAACAACTTCCTCAATGTGTCCCAGGTACCTGGCTAAGATTTGAACTAGGTTTAACATCCTTGAGTGCTGAATACCACTGGAGATTATGTGCCTTGTTTCGGAAATGTCTTATCTGTGATAAATCTGACACTATACTGGCTTCTTTATCCCTCTACATGTTAACATTGGATCATCAATTTGCAAAAGCATGGATGGCTCAGAGATTTAACATCTTGGCTAAAATTGATTTGTCTTTAGAAATGCTCATCGACCAACCAAACAAGGTAAAAGAAAAATTGTTCAGATTTGACTGGATTGAAACAAGAACGAAGTGTCTGTCATATAAGGATTTTGAAATGCTAATTGAACATAAAACCCGTGGAACTCTAGCCCCATATTTAAAACAATCGCCCTCTGTGCAACTAAGGTCAACTATTTTACGGCTGCGATTTAACCTCTTTCCAATTAGAGATGTTCTGGCTAGAAGAAACCTGTTGCCGGTTAATAAAAATTGTTGTTCCTTTTGTGAGACTGAGGGAGTTAGAGAAACACTTCGACATGTTGTATCTGCCTGTCCAGCACTAACTGAACTTAGAATTAAATTTTTTGCACCTCATTTATCCTACCTTGGTGAACTAACCCCTGAAACTCATTGGTCGTTACTTTTGTCCACCAACTCAATGAGTCTTCGTATTGCCACTCACAATTTTTTGGAAGTTATTATGTCAAAACTTAAGGATGTGTCGACCGTGACTTAGAGGTATAAATATGACGACCATCAAAATTGCAGCTGCATGTAAGCATTGGCAAAGTAAATTTGTGAAGGGCCTATTAACAATTGGTAAAAGAATCTCATGCTAAATGAGGATGAGTCTCATACTATATACTAATGTCAGAATGGTTCTATGAGAATTATGGCACGTTTTATGTCTTCCAACTAAGAACATATTGGTTTAGTTAAGTTCCTAATATGTTAGGCCCTTTCTTCTTTCTTTTTTCTTTCAAATTTTATTTTCTTTTTTTTATCTTTTTTAAATTGCTTTCAAATTGTTTCTTATTACCTAAAATTATTACAATTAAGTCCTAACAGTTTTAGATATTATATCATATGTTTTTACTTATTTGGACTATTTGTACAATGCATTACATTATTAATTGAATGTTTTTTGTTAAGGTAAATGCTGAATTTCGTTTGTATTTGTAAATGAATATTGTCTATATATTGAAAAAGTTGTTTATTCAACTATATTCAATAAAGATTAAAAAATATATATATATGTATATTAATTGTGGTGATCACATGGATTGTGTTATGAAATAGAGTGTACAAAGTTTCAATGTGAACTGAAAACACTAATAAAAAAAAGATATCCCCTCTTTCACACTTCTATTGGCACAAGCCTCATATGTCCATAGTTGTGCTACCCTTGATCTTATAAACGGACTGGCCTAAAGAAGCTAGTGTGTGTGTGGGAGTTTGAAAATTCAATATGTGTTTCTCTGAACAAAATTACAGATCAATTACAAATGAGCACAAATAACGGGGTGTCTTCAGGAGCGGCTCTATAATCTATAATGGTGTGTTGTGTTTCAAATGCTTCAATTCGTCTCGAGCCAGCAATAAGCACCTATCTCCACTGAGCCGTTTTCACTGTTCCACACTCTTCCTCAACCCCTCCCTTTTCTGCAGCGATGCTGCCACAGTGAGGCCCTTGGTCTGCCAGCACTGCTGGCAGAAGCTTCCCCCCTACCTTAGGAATGTATGTCTGTGAACAGATCAACCTGCCTGCCACTTGCTCACTGAATTTAACCCCTCCCTTTACTCAAGAATGCAGCTTCTGTGAGCTCTCCCTGCCTGTGTACAAGGCATGCGCAAATGCCCACTCCCTCCTTTTCGTGGGCAGTCTCTGCAAACAGAAGCAGCTGCTTGCCAGGAAACAGCTTGGTCAATACATTTTCAACCCTCTGCAATTTCACAATGAGGCCTTCCAACGTGCAGCCAGGCACTTCATCTTTAAACGTGCCTTTCCACACCAAACGTTTAATTTCACATTTAACAAATATAACACAGCAAAAACATACAACACAGTTTAAACATAAGTTTGCCTTTGTTAACATAAACATCACATATAACAAACAACTTAACACACTATTGAACTATAGTTAAAAATATTCCCATGTGTTGTTATGCCCAGTCTGGTTTTCAGACAGTTTTATTTGGGCTGTGCGTTTCCTCCCTTGTTCAATTTCACCCACACATTTAAAACACAAATGGCAATTATAACTTCACTTGTACAAGGCTCCTTTACAAAAATCAATACAACTCAACCAAAAATATTTTCTTTAAACCCACCCTACCTTATCACTTCATACACAACTCAAACAAAAACTTTAGCCACCCACACAATAACCAATGTTTTAAACTAAAGCTTGCAACACATCAATGCCCTTGCGGTTCCTCTCTTCAATCCCACTACCAATGTTTTCCCAGTCCTACCCCCTTTTTAAATCTGCCAAAGCACCAAAAACTACACAAATAACAATACACAATTCAAAACCAACATAACAGAACCTAACACAATCCCAATATGTATATTCCACACCTCTGTCCTAGTTTTATACCACAACAAAACAATGGCACCAACATCATTAAAAGATAAAGCTTTCTTCACTTCTATGCGGGGTATTCCTCTTTATCTTGGCCTCTTAAAGAAGCATACCACGTGGTCTTCCAATATCCCATTTCTTTTAATCTTTTAACCAAAACATAAACCTCAAACACAAATACCACATTATCTATATTGCGCTTCTTTTCTGCACAGTACATACTCACATAAATGATGAAACTGACCCTCCAGTCAAAAGGCCTGCATTCCACTCTGGCCCAGCTTTAACTAGTGCTTCTTCACGTGTCGGCAGAAATTCAATTTTACTATGAGCTGTGGCCTCTTAACTAAAATATAAGAATGACTTCCCTAGGCCTACTAAAAAGATGGCCACACGGTGGTTCATTAATGCACATAACACCAAACCTTATATCTCTGCTTTACTGCTACCATTACTTCTAGCTAAAAGCCCTAATTATGCTCCACCTATACAAATAAACAATAACCAAAACCCTATGTGCACATGTGCTCTAAAGAGTGAAAACAAAACCCAATTATTGCTACATGTCTAATTATTCTTCACAAGCACTGTGCTCTCACACCCCTATTTATCTGCACCTTGGGACTCTATCTTCATTGTGTGTTTTTGCATGCATATTTCTTTGCACAGCATCCTACTCCCTGTCATGGGGCTTTTGGCATAACTGCACAGGCCTGCACTTGTGGGTACTACATGTACCTTGCTTCAAGTACATGTAAGGTGACTGAGGCTTAGGGAAGGGGTAATAAGGTGAATAAGAGTACGAAATGAGGGTGACTGAGGAAGAAGGGGGTGTAGTACAGTGTAGTGAGAGGATAGAGTAGTGGGTGAAGAGAGAAGTGGGAGGACAGAGTAGTGGTATGTTGTAGGAGGGAGCCCTAGAGTGTAATAGAAGGAGAGAGTAGAAGGGTAGAGAATTGTGGAGAGTAAAGGTAAGAAATGGGTGGAGAGAGAGGAACATCAAAGTGACAGGGGAGAGAAGGGAGAGGCAGTGGGAGGGTGAACCAGGAGAAGAGCAGGAGGAAGAGACAGGAGACAGAGAGAAGATCGGGCAAGGCTATGATATTGTGAGAGGGAAGGACTGGTGGAACTTGGGCAATTAGAAGCCGACTATTCCATTTATAAAGATTATTGTTGGAACCCTGAATAGGATCAACTTAGAAATTCAAAGAGGGAGACAGCTAGATAGGGTGTTTGTCTTCAGGCCATTACAATTAGCCAGTCATCTGTAGGTAATAGGGGTTACCACTCTCTAGTGACAATATTGGGGTTCGGGGACACCCGGACTAAGGAGAGAGAGTGAGAGAGTGAGAGAGTGAGAGAGAGAGAGAGAGAGACCCATCTGACGAATCTGAAGAAAAAACCTTGACCATTCTTTGAGAGTTGGAGAGTTCTTGAGGTCATCTGTGCCAGAATGAAGTGCAACTCTTTTTATTGTGTTTTTGAAAGGAAAATCAAGAAGAAAGAAAATACCGTATGTCAAACAATACATGGCTTATTGAGGTGAAATGCAGAAGGAACTTTCGGCACAAAGGAAGGGTTAGTGCACATCACCGCCTTGGACATGTGGACAACCAAGTAGGGGGGCTTGCAGGAAAAAGCCTGAATCTTGCCTACACATCTAGCCGTCATGATGGTGACCAGCAAAGCAGTCTCCCAGGATAGGAACTTGAGCAAAGATTTATGTAGAGGCTCAAAAGGAGGTCTCATGATCAGGGCAAGGAAGACATTCAATTTCCAGGCCGGGGTTGGTTGTCTGACTGGAAGGTGTTTGTCTTTAGTCCAACACAATTAGTCAGTCATCTGTAGGTAATAGGTGTTACCAATCTCTAGTGACTATATTGGGGTTCAGGGACACCAGGGTTAAGGAGGGAAAATCTTAGGAGAGAGAGGCGGGCGGAGGGACAGCCCCATCTCACAAATCTTTGACAGCCCCATCTCACAAATCTTAAGAAAAACCCTTGAACATTCTTCGAGAGTTGGAGAGTTCTTGAGGCCATCTGTGCCAGAATAAAGTGCAACTCAATTTTTTTTTTTTTAAAGGAAAAACAAGAAGAAAGAAAACACAGTATGTCAAAGTAAAGGGGAAACAACCTGTTTCAGTGATGGCAGGGGTAAGAGGGTGTCATTGCCTGGGGCCAATCCAAAATCTGCGAAAAGTAAGGCTCTGGCAATATAACCAAAGCGGCTGATTACCAACACACCGTCTGATGGGTCCTCACGCCAAGTATATCTACAGTGCCCCATGATGTTACTCACCGAAACTGGACTTCGGATGAGTGAAGGTGATCCCTGGTTCTGCCGGCCTTGATTGAAGAGCCTGGGTTATTCCTTAACGCAGGCACTCCTCTCTAGAGGGGAAAAACTCTTTTTTATGATACACCCCTCTGCCAATGATAATCCAACAGTGAGAGGAGTAATTCACACAAAAGAGTGGGGCACACAATGCTTATGTCACCAAGCTGTAAAAGGAAGCAAGAGGATTAGTATTCACTAACTGCGAAAAGCTACAGACATAAACCAAAAGAGTGGCACCTGCCTGTATGTGCAGAACAGTAATACTTGTACTCGTGAGATCCTTTGTGGAACATGAGGAATAGAGTTCAGTATTACTTGATAAGTCAACTAAACTAAATACAGGATAGACGAATAACCGGTATTTCCTTACCAATGTAGTATGTGGAGAAAGGCACTGAACCCAGGAATCCAAAAGGAACTAAACTAATCAACGACAAATGTAAAACAATAAATGGTGAGTTAGTAAAGGTAAGTTTGCCCGAAAGGCACGATGGTCGCACTAGGAGCGCGATGGTGCATAACCGCTATAACTGCAGAGCGTCCTAGGTTATGCACTGAATTGATGCCATCGGGATTTCTCCTGTAACTGTGGTGACAGTGGAAGGATATGATGCAAGGATTTCCCACGAGGGTTAGATGAATCAAAGGGTAACTGTTCAGAAAGCAAGGTAAGTCTGTTATTGGCAGTATTGATTAAGTTCAAACAAAAAGGTAACAAAACTGGAGAGGTGGTGTACATATATGTTATTGTTGATATTGGCTAGGTACAGGAGCGTGTAGTAGCAGAAATAAGTGGAACATGTGAGGAGCGCAGAGACGCTGAAAGGCTGATAGCACCACTGTAAGAGTTTGGATGGCTCATGCTGCACACAGCGTGGTCGCACTACAGTAGAGCACAAAGCTGACAATGAATGATTCACAAACCTGTAGCACAAACGCTGGCTCGAGACCATAGTCTGGAGGGCCCTTGAAGAGAGGAGCCGTTAATGCCACAAGAACAAACACGGAATCAAAGTTCTGAGAACCAGTCCAGGGACGTAGCTGAGTCAGAAACCAGAAGGACTTTGCCAGGAGCAAGGATGAGGCGGAAGGAAATCCGTTAGCCGAAAGCCGAGTCAATATTGTGTAAGTAGGCAAGAAATAAGTCGCAAGTTGGAATTGGGAGTAGAAAGTACGCTGGTAGAGTGACTGACGCCACATTAGCGAGCAGCTGATAGCAATCACGCGACAGCGCGGCCACCTCTACCAGGGCAACAAAATATTGAGCCAGGTTTCTGGACTGCACGTCGCCTCCATTGTAAGCTCAAGCGTGAATAAAGCAGACGTGTGACATATCGCCTTTGCACAGAGAAAGGTCTTGGATGCCGCAGTGAGGTGCAAAAATGGGGAAATGCTGATTACAACCAGTGGTAATTCCTACCTAACCACAGTATGAACAAACGAATCTTGAAGAGGTTGAGGAAAATCCCATGCAGGATTTAACTTCTTGTGAGAATCCCAATGTGGCACAACCCACAGAGAACAATGCGCAACATGTGGCGATGCTGACCAACACATCATTGTGCCCTAAACTAAGGACAAAGCCCAAAAGGAACCAAAGGTTCCTATGGGCAAATCCATTAGCTGCAATAAGATGAATCAAAATATCTCTGAATTAGGCAAATGGATTATCTTGGAGGAGATAAACCCCACAGAGTTCAGTCTTTTTCTCAATTGCACTAACTTGTTGGGGCAACAGGGAAGAATAGGTCTTGCTGGTGTCATTGTAACCAGAGATAGAGTGAAAGCTGAAATTCCCTGGCATGGGCAGTCCGAGAAACTGGCCGTGGATCGAGTTTACTTCACCACTGATGGTGGCATTGTTAAATACCAATCTGCCCCATCTAGAACAGATGGGGTTCACCCTGATAACTTTCTGCAGGGCTAAGACCGCAGAAGGGAGCACAGTTGGCACACATTTGTACCCAATAAGTACCTGGGGGATGAAAAACTGATCAGAAATGATTTGAGGCAGAGCCAAAGCTATGCCGGCGCATTGACGTCCAATAAATTCGAATGCACTCCAGACTATATTACGCCAGCACCCCAAGGACCGAATGGCTATGTGGATATCGTGAACAATCTGAGATAGAGATCTTTTCTCCAAAACCCCTTGGTGTTGGCGGTGGCAATTTTGGCTTCTGACATTTTCATACTGCTGGAAACATGGCTATGCAACATGTTTAGCATAGATGATATCAGATAAGAGTTAGCGCAGCTAACCCTTTGAAATTGAGCTGCCCAAGTGGTGCATTGCCATTGGGGCAAGAACAAGATATCAACTGGAACCCTATGCAAGTTCTATCATTTCCTCTCATGTTTTAGCTGTATGCTTCCATGTCTTGCGGAAGACAACTAGAGTATTAATTCTAAATGTTTACGACCCCCCCCTCTCCAGTCCCCTAGGATCGCAGACTAAGAACATCCAACAAACACTCAGCGATATTATTGCTATGTGGTATGAGGAATTCCCTAATGGACATGTACTGTTGACAGGGGACCTTAAAGCAAAGATTTTACATCTAGAGGGAAATGTTCAGGGGAGTGGGGAATGTAACTGGTGACAATTTATTTCGGACAATGAATTGGAACACTTACCGTATCAAAAAACAAACCCATAGCTAAAGGGCATGACACATAACTGGTCTAATGGCTGGTAAGCTACTCACATTGATTACGTCTGCTCAGATCTTCTTATGCAGGAAAGATTCTCTTCTATCACCATTAATCCCAAAGAGGCCAGTGACCATGCTCTGCTGAGCTTAACAGTAACCAATGATGCCCCAAGATGGGTGCTAAGGTGTAATTCCCAGATTAATGTAAACGGATGGGGCTCCCGCGTAATATGGACAGGATCCCACATAAGTACAGTAACCACCTATCTCATTAACAACCAATCACAGTTGGGACCCAGGATGACCCAAGAGGGTTGGTCCATGGAAATATTTGCCAACATCACAGTGCTGGTTCACTGGGCAATGAACAGAGCAAACAATAAACAGGGGCATAGACGTGGCCCACTGTTTGTTGAGAGGATACACAAATGAAAGCAGGATCGGCGGCGTATAAGGGAAGAAATGAGAGGGAATACCCATATTTCTTATCACGATAAACAAAATCTACTCTCCAATGTGGAGACACGTTATGAAAATTGGCTTCGCCAGCATAAGCATTCGAATGATAATGCAAATTGGCTTTATTTGGCTGGCCTGTTCAAATCAAATGACAACAGGAAATGTTGGGCACGCAATAATGAATTACTGATTCCCTTTACGACAAAGGAACTAAAGCCTATCACTAATACATTTTGATCACTATGTTGATAACATGGAAATCACTGAGCCCGGGCCCTATTGTAGGGAATCAACTTTGAGCTTTGACAGTGTTGATTTAGTGCTAATTATCAATAACTTAAAATCTTCTTGTGCCCCAGGACCCAATAGCATCCCCAATACTCTCTTCAAAGCAAATCCTCAGGCCTGGGCCAAGGTATTATGCAGCTCCTTTAGGCATATTGAAAGAAATGCAGCCATCCCTGAGAGCTGGTCAAAATCTATACGGATTCCTGTCTTCAAAAGAGGCAATAGACTCGACCTGACAAATTACAGACTATTAGCAATGATGGACACTTTGCAAAAAGTGTTTGCAACCATATTGCTTGGGAAATTAACTTTTTGGGTACAGGATAAGAAGTTAATCCCTATCTTTCAGACAGGCTTTGGAAAGAGCCACTCTACCCTCAACAATGTGTGTGCTATGCACCACTTGTTAGCGGCTTCAGCTCATCAGCACAGAATATACTGCTGTTTTGTGGACTACAGCAAGGCCTTTGACCTAGTGTAACCGGCCTTGCTCTGGGAAAACATTACACAATGGGGGATTATCAAATTCCTCTACAAAAATACAGCAGTAACTGTTTGTCTGAGCTCTTCTGGGGAATTTGCAGGCTATAGACAAACAGATTGCATCCTTATGCAAGGCTGCATACTTGTGCTAATGCTTTATAATTAAAAGGAGTTCTCATAAGCCAGGCAAGGAAGACATTCAATTCCCAGGCCGAGGCTGGTTGTTCGACTGGAGGGAATGAAAGGTACAGTTTCTTGAGGAACTCCTTGATCAAACGATGGGACCATAGAGAAGGGCCGAAAGAGGAGCAAGTATAGCGGGAGATAGCCACTAGGTGCACTTTGATGGCAGAATTTGCCAGGCCTGATGTAGCCAAGGAGAGCAAATATGGCAGGACGTGCTTAGGCAGCATGTTGAAAGGGTCCCTGTGCCTTGCACCAGCAGGAAAACCACTTCTATTTCTTGTAGCAGGCCTGTAGCAGGTCAGCATTGAACAAGTACAGGCTCTAGCTAGGATGTCCTTGCAGTCTTGTGACAGCGGTATATCGCTGAGCTCTAGGCATGTAGGAGCCAGGCCGTCCGGTTCAGAGAGGCATGGTCGTGTTGTAACACTACACCTTCACTCCTGGAGAGAAGATTGCACAGAGGAGGCAGCTTCATTGGTTGGGCAGAAGACAGGGACAAGGAGGTTAGCATACAAGAACTGTCTCTACCAAGCATGGGGCACTAAGATCGGTTTGCACTGACATTGTCTGAAGACATGAACAGTCAGCCATAAAGGGGGTCAGGGAAAGAGCGTACCAGGAACTTCCTCCTTCCAGGTGAATGTGAAGACATCTCCCAGACACTCCAGATGAGGGAACCTGCTGTCAAAAGCCACACACTTCTTGTTGGAATGGGTGGTGAAAAGGTTGACTTATGGGGTGCCTCAGTTGAGGTTTCTGAAGCTCCCACTTATGACGGAAACTGAGCTCACTACTAAGGGAATCTGCTATTGTGTTCCGAACACCTGGTAGGTGGAAAGGATTGAGGAACATGTTGTGATTGAGTGCCCAGTGTGACAGAGCTTGGTCTTCCATTGACGGGGCAAGAGATCTGGTGCCTCCTTGCTTGCAGATATACAACATTGTGGTGGTGTTGTCTGTGAAGACCCGGACCACCTGACTGATAAATTGAGGAAGGAAAGGCTTTAGGGCCCAAAACAATGTACATAACTCCGGAAGATTGATATGAAGAGTCTTCTGTTCATGTGTACAGAGACCCCTGGCATGTAGATTCTTTGTGTGCATGCTCCAACCCTCCAGGGAGGTGTACATCTTGATTGTGACCTGATGTGGGGAAAGATTAAATGGAGCGCCCTGGGCTAGATGAGCCCAGATTGACCACCAGTGTAGATCATCTATTAATTGCCTTGTCAAAAGATTTTGTCTCGTCTTTCCAGGAACCTGAGGCCTGGCCGCATGCAGAGCCGGCAATGTTTAAGCAGAGGAATTCACAAGGGCATTATCCCTAATAGGGACTTTGGGGGGAGGTCTGAGGCCGTCAACATCTGGGAGAGTAATGGGACTTTGGCAAGAAGGGCTTGCATCCTCTCTTCCGAGGGAGTGGCCATGCAAGAACATGTGTCAATTGAGCCCCCAAATAGAGCGTTCTCCGAGAATGGGTTAGACAGGACTTTTGAAAGTTCACAGAGAATCCTAGAGAATGTAGGCATTGGATAGTCTTTGCGTTATGGCAGATCACTAGGGGAAGAGACTCTGCCTGCATCAGCCAGTTCTTTAAGGTACGGATAGATGTGTGCACCTGAGCGACGAAGGTGTGCAACCACCAGGGCGAGGCATTTGGTGAACACCCTATGGGCTGACCAAAGCCCGAAGGGCAGCACCTTCAACTGAAAGTGGTGACAAGCCAGTGTGAAGTGCAGGTAGCGGTTGTGTTTTTGTTAAATAGGGATGTAAAAGTATGCATCCTCCTGAGGGCTGTCGATGTGGTCATCGACTAAGACTTTTCACATGCCAATGAGGACATGCACTTGACAGAATTGTGAATGACGGCTTGGTGACTTGACTCATTGATGATGATCTGCCTTGGGCTGTCGACTGAGGTATAGATGATGACGAAGGCCTGACCAGTTTGCTCACCAACACCGGTAACAAGGAATGCTTCTTAGAAGCCGAAGTAGCCATTGGCGCTGTTGCCCAAGTCGAGGCTACCTTGGCAGAGGCCGACCAGACTGTTTTTGCCTTCTTATCCCGAAAGATATCCTTGTGCGATCTTGACCTCTTGGAAGAGGAAGAAGACTGCACTGATCTGCTCTGAGGGAAATGTGATTCCAGATTGAAGCAGAGTCAGAGGCCTCTGTGTCATTGAGCCAAGCCACTAACCTGTGGTGGCGGTCCCGGAGGTTCAAGGATGACTGACATATTGAGCAGTCTTGGATGTTGTGTGCCGGATACAGGCAGTAGAGTCAGTCTTTGTGGAGGTCTTCCACATAGACGTTCTGGAGGCCACAGGTGGCACAGACCTTGAAAAGACTCCATTTGGCATCCGCCATGGACGGGTGAAGGTCTCATGCTTGAAGACGAGAATCTGCTCCGATGGGACGAAGGCCAAGGGAACCAAAAGCAACCCCAGATGACAATGGAGACAGGAAATCATTGTGAAGATGGCAAAAATGTCAAAGAATTCTAGAAAGAGATTTCTGAGGACTCCCAACACATAACGTTTGGTAAAAAACCTAAAGATGGCCTCCAGAGCTGGAGCTAAGGGAGCCCTTTCCATTGGCTGTGGGCAATATGACTCAAAATTACTCTACTAGAGCACTAAAGTGACGACAGTTTTAATTTTATAAAAATGAACAGCTCTATGTTATCGAGGATTCCCAGCCTGACAACAGAGAATATTCCTGCAGCATGTGAATCTATGAAAGATCCAATGCTGGAGAAGCTGCAATATGTCTATTGAAAGCAGGAGCGGAGAGTGGACTGAGATGACCCTGGGCAGGAAATGAACATCCAAGACACAAAAGAGATCAGTATGTGATATGAAAAAATAGTCGATTGGTAACCGAGGGCGATGTGCCCGGAATGGAATGGATAGCCATGCAGTTGGGGATGGAGAGCTCTCCAGGCGTCATTCGGGACTGTAGCACTGGAAAAATGTACAGAGCTTTATGCACGTGTTGTGTCTCACCAGCTGCCCCGAGAACCTATCCCGGAGCCTATCCATAAACGCATCCCCCCACCAATCCAAAGATCAACCGAGAGTTTAATCAGTAACTCCTGGAGTTCATGTAAAACCTCAATGTTTAGAAGAGTCAGGGGCATAGACAGTAAGGGGCCCCAACATCCCTCCTTAGTGTATGCCGGTCACCAGTCAAACACTTGCCCTAGCATCCCGGGTCACCAATTGGAGCATAATTAGACAACAGTATTAATGTAGGTGGCATAGTGTCGAAAGTATTGTTGTCATCTTCAGCTGGGTGATCTGTTTGCAGCAGCATCTAGGGATGCACTCCCGTTGATGGCTTAAGTCTTCCTTCTTTGTCGATCTGGTTATTGCCCTTGTCTCAACTCGATCCATTCCCACACCTGGTTGGGCTTGGTAAAGAAGGATGTCCCACCATCGTGGTTGATCTTCAAATTAGCTGGGTAATACAGAGCATATTTAATACCCATGGCATATAGCCTCTTTTTGATGTGATCAAACGATTGTCTAGCCTTCTGCACGGACCGGGTAAAATCTGGGAATATTTTTACTTTTGCACTGTGTAGCCTCAGGGTCCCCTTCTTTTGTGCTGCTTGCAGGACTGTGTCCCGATCCCTGCAGTTGAGTATATTTGCGACAATCACTCTTGGAGTTGCACCAGGAGGCGCCAGTTTGTCTGGAATCCAATAGGCTCTTTCAATTGAAAAAAGATTGGATAGTCCAGTGGATACCACAAGTTTTTTAAACCAGGATTCTAAGAACAGTTCAGCAGACGGGCCTTCAGCTCTTTCAGGCAAGCCAATCACCAGAGTCTGCTCCATCTGGACCTTCCTTTTGCCTTTTCCACCTTTTCTTCCAAGACTTTAGTTCGATGCAGAGAGTCAGATATTTTATGGAGGTCGAAGGTCTATTCCAAGAGAATCTATTTTATTTTCCATTGAGGGCCCTGAGTCACTAAAAGCGAGCATTTTATCTTGCAATAAGGGTGTCTCTGGTGGGCCGTTACTGTCCACTACAGATGTTGCATCTACAGGGGTGTAGCCCGTGTAGTGGGAGGTGAAATATAGTATTCAATCTTGCTTTGCATGCATTTTATGTGGAATTTATCTTTCATCATGGTTCCAGCACAGCACAATATGGATGCTGCAGACCCACCGGGAGAATGGGTTGTGATTTATATGGCCTCTAGTGGGTTCAGTGAAGCATGGATCATCCTTGTATCCAAATTATACTCTTGCCCCTGACCTTGAACCTATGGTTGTACCAGATTGACACACCAGCCATGCCATGAGGCTCAGCAGTCCGTGGCAGAGACTCTGCTTTCTCTCCCCTGAACATTGTAAGGAAGTTAAGGCACTGATCTGTTCATGTAATGTATGGGTGAGCAGTATTAGTGTGGCAGAACTGCCGGGCAGCCAGATAGACTGCAACTAGATCTAGTACAGAAAGCACCCCTGATTACAAGGGGGCGGAGTGGTGACACACCAAAGGCCCTCCAATCCCCTGCTGAGGCTGTTGCCACACACAATGTGGGGTTCGGCCCACCAGTCCAGGATCATTTAGGAAGATGGCACAGTCTATTTCCACCACCCGAGGGCAGGCTGCAGTTGTAGATACCAAACCACCCACCTGTCGGGCCACCTGTCCATCCGGTTGCAGCGCCCAGGTAATGAGGAGATACCAGCTGACACACCTAGGAGAGGGGGTTCTCTCCTTCCCTTAATCCACCCAGTCGCTGGGTGATAGATGTTGCAGAGCTTCCGACTGGCGAGATCTGATTCTCAGCAATGGGTGAGTCCAGTCCCGGCCTCTTCCGGTGTCCACAGACACGTGGCACAGCCGCTTCAGCAAGACCATGTTGTGGTATGCGGGGAGCTTGTTATTCACCTTTGACTGTTGGATAAATCTTGTATAACAACAGTCAGGGATACAAAGGGCACCCGATTCAGTGTTTTGAAGGTGATTTAATGTAGAATGCTGTAGAGCCAGTGCTCGCGAGACTCAGACGTGCTAAGTTCTTGTGAGACACTTGAAGGTGAGGAGAGAGAGGTGGAAAGCATGAACAGAGTTCATTGCTGGCACTGAGGAGAGCAGCCATCTCCCGGCACTCCTCCACCGGCAGGAAAAAACTTCCATCCTCAAGCTGCATAAGGCCTACTCACAACCCATAGGACACTAAAGACTGAACAGCAGTGATCCAACTGCTGAATATATATAGTTGCTGTTAAGCTGTTAAATAAAGGGAGCAGTTGCACAACCCTGAGTGCAACTTTATTATACAACATAAATGGTGATGAGGAGGTAGAAAGGAACTCACGGACAGGATGCAAGGTGCGACACCACCCCCACCGTTCCTGCAATCTCTACATAGGCCCATGATACCATGGCCTCAGTGGGAGCCCCTGTTTTTCACCTATGTGGACGCGGTGGGTTGTGTGTACTTCATGGCTACGAGGAAAAGAGTAATGCTCCTCAATGCATTGGGTATTCACCGGTTTAACACCCGAGATAATTGAGGGCGACAACATGTACAATGAATCTGTGAGGAGGACTGTCAAGAGATTTTCTAACAATGAGAACACAGTATTACACAGAATCAGGTTCTATGGAGGGAAACAGGATCCTACTGAACCAGTGGATGGCTATGTGACAAAAATGCGTGAATTGGCAGCACTATGTAATTTCGGAAACAATGCAGATAATATAATCTGTGACATGCTCACTGTGCACACGAACAGCAGGAAAGTTCAGGACAAGTTCATCCTTGAGAAAGAACTGCAGCTGGATGCGACCATCGAGATAGCGAGAGCAGTAGAAGAAACTATGGGCCACGGAAGGGCAGACTGTGATGTTCAGAGGAAGGAAAGGGATACTGCCACCTGAGTTCAGAGAGGAGAAGTGGGGAAAGAGGGAACCCCTTAAGTGTCATGGATGCACCAGCACATGCCACCTGGCGAATGACAGGGAGTGCCCAGCAAGAAACAGCAAGAGGTTTGGCCACATTGCAGTTGGATACAAATGGAGCAGCAAGAAAGTGATATCCGTCCAGATGGAAGAGGGAGCGCGCAGAAACAGTTTGTCTGAAGAAGAAGCAAGACCAACCATAATATTGGTTAATAGCTTGAAAGCCAGGAGAGAAAAGCTGCATTGCATCAAGGTGGACGGTAATGAGACAAGAGTGATAGCCGACTCAAGGTCGAATTTTGCAATATTACCCATCCACAAGTATGATATATGACATTTATAACGCGCTTATACACAAGTGTTTCAAGGCGTGACGAGGCAAGGAAGGGGGAACAGAGGGAAGACTGACAACTATCCTACTAGGCCAGGTGTCATTCAGATCGCGCAAGTGCATGGGAAGGGGGAAAGGACAGTGCAGTACATGGGATAATAGAATAAATAAGTTAAGTGCAGACATCAGGTTTAAGTGCTGGTATTAGGACTATAGGGATACAGAAAAACACTCCCTAGTGCAGGGGTTGCCAGGAAGTACAAAGAGATGGTGGGAAGAGACAATGTGGAAGTGTTAAGCACAACGCATAAGCCCACTGTAGTCAAAGGTGCCTCAGTGAATTTCTTGGGTTACATCAAATGCATCATCAAATTCAAAGGGAGAGAAACCAGGACCAGAGTATTTTGCAAAAGAAGGCCCCGCGGTCCTAGGGAGGGACGACCAAGCAAAATTTAAACTCAAGCAGCACAGAACACCAGGTGATGTTGGTAAACGCAGGAGTTGCACCAGTGTCAAAATCATTTCCCAAGTGGTTCTCCAATGAGCCTAGTAGAAATCAAGAATTATGTACACAAGATTATGGTTAAACCCAACACAGTTCCGGTAAAGCTCAAAGTACGTCCAGTGCCAGCAACTGCAAGGAACGTGTTGAAACTGCAGTTGGAAAAGATGGTGAGGGAGGGCACCATTGAAGAGGTGGATTCCTCCGAATGGTTGAGCCAAGTAGTGTTGATAAAAAAAAAACGAACTCGAAGGTTAAGCCCTGCCGCATAAAGGGTTGCTGCTTTCTGTTTGTCTACATCTTGTTACCTGCGCCAGGATAATTTCATTCCGTCTGGAGCTGGAAAGAAGCTGAAAGAAGTGAAACAAAAGGACATTGCTTCTCGTGTCATGCTGTGTCACGCTGTGCCTTTAACTTTAACTGTAACTGTGCCTTTAACGCCCTTCCGGTCCCGCCCCCTATGCCAGAAGGAGGAAGAACGAAGTATGTATAAATTGGGGATCAAGCAGCCCTTGCAGCGTTAAGCCCTGCCGCGTAAAGAGCTGCTGCTTTCTGTTTGTTTGTTTGGCTGGACGACCTGGGTGGAAACATAGGCAGAAATATAATCCGCGAGGAGCGCAAAGGACGCGAGTACCTACAGATATTCCCCCGGTTGGCAACTGATGAACAGATAATTGGGCTTAATTGTGTAACTTGTTTAGCGTGACACAATAACATAAAAGATATATACATCTGGCGGCAGGTTGAAGAGATTGAGCCTAATCTGAGTTAAAAAACCTCTGTAAATTGAAGGTTCACACTCTGCTATATTAGCAGAAGGAAGAAAAGTGACTATCAGTTTACGGTGGTGGTGAGGAAACCACCCATTTCGGCAAACAGGACCGGAGACTGTTGGGGCTGTGTCCTCTTTGATCCCGCCAAACACAGTATTATTCCTGACTTAATCTGAGGCGCTTAATCGGTTGTACAAGGAGTTAAATTAAGGGTAAATTGGCGGGGCCCTAATTGTAATCTAATTGAAATTACGAAGGTATAACAATGATGGTGGAAACGACTGGAACTCCACGGGTGGGGTGGAAAGAGGGGTCGTCGGCCCCCCCGCTGATAACTGCAGCCACAACTCCAGTGGCTTGTCTAGAAATAAAAGGCACTGAGAACAAAGAGTTAGAAGAAGTTCCGCCTCGTAGAGAGAGTGACCTGTCCATACACCCCCTTGTCCTGAACGAATAATTAAATCATATTGAATCAACCTGCCCGTTCATGATTGATGTAAACATTGAAAATTATACAGAGCAATCCATGGATTCAACTAACTTATAGCTTAGAGAAGAAGAAAAAAGGCTGCACTTAGTCAAGACTGCCAATTCGATCAAGCCTATAGGCATTGTTAGTCAACCAGAGAAACCACTGGGAATCCAACATGAGAAAGATAAACAGGAGACGATGAATGAAACCATTCTTATGGAGTTAACCCTCCGAAATAAGTTAAAGCCACACCAAAGTGAACATCAACACCATGAAAGTATAAGTGATGTGTTCTATGAACAGGATGAAGTAAACATGAACAACCAATCTTCAGACCTAGCAAATCGTGTAGAGATAACGAATGAAGGCCGTTCAGACAGGCCTCACACTTCACTGGAAAAAGCGCCAATTACTCCAAGAGAAACGGCGACTAGGGAAAGTAGACAAAACAAAAGATACACGGCAAAAACCGGTGGGCAAATAAATGAACATATCTCAAACACTAACCAATCATCTTTATGGAAACCGCAACTGACGAATGGAAGAAGGATGGGTTTGAAATTAACCAAAACGGAATTCATAAGATATATTGGTCAGGGAAAAAAGATATGGAAACCTCCATCATCATCATCAGCAGATGGTCAGGACAGAGATAACTTCTTTTTCGGGAAACAATTGATACTAAATATAGGTAGGGCAATTGTAACCCATACTGTAAAGAAGATCCCAAAAAAACTCCACAAATAAGTGAAATCCCTGATGATATAATGTTGGAAAAAAAATTTTGCCCATAGAGGCAACCACACAAACGATTCCATGGGGAACAAAAAATCAACTCATACAAACAAATCAGAGGATCCAGAAATGATAGAGTTGCCAAAAACAATAGTGTCCCTGCAAAGGCCCCTCGGAAACCGAGTAAATGATGGTACTACTGAAGAAAGACCATTAAAATATAACTTTTTGATGGTCACAACAATGAGCGCAATTCTAGCCCCCTATATGAAATTGCATGAAGAAGCTACGGATACCTTGAAAGACCATACTATGCTGCTTGCAATGGTACATTCAAAGACAATTTTTATTGAAGGCTTCATCACTGCATTACAAAATAATATGCAAAACGTTGAACACAGAATCTCTCAAATATTGCACACCATCCTGGAGCCAATTATGAAAGAAAAGAGAGACAGATGGAAGAGCATGCGAAGAGAGTCGGTAGGGGGACTTGATAATCCCGTGTTCCAGGGAATGGAAACAGGGAACGCACAATCGAATAAAGAGAATATAGTTCACCAAGCCTCACCAGAGGGGACCCTGTTAAAGCCAGTACAAGGAAACCTCATAGAGGGACCAGGAGATACTAACCTCGATCCTACAATCCCCCCTCAGACGAACCCAGCATCCACATTGCTAGTCCAGCCCTGAATGAGAGGGAGGAAGTTGATGAGGGAAATCTCAAGCTGAAACAAACCCCTACGGAGCAAATATTGCTGGTACAACAGGAGCCTGATTCATCGAATCAAATCCGTAAGCTTCGACCAAAAGAACATGACCATAATGTGCCCCAAGCAGAAGTCAAAACGACTGAGATCAAGAGAGCACCTAGGAAAAGGAAGAACTTAAAACAAACGACATCTATACCCCAACAAGTTGAGAGGGAACCTGATTCACAAATTTGCGACAAATCAGAACCAAACATTTGTGAAATCTTCAAGAAGAAAGCTAAGTTGGTGCCGGTAGTACCTGCTACAATGGTAAAGGAGAAATCCTCTACCAGTGCTGAACGGAAATCAAGAACGGTCCGTACATTACAGACGGTTAAGAAACCGAAAAATCAATCCACTCAGAGGCCACGTAAATCTAACAAAAGCAGAACATTCTTTAAATGTCTGACAATCCCAAAAGGCTCGAGTGGTGTAAAGGCTAGCCAAAGATCCAGTCGACTAAATAAAGCGGTTGCCCTGGACGAAAGAAACAGAGAGGCCGAAGAGGAAACGATTAAGGACATTCCGGAAACGGACCTAATGAATTTATCCACTTACTCAACTTCGGAGAGATCTACGTCTCCAGTAAATATCTCCTTTAGTGACTCGGTAGAAGACGAAACCGATCAAGAAGAGGACGAGCAGTTGGAAGTGGAAGAAACTGCCCAACCGGATCAAGTAGTAAATAAAGCTGAAACCTCGACTCACAAACTAATACCTAATATAAGTGTGCCTGATAAAGCAGACACAGGAATTAAAAGGAAAAATGCTACAAATCGGCTAGAAGAAGCACAAATAAAAAATCATAAGTCTGCTGCTAAAAAACATAAACCAACTGTGGACGGGGAGCCAGGAACCCCACTGGTTATTCAAATGCTGGAGTTGGGAGCTCCAAATCAGAAGATCATACCATACATGTTTAAGTATCAAGTTTACAACAAAGAAGATCGTGATCAAAACACAGGGGATAAAAATGTATTGGTAAGCCCATTGAGACTACCTAAACCGAGGCAATACCGTGAAGAAAAGGGCAGAGGGCTACTCCTGGAAAGAATATCACATTCAAATGATGGTCTAGTTTTAAACCGGGCCAACGTTTTAAGATTGTTACATCACGTCCCAGTACTGTGATTAATCAGTTCCAATGATATAGCGCTAATTGAATTTCCAGACAAAACATACATGGACAGAGTGCGGGTCTCTACTTGCTCACAACTAATTCATCAACTTTTGATAACGGAAGAGCGGTCCTTGTGGGCGATGGGTTTTAAGCTAACTAAACAAAACAAAGAACAAATGGTTCAGGCAGAAAAAGAACAGGGAATTTTAACAAAGAAAGCTCAATTCCAAGAGGCATATGACACGCACATAAAAGCCATGCAACAAGCCCATTCAACCGAGCTTCCAGATGGAGAGCAGGCCAGATGGGAATGGCTGGCTAAACTGGCAGCGGAAAAAATGAAATCACAATAACGTCTAAAGGAACCCCAACCAGAAAACTGGTCACTCTTAACATGGAACACAAGGGGATGTAGCCATTTATCGACAAAAAATGAACTTGTAAAAGAACCACCAGAAGTATTATGTTTGCAGGAAACGTGGCTTAGGGAGATCCCACTTATGGAAGGCTACTCTGTATTTCTAAACCCAGCGCTGAAAGGGCTAAAAGGAAGACCAATGGCCGTCCTCCTTATAGCTATAAAAGATTAATTAAATTGGAATGTGCTGTACTCTGCAAAACCATCACCCTATATTCAAATATTGATGGTGGAAGTACTAAAAGAGCCAGAAGAAACACACTCAAAGTGCCTAATTCTTATAAATATATACTGGATGCCGGGAGCGAAAACAGACAAATCCCTTCCAAAAGATATACTCTAATCGACGACCTAAGAGGAAAATGGCAAGAGCCCTGGATAATAATGGTTGGAGATCTCAACTGCACATGCCTAGACAAAAACAATGCATTCAGGGACGAACCAGTAACGGCTACTATTAAACAAAAAAGAGGAATAACTTGGAGGATCGCCATACAATCTCGTGACTGTACAATCCTAAATGGGTTAACGTTTGGCGATATTCCAGGCAAACCGACCTGGCGGGGCCAGAAATCAGAGGCAATACTCGATTATGTTATGGTCTCATCGAACATGTCAAATTTTATACAAAAACTAGAAGTAGGAACTATGCAATCGAGCGGCCATTATCCGGTCAAGCTGACATGCTCTAATCTTTCCGCTAAAAGAAAATTACAAATTTACCCATATGACCTGGGAATCAATTCTGGCAGAAATAGATTAAAAATGCAAGCAGCTAAACTGACGATGCTGAATAGTATCTTGACAACAATGATAACTGAGCTACAGTCACAGGCAACCCTCCAGACAATTGACTATGTCCCGTTACTTAACATTTTCCACACCACTATTAAGCAGGGCAGTACTAAACCAACAATGACAAATAGCCACGTATACAATAGGGCAGTGGTCTTGAAGAAAAGAAACTTAAGAAAAACATTAAAACAGTAATCTAACATGACCTACAAAGCAATAGAAATCCAGAAAATTAAACAAAAATATCATAATTGGATAATCATGCACAAGAAAACAATGTTAAATCATGATAAACGAATAAGATACATCTCAAGACGCCCTACTAGCCAACCCGATCCCGGAAAGTCAATGGCAATTATATTACAAACTAATGCAGGCTCCACTGGAGTCACCTCCAAGTAGAACGACTTCAAGGAGATTGGACGAAGGCCTGCTAGATATCGACATATCTACTCTGGAAGAGATTATTAGAAAATTGAAGAATTCAAGAGCCCCGGGCCCGGATGAATTGACAAACGCGGGTCTTAAAAGTGAGCCAGTAGAATGGGCTAAAGTTCTACATCGTCTTTATAAATATGTCCTAGAATCCGGTAGAGTCCCAACCTCGTTGAAGACGAGTGTAGTGGTCCCCATATTCAAAAAAGGGCTAAGAAATAACCAAGAAAATTACAGGCCAATTGCCTTACTGGATGTGGCGGGAAAATCTTCGCCACTATCCTGCTAAGAGCTTTGACCAAATGGGCGAATTAACGGGCCATAGAGACGAAGGGCAATCAGGCTTCGTAAAGGGACAAGGCACTCCTTTGAATATATTAATCTTAAATCTACTAAAAGCTAGAACACTAAGAAACAAGGAGGTGAAATTCTTTGTGGCCTTTATCGACCTACCAAAGGCCTTCGACATAGTGGAAAGATCTGACCTTTGGAAAAAACTAAAAAAGTGGAACTGTCCAGAAGTGATTTTTGATATTGTAAAAGATCTACATGCAGATACTTCAATCAGAGTGAGGTTAAATCAAGCAGGCCTACTGTCCGAGTCTATCCCTACGAATATTGGGTTAAAGCAAGGTTGTCCATTGGCGCCCGAATTATACAATCTCTTTACGTCAGACATGGAGAACGCCTTTCTTGACTTAAGAATCTTTCCAGCAAAAATAGCAAGTGTCACAATTGGCAGATTAATTTACGCGGACGATATAGTCCTAATTGATCAGACCCCAATAGGCCTCCAACATCAACTAAATGCCCTGCAGAAATATGTGGTTACTAATAAAATGATCATCAATCCAGAAAAATCCTGAATTTTTAAAGAGGGGAAAAAAACAAATGAAGTTTCCGCTTTTACATATTTAGGGTCTGCGTTAACGACGACAAAAGTAAACTACCTAGAATCACGGATTTGAGGACCAAAGTAAGAAATCTGACGGGACAATCAAAGATCCTGATGACCCGATTCTGTAGATTCTCTTTGAAACCATTGGTGGCCTTTTATAGAGCGAAAGTGGTGGCAATCCTAACATATGGAGCGGAAACCTCCCTTCTTCTGGATGCCAAAATATGGCCAATACTAGAGGGGATATTCTGGAGAACGACCCTTCGATTGCCTAAATCCTACCCAATTCAAATAATACAAAGAGAATTAGCATTGTCCTCATTGAAAACTATCTCAGAGTGGAAGAGGATTTCCTTTTTCTGAAAATGCCTGGAAGAAACTTCGACAGGTGGATTCTCAGTCTTGAAAAAAGCAATTGACAATCATATTATCGCAATGGGTCAAAATGGGTCAAAACATGTCAGACAATCTTACGAAACCTGAACGAATCCGAAGAATCATTTTTGAAGAACCCAGACCAGGTAAAGAAAATAATGTACAGGCTCGAAATGAAGATCTTTACAAATATCAAGGATACAAAGATTTCTGGGCTGATCCCCGAAAGCTGAACAGATTACCAAAGTATTTGTCGCTATTCCTAAACTGGTTCTTTAGATCTGTTTATCTAAGATTCCATCTCAATCTCTGCCCATGCAGAGACAACAACTATAGGAATAGAACCAAAGAAGAATCAAAGCATTGCAGATTATGTCAAGATACAAAGGTGGTTGAATCTCTGAAACACTTGATGGAATGTCCCACTCTTAGTCAGGAAAGACAGTCTTATTTGGGCCACATTTGGAAGGACTTCGGTCTAGAGAAATTGATCTCTGGTGGAGATGTCTGTTGGAAGGGGAAAAGATCTCAATCAATCTCGCTGTAACAAAATTTGTGTTGATTTTTGCAAAAATCGAGAAAATAATTTTGAGTATATGATCATAAAACTGGAGCCGATTGTTATAGGAATAGAGTACATAGTGGAGTTATGTTGCCACTTGGATACGGAAGAAGAACTTTTGAAGAGACACTTCTGTGACGTTTAATTTAAAATAATTTGATTTTTTAGCTGATGATACTGTTTTCTTTTCCCTTGTATATATGTGTTTATCTGAATAGCTAAAGGTTTTCGTTTTTTGTGTAAACCAAAGTGCTAATAATAGAGAAAATAAAAAAAGAACTATACGGATCTGAGGTATGCGTAAACCTTTGTAGTCTAAATATGGATGTCATCACAGACAGCTACCACCTCCCAGAATAAACAAGCTGATGATTAAAGAGGCCAAGGTATTTTCCAAACTGGACATGAGGGACGCATGCCGCCAAATTTACTTGCATAAAGAATTGAGTCCGCTGATGGCGTTTATCACCCCATTGGCACATATTAGTTTACGAGGTTGCCATTCGGGTTGTCCTCCGCAGCCTCTGCATTTCAGTGGATGATGGACTCGTTGTTAAGCAATTTGCGCAATGTATCATACTTCAAAGATATTCATATATACGCTGAAGATGATCTGACTCATGATGCAGTACTGAGAAGGGTCCTCACCAAGTTACAAGATGCAGGCATGAAACTGAGGTACGACAAATGTGTGCTGAGAGCCAAGGAAGTAGAGTACCTAGGGTACACAATATCCAGCGAGGGAATCAGTCCCAAAAGTACCTGTTGTAAGCCATTGTAAAGACTCCTGCACCTGTTAACAAAGATGAATTACCATCATTCCTAGAGCTCGCTGAATATTATGCAGTGTTTCTTCCCAACTTTTCAGAAACCACTGCGTCGTTGAGAGAGTTGCTCAAGAAAGGAGCTGAGTTTGTATGGTCGCAAGATCGAAAGCTGGCATTTGAGTCCATAAAGGGAAGACTTGTGAGAGCCCCATGCCTGCGATTCAATCCCCTCTGGAATACCATCATCACAACCAACGCAAGTGACTATGGCTTAGGCACAGTGTTGACCCAAAGGAAGGGAAATACTAAATCTATAGTGGCATTTGTACCCAAGACATTGTCCAATGCGGAGAAAAACTACTCGACAGTGCAGAAGGAGATGTTAGCCTGTGCATGGGCAGTAGAATACTTTAGAACATATGTATGGGGCACCAAGTTCCGGTTAGTTACAGATCATAAACCGTTGATCCACATGTTAAGCCCTGGAGGGACAAAAACCTCAGTGCCCCAGTTAGCGTGTATCGCAGCAAAATTACAAGAGTATACATATGAAATTGTGCACATTGCAGGGTGGAAAAATGCCCAAGCAGACTGTATTTCAAGACTACCAGAGAACACGGAGAAGGCTATCACATTCTAGGCTTATCTGATAGCCTTGATAGCATTCAAGGCTATCATAAGACTCATCCATTGGCTCCCAGTCAAGGAAAGAATCAACTTTAAAATTCTCACTCTCGCACACAAGAGCATCAATCACACAGCACCCCCCTACTTATCTGAAACAATAACAAAGAACTCCTCCATCCGTCCTAGAAGAAGCCATCACGCCAACCAACTCCGAGTACCCACTGTAAGAAGAGCCAAAGCTGGTGGCATTGGCTTCCCACACATAGAACCTAAGCTCTGGAATGCCCTCCCCAACTCATTCAGAGCAGAACCATCGCTGTACTCCTTTCGCAAATTCCTCAAAACCACACTATTCAACTAACATTCTCCCTCCTTCACCTACACTTGCTCTCATACGTCTTCTACAAAACGTGTCCTGTAATGAAATTTGCCTTGCAACCATCTTCATTCCACTGTAACCAGATTATGTCTTCATGTAACAGCGCCACGATCCCCACGGGCTGACGTGCGCTTTAAATAAATGTGAATAAATAAATAAATTCCTCAAGGGTGAGTGTGTGCTGGTGTCAATCAAGGATCTGAAGAGCAAGGACTTCTTAGAAATGAGTGAGAGCCATTGAAATGATAAAGCAAGCTAAGATCCCACAATGGTGAGGCTCAATGAATGGGTCAGGAGAGGGTAGCCGGATGAAAGGTCTACTGCAATACTGCAAAGCGGCAGAGGAAATGTTCGAGGCATGAGGTCTACTAATCAAGGGCGACCAAGTGATTCCACCACTAGGCATGAGAAAGATTATCTTCTGCAGGGCCCATTCAGGAATTCTGGGAGCCACAATGCAGAGGAACCATGTGAGAGAAGCATACTGGTGGCCTACCATGGATCAGGATATACGTATGATGATAGAGAGATGCCACAAATGCCTGCACAGTGACAAAAGATTGAAGACCAGGCAGGCGCACTGCTTGCACCCACAAGTCCCGGAAGGAGTGTGGCACAGACTGGGCTTGGACTTTATAGGCCAGCTGCAAGCAATGCCGCCAGAACATCGGTACAGGGTGGTCATGATTGACTATATATCAAAGTGGGTGGAAGCTGAATTTGTACCAAACATCACCACAGCAACTGTTATTGAAGTTTTAACAGCCAGAGACAAGGGTTGCTCAAGGACATTGTTACAGACAATGAATGGAGTCCAGTTGGTCTCCCATAAAATGGAGAGCTTTAAGAAGAGCAACAACATTAGACAGATTAAAGCAGTGTTGTATCACCCCCAAGCCAATGGACTTGCTGAAAGGACTAACAGACTTATCAAGGGGCAATACAATTGGTGACAGCCTCGGGCATGTACCCATTCAGGACAGTTAATGAGGCCATTGCCGCTCATCACCTGACCCCCAATGCCATCATCAATGATGTGGGCTACATTGGCCCACTGAACAGAATGTCTCCATAACCAAGCTTCGCTTCAGCAGAAACAGCTAAATGGCTGCGCTGTTTTACCAAGCGCCATTGAGCAAGATGGAACAGAACGCACACTGAGAAAGGCTTGTTTCTCTTGTTTGTCTTAAAGAAATGAAGTGAAAAAGCAGCGCTGTTTTTCTGCAAGCTCAAAATTCCCGTTGAAAAAGGGAATATGTGACCTCTAAAATGATGCCGCTCTGATGCTATTTTTCCCTGTTTTCACCAAACTGCTTTTCTCAAAAAGACCCTGTCACGCCCAGCCATATTCACATTGTGCTCCATCAGAAAAGAGCCTTATTCCTGAATGACAGGCTGTGCCAGCCAAACCTGAGAAAATCAACTAAAGCTTTCCTTCAGCTACATGGGAAGCGCTTAAATTGTGCTACAAGATGTCAAAAATCACTGCTTGAAAAGAAAATCATAGCTTTCTGTGCACTTGTCAATTCCAGGAGACCATTCCCTTGTACAGACCGTTGTGTACAAGAAACTAACTATGGCTGCAAAACAATGTGGGAATCTAGACAGAAAAAACGGATTTGCGAGAAAAATGAAACTTTCAGTCACCACATGTTAAATGTACTTTTGCAAAATAAAGGAAAATATCTGTTTTAAAAGGGCATGTTGGATAAGGCCCTGCCCTTATCTAGCAATGTGAAGGGGATTGTGATATGAAAATACATGTCAGAGATGGTTCTATTCAGCAGGTTTTCTTCCAATTCAGAGCAAAAATAAATACAATTGAATCAAACTGCAATGGCTGCCTGGGGGGGGGGGGGGAGTCAGCCCAAAAATAGGTTTCTGCAGTGGCTACATGGGGGGGGAGAACCAGCCAAACAGGTCTGGTGGAAGGATGCTAGCAACATAAGGACCCCCACAGTAATCTCCTTGAATACACAAGTGATAATTGCTAGGTTGGACAGACTGTTGTCTGTGCTCCAGCCTCGTACAATAGAATTCTAGGACACTAAGGTGCGAAGTGAAAGTTCACACCTCCTCGTGATTTCCACCAGAAGCTCCTTATCTAGCAATGTGCAGGGGATTGTGATATGAAAATACATGTCGGAGATGGTTCTATTCAGCAGGTTTTCTTCCAATTCAGAGCAAAAATAAATACAATGGAATCAAACTGCAATGGCTGCCTGGGGGGGAAGTCAGTCCAAAAATAGGTTTCTGCAATGGCTACCTGGGGGGGAGAACCAGCCAAACAGGTCTGGTGGGAGGATGCTAGCAACATAAGGACCCCCACAGTATATTCCTTGAATACACAAGTGATAATTGCTAGGTTGAACAGACTGTCGTCTGTGCTCCAGCCTCGTACAATAGAATTCTAGGACACTAAAGTGCGAAGCGAAAATTCACACCTCCTTGTGATTTCCACCAGAAGCTTCAAAGGAAATCTCTGTGACAACCTGGGGTGAGGGAGTAGCCTTGGAAAGGCATACCCATACATGGAGAACAATACTGACATTTGTTTCCAAAGACTATTTATTAATAAAAATGTTAAAGACTTATCTCTGCAGCAGGACTTTGCAAATTTTTGCATTTTAAGTAATAGAATTCTCCCTGAAAAGCACGAAAAACTGGTAGAAGGGTGAAACAAGGTCCCACAATCGTGAGGATTGGACTGCTATGCTCTACATTCAATATGTAATCTGCCCATGTGATTTGTTAAAATGCCACAAATGTATAAATGTGTAAATTAGGTTATGACTGATTTTGGGCAAAAAGGACTTGGGGATAGCTTTTAACATCGAAATTCAACCTCATAAACTGGGACTCCTCCACGAGGAGGCAACCAAACTTGATTGTACTATCCACTTCTTGGAGATAGGCCTAGCTCAGTTCTGCCCACCAATAATTCTGTGATGTCACCATGCTCTATATAAAGAGTAGCTGACAGAACTACACACAGTGTTCCTGAATTTCCTGCTCCTGCGTTCCTGATCTTCTGCATTCATCCTGCCAGACTCCAGACCCCATTCCAAGGCCAAGCATTGCTGATCCTATTCCCAGCAAGGCCATTGATCCAGAATCAACCCACTAATCTCCCATTAAAAAGGGGAAAGCTGTGGTACAGTTTGCATCCTGAAATCAGACCGGCTTGCGGCCCACTAACTGCATGCCCACTGCAATCCTGCCATCCAGCTGACCTTTAGTATCTAGTGACCCGAATTGCCCTGCTGTTCGCTACCCGGTGACCAGACCTTGCCCAGCTGACTTTTGCCAGGCGTGCCGCAGTTTGGTGACCATACCCTGTTGACTGTCCAAAAATCCCAAAACCAAAAAGTGGTCTGTGAGTATCATCCCCACCACATAGAAACACATAGCCTATCTTGTCTTGCATTTGTCCTTATCCCATTATCTAAGTATTCATATTTATACCCTGGTAATTGGTTGAAACTGTTAGAATTATCCTCGTATCCTGTCCTTAATGTTTAAGTGCTAGCCCCAATTTTGTCTGGTGTAAATTATAAGCCCTTAGTTATATATGGAGTAATACAACTAATTTCCATATATTTTATTGTTGGGGTTGAGCAGTGGGGTGACAAGGTTGACCTCGCAAATGAACCTTGGAGCTTACTGTGTTCCACAATATAGGCTAGATAATTTAGTTTAGGTAACATTTTCGTTTCTTTCAAAACCGATTCTCTCACTTTTAACTGCTCCATTTTCCTAAAAATGAACCTCACTCTACCTTCCAAATCTCTCTCAATTCACCAGCTACAGACCTATTTTCACCTCTATATTGTCCCTGTGATATATATCTATTCCCCAGCCCAAAAACTGTACTCCAAATCATAGTATTTCACCCGTTTTTCAAAGAAACCGTTTTTGACATTTTAAACGGGAATTTGGGCAAATTGCTAATTTTTCAACGTGCCATTTAGCTGCAGCTGTGTTAACTTTCCACTCATTTTTTAACTGTATGCGCCTTGTTGATCCATTGCATTGTGATTGTTAAGTGTCTATGCATTGTTGCCTCAGGGAGAAATCATATTTACTTCAAGGTTTTAACTGCATATTAATTATTTATTTGCCATTTCCAAGGTTTATTTTAGGCCTTTGCTAAGGGTTTAAAGTCTGTGAGGGAAGGTCGGGGGAAACCTTAACTTGGGTGCTATCTGTCCTCATCCAAAAAGTGTTCATATTCAGTGTGCTTTGTATATGTTCTAGAAGAAGGTTACCAAGTTCGTTGCTTCCATTTTTATTGTAAATATCCCCCCATTGGTGATTGCTGCCCCATATTAAAAATTGTATGATTTCTTTTGAATTTTAAAAATAAATAAATATTGTATTTTCACCAACCGGCCTGGTTCATGGTCCATTTTGACCTGGGGTTTCTGAAAAAGGGGGTGTGATACGAGTGGTGTACCATCTCAAATTTAATTTGCATGAAATCAAGAGACAGGCATATCAATTGAGCGCTAGACCCTAGGCTGAGACCAAGGTGTGTGTCGCCTGATTGAAATCCTTAACAAACTATTACCATTACATATCCTAAGGGTAAGAAGAGCGTTGTCCATGTTAGTACCTCCAAGGTTGTCAAGAGTAAGGGAGGACGATGATGTAGCTATGGAGGGTATGGAGAATAAGGAATAGCAAGAATCAGATAAAGAAATGGAGTGACCAACGAAGAGCAACCCAAAGTCAAGAAGTTAAGGAAGGAGATTGCGACAAAATTCAGTTGCTGCACAAAGACTAAGTGACATGTTTCAACTTTAGCCGACCAATCAAGTTAGTTCAAAGAGGAACAAACCACGTGTGCACCCAAGATGGTTGCAAATGTAACATGGAAAGAGTGGCCATGTTTGAGAGAAGGCCCAGCAGAGACACATGAAAACATAGGCCCAAAAACACTACAGCCCTCGCCTGGTATTTGCCAATGAAGAGACAACACAGAGTGGATGGGGGCATGCCAAATGCAAGGTAACCCAGCTTTATTGAAAGAATGCAAAAGTTGGGGTGAAAACAAGAACAGCCAAGCTCTCTCTCTCTCAAATTCTTCCACGTTTGAACAGAAAACAGTTTATATAATGCACATGGGTCATTCTGATGTCATCATGATCACTGAGCTATGAAAACTTATCTCTACTACTCATTCGTCCTAATTGCTAAGCTACATATAATATCTATATGTCCCACCCTACTGATTGGGTAACTCTCTAAGGTCCCACCCATAAAACATCCCATAAAATGTACAACCTCATCATGATTGAATATTATTGGTAAGCTAAAAATTACTTCTGCAGTGAAAAAAGGACATATGCTTATCGGTTAACATGGTCACACTCTCCTTGAACTGGCGACATGATGACATGTGTATGCAGATGCGAGGAGAGGACAAGCATATCGCCTTTGTTCTTAATTAAATAAAACAGTCCATGTTATCCCAGCCATGTCATCTCCGAGTTTCTAGGAGTTTTGGCCTTGCCCAAATTTTCAGTTTTCTGGCCCTCCCTCTCTTGCAACAGTAAACGCGCCATTCTGTTCTTGGCACATTATGAATAACTATTGTTATAAGTCATGCTGTTTCCACCATGTTAATATTTTGTCGTGCAACTATTTGTCTTTTTAGCCGCATCTGCGCTTCTCTGTCATGCCTAGTCGATTGTTGAGACATTAATCTGTCAGCCACTAGGACATTTCCCGAGATGCTACGTTCATCCCATGGATTTCAAATAGTCTGCTGTGTTGTAACTGATTTACTTTAATGGTTAACGCTCGCTGCCCAGACACTGGTATCTTGTTCCGTTATGTAAACCTCCACTCCTGTGTCCTGGCTGGACATTTTATGTCCAGCCACTGCAACATTTTTCCTGAATTCAATGTATTTGTTTCAAATAGCATGCTTAGCTGTGAGGCCTTCTTAAAGCTACATACTTTATTCTCTGCTGTGCTTGTGCAGTTTAAAATGGCAACTGCCTGTCATGTTTTTCTCCTCTGCAGGACACATTTGCTTTGCTATCTACCGATTTCCTGGTGCATGCCCGTCACATTATTTCCCTCCTCATGTGTACGCAGCAACCTTATCTATCTACAATTTTCTGCCCTACCTGTGTAGCGAGCCCCTATCTTGTGTACATGCCTTCCTGTCACCTAATCTATTGTATTTTAAAACACACTAATTGTGCAAGCTAAAGCCTTATCTGGTCTCTACTTGTGTAGCGCAAAATAACTATTCTTTGTGACAGCTGCATTGCCAGGAGAATTCAAAGTGCAGTTACAAATGTGTCCTTTCTTATCTTAGAATTTTGTTTCTTCTGAGGAAGACAGGCGGCAGAGCTTGAACATGCTCTCTAGTCAATAACTGCCCCACTACATTCCCCCCTCTGGTCGAGTTATCAACCACTCTTTCATTTTGTCTCATATTATAGCCATCCTTGGGCAGCCACACTATGGTGATCCCCTCAAGTTACCTGCTTGTGCTACATATTCTGCTAAACTGCATGTCATAAGCCAGCACTCGCCATTCTGGTCACATTTCATCCAGTGCTCATTGTAGTTATGGGTATCTTTTGGGCATGTAAACAATGCCCCAGGTTGTCTAGCTGTCTGACCCAATGGGTACATGGGACAATAAACTTCATCATCAGCTTGAGTGTACTGATGTACGGTGCCAGCCACATTAAGCATTACTGTCATTTGGAGTGCCTTCTTGCCAGTCTTTTTACATTGGCTTATTGCTATTCTCAAGATACAAAAAGCCATTAGGACCGGTACCAAAATTGCCAAACAGACATTTGAATGCATCTGTCAGCCAGGTAGGCATTCAGGAGAACAGATAACTGAACCAGCTATCGTCCACAGTGTCATCCACTTCCTCCTCCATTTTATGGTGCAGCTCTTTCAGGCAGTATAGGGCCTCTGTCAAGGTCCCATTTTCCTCTTCATGTGCGGGTACATATGTACAGCAACTTGGCCCTATCTTTGTGCACACTCCTCCCTCCCTCGATGGCTGTGAGGAGGTCTAGAACATACCTGGGCAGTAGGGTCATCAATCTGACTGATCTTAACTCCTCCTTGATAGCACTGAAGCCTTTTATTGTGGCATTAATAGTTTGTAACAGTTCCCACTTAGTTATCTGGATCCAGTGTGCATTTGCTGCTGCTTACAGGCCAGGCATTAGAAAGGATGTGAAGAACGTTGTCGTTTTACCAACAAACATATCACTCTCTAGGATTTCATCAAATGCAGCATTGGCCTCCTTGGAAAAATAGTTCGTTCTTTTTGTGCATTTTAGGCCTTTTCTTCCTGGCATTTAAGGAAAGGTTCCAATGTCAACCTCACTTTGTGGTATTACCAATGCTGGTGTCTTTAGTAGCACTATTGTACATATGCCACCCCAGTTGGGTAGAAGCTGGATATAAGCTCTTGTATCGCAGGCCCAGTAATGGTCCATTAGTACAGCTGTGCCAACTTTCATACCTGGTAAATCCATAATGCGTTTGCACCCTTGAATGTTATCAAGCTTTACTGATAAGCAAAGAAAAATAGAGTGAGACTACTCTATTAAGACTGGTGCGCTCAGTTGGCCCTACAACAAGGGCTGTACTCTTTAGCTCTATTAGTACTGAGTATCCACTAAAGTTCCAATTAAATCATCCAATTCTTAATCATTTTCAAAAGAGAAATATTTATTCCATATCTCTTGGTCGTTCTTCTTTGAAAGAATATTCTATTTCATATTCCATGAGGACAAACATAAAATACTGGCCGTAATTGTATGTACATTTTGCCAATGCATTTCGGTTATTTAACCTTTGTCAGGGCCGTACAACAACTTAAATGTGCCCAATATATTACTCTATTTCATTTTTAAATCAACATTTAAAGAAACAAGATCATTCCACAATAATATCAGAATGTAATACATAAATGTAAACACACATACCGGTTCCATGTTGTGTCAAAATGTTCCAGCAATTGTAGTGGTGGAAATGTTGAAAAACAGAAAAAAGAAGAAAACAAACAGGAAACCATTTTTCGTTTTCGTCAATGAGACTAACATTGTAATCATCGTTTAAATGTTAACGAGTTAGATCAAATGTACCTTCAAATCCAATGTATTATAAATTTGTGACTGAAGAATCCAATCTGAGTGTATATTCCTGTAGGTGTTACGTAAATTGTTATTATTAAACAATACAGGTTTGAACCGCTATTCATTGCAAGCATGGGATGCATATGTACAATTACTCAGCAGAAAAACGCTCTGCAGAACAACGCTCTGTGGAAGTCAGACGCATTTGTGAAGCCGCGAACGCGACTAGGGAAAGAAAGGGAGAATTTATATGTTGACATGGAAACCCAAAGGCGTCGCATAGAAACACGTACGCCTTGGGTCCCACCTCCATGCGAGCACGGGAGGCGGGAATGGTGCCATGACAACGCTAAATGCTATTAAGGTAAAATAACAGCAATTTAAAGGCAAGTGCGAACTGAATGCGAAAATTCGAGTTGAAAACAAAGCCGATGCAACCCGGCATCGTAAATGGAAGTGTCATAGAAATCCAGGAGCGTTGCGTGGAGGCACGTACGTCCTGGGTCCCATTACCGTGGAGGTACAGGATTCGGCCTGAGTTTGTTATTTGTTTGGGCAATAAGGTCCTGATGTATCGATATGTTAGTGATAGTATTGTATCCTTTCCGAAATACCGCCTGAAGGGGATTCAGTAGGTTATTTTAATTTACCCAGCTTGTAGGTTTTTTCAATATAACAGTTACAAAGATTTTTTGACTACAATCATTCATCGCCAACAGCCGGTAATTGTTCGGATTTAGCCTAACTCCTTTTTTAAAAATGGGAACAAGAACAGATCTACACCAACTAACCAGCAGAGTACCAGAACTCAATATCTGTTCAAACAGGCCATTTAGTTTTTTCATCCAGAGGTGTGGCTCAGCTTTGAATAAGACGTTAGGTATTCCGTCTGGACCTGGTGCCCATGAACTCTTCAAGTTATAAATAATACTAGTTACATTATGCACATCAATATCCCAATTCCAAGAATCAAGGTCAGAGGGTAATTGAATACAATTACCTTCCCCCATCTTATCATCAAACTATATGGCTTCAATATGCTTACACCAGGTATCCTCCGGAATAGAGTTCATCTCAATCGGTAACAATTTCATCTTGTATGCATTAAATTGAGACCAGAACATTCTGGTGTTATTAGCTGGACGCCAACCGAATACTAAAACCCAGTTTGTTGTATTCATCAAACATTTGTGCCATTTCATCCAATTTCTGTACCATGTATTAGCACTCTTTATCATTTCTGCTTTTTCACCAGGACTGATATTTTTATCTTGCATTATTCGACTGCAGACTTTACGATGAGAGCTCTTTTGTTTAGCAATTAATGGATCAAATAGGAACCCATTTCTCCTGTCATTAATAAGGGTCTTCTTTCTATAGATGAGTAATCTATGATTCATTTTATTTTTAAGCATAGTGTCTAAGGCCCAATTTGAGTCCTTCAAAGAGGCAACGATATCAAAATCGGGCTGGTTTAGATAATCATTTATATCTTTAATGACCATCTCTGTCCATAATAGGCAGTTACCGTGACTATTTGGCATAGCATTTGTATCATGAAACCTATTAGTATAGGTGACATCACAGCACAGATACCAGCTCAAAAGTGCATGATCGCTCACTCTGTCTTAATAGGGCTGCATTTTAAAGTCAACACTTGTCAACAGAAGACATGATCAATATGAGATTTATGGACTCCATTTGTCCAAGTAAAAATATTTTTACCCATTACAGGATCCTAAAAATGCATAATAACAAGATCATGAGCTTTCGCAAAACTAGGCCAAGGCAAATTAGGTGCTCTTCCATTATTCATATCACTACTGAGGCTGGCTGTGTTAAAATCACAGGCTACAATTATTAAGCCCTCAGACGATTTTTCATGCTATTTAATTATCATGGTCTCAATATCCATTTGGATCAGTTTGGTGGCGCAGCCCCCTGGTGTATCATAGACATTGATTACAAGTATCAGATGGGCTGCCTTATCTTAATTCTTAAAATGGTTGAAACAACATCTGAAGAATGATTAATATCTCCAAAAAAAACATAGTCATGCACTAACCGTGCACCAATTGCCATGCCCTCACTTGCCCTCCTTATGGTAGACAGGAGTGCTAGTTTATAAATAATCTTGAAAACCAATATAAAAAGGTTTAGTACACCAAATCTCTTGTAAAAGGAAGACATCAGTCTGGAGGATAAATTCAATTCCAGTAAAATGGACCAGGAAAGAGCAGTTCAAAATCATTTGTGGTCACCGGTCAGTTTACTCCATGATAAATAAGTTCCTAAGCCCATATATCTATCACACACGTCTGTATGTTTATTTTCCTGAAGAAAGGAATCTAGAGCCACTTTATCTGAGTGTAGCACAGCGGATCTACTCAGGGGAATACTGCCATTTAGAGCATGGTTGATTTGCCCAAAGTTTTTTTGATTTTCGACATATACTTAAAGCAAAGCCTAATTCAGCCAGCTTTGCTACATTCGTCAAGAGTAGCACTGTGAACATTGAAGAAAATTCAATCGGGGCCCAGTTAGACATACTTTCCACTCTAAGCGGCGCAATACAAAATATGTCAGAAGAACTTATAAGTCTCAAAGTCAATAGGAGTCTCAATATATGTAATAAATTAGAATGATTTAAAAATGGACTGTATTCCAAGGGGTAGTTTCAGCCAATATTACTCATCTGCTCAGCTCCATAGGCACCCCATTAGGTAAGTCATTTTGGACCCCTGGCAAAGCATTTGATTGCTGTTCGGATTGCTGGAATTTACTGGGCTAACTACTTTGTCTTGGGCCAAGGGAACATTTAGTGTCAATTACTTTTTTTGACCAGTAACAGAAATTCAGGTTAAGGCAGCAGCATGATGTTGATAAATCAGAATGCCTTCCTGCTGTGTTTGAGGTTATCAGTGGCTCCACATTAGTTGCCTTAGTGAGATTGTTGGAGCTCTGCGGGCCTTTAAGAAAGGCATGGCGTATAGTACCATCGGCCATGGTTATAGTTACCAACTTTGTTTTTTGTTTCCATTGACCATTTTTAGGTCCTTTTATAGCTGTTTTAGGTGAAAACACTGTAGCAGGGATCCCCCTCTCTTAAGGCAATTTTACAGTAGCACATTTTACATTTTTAGACCTTTTGGTCCCCACATCTGTGTAATTTTCCTTATTTGCTGAGGAAGCAGGAGGTGGAAAAAAAAATCCTCAAAATCCCATTTTTCCCGGGCATCAGCATTTTCTGAAGCATGGATATATGGGCAAGGGGCCAATAGGGCCATAGCATTCTCAGAGATGTTAGGGACTAGTGACAGTTTTTTCTCATTCCTGAACGGTGGTTTTGTTTTGGTGTTAATAGGCGCAGCCTTCATTTCATCTGACTTTCTTTCCATAACTTTAGCCATATTGACCAGAGTTGTCTTAATCAATGCTTGGTCACTGGCAGTAGTAGCTGTCAACAAGGCTAGCGCATCAACTTTAGCAACCAGATGATTAAAATCATAACTGGAGAAAGCTACATGACTTGGCTGCACAGTTTCCTCATTTGCCAGACTTGCGTCCTCACACGTGGAGTTCGTAATGGAAGTATAGGAGTCATTGGAGGTGGAGGCCATTGCCGAAAGGTCCGGGGGAGTAGGGTAGATTTATGTCCAGCACATCCACACCAGCATCTTCCAATGGTAACTCATGCTCGCCACACAAGGAGGCTCTCTGCAGGCCAACTACTATGTTTAGCAAAGAGTTGTATTGTCATTGTATCGGATAAACAGTGGTTTGAAGAGTTCTGTTCATTTCTAATAGATATTTTCCGAGAGGGTGTTGGTTTACTAATGTAAAAAAAAACTTGTAATAGGAGTCTAAGGCTTCACAACAGGATCTTGTTTATTCATGCTCCTGGTGCCGATAGCTGCCTTATCCACAATACCAGTTCCTTTTGCAGCGCCCCCAATCAGCCGTCTTTTGGCTCTGTGCAATGTTGTTTTGCGCATTTCAGTGGTTGAAATGAAGACAAAGCTTAGCTTGCTGGACACAGTCTTACCTAGTAGATCCAGACCGCCTCCATGCCAGAACACCAGACAAAAGGCACTCCACCTCACACTAGCGCATGAATATGCGCGCTACCACGCTGTTTCCGGGATCAAAGGTGTTAGGGGAGGGTTGTAGAACACTGAGTCCAGGAGCATAAAAAGATGAGCAATTGATCCCCACAGAGAAAGTAATGTTGTGGCTTGCAGGTAAAAGTCAAAGATCCAATACTTAGAATAGTGAGCTCAGACCAATATTGCCCGACACACAAGACACTCCACCTCACACCGGAGCATGAACGCGTGCTAACATGCCATTTCCCGGATCTTAAAGATATCAGGGGAGGTTTGTAGAACACAGAGTCCAGGAGCAGAAAAAGTCGAGCAATCGGTCCCCACAGAGAACGTAATGTTGTGGCTTGCAGGTAAAAGTCAAAGATCCAACACTTAAAGTAGTGAGCTCAGACCAATAGTGCCAGACACACAAGACACTCCACCTCAGTCCAGAGCACAAACACCTTTCTTACTGTTCCAGTGATAGTTCAGCATCAATGTTCCTCAAGTGGTGCAACCAAATGTATATTTCTTGCATTCTCAAGTTCTTTTTTTCCATCAATTTCTTGTTCAGCACACACTTGGGCTCTGGTCCTGGGTCTGTTTTCATTCTCTTCTACCTCAGGATCCTGGTAGCTCGGCAGGGAAGTGGCACTCTTGTCTGGTTTTACATCGGTAAGGTGGACTCATGCCTTCCTGTCCTGCAACTTTACTGAAGTAGGGGTACAATAAGTCACAATAAGGGGACCCGTGAACCTTGGGTGGTGCCACTTTTGCATATGGTTGCGGCACAGCACAAGGTCCCCAGGGAACAGTTGGAGAGGTGGAATAACTGTGTCCAATTATGTTTCGTCTTCTTTTGTGATACCACCCTGTTTTTCATTCACCTGTCGAGAAATGAATAGAGAGATTTAGTCATGGACATCAAATAGTCATGTAACTCATTTCCTAACACAGGCGCAGTGTTTTGGGCATTTAACTGAGCGCGTGGGTGGGTTAATGGGCACATGAATCCTGCAATCTGTCACCAACTCATGAGGGGCCACATGATGGTCTGAGCCTGGCTGATTGCATAGGGCAAAAAGAGCCAGCGGAAGGCAATACAGCCAGTCCCTATGGAGTGTGTCACGCAATCTTGATATGCAGTCCTTCAGGAGCCCATTGAGGCACTCCACAACACCATTCACTTGTGGGTGGTAAGCTGAACAGAGTTTATGCCTAATGCCCAATAGGGATGTTATTTTTGCAAACAGCTCATTTGTGAAATAAGATCCATTATTGGATCTCAGCACCTCGCACACTCCCCATCGGGGGGAATACTTTGCGTAAAAGGAATTTTGCTGCTGACATGGCATCTGGGTGGGTGCATGGTTCTGCTTCTATCCATCTCGAGAAGGGACACACCACCATAATTACATATTTGTATCCCCTGCATGTTTGGGCCATATCAATGTGATTCACATGCAGGTGTCTTAATGCGCCAGTTGAGCGGGGTATTTTTCTCTCAGGGGCCTAAGTGTATGGCCTGCTCTATATTTCTGAAAAGTTGCACAATTGATGATGAAGTTTGTCACGTGTTCGTGCAGGTTGGACACGAACCACTAACTGGAAATCTGCACTGCAATGCACTCCTTGGAAATATGTGCTCGGTAGTGTAACTGTTGTAATGCTACTGGCTGGGTAGTTTAACTGTTCTAATGCTACTGTGAGTAATTCTAATGGCATTGCAGGCTTTCCTGTGTTTCCCCGTCGCCACAGAAGATCCATGGGGCACAATGAACAGCCTCTTTTTGCCCACATTTTCTGCTCATCTGGTAATGCTTGGCTTTGTATCTCTATTAACTGGGCTATTGGCAGTACATTGTAACTTTCAGTGACTGGCATCATTTTTGCATGTGATTGCATGGACCTTGGTACCTCCACTATGTCTGGCAAATACGCCGCTTGTTTGGCCTCGATATCTGCTGCCGTGTTTCCATGGGAAATTAAATCTGAGCCTCTGGTGTGTGCGAAGCATTTTACCACGGCGACCTCTGATGGTTTGGATAATGCGTAAATCAGTTTTTCTAACAGTGCAGGATGCTGCACGGGTGCACCATCAGCACGCAGGAATCCCCTCCTTGTCCACCGTGACAGTTCAGAATGCACTGTGGACGTCACATAGGGGGAATCAGAGTACATCATAACTTCCTCATCTTCATGTCTCTCTCGGGCCATAATCATTACCACTAATTCTGCTGCTTGTACTGAAAAATGTGCAGGTAGTCTTATGCGTTCAACAGTCTCAAAATCTCCATTTTCATTTGCTCTTACTACTGCAGCTCCTGTCTTTCTTGTTCCTGAATTTGTGCCTATTGTTGAACTGCCATCAAAAAACACTTTTACTCCTGTTTCTAAGGCCACCTCCTTGGCACAAGGTATATCATCATAATAATCTGTGTATGTTGTGCACTCATGGACGTAATCATGCACTCCACATGGCATCTAGCAATCTTAATAGATGGATTTGATAGAATGACCTCATACATATCCTAAGGCCCTCTGTGTAGTCAATGTGCTTTTAGGCTTCTCAAGTATTGCAAAAAGCGCATGTTCCACGCATAATGTTACTGAGCAGCCCATTATCACAGTGGACGATTTCTCAACTGCGAATGCTGCTGCAGCCAAAGTAATGCCCTTTCATTACTGGTTCTAACAACCTGCTGTAATATGCCAAAGGTATATGTCCCATTGAAGTCTTTTGTTTGAGGACAGTCATCATCACTACTAAGAATTCTGCTTTGTAATCTGGGATTACAAACACAGGTGCTGTACTTATGGCCTTTTTTAGTTAATCAAAAGCGCTGCTCATTTCTCTTGTCCATTGTATGCGATCTTTGTGTTTCTGTGCTTCATTTAGCCTGTCTAACAGTGGTCAAATATATGAGCAATAGTCAAATACCCATAGTCTGCAATAATTGCATAATACCAAGAACTGTTCCAACTCCTTCACTGTGTTTGGACAAGGTGTATTACTGATTGCCTCTGCTCTTTTAGGTGTCACCCTCCTTCCTTCTTTGGAGATTATTTGGCCAAAATAAAGTACTTCTTCCTGACAATATTGCAATTTTTGTTTGTCAACCTTGTATCCTTTCTCAGCTAGCAATGTCAGTAGCTGCACTGAATCATTTCTGCACTGTTCCTGACAGTCGCTGCATACAAGCAAGTCAACATACATATTGTATGATGGCAGTGGGAGTTTATGTCTCCCAAATCCATCTGCAGCACTGGGGGATTCACAGTATCCCTGTGGGAGACGGCAATGTTCCAGTCTTACTCCTCTATAGGTGAATGCGGTTAAATAAATAGTGAATCTTCATGAAGGGGTATGCTGAAAAATGCATTTTTCAGAGCAATCACTGAGAAATGTGTGGCTGTGGGAGGTATATTGCACAATACTGGGGCAGGATTAGGTACCACTGGAAATTCAGGCTCAACAATGTTATTCAAGGGACATAAATCTTGTATGAATCTCCAGGACCCTCCCTGAGATGTTTTCACTGGGTATACAGCAGTGTTGTAACGAGAGACTGATGGCACGATCACTCCCTGCTTCGTGAGCGCATTTATTGTTTCATAAATACCCTCATCTGCTTCTTTGGACATTGGACACTGTTTCACTCGAGGTAAAATTGCCCCTTTCTGGAGCCCCTTTAGCCAGGACACACAACACCTGGTGTTTTCTCTCTGCACCACTTTCTTGGTGCCTCCAACTCTTATCCCACATTAACTCAAGTAAGGCTTAAGCATGAACCCCACATTAAATCATGCAAGGTGTAGGCTCTGCATTACCTTCATGCAGTTGAATCTGGGTCAGTCACATTACCTCATGCAAGACATGTCCCCTCCAACAAGAGAAACCGTTAAAACACTTTGTTTCTTCCTGCTCGAGTTCTATGTCTTTTCTGGCCTTTTTGTGTTGGCTGGCCTGTGCGCCGTCTCCCAGCTTCGTTCGCCACTGAAAGCAGCAAGCAAAATGTCAATATGGGCGTGCATTCAAATGCGTGTACTTTCTAGGGTTAATTTCCTAGCGTTCGGTTACTCCGTGCAGCGGTATCACTGCACTGGATTGCATGCAATTACAAACATGTCCCTAGGAACACATGCAGAGCCTGTTAGTCCTGTTCTCATGCTGGGTTAAGAGAGAGAGCATCATGCATTCCCCTTCTGTCTTGCCAACAGGAGCTCTGAAGAAGCACGTCTTTCCTCTGTGCCGGTCAGGATTGCGAACGGTGCCACTTGGGTACGGCTTGCGCATGCATGCTTGTGCATGTGAGGCTGGGGGGCGTGGCAGTCTTTTCCCCAGTAGGCTCGTGTTGCGTACGGCCTGCTGGGAAATGTAGTTTCCGGGCTGTTCTCCATCCTTGGACAACGGTCCTGCAAAAGGGATGGAGAACATGCCTGGAATACCTTGTAGGATGCTTTACAGCCCCCCCTCCTCTCATCTTTACCCACCATACCACCGCCATTGCCCCTATTCTTGCCACAGTCCTGACAGTACTCCCCCTCCCTCCCGCAGGTCCAGGCCTAGAGGGATTTTGCAGATGGAACTGGCGGAGGAGTCGAGAAGCATGGATGTTTACAGCTGGTTCCCAGGACCTTTCTTCTGGACCGTACCCTTTCCAGTCCACCAGATAACACAGTTTATTCTGCCTAATACGTGAATCAAGGATGGCTCTGACCTCAAACTCGGGATGCCCATCTACTTGGATAGGTGGAGGTTTCTTTTTTTTCAAGGAAGCAGGGGCTGGCTTGAGCAGGCCCACGTGGAACATGGGATGTATTTTCATGTGAGTGGGTTGAGTTAATTTCACTGCAACCGGACCATTTAGTGCCTTTATCGGAAACGGACATATGAAACGGGGAATGAACTTGCGTGACCCCTGAAGGCGGAGATTTCGTGTTGAGAGCCACACTTTGTCCCCAACTTGATACCGAGGGCTAGGTCATCTTTTTTTATCTGCTTGGTGTTTATAGGCCACTTTGGCCGCATTTAAATTGTGTTGAACAGATTGCCAAATGTCTTCCAGTTTTTTCTTTTTCTCTGCCGCTGCTGGTACTTCCGGTATGTGTCCTTGAGGAACTGGTTGAAAACGGGGGTGGTACCCGTACATGCTATAGAAGGGTGTTGTTTTGGTGGATGTATGCATTGCGTTGTTATACGCTAGTTCTGCTAAATGACATCCTCCCAGTTCTTCTCCTTGCCTTGGGTTAGGCACTTGAGGTACTGCTCTAGGGTCTGGTTTAGTCTCTCAGTCTGGCCATCAGTTTCCAGATGGTAACTTGTGGAGAGCCGTATGTCAATTCCCACTGATTTATAGAACGCTTGCCAGAATCTTAAAGTAAATTGTGGTCCTCGAGATGATACTATAAGGTAGTCCATGCAGATGAATCACATGCTGTAAGAACAAGTCTGCTAGCGTACTAGCCGATGGGGTGCTTTTGCATGGTATGAAATGCGCCATCTTAGTGAGGTAATGCACTACAACAAAAATGCCAGTAAATCCCATGCTCTGGGGCAACTCTACGATTAGGTCCATTGACACTGTGTGCCACGGGGTGGGAGGTGTAGGCAGTGGCTGCAAAAACCCTGTCATTTTTTGATGTTCTGATTATTTTTTGAGGCATATTTCGCATTTGGCAATATAATGTTGAACGTCCTTGTGTAGGGATGGCCACCAGAAGTGGCGGTTAAGTAGTTCAATTGTCTTAGCTTTTCCAGGATGGCCCATGAACGGCAAGTCGCGACACCATTTCATGGCTTGTTGACAAAGTGGTACTGTGGGTAGATACAAAGCTGACATAGCTTTCCACAACTATACTACCATGGGTACCATGACAGTATGTCCGCTTTTCGGTTTTCAGCTCCTGGGCGGTAGGTTACAATGAAATCGTACTCCGAAAACTGCATAGCCCATCTCAATTGCCTGGGGCTGAGGGCTTTGGCTGATTTTAGGAATTGTAGGTTTCGATGATCAGCTTTGGCTGATTTTAGGAATTGTAGGTTTCGATGATCGGCATAAATTGTCACTGTATGTTGGGCTCCCGGAAGGTAATGTCGTCACTCATCGACTGCTGTCTTTATAGCTAATAGTTCTTTATCTGCTATTGCGTGGTTCTGTTCTGCAGGTAATAACATCCGAGAGTAATAGGCAACTGGATGTAATTGTCCATTGTCGCTCCTCTGGGTTAGGATCGCTCCGACTGCATAGCTCGATGCGTCAGTTTCAATGATGTAGGGTCTGGCCGGATCTGGGTGCTGCAGAATAGGAGCATTAATGAATGCCCTTTTCAGGGCCTGGAAACTTGCCTCTGCGTTCTCGTACCGTTGAAACTGTATTCCTTTCCATACCAGTCGAGGGATGGGCTGTACCTTTTTTGCAAAACCGTCTATGAAGCAGCGGTAGAAATTGGCAAAGCCTAGAACGGATTGAATATCCTTCACGGACATTGGGGAGGGCCAATCTATGATGGACTGCACTTTCTTCTTATCCATGGTGACCCCTTGGGGTGACAAGATGAATCCAAGGCACTCAACAGTCGTCTGATGGAACTCGCATTTTTCTAGTTTGGCGTTTAAATGATTTTCCCGCAGTCTTTGTAATACTGCCCGAATGTGGCCTCGATGTTCTTCCAGGTTCTGGGAGTAGATCAAGATGTCATCGATGTATACTACTGCGAAAACATCCAGATAGCCGCATAGTACTTCGTCTAGAAAATGCTGGAACGCTGCTGGGGCATTACATAGCCCGAATGGCTTGACCTGATATTCATATAGGCCAAACCTAATCCGGAATGCTGTTTTCCCTTCGTCCCCACTTCGTACTCGTACCAGGTGGTAGGCCCCACGGAGATCTAGTTTCGTATAAATTGTTGATACTTGGCAATGTGCACGGCAATAGATAGAGCCAAACTGGATGAAACCGGTGATCCAGTCTATGGTTGGGTTGTGGAGTTTCAACCAGGTTAACCCCAAGATGAAACCAAACTGCGGGCTGCTATCACATCGAAACTAATGACTTCTTGCTTTGTTGTTCTGAGAATGTAAGCGGGGCCTGGGGTGTGTCTGTAGGCGGGCTGAAGTGTAGAGGTACTGTTTGCTGTGTGATAGGTCCTGAGACCAATGGCGACCCAGCCACTGACTTCCTCTTCCGGTACTGCTTTAGTGCTCAACGGGAGCCCCAGCTTCCGGGCTTCTTGACTGTCTACGAAATTTCCAGTGGCGCCCGAATCCACCATTAGTGTCACTGGTATACACTTTTCCTGCCAAAGCAAGTAACCGATCAACGTTACATGAGTTGCCTGATTGTTGTGCACATTTGCTAACATATAGGGGGGTGTTTTCATCTGCGCTCGCTCCTGCCACCCTCACGGGCGAGCTATCGCGTTTCCCGAAGGCCCTCATTTTGCTGGTTTGCTGGGACATTCTCGCACAAAGTGGCCTGCCTTACCACAGTAAAGGCACAACTTGTCTCTTCGCCTCTTCTCCTTCTCCTCCTTGGTCAGAGGCCACCGAACGGTACCGATTTGCATTGGCTCATCTGTTCCTTTCTCTGGAACCCTAGTGGATTTTTGTTGATCAAGCCTCACTATCAGTTTGTTCTCCCACCGTCGCAGATCCTGACGCTGCTGGTTCTGCCTCTGATCCAATCTAAGAGCGAGATCGATCATAGTAGAACAGGTATCAGGTTGCGGGTCCACCTGAGCCACAAGGTCCTTTAGATCCTACCTTAAACCTTGATAGAACAAGGCCATCCTCTTTTCTTGAGGCCAATCCATCTCCATGGCTAACCGATTGAATGCTGTGACATTGGAGACCAAGTCTTTACTTCCCTGTTTTAGTGTCAACAGCTCTCTGTCCTTGATTAGTGTTGCAGCCCTAGGGTTGAAAATCTTACCAAATTCTTCGAGGAATACATCCCAGTTATATAGCAAGGCATTATCTTTGCGGACTTAAGGCCTGGCACACGACGCAGCATCCCCAGTAAGGTAAGAAATCACGAATGCCGCACGAGCCTGGGCAGTCCGGAACACTGCAGGTTTTGTTAGAAAATGTAATTGACGCTGCATAATAAACTGGTTGAAGTTCTGTGGGTCTCCATGATACCTTTCTGGTGCTGCCAGGGGTAACGGTGGTTCAGTGGAGACTTGTACCTGCACCGGAACTGGCGAGGGTGCTCTGGGTAAAGGAGTCACTTGGGCCTGATTCTGGATCGATAGGGTATGAACCTGACCTGCCAAGGTCTGATAATCCTGCCTAGTTGCTGCCAACTCAGGCTTTAATTCCTGAAGGAGAGTTACCACATCAGCCATGGTTGGGCTGCCTGGGTGCCTGATAAATACTTGGGCTCCACGGAGAACTAGTTTCGTATAAATTGTTGACCCACGCACCTGGTCCACCAATACCAGAATCAAGGGTAGGGGATAACAATTTTTTATCGTTATTTTGTTAATCGCCCTGTAATCGATGCATGTTCTTAAGTCTCCTGTTTTATTCAGAACGAAGAACAAGGGAGAGGAGACGGGAGACGTGGAATGTCTGATAAAACCATTCGATAAATTGGTTTCAATGTAGTCTTTCAGGTACTTGTTGTTTTCTGCTTCAGTAAGTGCGTATATGCGACTGGAGGGTAGCACTGCACCTGCCTCAAGATCAATCCGGCAATCGCCGGTGTGGGTGCAAGGTCTCGGCTGCCACTTTGCTAAAAACATCCCAATACTCTTCCTACTCATTAGGCAAATCCATAACTGTGCTTCCTCCTACGCAGTGGGGAATGGAATCTGGCACTGGTACTTGGCAATGTGCACGGCAATAGAGCCAAACTGGATGAAACCGGTGGTCCAGTCTATGGTTGGGTTGTGGAGTTTCAACCAGGTTAATCCCAAGATGAAACCAAACGGCGGGCTGCTATCACATCGAAGCTAATGACTTCTTGCTTTGTTGTTCTGAGAATGTACGCGGGGCCTGGGGTGTGTCTGTAGGCGGGCTGATGCCCCGCGTAGGCTTGCCAACAGGAGCTCTGCAAAAGCACGTCTTGCCTCTGTGCCGGTCAGGATTGCGAGCTGTGCTCTTTGGGCGCGGCTCGCGCATGCATGCTTTTGCGGGCGTAGTCGGGGGCGTGGCAGTCTTCTCCCCAGCAGGCTTGTGTTGCGCACGGCCTGCTGGGAAATGTAGTTTCCGGGCTGTTCTCCATCCTTGGACCACAGTTCTGCAAAAGGGATGGAGAACACGCCTGGAATACTTTGTAGGATGCTTTACAGCTCCCCTCCTCCCACCTGTAGTCACCATAAGGGCAGCTACCGCCACCATTGTCCCTATTCTTGCCACAGTCCTGTATACTCTATTCTCAATTGACATGGTGTATTTATCTCAAACAATACCTCATCATCAGAGTCACTGTAGTCAAACAAGACATCATCTGTGAACTGGGTCAGTCTGTGTGAAGTGCTATTACTGTGCACCAACTCCCCCCTTCCTCATCACTGCCGTGTAAAATCACTCTATACTCCCTCACTACAGCCATCTCTAGCTCAATTGTAACCAGTTCTCCTTCATTTACATCTGTAGGTATCTGTGTTCTGAATAAAAAGTCTGTGGGTAGTCTCAATAGCTGTCCCTGAATGCAGGGAAGCCATGCTAACATCATTTGTATGCGGTGTGTAGTAATAACGCACAAAGAACACTATGTTCTGATCTTCAAGTCTTTATAATTAGTTGTATGGCTGCAATATCCTTCAGTGTTAAAAAAACAGCCATCCAGAGTTATGAATGGAGATTTTATTGTGATCACAGCCGACACGTGTTTCGACCAAAAGGTCGTCCTCAAGGCAGTAACTGATAGGGGTAAAGCCCTTATGGCATAGATTTCGACACGTGTATGAATGCACTTGTGTCAGTTCTTGGATAGTTCCTATTAGGTACTCTATGAAAGCCCCAATGAGGTGATGAAACAATCTTAATTTAAATCCGTCATATGTTCAGGTAGATGGGCTAATAAAAGGTATCAAAGAATGCATCTTAAGGGATTCATCCCATTTATATGCTTTCTCTAGGTATTGATACCTTTTATTGGCCCATCTACCTGAACATATGACGGATTTAAATTAAGATTATGTTTCATCGCCTCATTGGTGCATTCATAGAGTACCTAATAGGTACTATCCAGGAATTGACACAGGTGCATTCATGCAAATGTTGAAATCTATGCCGTAAGGGCTTTATCCCTATCAGTTATTGCCTTGAGGACGACCTTTTGGTCGAAACACGTGTTGGCTGTGATCACAATAAAATCTCCATTCATAACTCTGGATAGCTGCTTTTTGAACACTGAAGGATATTGCACAAATACAACTAAATATAAAGACTTGAAGATTAGAACATAGGGCCTCATTATGGGTTTGGTGGTAGCCATGTCGCTATTGGCGGCCTGGCTGCCTCCAAAACCGGGTCCGGGTTCCCTGAATGGGGAATTACCGGGCCATTCCGAGTTCGGAGGGCCTGGTAATTCCTCTCTCAGGGAACCTGGGCCCAGACCTTCCCCATTCGCATTCGAGCCCCCATAGGGCTCAATGGGAATGGGAGAGGGAACTAACAACGGGCCGATTACGACCGGCCCGTTGTTAGCTCCCTGGTCCCCTCGCGGGACCCGGTAAGGACGCCTGGTTTTACCAGGCGTACTTACCGGGTCCCGCGAGGGGACCTCGTAATCAGGCGGAATGGGAATAACGGGTTCCGCACCCATTAGCGGACCCCGTTAACCCATTCCGCCTGACTTGTAATGAGGCCCATAGTGTTCTTTGCGCAGTATTACTACACACCATATATTTTTTTGTCAATAACGATTGGAGGAATTTAGGGGAATCTCCTGTGTAGTTTTTGCAGGATACGACCACACACATTACAAGAGAGTTGAGCGCACCCCATTTGGTCACTCCCCTTTTCATTTATTCAGATTAACATCACTTGTACTCCATAGAAAAATACTTTAGCATCCATTGGTACTCCCTTCTGTACTTTCTGCACAGGAAAGGCTTGTATGTATTCCTTTGTTGTCTTGTAAAATATGCCTAGTGTAGAGCGCATTATGCTGTCCTCTGTGAATGATATTGACCTATTGAGTTTGCCCATAAGATCTCTTCCCAATATTTTAACAGGTGTCTTCCTGGAATACAGGAATGGGATAGCTACCGTCTGCTCTCCTACTGTCACAGGCAAATTGTCAGTGAAAGTAAACATATTTGTAGCAATACAAAACCCTTCAGTGTCCATGAATATTCCGGACATCAGAAATCTGCCCTCTGACACAGGATTTTGTTGCCCCAGTGTCAACTAAGAAGGAAAGAGTCTGGTCGCCTGAAGATACCTCCACCGTCTGTTTCTGTTCAGGTTCTGTGGTTACTGATGGAATAATAGGGCACATAAAGCTATTCTGTGGGCTGTCCTATTGGGGATACATGTTCAGTCCTGTCCCGGTAAAAGGGTTCCCCCCAACCGCTGTCACCCCTCCTACCTGGGGTGTTTGTGACAAAATGTTTGTATCCAACTGTGTCACTGCCTGTTATTGCGCTGCATTCTGTGGTTGCTAAGTCAACGTCTGCTTTGGTTTTTGTGGCACTATCTGTGGCCCTTGTGGTTGCTGCACCTGCTGTGCTTGTATTTGATCTAGTGAATATTGTGTGTAGTCATAATAATCATAGTCTTGCTGCGGTGCACCATATGGTGTGGCATATGCCATCACCCCTCTTGGCTCATACTGCATTGCACCTTGCTGCATTGCTCCTCTACTTCTACACACTCGGGGAAATGTGTCCTACTTTCCCACATGTCAAACATACTGCTTCGGTCCCCCCAGGTCCTCCGAAGTGGGGCTATCCCCCACCAAACCCTCCTTGTGGTGCTCCAAACCCAAATCCTCTCCCTCTTTGAACAAATCCTCTTCCTCCTCTGGTGTAAAAACTAGTCTCCCTCTTCCTGAAAAAAACCGCCCATGCCCTGTTGTGGCATGACAGCTCCCTGTCCATTATTCCTGTCTCCTGGATTTATCAATACCGCTCCTTCTACCGCCATTTTGGATAATTTCTTCTGCACCAATTTTGCCTCTTCGTTTATTTTCTTTTGATCGTTTTACTGCTCTAACCTACAGTGATGTACAATAGTCCATTGTGTCTCTGGCCATGGTCTCATTTCAATCCCCACAATCGTTTTTTTATCTGTCTCTGTACTTCTTTGGGTAGGCCCTGACATAAAATATGATAAAACACTGGTATATTTGTATCCCAATGGTCTTTAGTTTCCAAATGCCAACGTTCTTTAATGTCTTGAATATAGGCATCAGGGTCCTCAGTAGGCCCCATCTTCCTAGTCATTATAGCGCTTATGTCAGATTGGGCTGGAAATAGCACCCTCAGTGCCTTCCATACATTAGCTCTACAATTATTGAATGGTGACTCATCATATTTAGTGGTGTTATTTTCCATCACTACAAAATAGCTTGCTCGCTTCCACACGTCCTCTGCCTGGTCACCCAATATGGATGCAAAGAGGCTTTTCATGTTTCCTATAACTAATGCTCTCCCAGCTGTCTGTCGCTTGTAGATCCACCTGCACACCCCTGCTGCGAATGATGGCAGCTTATCCATCAAGTTATTTTTGTCTGATTCCATGGAGTATAGTGGGGCTGCCCTAATCCCATGTGGAGCAGTGGGAATTGTGTTATCCCTTACTTGCGCAAAGATGATGGTGAGCAAGTTCTACCTTTCAATGTCTCAGCAGCATGGTATCGCTGGCGTTCTGGTAAGTTTCTTAAGAAATATGGTGATCTATGGTCTTCATTTATGGAAAGTACTGATGTGAGGGGTGGATATAGGCTTAAGTTTGACACCAGCAAATCTGCTCTCTCACCTTCGTCTTGTCCTGTGGTATCCATTTGTGGGGCTTGCGCCGCCTCCTCTAGCCCCTATGTTGGAGTATATCTTTTGAGTGAGTGCCTTCTTATGGCCATGACATGTACATCTTTCCAGCAGTCCCTTTCACCTACTCAGCATGATACTTAATGGTTTTACTACTATATCTAGGGAACACTTTGTATAGGTGAATTATTGTGGTATCGGACATGGGGGCAACTTTTAAGCAGCGCGCAGCATGGCACTTACAAAGAATAAACAATACAAATAGTGTTCAGCTTTCCAATAATCAAAACAAAAATATTCTTCACAATTCTCTCACACTTTGCCCTTACTCACACCTCCTCCCCATTTCAAATATACACCACCATTAAATCAGTTTTCATTGTCTGGGGCCACGCTCAAATCCTACCTCAACAACAAAATCTGCTCACAATCTAAATGTTCATACTTACCCCATTAACCTCTATCAAATAATACTATCTGCTACGCTCACAACACACAAGGAAATACACCTCTACAGGACCTACCTTACAACACAATGCAAGCAATCAACAATTTAATCAATTAAAACACAATACAACACAATAAAATACAGCTGTCTTCTGTTTTTTGCCCCGGGTATTCTTATTCTCTATCCCTTTTACTCTACCCTCAAAAGAAGGTTGGGCCCTACGGGGCCCTACTGCACAGCCTTCCAAGACCTTGTCAATGCATGTGTCATGATTCCTGCCCCTCATGTCCCAGCCCTCCAAGATGTCAGGCTGTAGCCAGGCCACGATCACCCACATGGCCCTCAAGGGCCTCTCCACCCCTCCAAAGACCCACTTGGAGTCAGACTTGCCGCTTGTGGCACCAGACTCACTCACTCCCATAGGATAACATTGGGGATTGGATTTGTAGTGCATTGATGGGGACAAGATGGATGCCCCCACATATTTCGGTTCCCAGAACTGCATGTGTAGTCTAGTCTTTTGGGTGTGGTTCAGCCCAGAGACACCTGGGATACCCACAGACTATTTAAGCCACGCCCAGGCTGAGAAACATGCTTTGTGTTTTCTGCACCTGCAGCGTGAACTCACCGTGTTTCCAGTAGGCCTGCATCTTTCTTCTGCGCTCAGCTCCTGCAAGAACAAGAACACTGTTAGGAACAGCCTTACCTTGCAGCGCTTCTGCCCATCATTCATCGCTTCTTCTGTTCTGCGGGCATCTTCGGCGGTGTCATTCCTATCCCGGCATGCCGCTTCCTAAGGAAAAGGGAAAAGAACAGAAAAAGGCATTAGTAAGCATTCAGCAAATCTTCGCTTATTGTTAAAGACTGTACGAGCTTCAAACGCTTAACTGAATCCCAGCCGCTTTGGGGGAACTCTGTCTGCGGAACTTCTTATCCATCTGCAAGAGGGAAAAGACACTCCAGGTTATCGTGGAAACATCTAGAGGCGCCACATACCATGCTTACTCACCACATTTCTTCTTCATAACCGGCATCCACGCTGAAAACGGTGCGGCACCTAAAGGACACAGAAAAAGAACTCAGTTCAAAACAAATACGAAAGGGTCGTATCGCGCTCTCTCTCACCTTCAGCGCTACTCATCTCAGCAGCACGTCGCCATCCCCGGATGCCGGCCATCATCTAAGGAAGGAAAGGAACGAAGTTAGAGAACTGTTCAAAAGACTCATTATACTTACCTGTCGGACTCTTTCCAGTGAAGTAACTAGGCAGCAACGAGACTGCATCAATCAACGCGCCCCTGTGCTGAAAGCAGGACGGAGAGCACACTTTCCAAGAAAACAAGGTGAGCTGTGGATCAAAGGGAAGGGTTGGACCCCGGGGAAGAAGGGGCTCAAGCACACAGAGACAATAGGGAGTTAACTCTACCAATCCTGTATTTCAGGCCCAGTCTCCAGTCGAGTAGACTCCAGGGAAGGGTTCCAGGTCGTAAGATGTCTGAATAGGCGTTCCCGCGGAGGGAGGTCCCTGTGGATACCAGGTGAGTGTTACAGCATGTCTTTTATCAACTTCACTGTTTCTTAAATATCATACAATACATTTCCCAACCCTCCAAACGTTACCATGCACATAGCATACTCACATTTGTGGATCTTTGAGGATTCTTGGCATTGGGGTCCCCTAAATCTGCCACCTCCTCCTTTGCTTCCAGCGGGCGGTGGAAGACCAGGCAGGATTCCACTCCAAGGCCGGCTCCTGCTGACCTCCTGTTAAGTTGTGCACAAAAAATACGGCTCTCCTGACCGATCTGCTGTTCAAAAAGGAGGGGTGGTGGGGCCCCCCCAAAGTTCACAAAAATCCAAACTGTACTCTGCTACCAGATGAAAACAATGGCCCAAAAACAGTACAGCCCTCTACCTGGTATTTGCCAATAAAGAGACAACACAAAGTGGATGGTGGTATGCCAAATGCAAGGTAACCCAGCTTTATTGGAAGCATGCAAAAGTTGGGGTGAAAACAAAATCAACAGCCAAGCTCTCTCCCTCTCAAATTCTTCTACGTTTGAATAGAAAACACAGTTCATATAATGCAAATGAGTCATTCTGATGTCATAATGATCAGTGAGCTATGAAAACCTATCTCTACTGCTCATTGGTCCTAATTGCTAAGCTACATGTAGTACCTATATAGTATCTATATGTACCACCATACTGATTGGGTAACTCTAAGGGCCCACCCATAAAACATCCCATAAAATGTACGACCGCAGCATGCTTAAATATTATTGGCACGCTCTAAATTACTTCTGCAGTGGAAAGGAAATATGCTTCCCAGTTAACATGCGGTCACACTCTCCCTGAATGGTGACATGATGACATGTGTATGTAGATGGAAGGAGAGGACAAACGTATCACATTTGTTCTTAATTAAATAAAACAGCCCATGTTATTCCAGCTATGTCATCTCTGAGTTTCTAAGAGTTTTGTCCCTGTCCACATTTTCAGTTTTCCGGCCCTCCCTGTCTTGCAACAGTAAACGCTCCATTTGGTTTTTGACACATTATGAATAACTATTGTTATGAGACATGCTGCTTCCACCATGTTAATATTTATTTGGCTTTCAAGCCGCATCTGTGCTTCTCTGTCACGCCTCGCCGATTGCTGAGACATTCATCTGTCAGCCACTAGGAGATTTCCTGAGATGCTCCATCCGTCCCATGGACTTCAAATAGTCGGCTGTGTTGTCATAACTGATTTACCTTAATGGTGAACACTTGCTGCTCAGACCCTGGTATCTTGTTCCGTTATGTAAACCTCCCCTCTGGTGTCCTGACTTTGGACATTCCTTTGAGGCAGCCATGCCAGACTCTGCAGCATTTTTCCTGAATTAAATGTATTTGTTTCAAATATCATGCTTAGCTGCAAGGCCTTATAAAAGCTACAGACTTTATTCTCTGCTGTGCTTGTGGAGTTTAAAATGGCAACTGCTTGTCACTTTTTTATCCTCTGCAGGACACATTTGCTATCTACCGATTTCCTGTCACATTATTTCCCTCCCTACGAGTACGCAGCAACCTTATATAGCTACAATTTTCTGCCCTACTTGTGTAGTGAGTCCTTATCATGTGTACACGCCTTCCTTTCACCTAATCTATTCTATTTTAAAATACACTAATTGTGCAAGCTAATGCCTTATCTGGTCTCTACTTGTGTAGAGCAAAATAACTATTCTTTGTGACAGCTGCATTTCCAGAAGAATTCAAAGTGCAGTTTTAAATGTGTCCTTTCTTATTTTATAATTGTGTTTCTTCTGAGGAAGGCAGGGGGCAGAGCTTGAACATGCTCTCTAGTCAGCAACTACCCCACTACACACAGTCATTGGGACAGGAGCTGCATGATGGAGCAAGACCAGAAACCGTTGCACAGGAGGTGTCCGAGCAGGCTATCGCAAGGGAACCTGCACTCGAATCACATCTTGTACCCAACATCGGGAGAGAGAAGGATCCAGAGCAGCGCGACCAGATGCACGAAGAAGAAAGCATGTTAATGTTAAAGGATATTTTGACCACGCACTATCACCACCGGAATGGTCCCCTAGCGGCTCTGAAAAAAGGGAAGGGGGGTTGAGTTGGTTGAGTTTGTGGGAATGAGCTGGAAAAGTGCAAGAGAGCAGTGATGTTGGCTGGACTTGGGGTGTTTTCCGGTTGGTAGCCGTTGTGTACTGTTCTGCGATTCTATGTGTGGTTTGTTTTGTTGTTGCAGTGTAGTGAAGTTTGTGCGGATTGTTTTGTTTATAGGCTTTTGGATGTGTTTGGTTAGAGTTTGAGAGGTGTATGCGGAGGGCTGAAATTGTTAGTAGATTGGTTAATTGGCATAGCTAACGTTCACATCTCTATCTAAGTGTGGCACACGCCAACATCCACACTTCCATTCAGGCGTGGCACATGCCACCATCCACAATCCCATCTAGATGCGACTCTGGCCAATGTTCACAAATTCCAACCAAGTGTGGCCCATGCTATCATTCACAATATCATCTAAGTGTGGCCCACGCCGATATTCACAATCCTATCTAGAAGTGACGCACACCAATGTCTAAGATTCCATCTAGGTGTGGCACGTGCTAACAATCACATTTTTATCATAGGTAGGGAACATGCTAACATTCACGTTTCTACCTAAGTGTGAGACATGCTAACATTCACATTTCTATCATAGGTGGGACATGCTAACATTCATGTTTCTAGGTGTGGGAAATGCTAACATTCACGTTTCTAACTAAGTGTGGCACATGCTAACAGTCACATTTCTATCATAGGTGGGACATGCTAACATTCATGTTTCTAGGTATGGACATGCTAACACTCACGCCTCCATTTAGACGCGACGCAGCCCAGTGTCTAAGATTCCACCTAAGAGTGGCACATGCTGACATTCACATTTATATTTCAATCTGGGTGAAGGATGTGCTAATAAACACATTTCCATCTAAGTGTGGTACATGCTAACAACAATAATTCTATCTAGGTGTGGCGCAGGCCAATGTCTAAGATTCCATCTATTTGTGGCACATGCTAACAATCACATTTCTATCATAGTATGTGACATGCTAACATACATGTTTCATGGGAGGAGCGAGGAGGGGGGGGAAAGGAGAAGGAGCAGGTCGCTGAACAGGCCTGGGCGCCGGGGCCTGGGAGAGGGGCACAAGATGGTAGAAAATACATTTCTAGCCCCAGGAGGGTCCAAGATAGCTGCACTCACTGTGCGAAAATGCCAGGAAAAGTGGTGCACACACTACGGTGCCGGCTGCTAGCCCAGGCATGGAGAGGACACTGTGTCCAATCAGGGAGGTGGGAGGGCTGGGAGGCGGGAGTGGAAGGGAGAAGGGGAGTGTCACTGAACAAGCGTGGGTGCCCCGGTCTGGGGGGGTCACAAGATGGTAGAAAATACATTTCTAGGCCCAGCAGGGTCCAAGAAAGCCACACTCACTGCATGAGAACACCAGGGTAGGTGGCGCACACACTACGGTGCCGGCTGCTAGCCCAGGCACGGAGAGGACACTGTCCATTCAGGGGAGGTGGGAGGGCCGGGGAGAAGGAGAGGGTCGCTGAACAGGCATGGGTGCCGGGACCTGGGGGGGCACAAGATGGTAAAAATAAATGTCTAGGCTCAGGAGGGTCCAAGAAAGCCACACTACCACGTGAAAATGCCAGGGAAAGTGGCGCACACACTACGGTGCCAGCTGCTAGCCCAGGCACGGAGAGGACACTGTGTCCAATCAGGGGAGGTGGGAGGGCTGGGAGGCTGGAGTTGGGAGGGGAAGGGAGAAGGACAGGGACGCTGAACAGGCATGGGTGCTGGGGACTGGGGGGGCACAGGATGGTAGAAAATACATTTCTAGGCCCAGGAGAGTCCAAGAAAGCCGCACTCACAGCGTGAAAATGCCAGGGAAAGTGGCGCACACACTACGGTGCCGGCTGCTAGCCAAGGCACGGAGAGGACACTGTGTCCAATCAGGGGAGGTGGGAGGGCTGGGAGGCGGGAGGAGGGAGCGGAAGGGAGAAGGAGAGGGTCGCTGAACAAGCGTGGGCACCTGGGCCTGGGGGGGAACAAGATAGTATACAATACATTTCTAGGTCCAGGAGGGTCCAGAAAAGCCACACTCACCGCGTGAGAACACAGGGAAGGTGGCGCACACACTGCAGTGCCGGCTGCTAGCCCAGGCATGGAGAGGACACTGTGTCCAATCAGGGGAGGTGGGAGGGCTGGGAGGAGGGAGGGGAAGGGAGAAGGAGAGGGTCGCTGCACAAGCGTGGGCGCCAGGGCCTGCAGGGGGTACAAGATGATAGAAAATACATTTCTAGGCCCAGGAAAGCTGCACTCACCGCGTGAAAACGCCAGGGAAAGTGGCGCACACACTACGGTGCCGGCTGCTAGCCAAGGCACGGAGAGGACACTGTGTCCAATCAGGGGAGGTGGGAGGGCTGGGAGGCGGGAGGAGGGAGCGGAAGGGAGAAGGAGAGGGTCTCTGAACAGGCGTGGGCATCAGGGCCTGGGGTGCGGGGGGCACAAGATGGTGAAACATACATTTCTAGGCCCAGGAGGGTCCGGGAAAGCTGCACTCACCGTGTGACAACACCAGGGAAGGTGGCGCACACACTATGGTGCTGGCTGCTAGCCCAGGCACGGAGAGGACACTGTGTCCAATCAGGGGAGGTGGGAGGGTTGGGAGGCGGGAGGTGGGAGGGGAAGGGAGAAGGAGAGGGTCTCTGAACAGGCGTGGGCATCAGGGCCTGGGGTGCGGGGGGCACAAGATGGTGAAACATACATTTCTAGGCCCAGGAGGGTCCAGGAAAGCTGCACTCGCTGCGTAAAAAACACCAGGGAAAGTGGCCCACACACTACGGTGCCGGCTGCTAGCACAGGCACGGAGAGGACACTGTGTCCAATCAGGGGAGGTGGGAGGGCTGGGAGGCAGGAGGAGGAAGGGGAAGGGAGAAGGAGAGGGTCGCTGAACAGGCGTGGGCGCCGGGGCCTGCGGGGTGGCACACGATGGTAGAAAATAAATCTCTAGGTCCAGAAGGGTCCAAGAAAGCCACACTCACCGCGTGAAAATACCAGGGTAAGCATGCTTCCAGACGAGGGAGACAAGGAGACCCGGCCCCGGAGAGATGAGAGAAGACCAGTGAAGTATAATGACTTTGTAATGGAGTAATGTAAACATGTTCATCAAAGGGAGGTATGTAGTGTTTGTGCTCGAGATCTCGCGAGATGCTGGGAGGCGATGAGAGAGAGGCGGAAAGCACAAACAGAGTTCAGCGTAGGCACCGAGGAGAGCAGCCATCTCCTGGCGCCCCTCCACCGGCAGGAAAAAACTTCCATCCTCAAGCTGCATAAGGCCTACTCCCAACCCATAGGACACTAAAGACTGAACAGCAGTGATCCAACTGCTGAATGTATATAGTTGCTGTTAAGCAGTTAAATAAAGAGAGCAGTTACACAACCCCGAGTGCATTTTTATCATACAACAAATGCTGTATTTTCCCCAGGGTTTCAGTTGGGCTTGGACGGAGCACAAGGAACAGCAACTACATTATTTCTCTTAATGTACAATTTGAGCTCCAGTAGGGGCAGCTCGATGTTACTGTAAGTTAAGGGCGGACAGAAACATTTGTTAAATTATGTAAATCATGCATTCTTTATGTATCCACTGCATGCATAATCAACTCAAGTGTAAACATTGAACATGTGCATGCATTTACAAATGTGATGTTGGTGCACGTAAAGTACCAGCCAACTGCTCAAATGTGTAATGCACTACTAGTGAACAAGCCAGGCACTCTTAAGAGAATGAACCAGAGGACTCCGCTTTCAACAAAAGGAAGCAACATAGATCTGTCCTTTCAATGTGTCAGCAACTGGAATGAACACAGATCCAGATATGCCATTCCTCTTATTTTAGACATGATTACAGTCCATGAGGACCTGTATCTAACACAGCCAATAAATTCAGCTTCAGCTTTACTATATTTGCAGAAAAAACGACTGCATGCATAATCAAATCAAAAGCATACTTGTGGCACGCGCACACATTACCATTTGCAAACTTAAGGCTCAAAATATGTTTTATTACTCATCGTGAAACTATGCAAATGACATTGGCATTCATTATACATCCGTCACAGGCCGAACGAGCAATACACAGCTCAAAGCGACTTTCTGAGATCCAGGGGTTTGTATTGTAACAAAAGACCCCGAAGGAATTAGATAGGACTGATCCGAGTGCAAAATAAAACAAAATAAAAGTCCTTCTAGTATGTGGCCCTCTACCCTTCCCTCTGTCGCGCAGGCGCTCTTTTTCTGGCATGCAACAAAGAGCCACTCCGTTTGTAGGACTAAGTGCTATGCACTTCTTTTTTGTCAGGATGCCACTTGTCTGCTTCTCTTCCTGTATACTTTTGGCACTACCACCATTGAACCTTGCATTGTCAGGACGTGGGACAGTCATCTGAATCTTCAGGATTGCACTAGGAAAAGGGACTGTTGGACTTCCCCCTCTTTTGGGCAGCCCGGGCTATATAGGCCTTGCCTCCTCTACCAAGAGAGGAGTCTCTTCAGAATCTTGTCTGCCGGCCAACTCTCTTTCCCCTCGATTATTTCTCTCATCATTCCTTAGTGATTCACTGCCTCCTCTGACTCCCTCTCTTCCTCTGCTCTTTCACATTTTGCCACATAGTTGGATCTTTTCACTCCCCTTCATTGCTCTTCTTCTTCCTCTCCACTTTCTACGTCTTTTCACCTGCTCCTTAAGATTCTTCTGCACCTCAGTTGTCCTCTCCTCTCAGTTCGCTTCATCACCTCCTCTGCTCCTCATTCAATTCCCTTTTCGGCTGTTCTTGGAACCCCTTCTTTCCCATCCTCTGTCAACGCATTTACTTCTCCTCTCACTAATGTTTTCAGCACCTTCTCCCCTCTCTGATGTTCTCCTTACCACCTTCTCTCCTCATTCCGACTCTGGCATGGACTCTCACTTCTAGCTCCTGACTCCAACACCTTTCTTGATCATTTGTCCCTTTTCATAGTCTAGTGTGTCCATGCGCTGACATTGTAACTGTGCGATCCACTTCAGCTGGGGGTTCATCGAGCATGAGTTCTGTGATTCTGCAGCTTCCTGAAGAACTACCAAACCTCCAGCTGTGCTCAACCCAGCAAGTGATAAGGGCGAGTATGTTCGTCCAGAATTCCTATTAGGAATCATTGTAGGCCCCACCCCCTCCCGAAGTTAAGTATTTTTGAGGTTCATGCGGCAGCACAGCACAATCCTTTAATTTGGGCAACTTCAATCTTTGTCCCAGCTTGTTAGTGTCCACAAGCTGGGACAGTCTGCAGAGCTCTGCGCTCCCATCTGCATATAGTGAATATTGGTTTGTTTGAGTATTTAGTTTAACATCAAGAACACACGCTTGCTGGCAGCTTAAGGGAGTGCAGCTAGTTAGCTCTGACTCCGTTCACAGAAAGCTGTGCCACTTCCATTGTTAAGGTTGCAGGAACCCGTGGTAGCGGTCCCGCAGGGAGAAGAAGGCTGAGACTTGCATCCCTCCTCGTCTCAAACCCAGTCAATATTTGTTGTTTGAACACATGCTGTTATATATGATGGCATATAGGTAGGGTTAGTCCCTTCCTTATAAGGAACTTGCCTCTCAACAGTGACTTTGTATCTGAGGCTCATACTCTGTAACTAAGTAGGTATACTTAACAGCGTCACAATGCCTAAGGGGCTGTTTTTGTGCGCTATACAAATGTTAATAAATAAAATAAATAGAGGTCTTCACACAGGCTGGCCAAGGCGTCCCCATGGCTTTGAGAACAATGAGATGTAAGTCTGGAGCTTGGGCATTCTTCTCGAGCAAAGGGGGGCACTCAGTTGTCCCTAGTATTTCCCAGATGACCTGGGGGACTCCGTTGAAGGCTTCAAAATACCATGGCTTTCGTGGGCTCTACTCTTATTACTTCCATGCCGGTCCCCCAGTTTCCTGCCACTGCCTTGTGCCCTAGACCAAGCACCCATTTGGATAGCATTGCTTAACTCTACCCAAATCTCTTTAGATATATCAGGTTCAGTGTCTGTAAAGGTCTTGCAGGGAGATTATAATCTAAGCCTAATCATAGGATGGGGAGTGGCACCAAGCCACCCAGGTTCTCCCTGTCCCTTCATCCTTGTTATACAAGATACTGCTTAAATTTCAGCAAAACAAAATACCAATTGGGATCACATGATAATATATTTCATTAGTAAACGAGCATCTGTTTAATAGAACAGTTAAGTCAACTGGTAGCAGCTGCCAAGATGGGTGTTGAATTTACAGTCCATACCCGAGTGACATTTACATGGAAGCCACATAGTATATTAATATGACCTGCCTATAAGCAAAACAAAACACGTTACAACTTGGTTTGTCTAGAAACATAATAAATGAAGATCCACAATGGCATAAAATGTCAAAAGAAGCCGTTGTTTAACAGTTAAGACTGGAAGTGTCACAAAGAAAATAAATTAAGAAAGGATATCAGCATTAACTAATAATGAAGCCCTTTTTATGGACTGTCACTATATTTTCCATTGAAGTTACAACAGCAATTACACATAACAAAACACCCTTTCAAGATAACAGGATACCTAGTGCTAACACTGCACAGCACACCTTCCATGTACATCCTGTAGAAATCACAATAGGCAGTCACCTAAAGCTCTCAATCGCTCCCACATATATTTAAACTTATGAATAATTGACAGCAAGAGGGCTGTGTTTCATTCTCAAATGCCCAGTTTTGCTTCTCTTTCTTCAGGTGATCCCATTGACTAAGTCTCTACGAATCAGACAGTTGAATCTCGAATGACTATAAGCCTTAGCAACCGTAGCTAAGCACCCAATGATCAGGTATAGACAAACAAAAGATGACAATTTATAATGACGTACCTCAGTCATTAATATAATTGAAAACATTAGGTATGGGCTCTTAAAAAAAAACACCAAATAAGATCAAAAGAAGGCTCGACCTCCTCTGAGCAGGTATAAAATGCACTGATCGCCAGTTATTTTAGGACATACATTAGAATAAAACGATAACCCACAAAAAAGACAGGATTAACAAATGTCAACCTCAGCATCCGTATGTGGGTGTTGGGAGTAAGGTTTAAGGGAGTGTGTGTGTGGTGTTGGGGTGGGATGAAGAGTGTGTAATGGGGATCCCGCTAAGGATAATTGGGGGGAGTGTTGGGGGTTTAAAAAAAGAAAAGACCACAAATCATTAAAACGGTATCAAAAATAGTGATTTGATGGAGGGGGCGCTGTCGCGCAACAAGATGGCCGCCTAAGAGTGGAGCTCCTCTCCGGCGTATTATCCTTTTAAAATTATATCCTCCATCTGCCTTCATCCGCGCTACCAGACCAGTGGATTCGACCATTCCACCTATCCTGCACCCACCGGGAGAAACAACGGGTGAAATCGGACCCGGCTTGCCCAGATACGGACGGGGTGGCAGACAGGAGGCCCCGGGCCGCTCCTCAGCTCCGGAGTAACCAACGCGAGGGCCGCGGCTCTGGGTGGAGTGCGGGCCCTGCAGTGGGCGGGTCCGGCCCCGCGGGCGGAACGACTCCCTGTACCCGGACTGCCTCGAATGCCACCCGATAGGAAACAACATTCGCTCATCGAGGACGGTGTCCTTCCTGGTAGGAGAAGTGCCTTGCTTGAGACCTGAGCTGCATACGCCCTGCCCCGTCCTCCCGCCCCGGCGCTTGAATCACCTGTATTCTCCTGCACGGCCCTGGTCGGGTAGAACCCCTACTGCTGATATCGAACGCCGTCATAAAGAAGGGGGGGAACGAAACGAAAAAGTAAATGTGCCGTCCCAGACGCTAATCCAAGCATGTGAGCGCGACCGCGCGGTGCGGGTGGTACAGGCCTGCTGTGGACGGGGCCCGCAGGCAAACGAGGCAAGCGGAGTGGGACACTGAACAACCCTGCTTGGTGACTGCGCACGGGCCCCCGAAGGGAAGCTCCTGTTGAATTAAATGTGGTCCACGCTGCAGCGCTCGCCCCACGCACTGTGCCTTCCTCGGACCCGGGGCCGACTGCACCCTTGTATCGCATCACGGCCTTGAGATTAACTACTACAGCAGGCCCACTCACAGTCCGAGGCGAACCATCCCCCAGTGGCCATCCACGATCCTCACTACAACGGATATTAACAAGTGGACACCCGTGTGATGCCTGGGAAAAGCCCACTCAAAGGCAGGAAGACCGGGTTGATGGATTCTTTCACGAACTCACAAGCAGCCGCAGATGCCTCGGGCCCATCAACAACATCTGACCTCCCTGCTACGGAAGACTCCAAGTTTGACCATCTTTTGACGACGGTCCAGAATGGATTCCTGGCGATAAATGTCAAACTGGACGATATTGTCTCCACGATAGGCTCCCTCAAAGCCAGGGTAGATAAGGAAAGTGCCAGAATCACTGATGCCGAAAACAGAATAAGTGCGAATGAAGACTCGACCAACCAAAACACTCATGACATTGCTGTCTTGAAAAGCTAAATGAATAAACTCCGCGATAAGTGTGATGATTTGGAGTCGAGGTCGAGAAGGAACAATATACGCATTGTCGGCTTAGCAGAATCCGTTGGCAAAGGCCCGATGGAGACCCAAATCGAAGCCCTACTGAGGACCCTCCTAGGCGCTGACTCCTTTTCTCCACAATTCTTGGTCGAATGAGCACATCACACCATGGCTTCACCGCCCAAACCGGGCCCCCCCCGCACGATAGTGGCAAAGCTTCTAAATTACAGAGACAGAGACGCGGTTCTGAGGCTGGCAAGGGAAAAGGGCCCTTTGAGACACGGCAACGTCAACATACACATATATCCGGACTTCTCTGCGGGAGTCCAAACCCAGAGACGTTCCTATGAATCCATCAAACGGCAGCTGCGGGTGAGACAGGTTCCATATGCGCTATTGTTTCCAGCAAAGCTACGGATACAACATGGCGGACGTGCGCACTTCTTTGATTCTCCAGCAGCTGCGTTGGCTTATGTGGAATCTGCTATTCCCCTACCTCCTGGTAGGAACGAACCTGATCAAAATCTCCTTCAGCAGCCGGTATAGTAATCAACATGGCATACTGTCCGACCGCAGCAATGAACCATCTTCTACCTCCAACGAATCGTTCATTCTCGTTTCACCAAAGACAGGCAGAACTGTTCTTTTATTTGTGCTTCTTATTATTCTCCAACATTCAAAGACAGTCAGATGAGACACGCTCGTCTACGAAAGCGGTGTTGCAGCACTCACCCCCCTTGACGAGTGAAACCACAGGGTTTTAAATGGGGTTCATCATCAAGTTGGGCCAGATGGTGTGGGTGGGGGTGGGAACTGGGAATTTGGGTCTGTTTAACGGGCCAGAGGTATGGTCGTTTAAGTCGAAAGCCCCAGTTGGGCATGTTGCGAAACAGTTTACGGTTGTGTTTAATGTCAAAAATGCAGTCACAAGTCATGCGCTGATCCCCCCAAATTGTCATCCTGTTCTCCCAAGATTGTCTTTAATCTAGCGACATGGCACAGAAACCCCATACTTCCAGCGGGTTGTCACTTAAGCTGCTAACTTGGAACATCCGGGGTCTGAACAATAGAGCAAAATCCAGAAAAGTGGGGGCATACATTAACAGGCACCGCCTGCACGTAGTAATGCTTCAGGAGACCCATGCTCTGCGAGAGACTAATGAGAAGATTTTGAAACAATGGGGTAACAACAGGTATTATACTGAATACTCGTCGCAGAGCAGGGGTGTCCTCACACCAATACATCCATTGCTGGGATTCGTCCCCGAAAAAAGTAAAACCGACCCGTTGGGTAGATATGTGGTGGTGTGGGGCACAGTGGTGGGGGAGAGATTGGTGCTGGTCAACTCCTACGGTCCAAATACGGATGACCCCGAATTTTATGCCCATCTCCTCACCGAAATGACACAACAACTGACACGTGGGTGGGGTGGAGACTTTAATACTATCCTAGATGTGCTATTGGACAGGTCCTCCAGTCGACAAAGGTCACTCACCAGATCCGCTAACACCATCCATCAGGCCCTACAGGACAGGGCGCTGACCGATGCCTGGAGAGGGGTACATCCCACAGACCGTCAATACACTTTCTATTCATCAACCCATCACTCTGAATCCAGGATAGACTACTGGTTCATATCCGTTCCCCTGCTGAGCTCTGTGGTGAGCTGTGAAATTCTCCCCGTACGCTTTCTGATCATTCCCCAGTTACGCTTGAGATATCGCTCCAGAATATTAAACGTCCGTCCCCGTGCTGAAGAATACCTCCAAATATCCTGAAGGACCCCAACGTGGTTGAATTGCTGCAAACTGAGATGGGGGAATTCATTCAGCTGAACACGGGGTCGTGGGGGAATGGGTGGGGGAATGGGCTACGGTGTGGGAAACGTTTAAGGTCTGGGTGAGGGGTAATCTTATGTCAAAAACCACTGGCCTCCTGAAAAGTGTCAGATCCAACCTTGATAAGACCGAAAAACACACCTGAAAACGACTATAGTGTAACACATGACAAAAACATATTGGCTGATATCAATGCACACCTTCTTAGATTTAATGAGCTAGCAATCCAAGAACTACAATACATGTCCACTCCGACCAGGGCCCGTAGATACGGTGAAGGAAATAGAGCAGGACACCACTTGGCACGTATATTACGAAACGAACACAGTCATGCCCCCATTGCTAGCATCATGACAGACAACGGTGATCCCGTACACAGAGGAAGAAATCAATGCCGAATTTGCTAAATATTACTCCAACCTATACGCAAATCATGATACACAGAGTCTTGTAGACATTGCAACATACCTGAACCAGATAGACCTCCCTACCCTCTCACCTGAGGACAACTTTGTCCTTGAACAGGAAATAACCAAGGAGGAAATCGCTGAGGCAATTAAAGCACTGGCAGCTGGAAAAACCCCAGGCCCTGATGGCCTAAGCTCAGACCTCTATAAAACATACACAACAATACTATCCCCTATTCTAACTCATGTATGGCAGGAAGCCTTGAGCTCCGGCTCCCTCCCAGAGTCAATAACTGACGCAGTCATAACGGTCCTATTGAAGCCTAGACGTCCAGCCCACAACCGCTCGTCCTATCGCCCACTCTCCCTTATAAATACAGATGCCAAGATATACGCGAAAGTGCTCGCAAACAGACTTCTCCCTAAAATTACCTCCCTAATACACCCTGATCAATGTGGCTTCATCCCGACGAGATCCATTGCCCTGAACCGGCATAGACTGTTCGGAATTATGGCCCAGATCAAACCTGATGCGCAGGCAGTGGCCGTCTCGTTGGACGCCGAGAAGGCATTCGACTCAGTCTCATGGGCATACATGTTCGAGGTCCTCAAAAAATGCGGCTTTGGCCCGTACTTCACACACTGCGTCAGGCTGCTCTACACCTCTCCCAAAGCTAGGGTCCTAACAAACCGCACCCTCTCTACCCACTTTACTTTACATCGGGGCACCAGACAGGGTTGCCCCTTCTCCCCCATTCTGTTCGCACTCACTATCGAACCAATGGCGGCTGCAAGCAGAAGAGAACAAGAATTGAGGGGCATCAAGTTGGCCGGCAGCTACCAATCTATCTCATTATATGCGGACGATGCTTTATTGTATATACGTAAACCGGAAAACAACTTGGAACCCATACTGGCAGTAATACAGGACTTCACTCTACATTCAGGGTACAAAATCAATACAGCCAAATCTGACATCTTCCCATTGACACAGTCCACCCCCTGCCCTTCACGCACACACGGTCTAAGATGGTCCCCGAATTACATCAGATATCTGGGGATCCTTGTATCTAGAGACAAACAGTCACTATATATAGACAACTACGAATCCACACTACAGACGATCCACACCAAACTCCAGATCTGGTCCAGGTTGCCCATATCACTGGCTGGTCGCATAGCAATACTCAAGATGGTGATCCTCCCCAAACTCCTATATATCTTTAATCATGTCCCGATATGGCCAGGCAAACCCTTTTTTGAAAACCTGCGGTCCCTGTCAACCACCTTCATTTGGAACGGGGGGTAAACAGGCTCAAATGGGAAAAACTGGTGGAACCCTACAACACGGGGGGTTAGCTGTGCCCGATTATGAGCTGTACCATCTTGTGTATCAGGCTCATTATGCCAAATACTGGCAGAACCCTACAACAGAAGCACCACATGTCCCCATTGAACGGCACTCGGTCCGCCCAACGGACTTGCGATCCATAATCTTTGCGACATCTTACAAAGACGAATGCAAATTTGACCCCGTAGCTTGCACGATCGCAGCCTGGGCTGCAATTGGCAAGCACCTCCACATTGACATCCCCTATGACTCCCAAGCTCCATTATGGAACTTTCCAGGCATTGCCCCCTCGTATGACCCTGGTATACAGAAAGCCTGGATCCCGAGCTGTGACATCACAATGAAGGCTATGTTCCCCAATGGAAGTTTCGTCACCCCCGGAGACTTCGCTGACACAGTGGGGAGGGGCCAACTTGTCACGTTACAATATCACCGTATGAAAGCAGCGTTCAAGAAACGCTGGCCGTCATACCCAGCTGAGCCGCCCGAGCACCCCTGTTATCAGGCACTTCACTCACAGCCTCACATAGGCGTCTCCACACTGTACAATATAGTCCAAACACATACGAAGTCCTCCAATAATATAAAGTCCTCCTCGGAAGAGGACATGGGTACAACAAAAGTGGAAGGAACATGGTCCAGGTACTGCCTCCTCACAAAGAAGAACTCCCTCAATGCGGGGCTCAGACTCATACAATTCAAAATGCTCATTAAACTTCACTATACCCCTGTCAAGATGGCTAAATTCAAGGTGTCCACAAACACGAACTGCCCCAAATGCAATAACCCTCAAGCTGACTCATACCATATGTACTGGGCCTGCCCTGAAATAATTAGATTCTGGAAGGCAGTAGCAAGTATACTGGAAGACATTACGCAGGTTCCCGCACAACTTACCCCCCCAAAAATATCTGTTCGGCGACATCGGAAAATTCCCAGAAAAAACTAGGAGGCTATTCAACGTCGCATGTGTGGTGGCCAAAAAATGTATTTTGCAAAAATGGAAGAGTCCCCATGCCCCCTGTGCAGAACAATTCTTAAAATCACTGGCATATGTGCACGAATGTGAAGAAACGTACATAGGACTGGTCCCCTCGCCGTGTAGACCTAAAGACATTTGGTCAGCGTTCAAGACTTACCTTCTCACCACCCCACCTAACCCGGAAGAGGATGATGCCGACTGAAATGTGTGCCTTAATTCCAGCAACATACGTTTAATATCATAAATTGTGATGTTGTTTTATATAGTTATATGTATGGGAGAAAACAAAGTGTATAATATGTATATCCAGTACCACGGAGTGGTTCATGCGTGTGTATTGTGAAATGCAATCGAAACATAAAGTTTAAAAAAAAAATAGTGATTTGATGATTGGTTCCTCATAGAACCATCCATAAAAGGTATGGATTTGGAAAAAAGGGCAAATTTAAAAGAAGGATATACACGAAAACTGCACCAATTGAAAAGACAGAGGGTGGTTGAGGCTAGATGGACACATCCAATCACCTGAACTGCAAACCTGCAAGACCAGCCAATCAAGTTCAATGAAATGCTAACAGTGGCCAATCCAGCAACATCAGGGTATATTTTCGGATGATATCCAGTAGGAATCATTACTCCAATAAACAATTCCATGCCCAGTAGTTTAGAGACATAAAATATTGACAGAATTACCATAGAAAGAATTGCATTTCAGCCACGAAAAAAAAAAGCGCAGAACATTATCAAACAGTGATTTGAAATCGTATTTATTTCCGTGATAGGGTTGACGCTTCCACCAGACGTTCCTTACATAGTAATAGCTAACAGGCAACAGAGGTGATCCCATTTCTGGGTGCTTTTACAGAGTAACAGTGAACAGGGGTTACCGGATACATGGCTGCTCCAGGACCGGGCACCCCAGAGGAAACCCACATTTCGACAATGCATTTCAATTGCACTGCTCTAAAGACTGGCCAGTGGCACCACCCAGGAAGTGTATAAGTTGGCTCCCTTGACAGTGAATGTGTAGGAACAAGTTGTATGTTTCTGGGTGGAGAAGGAGTGGAAAAATGGACAGGGGCAACTGCCAACATAATGACATGCAAATATAGACAGTGTTTTGGGATGTTGAGCCAGCAAATACAGGATCAAAATATATGCAATTTTAAGCGTATATAATAGTTTTGGATGAGGCAAGGAGTTCCAGTGTAATATCAGAGAAGGGGGGTGAGAGGGGTCAAAAGATGCACTTTCTTTAGCCAGAGGGTGGACTTTCCACTTGGTTTTACATTTCTGTATCATCTGGCTTGCCTAAAAGGCAGGCAGAAGAGGATTTCAGTGATGAGGGACATGGAGATTAAATGTGCAAAAGTGGGAGGCAGTCTTTGGGGCATGAGGCGCGAGGGGCAGAGAGCCCAAGCCAGAGAGTGGAGAGATATGGAGGCAGCCCGGCAGCTGGCGGCTAGGGCAGGGATGTATTTGAAGTCAAGGATCTGAAATTTGATAAGGCAACGATTCTGTACAGAGCCACATACTTGGTGACAGTACACCCAGACGGGGTGAATGTTTTAGGTTGAAGAGGGTGTCTGTGGAAACGTTGAGTATATTAATGAGGGGAGCAAAGAGCAGAAGGGAAGACCCCTAATCAGGATCAAGCAGTAGTCAAGTTTGCAGAGATCAAGGGTGGAATTAATTTTTAGAAGTGTATTGGGTGAGGTGTTAGTTACCAAATACAGTGTCTACAACTTGAGACACTCCCATCCCCTGCACAGCACTAACTGATCATACAGTCAAAGGTTACAAAAATTATGTATGTTTTAATATAGAAATACAAGAAAGCAGAATTATACAAATTCAATAATAACCAGGCTTTACCAACGCCTCAAAAGGAACAAGTTACTTACCTGTAACTGTTGTTCTCCAGCATGGGTCTGGCATGGATTCACATGCTCATGAATATTCCCCGTCGTCAGGCTGGGAATCCTCGGTAAAGAAAAAACCAGTATCAGTTTCGTTTCTGATCTGTCTTTCGTAGTAGTAACCAATCACTGATCTCTGCGCCATACTGACCACAGCCAATGACTGGCCTCTACCTAAGCCCCGCCTCTGGCAGCCATCTTCAGATTTGGTAGCACGTGAAGTGGCAGTATGACCAAGTGAAGAGCCGCAGAGGGGTAGGCGGGAGGGTTCGCATGTGAATCCATGCCAGACCCATGCTGGAGAACAACAGTTACAGGTAAGTAACTTGTTCCTTCTCCAGCATGGGGTCTGGCATGGATTCACATGCTCATGAATAAAGAATACATAGGAGTACACACATGCACAACCACGGGAGGTGGCAAAGGCTCAACATTAAGCATTACATCAAACTCAACATTAAGCAAATCATACCTCCTCACCAGGCTCACCTTAGGCGAACAGGTTGCGCAGCACTGCTTGGCCGACCCTGGACTCCTCCCTGGAATCCCGATCGACGCAGTAGAATTTCGTGAAGGTGTGCGTCGACCTCCACATAGCAGCCCTGCAGATGTCCAGCAAGGGCACACCAGATAGGAACGCCGTGGTAGCTGCGATCGCTCTGGTGGAATGGGCTCTCGGACGGCCAGGCAGTGGTCGGTTTGCCAACCGATGACAGTACATGATACAGCCGGAGAGACATCTGGAAATGGAAGCCTTCGAGAGAGCCTTCCCCTGATTGACAGGTCCAAAATTCACAAAGAGTTGTGACGTCTTCCGAAAACACTTCGTGCGGTCCATGTAGAACTTCAGCGCTCTAGCCACATCCAGCGAGTGCAAAGTCCTTTCAGCCGGCGACAAAGGCGACGGGAAGAAAACAGGCAACACCAAGGGTTCTTTGAGGTGGAAGTCCGACGGCACCTTGGGCATGAAGGAGGGGTGCGTCCTGAGCACTACCCTCGTGTCGTGAAAAGTCAAGTACGGGGCCTTGCAGGAAAGGGCCTGGATCTCTCCCACCCGTCGTGCGGAGGTGATGGCCACAAGAAACGCTGTTTTCCAGGACAAGAACTTCAACAGAGCCGAGTGCAGAGGCTCGAACGGAGGTCCCATGAGCTTGGTCAGCACCACGTTGAGCTCCCACGCCGGGGCTGGAGCCTTCACCGGCGGGAACGATCTGAAGAGTCCCTTCATGAACTCTTTCACCAGACGATGAGACCACAAAGACGTCCGCCCCGTGGTTCTGGTGTATCGGGAGATCGCAGCAAGATTAATCTTGATGGACGCGTGCGCCAGTCCAGCTTTGGCCAGCGTCAGTAGGTACGGCAGTACTTGGGGGGCCGTAATCCGTAGAGGGTTAATCTTCTGTGCGTGGCACCAGACAGAGAACCTCTTCCATTTGTGTCCGTAACATTTAAGAGTTGAGGACGCCCTGGCCTTTGCAAGAACCTCTCTGCAGTCGGCCGGTATGTCGTATCCTTCAAACTCTAACGCTGCAGGAGCCAGGCCTGCAAGTTCAGCGACTTCGGGTCGTGATGGAGGATGGCGCCTCCTTCCCTGGAGAGAATATCCGCGTCCACTGGCAGCTTGATTGACGGGGACGCTGACAAGTTCAGAAGGTCCGGGAACCATATCTGCCTCGGCCACGCAGGTGCGACGAGGATCATCCTGCACCGTGACCTCTTGAGCTGGTTGATGAGCCGGATCAGCAATGGCAATGGAGGGAACGCGTATAGAAACAGGCCCTCCCAGGGGAACGAGAAAGCATCGCCCATGCTCCTCGGCTGGGGAAACCTGCTGGCGAACCTCCAGCACTTGGAGTTCGTCGCAGTCGCAAACAGATCGATCTGGGGTGTGCCCCACCGTCGGAAGAGGCGGTCCACTAGATCCTGTCGTAGTTCCCACTCGTGGCACGAGCGCAGCTCCCTGCTGAGTGAGTCGGCGATGGTGTTTTTTATCCCTGCCAGATGAAACGGCACCAGAAACATCCCTTGGGCGACGGCTCAATGCCACAGATCCTGCGCCTCCCTGGACAGGGCTGGGGACCTGGTTCCGCCCTGTTTCCTGATGTAGAACATGGTGGTGATGTTGTCGGTGAAGATCCTCACCACCTTGCCCTTGAGGGACAGAAGGAAGGACCTGAGGGCCCAAAACACTGCATGGAGCTCCAGGACGTTGATATGGAGGGACTTCTCCGTCGGGAGCCAAAGGCCTCTCGCGTGCAGATTTTCAGTGTGCGCTCCCCACCCTTCCAGGGAGGCATCCGTGGTCACTGTCTCCTGGTGGCCGGGGGTCTGGAAGTCCATGCCCGCCGTCAGATGCGCGCGGGTGCCCCACCACCGGATCGCTCATCGGAAACTCTCGTCGAGTGTGATCCTCTCCTCGAAGCTGCCCGTCGTCTGGATCCAGCGCGCGTCCAGGAACTCCTGCAACGGGCGCATCCGGAGCCTGCACAGGGGGATGAGGTAAATGCAAGAAGACATCATTCCGAGGAGGGACTTGATGGACCTCACTCTGGCCGCGTCTGCAACCAGCATCCGCTGCACCTTGCCCAGAATGGCCCTTGTCCTTTCCTCCCACGGGGAGGCCAGAAGCGACACTGTCGAGCTTCGCTCCCAGAAACAGTGCGTCTTGCGCGGGCACCAGGTGGGACTTGGCGTAGTTTACGGAGAATCCCAGGTCCGTGAGAAGTTGGACGGTCCTTGCCGTGTGCTCCACGGCGAGCTCCCTCGTCTTGGCTCGGATGAGCCAGTCGTCCAGGTAGGGGTAGACGTGGATCCCCTCTCGGCGCAGCTGCGCTGCCACCTGTGCGAGGCACTTGGTGAACACCCTGGGTGCCGACCTTAGTCCGAAGGGAAGGGCTCTGAACTGATAGTGACGCCCTTGGACCATGAGTCTGAGGAACTTTCGGTGTCCCTTTAGGATGGGAATATGGAAGTAGGCATCCTCCAAATCCAACGACGACAGGAAATCGCCCTCCTCCAGCTGACCCAGGACGTGTTGGAGGGTGACCATCCGGAACTTCTGTGCCTTGATGAATTTGTTCAGTCGTCGTAGGTCCAGGATGGGATGCCATCCTCCCGTCTTCTTCTTCACGAGGAAGTATCTTGAGTAAACTCCAGAGCCCCGAAGCCTCTTTGGGACGAGCTCGATGGCGCCCTTCCTGAGCATCGCCTTTACCTCCAAGAGAAGTTGAGGGACGTGAAGTTCTTTCCTGGCCACAGGGGGGACGCGTGGGCACCTTCTTTGAAACTCGAGCTCGTGACCCTGGGCTAGGGTGTCCAGCACCCAACGGTCGGTGGAGATGGACTCCCACACGCTGACGAAGCTCGCCAGCCGGCCTCCCACCGGGGTTCTTCGGTGGGTGCCTGACCCCACGGCCGGTTCAGTCCTGCTTCGACGAGGCTTTGCCGCCTTGACCTCCTTGGCGACGACGGCGGGGTCCGCCTGACTTGCCTCGTCCCCTGTAAGCTTCCTGCAACGACGAACGGGCCGCTTGACGGTAGGTGGAAAATCCGCCGCCGGAACCTTTGGAGGCACCCTTGCGTCCGCCGCTCCGAAAGGGCGGCTGCCATTGCTGGAGAACCCCAAGAGCCCGGGCCGTCTCCGTGTCTGCTTTGATGGCTTGAAGGGAATCGTCCACTGTTTTCCCAAACAGGTTGTTTCCATCGAACGGCATGTCCAAGACTCTGGTCTGCACGTCTTGACGGAAGTCAGTAGCCTTGAGCCATCCACGCCGCCTAAGGCACACGCCATTGCCCAACTGGCGAAATCCAGTGTCGGCGATGTCCGTCGCAATCGTAATGGCGTGGTCCGACGCCACCTCACCTTCCTGCAAGATCTCTAGGGCATCCGCCCTCTTGTCGTCCGGTAGGAAGTCCAGCAGGGGGGCCAGTTTGTACCACAGCTCCCTGTCGTAGCGGGCTACGATAGCCAAGGCGTTGGCCGCCTTAATCGTCGTCGCTGCAGACGAGATGACCCTGCGTCCCATCGTTTCCAATTTCTTTCCCTCGCCATCCGGCGGGGAAGTCGACGTGGAGGCCGCACCCCCCCCCTGCTTTCTTCCTGGCCGCCGCGGAGACGACCGAGTCCGGGGTTGGCTGTGCCCGGAGGCACAAGGGGGCCACGTCCGGGACCTGGTACTTCTCGTACCGATCCCTTCTAGCCGGCGTCGTGGATGGGTTCTTGAGGAGGGCGAGGCCCTCATCCCAAATATCATCCAGTAGAGGCACGGAGAGGACCGTCTTCCTCTTGGCCTCGCGCCGTTGATAAAGGAAACCTTCCTTCTTCTTCTCCTCCGGGCAGAGCTGGAAGAGCTCGGATGCCCTGGCGATCATGGAGTGAAACGATCCAATCTCATCGGGCGGGGAAGCCCGGGTGGGAGGTGACGATGGCAGATCCTCGTCGTAAACCTTGTCGCCGTACCCGTCGCGGCCGTGTCAGTCCCCGTATCATCCCCACGAGTCGTGGACGGGGAGGAGGGCTGAACAGGGCGCGATGGCTGAAAAGGAGGTGGAGGGTGAATCCTTCTTCTCTTAGGGGGAGGGCTCCCAGAAGGGCCTGGCTCCGGGTCCCCCGTTGGGAGCGGTTCCTCCGCTGGTGGTAACGGCAGTCTAGTCCTTATCCCCGAGCATAAGGACTGTATAGCCAACAAAATGGCCGCCGAGTTGTCTTGCGGCGCTGGTTGAGGGGAGTCCCCGTCGGCACCCTCGACGATATCGTCGTCTCCTACGTCGGGATCCCTCCCGACGGGCTGGTCTTCTTCCACGCCAACGCCGTGGCTTAAGACCTCGATCAGCTCTTCCTCAGAGGTTGAGGCCGAATCCACGACGACCTCCTGCCCCCCCTTTTTCTTCTCCATCGGAGGTTTCACGGGGGTCCTGTCGATGGGCATAAAAGAGGACTCCCTCCACGGTGGCAGGGAGACTCTGAGCCCCGAGGTCGCCACCACTGGTGTAGCCTCCACAGGCTGAGCCAGGGCCGCCGCGACTGTCTCGATAGAGGCCTTGGCCGGATGGATTAAGGCTTTCACCACCTTAGATGCGCTCACCACCTTCTCCTTGGGGAGAGGGGACACTGCCTCGCTCTCCCTCCGATGGGGCCTTCGAGCTCGACCGGGGCCTCTCCAGGAGCTTCGCCGGGTGCTCGGCCTTCCTCTTACCCGAACCAGAGCGTTGGCTCGTGGTTGATGGTGCCGGGGAGGATGCGCCCTGCCTGGCGCCCGTAGAGCCCGACCGTTCGGCGCTCCCGGTGCCAGCGGACTCGCGGTGCTTGGCCTTGTGTTGGACCCCCGTCGCCGGGGCGTCCTCAAAGGTCTTAGAAGACCGCTCGGATTTCTTCTTCTTCTTCTCGCCTGACGGGCTCTTCCCTTCCAGCCAGTTGGCGAGACGTTGATGGCGGTCCTTCATGGTCCGCTCCGACATATTGCCGCAAAACGCACAGTCCTTCTCCACGTGCGTCTTGTCCTCATGTAGGCAGTAAAGACAAAAGGAGTGTTCGTCCTCCTTAAAGACATTCTGAAGCTGGCATCCAGGGAAGACCCTGAACAGCTTTCCGGGCGTCGAGCTTCCCTTCTCCTGGGCCATGTCCGAGATGGGCCTGAGAAACTTCTGGAGTCCTCCAAAAGCGTAGCTCGACGAAATCTTCACCCTTGAGGGGCGTAGACGAATCCGACACGGGTCCCTGTTGATCGGATGAAGTATCGGTGGAGCTTGAGGCTCTTTTTGACCGAAGAAATCGAAGTTTTTGAGAAAAAACGTGAAAAAATAGCACTAACGCTAGAGAGCAATAGCACGAGGATCCCAACACTTGAACGTGCGGTAAAAATCTGAAGATGGCTGCAGAGGCGGGGCTTAGGTAGAGGGCAGTCATAGCTGTGGTCAGTATGACGCAGAGATCAGTGATTGGTTACTACTACGAAAGACAGGTCAGAAACGAAACTGATACTGGTTTTTTCTTTACCGAGGATTCCCAGCCTGACGACGGGGAATATTCATGAGCATGTGAATCCATGCCAGACCCCATGCTGGAGAATTCCAATGCTTTTTTGTGACACAATTCAACCATTCTGTCGGTTAAAATGCTTCTTGCTCAATGCGTTTCGGGGTGTCTCCTCCTTCAGGAGCAAAGAAACGTTTTCTGAAAACACATATACAATAGAACAAATTCAGTCCCAAATTGTCCAAACTTATTTAATCTTCTCAAACATTTGTGCAATGATGACAACCTTTTCCTCAGAGATATTATCACCCCACTCGTGCATCGCTATTCAGCAACATAATTCTTACTTGGGTACATTTCCATGAATGTGCAACCATTATCCCATTCGTGCATTTGTTTAAAACCTGGTCCAATTTATTCACAAAATCTTTGCTGCCTTTATGTAATGTTGGGCGTAAGTAGACTCTGAGGCCCCTCTGTATTCTCTGGATTTATAGTATTCGACTAATGTAGTCGCGTGCAGTTTTTGAGAAATTGCACATCTAATTATACGTTCAAGTTTCGACATTAGTTTGTCTGTTTATCTCGGAGGACATTTGAGCCCGGCGAAAATTACTTCCTTTTTTGGGGAGGTTAGCATCAGGGAATGTTGACATGGTCAGGGATGTGACCCTGTCAGAAGAGGATGGTGACCCCTCTCAAACTGTGCAGGAGGGATCTATTAGGCTTTGCCGACTACATTTTCGCTGTTTTTACCTCTTTCTTTAACGACAGAAAGCAAGGGAAACCCCCCTGCAACTCCCCTCTCCCCTACCCCTTTTATATACCCTACCCATACTTACCATCTGTGGTAAATAAAAGAGGTAACGCATTTGGCCAAAATGCATTTGGGAAAGTTGCCATTCGGCAAAAGTGAGGTATACCGGCAGGGCTACACCATGGGGTTTACCAGAGCCAGCGCTGCTCCAGAGGTGGGGTGTGAGAGTTAGGAGGACCCTAGTCTTTGTCCCTTCTACCTGTGCCTGGCTGCAAATACCAAGTACCATTATCAATCACCCATACCCATTATGCATAATTCTGGCCAGTCTTTTTCTCTTTCTCCCCTAGGACTACAGGATCCAGGAGTCCATGTAGCGATTACTTGACTTCAGCACTCACAAGGGAGAGAGACTGGGGAAAGCTAGAAAGCAACAGAAAGCCACCCCGTCAAACCGACAATTGGCAAGTTCCATCCGATGCGGACATGAACTCTAACACTGACCTTGTCCATAGCGAGACACCACAGCTAAAACCTGGCGGACCCGTGTACAAAAATCGGGCGGGCGGAGGGTTCTTAAAGCCTGTTTTATACTTTCTGACAGTAGTAAACCGACCCTGAGGGGAGGGGTGTTGGTCAATGGTTGGCCTTGGAAACCAGCTGATGCAGAGCACCAATCAGGAGGGAAGGGGAAGGATAAAAGAGAACAGAGGGGACCAGTAAGTGTGGGTTGTTCGCGAGAAATCAAGGGAGAAGAAAGCAGACCAAGAGGCCAGCCAGAGGAAGAACAGTGAAGCGGAGCAAAGAGAACTAGTGAAAGGTTCTGCAAGGTGAGGTATTGGGTGGTGAGAGAAAGTGGTATGTGGGTGTAAGAGTGCATGTAACTTGAGTGAGTGAGACTTAGTGAAGGGGGTAGGGGAGAAACCCCTTTTTGCAATGGCCACCAGCACATAGGCCACATCCCCTCATTAGAGCCCCCCTCTATTTCTCATCCTACTTAAAGCACTGGGGGCGGGATCATGCCTGTGTTGCTAATTTGTTACACAAACAGGGTAATTAGAAGAAAAAGACCAGTTTCCATGTTTTCTCTTGCAGTTTTTTGTTCGCAGACTGAAGATGTTGTGGTTTAGAACCCAGATAGTTTTGCCTTATTGACAGATGTTTCCATATGTTTTCATATACTTTTCCATATACAATGTGGAACTCAAGTTAATTAACAACCTAACTCTCTGAAAAGTGTATAGGCTCTGTTAAAAAAAAAAATCATCTATATGGGTATATTACTTTGTTTTTAACACTCTTCGATTATTTCTCGCTTTTAATTCATTTGACCAACTTAATAACTTAAACAATGTATAATCTTGATACACTGTTTTATTCTCTAGACATAATAGCGTTTTTCTGCTAATAATGTTACCATTAATTATTGTAATAGCTATGTTGTTATGTTAATGTTAAAGGACATTTATACCGCACACTATCACCACCGGAGTGATCCACTGGCACTCTGGCGGATCTGAAAGGTAAGATGGTAGGGTGGGTTAGTAGGGATTAGTGGGACAAAGGTAGAGCGAGAGTTGTGATGTCCTGTTGGCACCTTCAGTTCGGTTAACACCGATTGCTGAGCATGGCTTCGGTTTACGGATCGGTAGACTCCCATGTGCTGTTGTGCAAGACTGTGGTTTGTTTCATTGTTGCAGTGTAGTGAAGTGCATGTGGTTTGCTGTGCAAGGATATGGTGGTGGTGGTTTAGCATTTGAGAGGTGTATGCAGAGAGCTGAGGTTTTAGTGGTTGGGTTAGTGGGGTTACCTCATTGCATCGCACATCTGTGTTAGGTGTCTGCCCGTGCTGTCTGCTGGAGTGTTCCGTGGTGGGTCACTCGCCGGGTTCTGTGTGTGATGGTGGCATGTCTCTGTAACTGTCTAGTGGTCTGTGGTGTAAGCCTCCCTCCACCCCTGGGTCATGATCAGTAAGGTTGTGGGTTGCTCTTAAGTCATCAGTGGGGTATGCCTGCCATAGCCCCCCTGAGCTCCTAGGGCAGGGTCCCCTCCTTCCTAATCCCAGGCGCTCCCTGTCCTATTGGGTGCTAGTTATTGGTGAAGGCTCTTTCGTCTGCAGCAAGGGTGCCTGTCCCTTAGGCTTTGCCCAACTTATGGGTTTGGCTTGGGAGAGGGTGTATCCTGGGCTCCCTCCCTCCCCAGATACTTCCTTCCATGTGCGCTTGTTGTGGCGCATTCTATTTCCATTGGTGTCTTTGTTCTTCTCGTGGTTTCTGTCTGGTTCTGAGGTGAAGAGCCAGGTTTTAAGTCGTTTTCAGAATTTTAGGTGATCCTTTGTATTTCTTTCAGAAGGGTATTTCAGGTTGTTGCTGCCAGGTGAGAGAATGAGGATCCCACAAGTTTTTTTCTTGTGTATGGTTTTGGTTCCAGGCGGATGTCGCTTCTCAATTCGAGTGCTCTTGTCAGTATGTAAAAGGTTATTTTCTCTTGTAGGAATTCTGCTCCTTGGCTGTGGATTGCTCTGTGCGTTATACACATCATTTTGAACGTGATTCGCTGTTTGATTGGCAGCCAGTGTAACATTTTTAGCGCTGGGATGATGTGGTCCCTTCGTGATAATTTGAGGACAAGTCTGGCGCTGCATTTTGGATACGTTGCAGTTTCTTCAGCAGGTGTTTCGGCATTCCGAGGTAAAGACTGTTTGCGTAGTCTATTCTGTACATGATGAGGATGATGATGGTCAGTGTTTTATGAGTGAAAGAGAGGAATGGTTGGTATTCTTTTATCTAGTGTAGGAGGAAGAAGCATTTCCTGATTATTGCGTTTACTTCTGGTTCTAATGTTAGCACGTTGTCCAACAAGACTCCTAGGTTTTTGACTATTTTCAATGGTGTGGGTGTTGTTCCTAGTTCTGTGGGCCATGGGATAATAAAGGTTGTTTTCCAGGTTTTTGGCTATAACCATGATTTCTAGGTTGAGGTTGAGCCTGTTGGTGTTCATCTTCGTAAAGTTCTTTGAGGCATTCTTCCAGTGTTGTGTTCTCTTCTTGTGCACCATCGATTTATAGATGATTTGTGTGTCATCTGGGTAGTTGTCGCACGTAAGTCTGTGTCTTTTGATGAGCTTGATTAATGGAGTCAAGTAGATTTTGAAGAGCAGTGGGGCCAGGGCAGGGATGATCACTGTGATACTCCGCAGTTGGTGTCCCATGGAGTGGATTTGAAGGGTGTTATGCAGACAGCTATTATTATATAACTAATTGTTTGTATTTTAACCACTGTCCGGATCTTAAATTAATGCCTGATAAAAATATTTAACAAAATAATAAAGAAATCATCTATATAATAAATACCCTCGTTAATAACATTATTTTTACCTTAAAATCAGAATTAAAAACCACTATCCGCCGACTGTAGTTCCTCTTAGATCAGAAAAGAGTAAATACATATTCTGATATTTTACTATGATCTTGCCTCCCCTGGACTGCAATCATGACAAGTTCATGGTCCCTCGGTTATTAATATCAGATGCAAACAATATATGAGAATCCATCATGATTTGGCCATACCTAGCTATATGAACATACACATTTGACATCCGTTAAGGATTTGCCAATGTATATTGCAATCACTTACTTCATACCCTGGATAGAAACTGGGACACATTTGTAACTTCATCCCAGCCATTTGTTGATTTGCAGAATCTTAAAGCGTCTTGGGCATTCCTTATTCTTTTCATTTTAAAAAGAGGTTTCAACCAATGTCATTTTAGTATAATAGGCACAAAAAAATGTGATTATTGTTTGATCTTGTGTGTTACAATAAAGACATTTTACAGAATTGTTCTGGCCCCAGTTTATTTTTTTGTAAACGTCTTTATTCAATTTTACAAATAACAATACATCATCAGGCTTTATCAGCCAATTAGGCTACAAGGCCTCAAAAGCATCATTTGAATCCTTGTGTGACACATCTTTGAAAGGGTTAATCATCATACACAAGTGCATCCACTAAGGCAAAACCTGAATACCAGTTTAGTCGGCGTCTCTAGTCCCCCAATCTCCGGCAACGAATGCTCTCACTCGTCACTAGATATAACCAGTGTGCAAGAAAAACCGCTTCTGCATTTGAGATTTGGTAATTATACAATTTCTGCACTTGGCAAAGAAATCCACACATCAACCAGCACTCTTACTATGTAGGATGAAAGTCGGAAGGCAGAGAGTGTTGCACACAGGGGTTTGTCATCAGTCGCTCAGTTCAATTTAAGTAAAATTGTTTCCCACTGCATTTGAATGTCCTGCCTATGTTGTGACAATTCCCCTTGCATGTGCAAGAGTGTGCTAAGTGTGGCTCTATCAATCTTATCCGAATCTTGAAGCCAGGACAGGGGGGCAGGTCGCTGCAGAGCTTTCCAGGCCATAGATATAATTCTAATACCCAGTACCAGCGCCAAACTCAGAATTCTAACTGAACCCATTCTTCTGGACTTCTGAGAACAAACCCCCAATATCTAGCCTTCAGGTGTTGGTGTAGTATGGTCTAGTTCAAGAAAGGTCAGCCGATAATTGATGGCTTCCAATACTGAGATTTTTTGGGCAGCTGCACTGCATATGAAGCAAGTACGCATTTCAAAGCTGACATTTAGGGCAGCAATGGCTGGAGCTTGGGAACATTTGTGACCATTTCTGGGGAGTCAGGGATACCTCGTGTAACACGTAAACTTGTATTACTCATACTGTTGATTCCAGGACAGTATTCTCAGGTAACTGAGTATCTTTTCCCACTCTATATCGTCAAAAGTGTAGCCCAAAACCTCCTCCTGCTCCCCTTTGATTCTTATCTCAATCTGGGGTACTCAGTCTATAAATTCATTGTATATCAACAATATTATTTTCCTACCATCACTACAACCAAATAGTGTGCAAAGGGAAGTATCTTGGACGGGTTCGTTTGGTACGTCAGGCCAATTCCCCCTGGGGTTTCAGCAGTATAGCCACATAGGTTAGAAACAATTCCACAGGGATGTCGTGGGTAACCTTCAACACTTCAAATGGTAATAGACCTCCCTCTGCAAATACATTGCACCACGCAGCGATACCATTCAGTTCTGACCACGAACATGTGTGGTGTCGAATTGCTGGAGATAGCGTGGGCCCATTGCCCAAAGGTATGTCTGATGAATATGGCTTTACAAACCCAAGTCTGGTGCAGACATGTTTCCACAGCTGTATGCCCGTCTTGATCAATGTGGTCCCCGCTTTTTTTGCATCCACCCACAATGCTTCTTTCATCATGTGTAGTGCAATTGAGCATCTCAAAACTTTGTGTCATCATCTGTAAGCTGTGCAGCCGCATATTGTAGCTGTGAAGCTAGGTAGAACATTTCGAGGTCTGGCACCCTTAGGCCACCATTAGTTGTGGGTCTATGTAGAGTCCGCAAAGCTATCCTATGTCTGTTTTGTCCCCATAGAAGGTTCTTGAGTTTGAGGTCTAGTGTAGAAAAGAATTTCTGAGGGATCATGAATGGTATATTAGCAAAAAATAAAAGAAATCAGGGAAGGACTAATGCCTTCATTAATATAACCTTTCCCATCAATAAAAGAGGGAGTTTATTGCAAAACTCCTGGTAGCCGTCCAGGGTTGCGAGAGCCCAACTTCTGTTGTTGGTATAGGTGTCCCGGGTGTTGTGGTATATATTAACCCCTAGATAGCAGAAGGTATTAAGGCTCCATTTCAGTTTTGGATCAATCAGGTTGGGGGAGTGTGTTAGATTGTTACGGCAGGCAGACCTGTAATATGTATGCCGGTCGGGAAACAAGTGTCCCGGTAAGCTCACCGGCACTCTTGTTTCCGGACCGGCAGGCTCATAATGAGGCCCATTATCAGCATAGACAGAAATCAAATTATGTTCCCTTTCTTATCGTTACGCTCAGATTATCATACTGTTCCCTAAGTAAACTAGCTAGCGGCTCCATCCCCAATGCAAATAGTATTGGAGAAAAGTGGGCACCCCTCCCTTTTGCCTCGTTGAATTTCCCATGCCTCGGAAATTATAACCAGTGCCATGGTTTTCCAATGATAGTGGGGGAAAGAAGGAGGAGGGGGATTTTAAAGTTAGGTTGGGCTCTGAGGAAGAGTTCCTCTATGAAAACTAGGAGGAAACTATCCTGTCAATCCTAAAGCCATGCTTAGCGGATTCCACCACGTCCAGCAATGCCCTTATTCCAAAACTCCTGGTAGCCGTCCAGCCCGACCTCTGTTGTTAGTATAGGTGTCCCGGGTGTTGTGGTATATATTAACCCCTAGATAGCAGAAGGTATCAAGGCTCCATTTCAGTTTTGGATCAATCAGGTTGGGGGAGTGTGTTAGATTGTTACGGCAGGCAGACCTGTAATATGTATGCCGGTCGGGAAACAAGTGTCCCGGTAAGCTTACCGGCACTCTTGTTTCCGGACCGGCAGGCTCATAATGAGGCCCATTATCAGCGTAGACAGAAATCAAATGATGTTCCCTTTCTTATCGTTACGCCCAGATTATCATACTGTTCCCTAAGTAAACTAGCTAGCGGCTCCATCCCCAATGCAAATAGTATTGGGGCGAGAGGGCACCCCTCCCTTGTGCCTCATTGAATTTCCCATGCCTCGGAAATTATCTTGCCCATCCTAACCCTAGCCTTCATATACAATAGTGTGATCCATTTTTATAAGTGTGTCACCAAGTCCATAATGTTTAAGTGAGGCAAACATCCACTTCCACCCTATTGTGTCGAGCACCTGATTGTGTTAAAAGATTTGAGTTTCAGTAATTATGTAGCAGATTCTGCAGAGGCTTTGGGATGAAACCTGCTTGATCTGGGTCTATAAGTCTGGAAGAAGGGGTTTAAGTCTGTTGGCAATCATGGTAGTATCTTGGTGTCTGTGTTGAGCATAGAGAGGAGTCTATATGATCCCATTTATTTATTTGCATTTTTAAAGCGTTCACACAGCCCGGGGGCATCGAGGCACTGTTACAGGAATATGTCTTAGTTGTGTATTTATAACCCACTTAATAACCAGAGGTTTCTAAGCGCAGACACGAGGATCGAACCTGTGTTCCTTTATGCCGTCTTGTTTCAAAGGCGAGCATGTTGCTGCTCGAGCTATCCTCCCATAGTTTGGTTTGTTTCCCCTGGTTTCATAATAGGGACTATTACGGCCTATCGCATGCTAGCAGCCATAACTCCCTTTAGGAATGCATAGAGATATGCATTTCAGAGAGGTTGAAGCATGTGATCGCCAAATTCTTTATAAAGCTCTGAAGGAATGCCATCCGTTACAGGGGTCTTGCCTGCAGAGAGGGCAGATACGGCTTCCCTCAAATCCTGAAAATTAAATGGCTCATCCAGAGCACAGATTTGTTCCTGTGTGAGGGTGGATAAAGTGATTAACTGCAGAGGGTCTGCTATTTCATCCTCGAAAGGGTTTTCTCCTTCTGAAGCAACATGATATGCCAAGTGGAGTAAATCTCGCTAAGGTAAGGGAGAGGAGAGATTCAGGAGCTATAATTCTTGTATGGAACATCGTGGGACTGCCATATAAATTACATTATGAGGCCTGTTGGAAGTTTGTAAACAAATAGGTTGTCATCCTTCAAGAGACTTGGGTAACTGAGTCGATTCCCTTTTTCCGATTTCAGTTTTTGTTCACCCCAGCAGTGAAGACCAGTGCGAAAGGCTGAGCATCAGGGGATTAGCCACGTATATTTCGACTCCCCTAGGCTGGAATGTCCAAGCAGATACTCAGTCGAATAGTAATATTCTCTCTCCCTTACAGACTTACTCCCTGGGGACAAATCGGCTTGGGTTGATACATTTTTTATAACAACAAAAGTGGTGCGGGACTGATAACATTATTGAAATTGCTACACATTTTCATGATAAATGAGCATTATAACCAGGGCCATGGAGGGAGGTGATTACTGTGGTAATCATTTATACCCACCCCATAGAGAAGGGCTCAAAAGGCAGGGTGCTTCGCTGGAAAGTGGATAGACAGCAAGTGCTGTCTACTAAGGCTGTAGTTTCTAATAAGGAAGCACTTGTGATCTGCTTTGATCCTACGTCCCCACTGACAACTACTGTTAAATCTTGTGATCTATTTGTGGAGAAATACAGGTCTATTGTTTGCCCAACTAAGACTGTCAATATTAACAGGTACTCCTTGCTGCCCTCAAGGTGCCCATAATTAACGCTGTGGAGATAAACATTAGAAGGTAGGAGTGTAAACGCAAACTCATAAAAAGAAGAGCAGAGATTGCATTTGAGCAGTGGGAAACTTTATGTTTGGCTGCTGCTACACTTGAAACACAATTATTTGGGAGAATTGTAGCAAGGAACATGGGAGGGTTGGATTTGGGCTATGAACAGCTCTAGAATTACTGCTGGAACAAGACTGGATCAGCCATTTTACCAGTTTGTACAGCTGTAATAGTGATCCAAAAGGGCTAAGGGACTCCTCCCTTAACGAGTTCACAGAAACTGTCCCGTTTCTTGAATGGGGACCTCCTAACAGTATTGAGGAAACAAAAAGCTGGTATAAATGAATGACCGAAGAATCTATTCTGTGCTAATTTTGATCTGTGGGCCCCTTTTCTAACCCAAGTTTGTTTTCAATGCATTTATTACGCTCAAGTGTATCCCAGACAGTTGGAAGACTGGTGTTACTGTCCTAATGTATAAGAATGGAGTTCAAGCCAGCGCTTCCTCATATCACCAAGTTGCTTTGCTGGCTGGCATGTCAAAGCTTTTTAATGGAATATTACTTAATAGACTGGAGGATTTGGTTGGGGACCATAATCTTTTGACAGATGCACAGTTGGCCTCCAGGGTAGGGTGGGGTGGAGGGGATCTTTGGGGGCGGGGTATTTGAGAACCATGAATTAGTGTCTTCATTTATAACTGATTTTGTCGAACTATGTGCTTTTGCAGGGGTCTCCTGTCAACGTGGCTTTAATGGCCTCCGTTTGGCTTTCGACCACATGGACAGGCACTGCTTTGGGCAACCCTCAGCGAGCTGGGTATACACAGGCCCCTTATACTGTTGATGGAGTCTCTCCACTCTGATTGGCAAGTTAAGATTTGTTATGGGAGGGGTTGGGAACTAAGCAAGCCGATAGAGGTGGGGAAGAGAGTGAGTGTGTTCTCATCATCTCCCTAGCAGTCACGTTGGCCACTACAAATGCTGATGTTCCCCTATGCGAAGGTAGAAGGCTGCCCATTCTAAGCTAATCTGATGACGTAGTTTACTTGCCAGAAATCCTGAGTCACTACAGGTACTTGTGGACCCCTGCAGCTGCTATATGCGGACCCGTGGTCTGACGGGAAATGCCTGGTCATGTGTTTCTCAAAAAGCATAATATGCCAGAAGAAACTACATATACTATTGAATGGCCAAAGGCTTTAGGTCCGTGGAGATTTTGCCTATTTAGGGATTGGCGTCAGCCAACATCTCAAATGGGACATTAATATTACTAAGCAGTGGTTAAAAATTAAGTCATCAGAGGTTTGTTTAGACTTTCAAAGTCCCTGTAGTCCATATGATAGAAATCTATAAGGGAAAAGTCATTGGCACCAGTTGTTATGGGTGTGAGCTATGAGGTTATAGGCACTTGGCAACGCTGCAGGGCGGGGGACCTTTTTCTTGCTCATCTTCTTGGTGTGCCCCCCCCCCCCACTACATTGACGTACATAATGCATATGGAGAGAAACTGGCCTACTCTTTCTTACAGACCTACTGAGATTAAAGATGGTCCTGATGTGGCGGTCTTTGTGGGTTAACAAAGAGGGTACTCAGACTAGACTGCTAATAAGGATCCTGCTGAGTATGTATAATGTAAGTATAATTGGTTGGCTAGCCTCGGTGGCATGGGGCTAGGCTGCCATTTTAACAATCCTGACAATATTGAGCATCTTTCTACTCAATCTCTCAAATCTAATTTCCCGTCTGTTCATAATAGTTTGTGCAGGGACAAAAATTGGGGTAAACCACCCTTTAGACTATACCTCCCGTTGAGTCTGTGGGGAGGCCTTGTCCTTTCCAGTGCCTGATAGGACAGGTCACAAACACCCACCGCCGCAGACTTAACTAGGCCCAGGCTAAACGTCCTGCATCTCAAAACGATTACTTTCAAATGGGTGGGTGCTCTTAATCTGGGTGACGGCCAGTGCCTCTATGGGTGAGATGGAAACATTGTTGCACTTTATGCTGTTTTGGCCGCTTTACAGTGACCTATGTAAAAGATATTTAGTAAAAGTGCTTAGGTCTAGTGGATAACTGCAGGCCGGCTATTCTGTTTTTATTGTCCCTTCCCAATGTTGCAATCGCTTTTGCCCTTGCTTGTTTTCTGAAAGCTACATGGCACAGAAGAATTACTCTCTGTCATAGGGCTTCCCAGAATTGAAATGATTGTTTGTTATTTATATAATACTGCTTCTTCTCTCTGCTCATGTAAATGTGTTATATTTTTAATGCCAATTATCTATATGAACTATGTTTTACATTTCCTTTGGTGATATGTATTTGTATCGTCTTGCATTTTCGGGTTGTTTGATGGATCTTGGAATCCGAATAAACAAATTGAGTGACTGAGTCTTCTTGTCATGTATGCAGGGCTTCATAGTAATGTCTAAAGGACTCATTTATCTTACATTGTGTGTAAACCATTTCACCGGTCCCCAGTATTAGAGAGTCAATTGTGGTCTTTGGTTTGTCACAGTTCAGGAGCCATGTCAATAGTTTCCCTGTTTTGTCTCCCACTTTGTTCAGCTGTTCTGCGTATACGACTCGTATCAAGGAGCAGATGCATGTACTTCGCAAGTTAACTTTAAGAGCCTCCCATAGCATCTCCGAGCTGGGGGACGCAGCCGGTTTGCCTGAAAGGAAATGCACAATGTTCTCATTAAGTGTGGAGCGAAATGCTGCATATGTCAATTGCATGGTATTTAGCTTCCACGTCAGGACGACGGGTTTGGATTGGTGCATTTTAAGGGTTACCAGCAGGGAATGGACAGCTATTCTGCTCAAGTACTGAGCTTCCCCACACAAGTGTGCAGGTTTGCGACTTGTGGACACGTAATCCAGATGACTGAGGGTGTATGCTGTGAGGATGGGAGAATAAGGGGTATGTTCTAGTGTGTGGATGTGTTCTCTGCGATATATCCACTAGATCCAGATTTTGGACAGTATCTGGTACAGTGCCGGAGTCGCTGGGGGAAGGACAGCGGTTACCCAACACAGATCTATCTAGGTGAGGGTCTAGGACGTAATTCAAATCTCCTCCCCATATCCATATTGCATCCATATCCAGATCATATTTACCTAATATGTGTGTCAAAAAAGGGCCAATGTTGATGTTTGGCGCATTAATATTAATCACAGATATCTCTGTTTTCTAGCCTTCCCGGCACTATTATCATTCTTCCTTTCTAGTCCCTCTCTATCTTTTAAGCCGAGAAGGGAACTCCATTCGTCATCCAAATCAGAATCCTGCTAGTGTATGCGGAGTACATAGACCCACATCCCTGGCCTCCGCACCTTTTAAGTACTTTCAGTCAAGATGTGTTTCTTGTAGCATAACCACTGACAGTTGTTTTCTAGATATGTATCGCTTTACTCTGCTGGATTTCACAAAGCTGGTTAACCCCCATACGTTCCAGGTTGCTATTCTAACCGACATCCTCCAAGAGCTGTGCAAAGGTGTCCGATGTCACCAGCCCCTCTTATCAGCAGCAGCATAACATTGACCCCCAGAGCCTGCGGCATTGCAGAAAATGCAACCCCATTGCCCATTCCCTCTGTGCCCCTTCAGTGAATACACAATTACGCAAACAAGTCCACCAAAGACCATAACACAACAACCGTGACAAATACACAATGGTCCATGCCATTAGTGGAGCTCGCCTGTACGCTGCTTGTTCCAACATTCGAGCCGGATCCACATCTAGCGATCCTCCGCTCTGAAGCAGCGAGCAGTCTGTCCGGGTGCTCCAAGGGACAGTACATAGTAAGCACCAAAAGCTGCGGTTGAGGGATGAAGGAAATGTTACATGCTGTTTCCAACCGATTCACTTTTACTAAATAAATAAACTGAAGGCAAGTTCAGTCTTCCTCACATCAGGAATCCTACAGAAGTGCTTCAAGCGCTGTCCAAACCCCTAGTAGTCCGCCTTCCTCTCTCCCCACTGACAACCCCTAGGTGCTACGGTTGCACGACATCGAATATCCCCAGCACATAACAGATCCAGTGATTCGTATTGGCGTTCCCTGGAGCTCTCCAAGAGCCCTTCTGGAGATCTGCGTGTGTGTTCCTGAGGCCGGGATGCTTCCTCTGTGTCTCTCTCTGGCATCGTTTCATGTACTTCTTTGCTCTCCAGCCAGTTCATGGTCTCCTGCGGTGAGTTGAAAAACAAGGTGGCGGCGTTGTGGATAACCTTCAATTTGGCTCGGAACATCAGTATATATTGCACTTGTAGCTGCTGCAGCCTGCTCTTGACGGATTAGTAGGAGTGGCTATGTCCCTGCACTTCCATTGTGCAGTCTGGGTATATAGCAAGAGGCACCCCGCCTCTATCTTACTGCCTAGTGTTGAGTGTCGTGGGATCACCTTGCTGTCCTTATAATTTAGGATTTTAGTGATGAGCGGTCACAATGGGGCTTCTGCTGAAGCTTGCCAGGCCCTATTTGCTGCAATAAGAGATTTTCAATGTATCAGTGGGATTATGGCCTTCTGTATTTTCGGTGAGCCCAACAATTCTGATACTACTTCTGCGGGCCTTCCTCTCTGTATTCTCCACTCTCTGTTGTAGTGTTTTCGAGCAGAGAGTGTTTTGCAGCTCACCCGATCCGCCAAGTATCGGAGGTCTTGTCTCAGCAGCGTTACATCTTCGATGGCTTCACTGATGATATTTTCTAATGAGGAGTGTAGCGCTGCGATCACCTCCAGGATTTGATTGTTTTTTTTGTTCTTCTGGCCGTCTTGTAAATTCACGTCCAGCTCGTAGTAGTTGTTGGGCCCCGACTGCTGCGTTAATATCTTAATTTTAGTTTCTTTAGAACATAGTGTGGGGGCTGAGCACCCCCTGCATACCTCCTATAGGTCTGTGTAATAATGGTTGGTGTGCCAACTCCTGTGGCCCTTCAAATGCAGTATATGCAGATAGCAAAAGTAGGGTCAAACACAGTGTTGGAGCAGCAGCGAACCGACCACTGTTCAGTCCCCACATGCTCCCTTTCCAGTCTGTATCTGTATCCTCGACCAAGTTTCCAGGAGTCCCTCATTGAAAAGCAGTTCGTCCCCTCATCTAATACAGGGTCACCACTGCCACACAAGGAGAAGCATGTGAAAGTATGCTGTTCGGATTGCCCGGGCCTCCATCACCATGCAGCCCTTGGGATGGTCAACCAATCATTCTTGCTCCTCTCATAAGTTGTGTGGGAACCTCACAGCTCTCGGCTCAGCCTGACTTTTGACCCCCCGCCAGGCAGATTATGCATAATACAGCATGCCGCAGCCTCAACTTCAAATCGCTATTGGGAAACGTCTCAACAGGAATCTCCGTCCCTCTTCTACAACACAAAAGGTTTCTTTGCACACTCTCAATCCGGGATCCCCGCAGATTTCATCTTGGAACTCCTGCCAGTCAGAGTGCACACAGTGAAGTGCACACAGTGAGCATGGGAACTCCATTACTTGTCCGGCACCTCCTTATTTCGAGATCTGTTCAATTTGTCTGTAGTATTGGCACTGAATCATGGTTTCATCATGGGAGCCTCTTCGGCTAGATGCTCACCCATGCAGCGCAGGCTATGCCAGCTCCGACCCCAATTTATAGTGAATTTGCATACTGGTAGGATCCCCAAGCGTAATTCTATAAGAGAGTCGCATCCTTTGCATCCAGACTAGATAGTTTTAAAAACGCGGGAGCTTTTCACTTCCAAATACTCGCTGGTTAAGCGACTGCCCCTGTGAATGCACAGGTTTTCACTTCTGGCCCATCCTATTTAAAGATCTTTTAAAATGGTGTTCGCCTGTGGGATAAAACAGCACGGATTAGTCCATAGCTCTGGGGGATTAAGAAGTGTCTGAAACATGTTTTTACCATTTTTGAACCAAGGCAAATTATTCACACCAATTAAGGATGAAAGGTCTGAGTGATTCTACATCATCTTTTAAACAGTCGCTATTCCAGATTTTGGTTTCAGCCGAATTATCTGGACTATACCATGTATAAAAGTATAATCATAATAGATGGCGGTAGTTTCAATGATGCATCATGGTCGGAATCAGAATTGGTAGCCCTCTAGGAGATTGTGCTGAGAAATCATTTTGTGCTACTGCATGATGTTCTTCTCAGTCACATTGCCAAGGAAGAGGATGTCAAGGAATCTTATCCAGACTCTCAACTGGACCACAGAAGCCACATGAATGCAACTCTTCCAATTTGGTTGGCACAGAATGCCCGAAATCTACCCATAGGGCAGCCAGCGGATGGAGTAAGATTGTTAGGAAGACGTTGTGAATAGGCAGGGGGTGTTAGGATAACCAGAAAAATAATAAGAATAAAAATACTGGACGGGTAGGATGGTTTCCTGGGTAAACAATTCACAATGAGCCACTGGTATTGCCTGAACGCTCATTCTCCCACTCACTGTTGAGCTCTAGGGGATTCCCTTTAATTCCATCTACACTATATTATACTCACAAAAACACATTCACTCTTTTGAATGGTATCTTTTAATATACATATAGTAAGCAACTGGATTATTCATATGCTCACAAGGCTTTCTCTGTTGTCCGAGAAAGAAATCCAAATATAACTTTGTGGCTTCTGGTAATCAGAAATCCGTAACTACTGACTGGTTCAAGAATGTTGGTTAAAACTAGAACTACTCCATCAACCTCCTTTCCCACTTAGCTTTGGCCTCCGAATCCGAATGGACCCCCTGCAAGCAGATAAGTACAGCGGAGGACATTTGGTGCCGGCAAGTAGAGTTGTCTACAGTGCTGTTGTGGGGGAAGGCCGGGCTAAAAACAGTGAACCTGTGTGCTCATCATCACTAATCACAGGCACAAAGCACAAGCAGGATGCAACTTAAACAGCCTCCAAGATGCCTACCCACCACTAAGAATTCTAGGGCATGGTGTCCCGGGAACCTAATCAGGGCATATCCAGGGCTTTTATGCACCAATGTTGTGGCTAAAGGCACATATGTGAATTGTGGTGGTTTCATTGGTCCTCCTTTAAGCGTCCTCAGCCCCAGGCAACCCCAACCCTTGGCTTGGCTACTGATGTTGCTCATGCCCCTGCCAAAGTGCTGGCTCTGATAGAGGAGATGCATGATGGGGAGATAGTTGGGCAGGTCATCCAGGTTGCGGCATTGGTTTCCTCAGGAGTAAGATTATCTGTTCCATTTTCAGAGAGACTGGGAAGGGGCCTTGCATGAGTGACAAGTTGGGTAGTAGGTGTGAGAGCTTCTCTTGTGATGATCTTCACAATGGGGGCGGGAGTATGTCATCTTTGTAGATGGCAGTTTTCAGGGCTGCAAGAGTGCTAGGAAGGTCTTCTGAAGCAACTGTCCTGAATTCAGTCCATCTTTGTTTCAGGTGGGTGTCAGTGGGACATCGGTGGAGTGTTTGAAGCTGTCAATGTGTTGCGTGATCTTGCCTATCAAGAAGTTGTTGATGGCATTGCATTTCTCAATGAATTGCAGGATTCCTCCATGATGGTGGTGGTGGTGTAGTAGTAGTTTGGCTGTGGTGATGAGTGACTTCCATGCTGAATGGAGTGCTGTCAAGATGAGGTCTTGTTGGTGGGATTTTCTCTAGAATTGTTCTACCGTCTCATGATGGGACATTTCCAGCTGGCCAGTTCTTGTGTTTACCAAGGTGTTGGGGGATTAGGTCTGGTAAGTTAAAGTTTCACTGGTGCATGGGTGTTGCCAGCCTCAGTTAGGGTGCGGTTGAATGGGCTTAGCTGGGCTTTGACATTCTCAAAACGTTCCAAGGCTATACCCATGGTGATATTTCCCTACAATTGCATGCATAGGGTACTTCATGAAGGAATGGTGGGGAGTTTGGGTTGACCCCATTGGGGGAGAAGTATGGGGTGTAGCAGAATGGATATGGATACATTATCAGTCCAAAGGAAGGTGGGCATTTGAATTCTGGAGATGAGCTGGTTCTGTGATGAGGAGCTTAATGTCCATTGTGCCAGTTTCAGTCATCTTTCTGGCTTTGTTGGGGTTGAGGCTACTGGGCAGGCTGAGGTCCCTGAAGAAGACAGTTTTATTTTTGACAGTTATAATGAGTATAATTTCATCAAGAAAGGCCTTGCTGGTTTGGGGTGGTAGGGCGATCAGGTGGAAGATGTCTGAGCACACGTGAGCAAGAAGTGCAGGTGATGAGTTTCGTGGATGAAGATTTAGGTATTCATGTCCATGAGGTCTTGTTTAGGATTGCGACCCCTTGTCCCCCACCTCCAGTCTTCCTCGCGTTCAGGCCAAGCCATGTCTTTTTTAGGTTGTGCATGGTGATGAGGTCACCAATGTCTGCTGCATAGTGAGCACTGATAAGAGTGAGAGTGAGGTTGTGTCTGTGTTGGATTTGTTGAATAGTAGGAGGTTTTTTCGTTTCTGTGGGTTGGACAGGCATGGATGCAGGATGCTGACTGGGTGTTTCCCTGGGTAAGCTGGGATTGGGAAGGAGTGAGCCGTGATGCATATGCAGCTAGAAAACCTTGGATGCATGGAGCAGGGGCTCTGGATGTTTCCAGGTCCCAGCAGGAATTACCCTGGTCTTCATGTGCCCTTCACTTCGGCCATCTGGGTGAAAAATGCCATTGGATCTCAGAGTTAAGGTGGGTAAGAGCGTGGGCACAGGCAAAAGTGGAGGGGAAAATAGAAGGTTGGGGCAGAGGTCACGTGACTTTGATCCGCATGAAATAGCTCACCAATTTCTAATCAAACTTCAGCCTAAAAATGGTGAAAAGAGAAAAAAATGAAGAAAATGGCACGGAGAGCATACAGTGGAAGGTACACACAGACCACTTCTCACCATTCATTTTTACAACTAAAAAAGTAGTCCTAACAAGTGTTATAAAAAAAAGCCTCTATAACCAACAGCTCAAAATGACAGTCATTACCTTGACATAGACCCTTAAATTCACAATTAGACATGTTCTTCTATGGATTCAGTAATATGAAGACCCGCTTACAGGCTGTTTATTTCCCAAAAGGAACAATGGGTAAATGATTACAATATGCCATTCCTGAAAATATTAAATTAAAAGATTTGCTGTTAACCTGAATTCCTGTTGTAATTATTTGAAGGACCGCAGTTGATCAATGTCAAAATATTGTCATGCTTCCTTCAAGAATTTACATGGGCAATCCTGTCAGATTTTGTTATTGGTTAATTTAAAGAGGAATGAAAGGTTGTTTCATAAAAGTGATATTCGGTGCATAAGGCGATTAAAAAAAAAAAAACAGAAAAGGGTCCCTGTTTCCGAGACTCAAAGCAAAGGTCAAAGCACAGAATTGCATTGTTGAAACAAAGTGCTTGAAAACAGCCCAAGAAGTCAGATCATAAACAGTAGACAGAGAAAAAGGTGGAAATGCAACAGAAAATTATTGATGTAGTCACCTACTTAAAAAGAGAATACACACACGACAGTGGGACAATAGGTTGCTCCAACTTGATCCCAGATTATCAACTATAGAACTCATTATTCGCCTACAACGAGAGACTTTTCCTTACTCGCCCTTCTCATCTCAGATGTCCTGACTTTTAGTGCCTTTTCCGAGTTGCAGGCCCTTTCAGTCTCTGCTTTACTGCCGTTCACCACTTTCAAATGTTTGCATTTTCACAATTAACATCTATATTTTATCTACTGCTCCTTGCCCAAAAAGATGCTAATTCGGGCCTGTGTAATCCACCTACAACTCACTTCCATCTTGAACACAATTAAGAAACTTAAAACTGCAGTATTTGAGAACGGTGATAACTTCCTTTTGCGTCCTGATCCTGTCAGAATCAGAGTATTGAGATTCTTGTCTCACCTGTTTGGCCTTTGAAGATTTATTCTTGGTGGTGGTTTTCTCCTTTTTCTTTGTTGTCAGAGTTTCGTGGAGAAAAGGGCAAGTGTCCCCTGACGCCACCCTGCTGGATCAGAAGACCAAAGAGGCTAGCACTGGGGGCAACTGACCAGAGCCAGGTGGTTCGCAAGGAACAGGTCCAAGGGTTCTTTCGTAGTTGTCAGGTCCAGGGAGGAAGTATTCCAGGTGAGATTCCACCAGATGGCAGCCAGGAAGGAACAGAACAGTATTTGCAGACTGATGTATCAGCAGAGATGAAGAAGGCAACAGCCACTCGGCTAAGAGGGCGGCGGGCTGAATCACAGTCCAAGTAAGAGGGAAACAACGGACCCAGGAGTACAGTTAAGATAAGGGGCAAGCAGCCAGTAAGCAGCTGGGCCAGAACACATGTAAGGAAGCGGCAGCGCAACCAGGAAGTAGCGAAGCTGGGAAAATAAGGAAAAGACGGCTGCACGGCCTGGGGCGGTACAACCAGGAAAGAACAGAGAGAAGGGAAAAAAACAGGCAGTGCTGAGCACGGGTGAAGCAGACAACCGAGCGTTGAGTCGCACCGACACAAGGTTGAGCAGCGCTCATCTGATGATGCCGTGAATACAAGCCGAAGAGAACCACCAAGCCTCTCAGTAGCGACGGCCATGTTGGGAGCAAAGATGGACGCCGCCGGACATTACAAGCTGACCAAAAGGGGCGGAGACGGTGAATCATGACAGATGCATGCCTATATGAAAAAACATTGAATCTCAGGCCCTATCAGTTATCCTATCACAGAAAGATGTCTGGCCAAATAGCACCTAATTGGCCATTGACTTTGAAAAATTGAAATAAAAACTTCATGATCATGGTCAGATACGATAAGCTCAGTACTTTACTCTGGACACTCACATTATTTAGTTCAGTTCTCCCCACCCCCGGAGGAATTGAAGTTGGAGAGAGGGATATTGTCGTTGTGATTGTGCCAGATTTGAACCAAACGTCCTTTGTTTATTTCTGTAGTATGGGCAATTTTTGGAGGGAATACAATGTCTTGTGTCGAACAATGAAGACTGAAGGATCTGCTCTTATGCCAGAGAGCCAGGAAGGTATAAAAACAGAGTAGGCCCTGCACCCCCATATAAGTTAAAAGTGAGACATTCCTGTTATGGTATTGGGGCAGGTCTGTGGGTCGCGACAGTCTCCATGCCCTGTGGTGCAGGGCCAAGACTAAATGGAGACTTACTTTGATAAATCGATTGGCCTGGGGGTGGTTTAGTACTGCCTTGCATTGTAAAATATTATTTTCCAGGAAGTTGTTTAATTTCAGCAGAGACCAATTAGACAGCATTGGCCCTGACCAGCTGCCTGGGTAAGTCTTTGCAGGCGAAGATTAACACTGTGCACATGGTGATGCTAGGGAAGAAGTGTACCTCAATTCGTTTTGATAAGTAATCCCTCCATCACTATGCCATAGCAGTGGTATTGGCTCATGTTCCCAAATGGGCCTATGAAATTGAGACCTAGTTCCTCACATGGTCTGTCAGGGGTGTCAACATTTGGAAGTGGCACCTGTCCTAGGTTGGATCTTTTATCACTTTTACTGCATTCATGGCAGTGTTCTATTGTGTTGTCCACTTCAGTATACATCTGTGGCCACTAGTAAGCCTCCCAAACCCATTTTATGTTGCGGGTCTCCTCTCCTAGGTTTCCTTGATGTGCCTTTTCTGAATTACAGCTATAATCTGGGGGGGAGGGATTCATTTCTCTCCCGTGAATAGGACATCTTGTTTTATAACGATTTCTGCAGCAATTTGCTGAAATGACTTTAGTTGCTGGTAGGATCCCTCTTATTAGCCCATCCATTAGTTTTAAAATGTCTTTCTCTACATGGTGACATCTGACTGGATGGCTTCTTGCCATTAACCTTCCTTTCAGCGCATCAGTCTGCTAACAATGCGACAATGCAGTTGTCCTCCTTTAGAAGCCTCAAAATGTAGTTAGGTTGGTTATTGGCTAAAATGGCCAATGTTAGGGTGGACAATGTGGTTCTAGTTGGGCTCACCATGTGAACCAACAGTTTGGGGTTGGCAAAGAGCTTGAGTTTGTTCCCCAAACGTACATTCAGACATGCTCAACGGCCCACGTGCAGGCCAACTTCTCCTTTTCAATGGGCGAGTCATTTGGTTCCTTTGAAGAAAATTATTTTTTGAGAATGCCATGATGTGGTCTTTGTGATTCTTCAGTGTGAAGGGGAGTTCCTATGCCGTAGACATTAGTATCAATGGTGATGCACGTTTCCAGCTTTGGATTGAAATTGAAATGATGAATGCTACACCAATTTGAGAGGTAGAGCAGGCTTTATTGTGGGTTAAACATAACACACTAACGACCCCCACTCTCTCATTTGATCTCCCAAGCCAACTGCCCCCACTCAAGAGTAGACATTCCTACATCAGAACTATAGTACATCATAACCCCCATACATTCTATTCATTGCTCTGCTGCACAGATCAGCTTTACATAACACACCCCCTTCCCTTATATACAAACAATTTCATTTACAACAGCACAATACATATACACTAATGCACCTCTAATAGCGATTAACTATAAAACGGAAAAAAATGTATAACATATATATTACCATTTCAGAATCATCAAATAAGTGTCACAGTACCATTTAGGTCAAACAAAATAATATTGTGCTTATCCTTTCACACACATTTCACATGAATTCTTCACTCACCTATCTCGTCACCCCTTTTCAGTTTAGCAATCCTTGACAAGTTCCACACTTGTCTACTTTCCAACCTGACAGCTCCTTTGAGAACTTGTACCACCCTCACAGGGTCAGAATATAATGGATCTCCTTTTTTCAATACCACACCTTTCTTCACCCGTACCATGTCACCAACCTCCACACCATTTACTTTCCTTGAAGATTTTTCATTGGTTATTTTCACCCACCATTCTTTCCGTTCATCCATTCTTTTTCTGATCTCCTCCACAATTCCATCTGTTTCCCTTGCCCTCCCCAACCATGCCGGAGATAAAATGGTATTAGGTCTCCTACCTCTCATGAGTTCAAATGCACTAATACCTGTTACCACATGGGGAGCCATATGCAGAGCATAAAAACGCTTCTTTATAGCCACCTTTCTATCACCACCACATACGCCAGCCAGCCTAAGAACATCCATAATGCTTCAGTTCAGTCTCTCAACCATTCCATTGCTCTGAGGGTGATTTTTTTTTTTTTTTATTTTCATTTAGTTTATACAAACTTTTGAAAAACTTTATCTTTAGCATAAGATCATCATTCCATCAATAGTCTAACTATTTTTCACTAAAACACCTTATTGGTCTTCTTCTCTTGACTTTTTCTATCCCTAATTCCTCTGCCTTTGCACCAACAGATATTCTGTCTTTCCCAGTCTTTTCAGAGAGGTTGGTCTCTTGACCCAAAACTGTGCGGGCTGCTGTTTTAGGCGACCACCGGATTCATTTTTAGGCGCTTCTGCAGGAGCTCCAAGAATCGCATTACTGCGATCAACAGTGGCTTGCTTTCAGTCAAATGTAGTTGTCTCCACCATTCTTCTTCAGATAGCGTCTGGTACTTTGTCATCATCTTTCCCATGCAACTATCACGTTGGTCGTTTAGTTCAGTACAGCTTATAATGAGGTGTTTTAAATTTTCATCTTTCTCCCCACAGAATCGGCATAGAGTATTTTCCCTTGATATCACACGCCTAATTCCCAGGATTTCTTTTGTTTCTAGAATGTTTAGACGAAACATCAAATAATGCTTTCTAAGGTGCTTGCATGGAGCCAGTGCCAGATATTTCTGAAGAATATTTTGTTTCTTTGCTTCTTTTGGTTGATTTATCATGGCCTTTTGACGATCTCTTCTTTCCCCAATTGTAATCCAATCGAGATCCAGCAATTTTCTTTTTACAAAATCTGGATTATTCCATAACGTTGACTCATCCGTCCCTAGCTGTTTGAGGATTTCTCCACATTGCTGTTTCCAGTCTCTTAGGGCCGACTTTTTTTCACCTATTTCGTTTCCCAGTAGAATTTTGAACGGTGGTAGGTTTGCTTCGTCATGCATTTTCCTAAAGAGCAATAGCTTATTCCATGTAATCCTTGCGTTCAGAGTGGATATTCCTACTTCGTATAAAACACACGCAGTCAGTGTGCTTTGTGGTATTTGAAGAACTTTTTTCCTGAAGAAACCTTCACACCTAGACCATATCTTGTGGTTACAGCCGAACATGTTCTCTGCCCCATAGATTAAGATCGGTGTAATTTTATTTTGGTAGAATTTTCTCACTGGCTCACACGTGAATTTCCCAAATTTCTTCTGCATTACGATCCCTTGTGAGGTTAATTGTTTGCAGCTATTTAAAATTTTTTTTACCATTGGTTCGTCATTTATGCTTGAGTTGATTATTGTGCCCAAATATTTTGTAAAATGCACTTTCTCTAGCTTCTTTGATCCCACGAACCAACTTGATCTATACTTGTCAGATTTCCTTCCTCTTTTATTCTCTAGGACTAGGATTTCTGACTTGGCTGCGTTTATCTCTAGCCCGAGTTCTTCTGAATAGATCTTCAATGCAGACAATTTCCTCTGTAGGCCGATTGGTGTTCGGTCCAAGATTACCATATCATCTGCGTATAAGATGTGATGTAGTTGGAATCCGTTGATGGTTGGCGGAAATGAAATCACGTTTGACAGTGCTTTCCCTACTTCCGAGATGTAGAAGTTAAACAGGGTGGCCCCTAATGGGCAGCCCTGTTTCACTCCTCTTTCTGTAGGAATTGGCTTTGACAGATTTCCTTCTTTGTCTAACCTTATTTGAATGTAGGTGTCGGAGTAAAGTTCTTTGATGGCTGCAATCAAACTCTCGTCGCAGCCTCTCTTCTTTAAATTACACCACAGGATTTCCCTGTTTATTCCATCAAACGCGTTTGCCATATCAATAAATGCCAGATAGATTTTCTGGCCCGATCGAATGGCATCTATTTTTAGTAGGTTTAATATTAAAAGGTTTGTGCTGCAACCCACTCCTTTTACAAACCCAGGTCATCATAGATTTTTTCGTGATTAATCCACATTGTGAGTTGTTTGAGGAGCCGAGTTGCAAACACTTTACCTATAACGTCGAGGAGGGCGATGGGGCGGTAATTTGCTGGCTCAGACCGTAAGCCTTTCTTGAATATCGGAACAATGATTCCTAATTTCCAGGTTACAGGGATCCTTCCTTCTTTTATTATCGCTTTGAACAGGATCTCACAAAATTCCGACCATTCATCGATGTTTTCTTTTAAATCAGCATTCAAGAGGCCGTCAGGTCCAGCGGCTCTAGATGTACTGCTATTTGCAATTGAGGTTCGAATGTCCTCTCTGTCCATTTGTAAGTCCCATGGAACTTTTGCGTGGATCTCCACTGTACTTGGACCTTCCCTTCTTTTAAACAGATTTTTGTAGTGACACTCCCAGTCTGTTTCCGTTACCATATTTGTTATAATCGCTTTTTCTGAGTTGGATGATTCATTTATTAAGGCCCAAAAACCCCTGGAATTCCTTTGGTTCAGCGCTTTCAATATTATCTCTATGTCGTTTTTCTCCATCTTAGCTCTGTGTAACTTGTGCCAGTTGTTATATTGGTTTCTCACTTTTTTGGACTGGTTTTGATTTACTACTCCTTTAGTGGCATTAATCGATCTTAATGCTTTCCTCAATTCCCTCTTTTTTTTTTGCCACTTCCGGGTCATACTTATGTTTGTAGAAATTTTGGTTCTTTAGAGCCTTTGTTTTTTGGATTTGTAAATTTGTAGTAAATGTTGGTATTCAATTGCCTCAATCAGGCCTTGCTCCTGGGATTTTTGCATTTGTTCAGATATCACCTTAATATTCGATTTATTTATCCTTGGTCTGTTGCGTCCAGGTTCCACTGAGATGTCACATCTCCATTGTCGCTTTTTTTCTGCTTTTCTCCATTTCCATTCCATTGATGTAATATTATGACCGCTTTGGATGTTTTCAGTGACTGTGAAGGAAACTATTTTGTGTAGTATATTCTCCGAGACAAAGATATAGTCTAAAATAGATTGCTGAGTTCCTCTTTCCCAGGTCGGGTTTGCTGGAATGTCCCCTCTTGTTGCTCCATTAAGCATTGATAGATTTCTATTTGTCATTTCTTCTAGCCAACAGTCATTTTTAAATCTCATCCCGTTGATCTTCGTTGTTTTTCGTTGGTCTAGATCAATACATTTCCTATTGAAATCTCCACATAGGATAATTATTGCCTTTGAATCTTCTATTTTAATTGTGTCTATGGCTTCAATGATATCATCTTCCAGCTTTTGATTAAACTTTGGCGTTGTGTTCCAATATATATTTAGTATATATAATCGGTTCATCAGCTTCTCTGTGGGTTCTGATTGCTCTACACAAACCTCCTGAAGGAAAGGTGACGAGTTACGGGCGGATTTTATTCTTAGTCCACATGTTCTTTTGATTAAAGTCAGTTGTCCTGACATAGGCCGTCCTTTTTTTTGTTTTATAGCTGGATTTATTGCTACTTCGTAGCCGTCCACACATGGTAGTTTGGAGACCCATGTCTCTTGCAAACATATCAAGTCTGCCTTTTGTATTGTTTCCGGTGGGGATCCTAGGAGATGTGAAAATCATCTGGTGTTCCACGAGGCTATCATCAGTGTCCCTATCTTGCCATAGCATTAGCTCTTCGTTGTTGGGTTCAGTGATTTTGCCAACCAAGACCACTTTTTTCCTTCATCTTCATCAGCGTTTACTTCCGGAGATTTAGAGTTCACTGTACCTAACTTTTCGCGATTGTTCACTGTTATTTTGATTTTCTTCGTCTTTATGTCATCGGGAAGACCTGCTGCTTCAGTCTCCATTTCAGTGTCTTTGAACTTGACATTAGACACGTATTTCCTTATTACGCTTTTTTCCGTTGTTTTGATTGTCACTAGATCTTTCCCGTTTGTTTTTTGTACTTTGGGTTCTTTTGTTTTTGCAACATCATTTCCCTTTAAGGTGTTGTCTACTTCGTATACTTGGTATCCAACTTCCAGGAGTTGTCTCTCACACATCATGATCAATTCTGCATCTTTTTTGTCGTTGATGTGTAAGAGTACAAACTTCTGGTTCATCTCAGCCATGATTTCCACACGATCAATCCGAGCACTCTTTATTACCCTTAACACAGGAATTTTTTGGAATATCTGTAGAATGGTGTACCGATTTAGTGGGGTACCACCTTTTCCTCTGTCAATTTTCTCAACCAGTAATCTATACTGGTGGTTTTTCCGTGTTGTTTTATTTCCGACAATCAAGTTAGGGTTTCTTGACTTAGCGGACTCTTCGATATTCCCTCTAGGTGCTTCGACTTCTCTTGTGGATTGTTGTAGATTCTCATTCGGAAGCTCAGTACCGTTCATATTGTTCTTCTGCTCATCTAATATGGGGTTTTTTGTAACTTCCCTGATCTTAGATGAGTTTCCCTGCTTCAACATACTCTTCAGTCTTTTCTCTTCTAAGGTGAAAAAGATTTGTGGATCTTCTACCTTTTTTGTAATTTTCTTTGCTGTAAATTGAAGTTTTTTAGGTGTTTCTGGCCACGAAATCACTCTTTTGCTTGACGTTCTATCATCTTTCTCTTTCTCGTATCCTTCAATGGACGATTTCTGCGGGCTTGTCTCTGACTCATGATTATCTTGTCCAATATTACTTCGATTTTCGATTGTTTTTACTACCTTATTGTTATCCTTGTTTTCTTCAGCATCAGACACACTGTAAGTTGACATGTTCAACAATTCCTCCTCATCACCTTCTATGTCTTCCATATCCAGCTCAATTGTTCTTCCTGTCAGGGTCATATTGTCTTCAGTCAGGTTTACTGGCTGTACTTTTTCATCCACGATTTGGATCTCATCATCTATTTTTTTTTTCCTCCCTTCAATGTCGATAGTTCAGAATTATTTACAGTTATGTTCAATGCTTTAATGTTCCTGAAGAAGTTGGCTGAACTGCGAGCTTTCCTGTTCTTTTTTACTTGTTGGTTCTTAGATTTTTTATTACAATCATTTGAGTTTAACTTAGCTATTTTTGAACTCTTCTCGTTACTCACTCCTGAACTGATTTTCGGGTTTTCGAATATATCATACCACTCCCTCTCATTCTTTTTTCCGTGTTCAGTTATAGGCTTGCTTCCCAGATTCTTTGTATTTGTATCAATGGATTTTGACGTTTCAGGTGGATTGGATGGTGGAAGAGCTTGCTCTTTATCTCCTTTTTCGATTTGCTGTTTACTTTTCTCAACCTCTTTTTCTGTAGGTTTCGTGGAGACAGTCGAAGAGCAAGACCTTGTTTTCTGTGCAATCTCCGCACTATTAAACTCCATCTTTCCACAATCACTGTCATCATGCCTAATTACGAGTTCCTTATCATAACAGCAATTCTGTTTGGATACCCTTATCTCTGCTTCTTTCTTCTTTTTTTTTCAGACGAATGCTTAGTTACACCGGATTTCTCGGGTAACTCTAATGTTTCTAGATTGATCACTGAGGTCTGGCTCGTTTGTACTGTTTTTGGTACCTGTGTTGTATTTAAGTCTCTCCTTCTTTCTCGTTCATTTTGTAGTAGCGTAAGGGCTTGCCTTGTCACTTCTGCTAGGAGTTTGTTATCTTCAGAGTTATTTCTTAGGGATTCTTTTAAAGCCATTAGTGAAATATCATTCCCTCGTTTGGCTACCACAATCTCAGAGGTCATTTCCTTAAGGTCTGTCTCTAGTTTGATCATTTTAGAGCTTAGTAGAGCAATCAAAGTTGTTTGTCTCTGTAGTTCTCATTTAAGTTCTCGTATAGCTTCATCAGAGACACAACAGCTATTGTTGCGGCAGACATCAGAATTGGACTTAGCTTCGATATTATTTTTTCAACGCAGGTCGATGTTTCCTCTGTATTGCTTATTCCCGTCTGGGGTTTCTCCGTGGATCTCCGCCAGTTTTCATTTCTCAAAGTTGTTGTACCGTCTTCATCTTCAGAGTCCATAGATGGGGTTGAGGTGGCACGTCGTTTGGACCTTCACGGGAAGAAATACATCTGGTGATTGAGTCTCACCTCACCAGATGTATTTCTTCCCGTGTTTTCCTCTTCTCTTTGACCTTTGATTCTTTTCCTCACACTACTGCCATCATTTTCGGAACTTTCTCTTCTTCGACATCTCTTTTGAGACACTATAATCTCCTCATTTCTAGATTCGAATGCTGGCGAGTTTGTTTCTAGGGTCATTACTTCGTGTATACTCCTATGCTTAGGATAGTATAACTCTGCAGATAGTGGATTTTCCACGTTGGCGCTTATTTGAGATGACCTTCTAGTTTGCAGCAGTTTTGCATTCATTTTTGCTAGATCTTTTATTACTTGATCCACAATCCCTACTGAATTTCTTCTTTCTCCTGAATTTGGATTATTTTGTGGTAGAGTCGTTGGTGGTGTAGAGCTTTCTATCCATTCATTTGATGGTAACCACAACTCCCTAGTGCCCTCCATTTTCTCTAGCGCAGTGAGGTGTTCTTTTGTGTTTAGTTTGGCATGGAGACCCCTTGTATCTTGTAGTGATTTGATCAATTGCTCATCTCCTTTGCTCGTGGTTGCTGTTATTTCTATTTTGTCTGACTCTGGTTTATGCATCTCAGCTACCTTTGTCCAAGCCAATAGTTTTAGCGATGAACTCGATTTTAAATGCTCTACCCTGGCTGCCGCTCTTTGTATCATCATTATGCTTATGTTCTTTTCTTGAGTGTTATGGGCTGGGTCTCGTATTGGTTCCTCAGGCTTATGCTCGAAGTAAGGGGTATTAGGAGATGGTTGGTCACTCAGAACATAGTGTATCATAGCAGTGCAGATTTCAACATTCTTTGTTCCTGATTGAATTCCCTCAGATTTGCTGTTTCTTCTCTGTGCCTCGACCACCTGCGTCTCTTTTTCCATTTCCGTGGTTGCTCTGGGTTTTTTCCCCTGCAATTCAGGTGAACCAGTGTCTTTTGTCCCTTGCCTCTCCCTGTGATTCTCTGATTGAACTTCTTTTTCAGTCTCAAGTTCATCTTTGGTTTCCTTCTCGGTAGCCTCGTCTCGTTCTAGGTCTTAGTTACTTTCAGAGTCACTTCCTATATCGAAAGTATCCATCGAGTCATTAGTGGTTCCTTCCCTTCTCAGCCACACCATACCCATATGTTCGTGAGCACCGGTAGACCTGGGTGCCTCGGAGCTAGAGTACTGCTGCTGTCTAGTATTGTCGCTGATGGCTGCCATCCTGGGGCCGTTAACTTGGGGAGTGACGCTCTTACTAACCATTGTAGCAGCTACATGGGCATTAGAAGAGGCGGAGGACTGATTAAGAGCTCTCTCCATGTCAGTAGGATTTCCTATGGTAATGGACATGGTGTTCAGCCCTCGCTTAGCTTGAGCTCGTGTGTTAGCTTTATTCGTCATCCCCCTCATTGCTGCTGACATTATCGGACTGTTTTATTCTTAAAACGACCAGCAAGCACCAGCTAAGACTTACAGTACTTAATTTTTCTTTCTTCTTTTTTTTAAATTTTTTTTTTACCGCGCTGCACGAGTTTTCATCTAGGACCTTTGGGCAGTGTTAATTGGACTTACCTTTTGCTCTAGGTCGGGATCAAAGAGGGAATACCTCCGCAGTCTCCCGTTCCCTAGTCTCTGGTCGCGCTGTCAGCACCAAACAGCCGCACAACAGCCAGCGCCCTCCACCCCTACCGGGCTCAACGCCGCGAGGGTGATAGCTGATGCTTTTTCAGTGTGTTTTGGGTCACGTGACTCCTCACGTGAGCAGCAACAAGGCTCCGCCCCCTCCTGGGAACGAAGCGACACGCAGTCGAAAAACAGCTGATGGATTAAGTTTCTCCGTGTACCCTCGATTTCCTGGGTCTCTGTTGCACAATCAAGGTCCTCAGCACAGGCAGCACAGAGAACGAGGGTGATATAATGCAGTGCGCTTATGTGTTATACCACATTTCCTCAAATATTCCTTGAACATGCCTCCTATAAACTGCGGACCATTATCAGTAAGTATTGTTCTAGGTAAACCCTCCCTTTCAAATGTGTTCTGGAGGAATTCTACCATACTTTGATCTGTTACATCCCTTACCACTTTGAACTCGCTCCATCGCAAAAAAATATCTATAACACAATCACAAACCTTCCACACCCCAATTCCACTGGTCCAAGAATATCTATAGCCAGATCCTGCCAGACACCTCCCGGTACCTCTACTTTATTTTTCTGCTGCAATCTGGCTTGGACATTTTTCCCCGATCTAGTGCATTCTTCACACCTTCCAACAATTCTTTCCACATCTCGATCAAATCCTGGCCACCAATAGTCCACTTTTATGGCTTCCTTGGTTTTAAAAATTCCAATGTGTCCCTGATGTTCTATTTCGATCAACCTACTCCTCAGTCCGTTTGGCACCACCAACCGATCCCAATGATACACCAATCCTTCCTTCAAACTCAATTCCAACCTAACTTCTCACAACGCCCTCTCCTCGCCACTTAATCATTTTTCTGGCCAGCCATCTCGCACAAATCCAACTATTCTCCTCCACATTTCGTCTCTTTCCAGTGTTCTTACCCATTCGTGCTTGGGTATCACAACTTCATTGGTAACAAATACCATATCAGAAATATTATCACTGATGTTGTCCAAACCTTTGGCTTTTTCATCTGCTCTTAATCTCAAAACATGGTCTGCTTGAACATTTTTCTTACCAGTTATAACATCAATCCTAAATGTATGATATTGCAGCCTAGTCACCCAGCAGGCGACTCTCCTCGATACCTTGTCTAACCCTTTACTTTAAAAAATGGCTTTGAGTGGTTTGTGATCCGTCCACAGAACAAACTCCTTACCCCACACAACATTTCTCAATTTCTCGATGCCCCAATGACATGCCAGGGCCTCTTTTTCAAGCACGGAATGATTTTGTTCAGCTCCCTTCAACGACCTTGAAGCATGAGTTACCACCACTTAATTTCCATCATCAATATCAACCTGAGACAACACAACACCTATACCTGAATCACTTGCATTCAACGACAAAATAGTTTCCTTATTTGTATCAAACATAGCTAATGCCTTAGACATGTCAATTTTCCTCTTTATCTCACGGAAGTCTTCCTCACACTCCTCATCCCATTCAAAGTCTACTCCTTTCTTTAATAGAGACCTCAATTTCCTTACTTCATCAACATAGTTCTCTACAAACCTATGATAAAATTCTCTATTGTTCAGAGAAAGGATCTCAATTCAGCTTTATATCTCAGAGACTGAATTCTCTTTATACCTTCAAACAAACCTCTCTTAGGCTTCAATCCTTCCTCAGATTTCTTGGCCCAAATAGTCCACCACCTTGGTGGGAAATACACACTTCTCACCCCGGAGAGTTATTCCCCGTTCTTTGAAAACACGCAAAACTCTTTCTACATTCCTTTCAAGCTCCTCCTCACTCTCACCACATATTAACACATCATCCTGGAAACACCAAACCTTATCCATTACTTTCTGGAATACAGATGAGGCAGATACTAGTTCAAAAGGCATGCGCCTAAACTGAAATATACCATCATATGTAATGAACGCTGTGAGTTTTCTTGATTCCCGATCCAAGTCAACCTGATGATACGCACTTGCCATGTCCAATTTGGTATGCGACTCAACAATTCCCCCATATTTGCCAAAGGATTCCGATCAGCTATAACACACCTGTTTAGTTCTCTTAGGTCTACACAAACCCTCAACTCACCACTAGGCTTCTTTACCATTACCAAAGGCGAAACTCATTCTACCGCCTTGGCCGGTTCAATAATTCCAGCCTTTTTCAACTTTTCCAGTTCCTCATGTACAGCATTCCGCATAGACATTGGAACTGACCTTAATTTGGCACATACCGGAACACACATTTTTCAGTACTATCTTGTGCACCATTCCTTTCAGGCAACCCACCTTATTTGTAAATACTTCATGGTATTTCTCAATCAAACTCGTTTTATTCCCCACATGAAGAACTTGCTCCTCCGTGTTAGGACCTAGCCTTATGCCCAAACCTTTTTGCTTCCCCCATCCCAATAGCGTTTCACCTCTCCTTGTAACGTATATCTGTCCTTGAGTTACTCTACCTTTGAACTCTAAGTTAGCCATACAACACCCAATCACCTCTATCTTGCTGCCCTTGTACCCACCAGGGTTTTTATCTGATAGGGTCAAGTCTTTAACCCTGCCACCCACCACGTTCTCATATACAGTTTGAGACATTAATGTTATTTTAGAACAAGAGTCCACCATCATTTTTACTGATCGACCATTCACACTGATCCACGCGATGGGATGTCCACAATCATCTTCCTCCTTGCACTTCACCATGTGGACTGTAACTTCCTCAACTTCCCCATCATCAGACAAAGCTTTGTTACTTTCCTCAACATACATCACTTTTCTTCCATCACCTATTGCATAGTTTTTACAGCAATTTTCGAAGTGACCCCACTTTTTACATTTTCCACACATTTTTCTCCTCCCTGGGCATATAGGAGAGGTGGATAAATGCCTTGCACTGCCACATCGGAAACGCAACCTTTCCTCCCTTTTTGTGCATTTTCCCATGGCTTCTCTTTGCATTACTTTATTTCCTCCCCTCTCATGTGTAATCTCATTTTCTTTCACACCTTTTTCCTTGGGTTTCTTCTTCTTACCCTTGCGAAAATCTCTTTTCTGATCTACCACTCTTAAAATCTCAGCCACATGAGGTTTTACCTCTTTGACTGCTAATTTAGCCACTGGCGGGTATGTTCTACTCTCTTCACTATGTCAATGACCTCATCGAGATCTGGGTCATCTTTCAACCATATCTCCTCACAGATCCTATCGTTTGAGCAGTGAAGCATAAATTGGTCTCGAATGTGCTCATCCAATTTCACTCCAAATTTACAATTCAAGGACAGGTGCCTCAAAGCATTAATACATTCTTCTACAGTTTCCCCCTCCTGTTGTTTCCTCATACCGGAATGGTATTGTTCTAGAACTGTACTCATTTTTGTCTCAAAATGCTTATCCATTTTCAATAAAGCCATGTCAAAGTCATTTCCACCACCTTCCACATCCAGTTCTGCAATATCAGGTAGAGTCGCATATATCCTTTGACCTTCATAACCTATGAAGTGCATTAGCATGATACTTTGCGTTCCGTGGACGTCCCATTACCACAGGAGTAGAAAACCCTTCTTCCAGGGACCCCACTTTATATTAGGGTGAACCGGTGTAGGCATAAACATCTGAGGGCCAGGGACCCCCGCCATTGCCATTATGAGAGACTACTAAATATAAGGCCCTCCAGGTATGTGAAGTACTGACCAATCAATTACACACAGGTGCTGAAATGACACCCAACACCAGTGTATGTTGCTGAAGGGCTGTTGGGACCCCCCAAAATAATATCACATTTAATTGTATACCAGAGCATGTGGCAACGTAAATGTTAAGTGTTTATACCAAGCTTGCCTGTCTGATTGCCTTCCCAAAAGGGCCCTGGGCGTTTTGTTGCTTTGAACCCGATATCGCCTTCCCAACTGGACCCTAGGCGTGGTGTTTCATTCCACGACACGTCGCTTACTGGAAAAGGCTGTAGGTAACACGCAACCCTCACTGCGTAGCTTGCCGGCTCTTTCCTTCCAGAGTATCAACAACTTCTTTTCAGAGACTTGCTGTGTCACGGAGCGACGTCACGTGATCAGCATTAAACCTAAGGTCCTTTCCTCCGATGCATTCCCCTTAATGGATCTGACTATTCAGTGGGCTTGGGGAATGCGGACAGTAGCAGGGCAGTAGGCAGCCTCCTGAAGCTACGATCCGCAGTTTGCACACCTGCAGAGCCCACCTGTGGCGGGAGGCAGGGCTGTAAGTTCTGTGAGGCCCTTGTACATATACTTTGTCACGGCCCTTCGTGGACCTTAACAGGCAGCTGGGAACACCAACCGGAGCCTTTCCACTGCAGCCGGAGGGGTTCACCCGTCGTTGACGAAGGCCTGTCTCCAGCCAGTACCTCAGGTAGGGAGAATCGCCAAATCCAAGGCCAAATCAGCATATCAGGAGAGGCGGGGGTCTTGACATCTTCGTCGCCAATGAAATGATGAATGCTACACCAATTTGGGAGGTACAGCAGGCTTTATTGTGGGTTAAACGTAACACACTAAAGACCCCCACTCTCTTATTTGATCTCCCCCCACTCAAGAGTAAACATTCCTACATCAGAATTATAGTACATCATAACCCCCATACATTCTATTCATTGCTCTGCTGCACAGATCAGCTTTACATAACAGAAATGGCTTGAGACAAGTTGCTTTCAGGGTGTGTACCTTGATATGCCTGATCACCTTCTGCTGCAGATCGGACCACTGAAAGTCCAACCCTTTCTTTGCAACAGAGTGTAAGGGTTCTGTCCTCTGTGAAAATTATTTCATACATTTAGACTAGTGCTCTACTTTAGGTACTATTTCAATTCTTTCTTCGCGGTCGGGGTAGGACTGTCGTCTACAACGTCCTTGAAGATGTTGTGTTTGGGTCTTATGCCCTCGGCTGACCGCAAGTAGCCTAAGAACACCACTACTCCTGCAAAGAATATGCATTTTTCTTTGCACAGTAACGCCAGCTTACGGCATCCTTTGTAGTACCGTTCCGAGGGTGGCAGTGTGGTCGGGAAAGGTTTCTCTGTATATAAGGATATCATACTGGGGCGGCGTGGCTAGCAGCCATGTGAGGCAAACATGCTCACTGCAGCTCCTGCAGATCCGACTACTGAGAAGCTTCATAAGGCAACATAAACCCACAAAAATGCCCCAAAAGAGAAGGTAACGGCAGGTGACATCATTGGGAAGACCCAGTCCGCATGAGAAGTCCAGATTGCCTTCACGAGGACACCAAATCGCGCTGAAGAGGAACCGCCGGTGGCAAGAAGGAAAGTGCGCTCAGAGATCCCATCACCCACAAAACACAAAGGAGAGGCGGCGCGAGAGAGCTTCTGAGGTCCTCTTTGATCTTTAGCAAGATTGAGTCGAAGTTAGCTTTTACAACCCCTGTAAGATCTGTCGGCATCTGTTCGGCCCTCATCTCTAAGTATCGAGCGTGGGTGACCATGCCAGTGCATCTCGGACCCACAGGCATAATGCTGGATTTGTCTACATTCATTTTAAGGCTCGAGAGGCGTCCGTAACTCTCGATTTGTTCTAGGAGTTTGGTGAAGCGAGTAGTCTGCTTCTGTGAGATATCCCAGAATGTCATCCGCGACAGGGACAGTTTGAAGTCCACCTCTCCATTCTGGATCCCCTTGAACTCCTGGTTTGCTCTAATCGCAACAGCTTGCAGCTCCACTGTAAGAGCATACAGCAGTGGTGACAGAGGGCACCCCTGTCTCGTGCCCTGCGTCAGGCAGAAGGAGTCAGATAAGATGTTATTAACCGGTGCTCATGCCGTGGGTGGCGTATACAAGGCATCTACCCATTTCAGAAAACCCAGTCAGAGGCCCAGCCTCCCTAGCACCACCATCATAAACGGCGATTGCACGCTGTCAAAGGCCCTTTCCGAGTCTATAAAGATCAGGCATGCATCGCTCCCCTGAGTTTAAACATGATGCATCAGGTTGATTGTTTTTCGAATATTGGCTGAACCCTGTCTCCCTTGTAGGAAGCTCACTTGATCCACATGGACCACGGACTGTAGCAGATTTTTCAATCTGGAACCCAGAATGTTGGCTAGAATCTTTACATCATTGTTTAAGCGCGAGATCAGATGGTAAGAGGCACACCTCGCTGGGTCTCTGCCCTCCTTGTGTAGTGTGACAATCGTGGCCTCCAGCATCGAGCGTGGCAAGGGGCCCCCTGACAACACCGTATGGAACACTCTGGCCAGGTACGGGGCTAATGCAGACATGAATCTTTTGTAAAATAGTACAGAGAACCCATCGCTCCCAGGCGCGGAGCGTGGCTTCATCCCTTTGATTGTCTGAACAATCTCCTCTTTGGAGATAGGTTCCCCCAAACGTTCAGAATCCCCTTGTGGTATGCCAGGCAGGGACAGGGGGTCCAGGAATGTGGCTATATGCTCTTCCTTGCCCACAAATTCAGACGAGTAGAGCTTTTCATAGAACTTAGCAAATTCCTTCCCTATTCCCACCGGATCATGCACCTCCCTGTCCCCCTCACCTAATGGTACCGATTGCCTTTTTTTCTTTCCTCCCGTAGCTTCCAAGCCAGTATTTTGCCTGCTCTTTCCCCTCGCTCCTGGTATTTTTGTTTTAGGTATAGTAGCTGCTTTTCCATGTCCTGAACCAGGATAGACTTAAGCTTTGCAAAGCCACAATTTATCGGCCTTGCACGGCATAAGGCATGCCCCCCCCCCTGTCCTCAAGGCTGCAGTTCCCGGATATTCATCCTTCGCTCCTCTTCCTGTTCCCTCTGTTCTTTCTTTTTCTGGGATCCTATTCTGACGAGTACCCCCGCAACATGGCTTAACGCCTTTGCAGAGAGTCTGTACCGCTCCCCATTGTCATTAAAGGCAAAGTAGTCTGTGATTTGTGTCAACAAAGAGAGAGATTTCCCTATTCTTCATTAGAAGATCGTTGCAGCACCACCCTCCCGAGGGCCTCTGCCTTGGGTCACTCCCCACCACAATCTTGACCATATCATGATTGGACCATGATGGATGACGCAAGAATTTCTGACTTTGGCTTTCACCTCTATATCCACTAGTATCAGATCGATGCTAGAGTAGGAGTTATGGACCGACGAGAAAAAGGTAAAGGCTCTGTCACCCTCCCTTCCCTCCACTAGGGCGTCTAAGGCTCATTTCCGTTTTGATTTTTCTAAACCTCCTGGAGGTCGCCTTGCCTGGGTTGTCACCCACCCTCTCACCAATTCTCTTGTTATCTCTAACCGGGTCCAGGACCATGCTAAAGTCCCCAACCACCACCAGCCGGCCCTCCACAAAAAAACCTCAGTTCGTTTTTTACACCCCCCTACCCCAAAAATCTAACTGGCCCGCATTGGGAGCATAGAGTGAACACACTTTGATCCTTTCACTATTCAGGGATCCATTTATAAACAGGAACCGACCACCCGTGTCACTCTGTGTCTCATCCACCACCAGGCTCTACTGGGCCGAAAGTACAATTGCCACCCATACTTTTTTATCTACACCAGAGGCCACGAATACCTCCCCCACCTGCACCCCAGTGTCAAACGCGGCTCCTTACCCCTCTGCCAATGCCTCTCTTGTACCATCAGGAGATTCAGTTTGGCCCTTCGGAATTCCTGCATGGTCATTGATCTTTTAGCAGGCGAGTTTAGCCTTCTAACATTAAGGGAGCCTATCACCAGAACACCTCTCAAGGTCATGACTCTGCTCCCATTCCTCACCTTGACACCACCACCCCCTGAGAAGATCCGAACCATACCGCTAAACAACGTGAACCCAGTGAAGGGTGTACCCCTAAACAATAAACCAAACTTGCAAAAAAGGTAGCAGGAGCCCCTCCCTAGAAAGAACATGGCATGATAACCTGTTCTGTGGAGTCCGCGGCCATCGCTTTTTGGTCACTGTACTTTTCACAAAGGAGGACATTTGACCTCCCCCATGGCTTAGCATATGCCATCCCGAACTGTGCCCCCCCCAATCCTCCCTCCCACCCTGCCCCACCGTCCCCCAGTCCTGACCATTTCCCCACCACTATCCAGGATACAATCAATAAGAAGGTCCTGAGTTAACAGGATTCACTTAAAAAACTCCTCACTTTTTTAAATTGTCCCCTGCCCTCAGTGGAGACACTCACCTCCCCATACATTGTGATATCAAGTCAAGGGCCAGAGGTATTGAGCTTTATATTTGCAGGCCCCCGCCATCTTGCGTCTATTTCTGCAGCCTGCAGGCTGAGCCAATGATCCAGCGGTCTCTCCCGAGCCCAATGTCCGGAGCCGTGAGTCCCCCATGAGTTTGCCTGAGACTCGACTGATGCCACCCTCCATCGCCAGCGGATAGTTGTAGCTGTCGTATTCAAAGTTGGGAGAAAAGGGAATCCCCAATTGTAGGGCACAACCTTCTCCGTCAGCCACAGTGGACCAATATTGTTGTCCTTGAGAGCCGATAAATCCTGAAAGAATTTTGACCTGCGCTTCACCATAGTTAGTTGTGCCTGCCTTCCTAGCCCGTTCGAGGATCCTTGTCCTCTGTTCATAATAATGGAATTGCGCCAAGACCGAGCGGGCCCCCTGGAACCAGCCCCACTCAATGGGCCAGATCAATGGTAGGTTCATCCATGGCGTCGTCTACGAAAAGCACGCAGAGCACCTGCCAGATGGCTCTTCTGATGTCGCCCTCTGTTTCCTCTTCCTTTTCTGGGAAGCCAAAGAAGTGTAGGTTGTTACGGCATTCCCTGTTCTCTATGTCGTCCAGTTTGAGTGTGGCATCTGCCTCCCTCCTCTCCAGATCCACCAGCCTCACCCCTGTCTGGAGCCCCAGGGTGTCCACTGAGGTCTGATTGGTCTCCAGCCCCTGGATATTATCCTCCACTGATAGGAGTCTCTGGTCTGATTTGTCCATCCTGAAGGGCCACTCCGGCCCGTTCACTGCCTGCAAATTGGAACCTCTGAAAGGAGTCTCTCCAGCCCATGGGCCGGAGGGCAAGAAGGGATGTCCAAAGCTTCTTGGGACCACTCTGTTCTCCCTCTGAGCTGCTAATCAGGTACCTGTGACCGAGTCTGTTCTCCTCCCCAGTAGGCCTTGGTTGCCCTGTGACAGACAGCTCTCCCCTTCTGATGTACTTCAGTCTGCTGGAAGGGGTCCTCCAACTCGGGTCAGGGCCAACCCTGTCTCTCACTCCAAGCACCTCGTGGGGCGGCCCACCAAGGCAGGCAGTGATACCCCTCCAGTGAGAGGGAGGGGCACTCGCCTGGTGTACAGCCCACCACAACTTCTTCACTGTACCCCTGGTGGAGCAGGCAACCGGCTCCCAGCACTTCAGGGGGTGACCTCTCAACCCCACCTGGCGGGTCTACTACCCTTGTGCGTTGGGGGCTCCCCTGCCCTTTCTCCCTCTGTATTGAGACTTCAGCGGGTCCTGGGGAAATATCAGCCCAAGGCTCTCTTACCCTCTTCAGCGAACCCGCTCCGCTCCTCCACTTTAGGCACACATTGCCGGCAGCCTGAGCTGCCTGCAATCTTCTGGGCCTCTGAGACGTCGCCCCTGCTGCACGTCAGCCTAGATGGGTGCTCAGCTGGCCCAGGCCCACCTCACATGGGGTCCTACCTACTGCGGGCTTCGTGTGGTTGTGCGGCCGCACTCCACTGCCCGTTCCTCCACCAGTCTCTGCCACTGGGGGTTAGCACATGGCTAACCATCTCGTCCCGGCTCGGTTTCCTTCCAAATTTGGAGCAGGGGTGTCCTGGACCTTCTCCTGCCAAGAGGGCGAAGCAGTGGTTCGCTGGGAGATTTAAAAGGGGGGCTCAGAGCCCCTTTACGTCCTCTTGCTCGAGAGCCGGCAGATTAGCAAGCCATCCCCCATGCACCGCCTAGTGGCCTCGAGTTGCTGTTTAACTATCACAACTATCGCATGAAAGGGGTCTCATGTTTAACTTTGAGAAAATGCTTGCATTGTTCAACCTTAAAATTAGTTCCAATTTCGATGAAGGGTATTTGTCAGATTTCTTGGTCGAGACTTCTCAGGTCAATGCAGAGGCACATTTTGTTGGTGCTAGGTTTCCTAAGGGTTTAACCAGTGAGAAGATTGTAGGGGTTAGATTGGCTTTTCATCTTATAATTTCTGTAGCAACATATTGCGTGCTTGCCTTGCTGTGGCTCATGCTAGATGCACTTTGTTTCTTACAGGCACTGCACCTGGACGTAGTCTGATTTTGTGGATATAGTTTTTTTAAACGTATCCAACTTTGTTGATTAACAGTACACTCCTAGTCTGCCTCATTCATGAAGAGCATTTGATTCTTGCTGTTCGGGATTGAAGACAATATCTAGTTTGGCTTGATCATGCCAACCTACGACAGCAAGTCCATGTCCAGCAAAAGCTACTTTGATGTTGGCATACTTTGAATTTCAGTAATTACTTTTATACCTTAGTAGCTTTACTGTGTGTCCTCTGTAAGCTGCAGGGTTCATGTCCACTTTTTACTTTGACCAAGACTTTTCCCACTATTTTCTTGTAGGTCTGAATGGGGATCACTGCGAGGTCTATCCACGAATCCTCCATCAAATCTACGGGTTTATCATCTAGCATGCTGGTGCAATGAGGTTTTGCCCTCCTTTCAGTTTGAGGTCGATGTAGATTATAGTGATGTTTTCTCCTGAATCTGATACACTGTCTAGCTAATGTTCTACTATGGCTACCAGTATTTTGCCATCTTCTGCATTTCTTTGAGAAGAGGCTTGTGTGACACCGCTATCTGCAGTCCTTTTTTCTTGCAGGTCACATTCTATTGGCAGGATGTGCTCACAGCTGCATCTGTTGCCTTATTTGCCTGATCTTGCACAGGTATATTTTGTTTCTCTAGGTGCACACCCTTTAAGGGGGGGGGGGCTGCACGAGTTTTGGGAACATGACCAGGAAATAGTTTAAATTTCTGTTGCATGTGACTGTGTTGCTGGGTCTTTTCTTTGACAAGGTTTCTTCGGTGGTCTAGTTATTTGTAGGGCTCTGCCCAGAGTAATGTCCTTTTTTAAAATTAATTTCTCTTGCGCTTTCTTCAAAAATTGCAGTACACTGACATCTCTTGTAGTTGCGCAACATATTCATCTGCCGGTTCACTTGGTGCTTAGCTCCAATGTACAACGTAATCTTCTGCAGGACCATATTTTCTTCATTGGAATAGCAAAGTGCCATCCTCCAAATGACAAATGTATATTGCATAATCAGCTGCATCTTGGGCGTACCTCCTTCAAGGACGAAAATGCGCGTTATTCCTCCACCACCAGGGCGTTCAATAACAGGGCTTTTTTTGTGTCTGTGCTATGGCCTCGGCATAGGACAGCAACAGCAGATGGCATTGGTTCCAAGAACTGGATGTTTCATCTGGTGACTGGAGGAATGGTGGCAGGGGTGTGGCACTTTGCCTGGTGTTATTTGGTGACAGCTGTAGGTCGTCCAGTTTCTCGCCACCTATGTGGAATCGGGGAGAAATAATCAAACGCATAGCAGAGAGCAATGATAAACTCGAGGTAGGTATCTGAACAACTTGTTTTTAATTTATGCACAAGAAGCATAGCGATCAATGTATGGGCCTAGCCCTGGGGATGGAGCTGCCTCTCCACGTCACCCGCTCCCTTATTCTGAGCACCTTCGGCTTGCATATGCATAAAGCTTCTCTCACTAGTCCGTCCCTCATTTACCTCCACATTAGCTTTGTGGGGGTATAGGGAGCTAGAGTGGTCTTTTTTTCCCCAAATAGAATTCATTTGACTGATTGAAACCAGGAGTAAAATCCAAAGGTTTTGGTATTGCATACAATAAGTATGTTAATATTGGTGTAGAGGAGCACATCTGGTAGGTAATAAATCTTCCTTTGGTTAATGTGCTTTTTCTAGTGAGAATTTTTATCAACCTTTTATATATAATTTAGGTGCTTACAGAGACTGATTCTGGGCTACAGAATCTAATCTAAACAGACAAAATAAACAGGGCCACTCTACACATGAGCGACCATATCTCAGTGCACACTTTTGAACATAAACACTATGCAAATTTCGATTTAGCCTTTCAATTATGAATTCAATCTCAAAAGTGATTTTTTCGATTATTTAATGTTCTAAGACAAAGTGTAAACGTGTTTCAAAAAATAAAAGAATTTCTGTGTTTCTCATAATGCATTCAACATAACAGTTTTCTATGTACATAATACATTTTCAATAACATAAATAAGCATTTCTTTTTTCATCCAATATAATAATGAATTCAATCACATAGTCCAAATATATGGCTTATTTCTTTCACTTAAGTTGCCTTTAAGCTGTTTAGTGCACAACGCGTTTCGGGCAATTCTTGCCCTTCATCAGGTGCGGGCAATACTCAAATTCTGATAACTCTGTTTCTGAAATTTAAATAGAAAAGGATCCAGTTTCATTTTAATTTTTTACTAAAAATGATTCGATATTAAATGACTGTTCCTCAGGCTATAAATTAAAGATAACTCTGACCTTCAGTATCACTGATGTAGAAGATCAAATGTTCTTCCAAACTCTTTCTACACTTTCAATTAGCCGGTTCTCTCATGGAGATTTGTTTATCTCGAGCGTGCAACGCGGGATCTTTTTGTTGTATCTGTTTAGAAAACAATAAGGGATTGTTTTCATTCTCTGTGTTTTTTACGTACATTTTGGTGCGGGTTTTGCACCGGGATCAGTCGATTTGAAATAGCGCTGAGTCCCAGTGTCAAAACCATATACTTTCGGTTTACTGGTAAATCATGGTATGAGCGCATGCAGTGCATGTGCTCACCTCTGATGTTGGATTCCCGTAGTGTTCGTTTCTCGTCAATGTGGCGGTGCCGCCGTGTGAAGGCTAACCGCTCTTCCCCGTTCAATTGTTTAGTCTCTCTTCTCTCCCTCTCCGTGATTTTCCGTGTGCGCAAAGCAGTTCGCTGTAATGAGGCGTCGCCAATTCATTCGGTTGTTATGGTAACTGAGTCACTGTTGGGTTAGAAGAGGTGACTTGCTGTTAGTTATGCCTGGGCGCCATTTTAGCATGGATTTACTTGCAGTGGAGTTCCTGTAAAATACTGAAACTGCATGTTCAATCAACTTGAAATCTGGTGACTTAAGCTTCATACTCAGTTAATTATTGTGCCTACCAAATAGTTAAGTCCACATTGAGTTGAATTTGACAAGTTTCTTAATTTAATATTGGTGTCGCTTTACAGATAAACTCTTGGTGACGCATATCGCTCCTTTTTTAAAAGGAATTAATGTTATTTTTTGTCAATTTTGTTCAAATGATCTCTCACAGTTCAAAATATCTTATGTTAGAGTGGTTGCAAGATGTGAATTATCCCTCCCCTCTTCATATTAGTTGTTAATATAGGTTTCACAGGGCTAACTGCTTTGTAGATTCTTTACTGGTCTTTCTGCATCCATTCAGTTTTCAAAAAAAACAACTTAAGTCCCATTCTGCATTCATGCTATTGGGCTGCATGCAGTCCAGTTTTTCAATCCAGTATGTTTCCCTCGGAAGCAACATTTTATTTAAAATGCCTCCTCGTCTTGGAGCTTTGACTTGTTCCAGGATGATGAACTTCATCTGGGAGATGTTGTGTCTTTCTTGTTTGAAATGTTGTGTCACTGGTGACTTCAGGGCTCCTGTTCTTATATTAGACTTGTGTTCAGCCCATCTTGTTTTAGCTTTTCTCATCGGCATCCCGACGTAATATATCCCACATGGGCATCTTATGCCGTATATTACGTTTTAAGAGTCACATGTAGTGGTATGTTGAAGATTTATCTTGTATCCTTTACAAAGATGCGTGATGGTACTGCCTTTAATTAGGTTGTTGCAGTTGTTACAGTTGTGACAGGGAATCGTCCCTTTGTGGTTTTCCACTGTTGTCTTTGCTGCTGAGAAGTCTGCTTTAATTAAATGGTCTTTGATCGATCTGCTTTCGCTATAGGCAAAAAGTGGAGGTTCAGGGAAAAGTCTTTTCATCATGGGATCCAGTGTCAGTGTTGTCCAGTTTTATTTGATGATTTTTTAAATTTTGGAACTCTGTTGTGAAAAAGTAATGACATATACCAAATTGTCCACTTTGTTCTTAGTTTTATGTTTCAGGGCGTCTTCTCTGCTGAATTTACTGACCTTTTCTGCGCTGGTTGTTATATTTATTGCTAGATAGCCTCTTTTCTCAAACTTTTCTTTCAGATCTTGTGATTTTTTTAATGTATTCAGATTCTACCATTACTGTGACTCCCAGGGACCCCCTACTGATACCTAAGGATCAAGGGTGAACAGTGTGGGGAAACAGTCTTAATAATTAGCATCTATGCTCCCCGCTGCTGCAAGCAGACCTCCTGGTGGAGATACAGGACATGCTGGCAACGCAGGGGGCCCAAGATCACCATCGTGGGTGGGGACTTCAGTGATGTCCTGAACAGGAACCGAGATAGGCGATCCCGCGGCGCACCACCTCAGGAGGGGCAAGGGGCGACACTAGGCTCGCTTCCTTCTAGCCGGCGACTGATTTGCGGGACGTGTGGAGGGACCTACACCCAGACCAGTTGCAATTCTCCTATCACTCTGGGACCCTCGACTCCCAGTCCCATTTGGACTACATGCTGTTTCCCTGCACTATATCGGACAGGGTGAGGGAGGCACGGTATCTGCCCAGGGGGCTGTCAGACCATGCCCCGTTGCACATCCAACCAGAGGGGAAAGTCAAGGCCGGGAAAGGGGACTGGAGATTAAACGCATACCGCCTGGGAAATGATAAGATTAAGGGGGCACTTCTTGAGGGTACCGAAGAATACCTCGACTTGAATAAAGGGACCGTGGACAGTAGCACTACGTTATGGGAGGCGTACAAAGCAGCGATTAGGGGGACAGCACAAAGCGTGATTGGGGCGCACAAGGTCGAGAGGCGGGCTAAAATGTGGGGGAATAAGGAGCAGGTAGAGTAGGCCGAGAGGCTTCGCACTATAATAGGAGGGCCTTCATCAAGGTGGTCGGGGAGTTGAAAGAGTTAGTGATGGAGGAAGCTCGGCTGGCACGTTTTGCGAAGCAGGCAAGAATTTACGATTTGGGGGAGAAATGGGGGCAGATGCTGGCGTCGCTGGAAAGGAGGGAGGAAGGCCCAAGGTGGGTATAGGCTATAGCAGATGGGGTAGGAGGAGAATATACAGAGATATTGGCCGAGCTTTCGCAGACTACTACCAGACCCTTTACGCCAAGAACCCCTGGGGCGCACCCAGGGAGATCGAGAGATATCCGACAGGTATACCACTGCCGTAACTTGGGGAACGAGAACACCTGGAGCTGGAGGCGGACATAACTAAAGAAGAAGAACTTAGTGAGGCCATCCACGGGTTACAAATAGGGCAAACAACCGGACTGAATGGGTTCCTGGTGAAATTCTGGAGGTGTGTCTGGCATAATGTAGGTGACCCTATGTTAGAAATGCTCAGAGAAAGCTGAGCGAAAAGGGAACTCCCTTAGAACGTCTAATATTGTGGTAATCTACAAGAAAGGGAAACAACCGGCCGAATGCTCCTCATATCAGCCGATTTCATCATTTCATGTGGAGAATAGGGTCCTGGCAAACAGGCTGTTACCATGGATAAGCAGATTAGTCCATCCAGACCAGTGTGGCTTTGTGCCAGGGAGGGTCACCCAAATGAATTATCAAACACTGCACAATGCACTGGCACTCTTGAGTCCCTGGAAGGACCCCACGTGGTCATGGCACTGGACTCAAAGAAGGCCTTTGTTTCGGTTGGGTGGGATTTCCTTTGGGCGGTAATGGCCAAAATGGGTTCGGGCCCAGATACATGAAATGGGAGCAGTTGCTCTATGCAAGACCGCTGGCCAGAGTGATGGTGAACGGTCATACGTTACACACGTTTCGGTTTCAAAGGGCCTCCGACAGGGATGCCCATTATCCCCCGTATTGTTCCTCATGGCGATCGAGCCGCTAGCGCAAATCCTCTGAGTAGACCCCAATGTCCGCGGGTTCTGTTGGCCCGGAGGCTGGGAGCATTGAATATCCCTATACGCAGACGATGTCCTTGTGTATCTGGGGGACTCAGAGAGATCAGGGGCGACAGTTATCCAGTTGCTACAGGAATTTTGGTGGTATTGCGGACTAAAAATAAACTGGGGGTAGCCCGTGATTATGCCGGTTAAGGGTGGACTGGCGGCCATATCTGGGGGATGCCCCCTCCGAGTTGAAATCGACGGTTTCAAGTATATGTGAATAAAAGTACTTGAGACTTAGGTACCTTCCTAGAAAACAACCTGGACTCTGTGGTTAATAAATTGCGAGAGTATGCTAAGCACTGGGCTACATTACCAGTGAAGTTGTTAGGGAGGGCTAACCTACTCAAAATGTTTGCATTCCCGCGGTGGTTGTATGTATTGCAGAACACACCAGTGCAAATCACTAATAGCCAGTTCACCATGATTAACTCCCTGATCAGGGGGGTAGTATGTGGGAACAAGAGCCCACGCATAGCGTTGACCATCTTGACGAGATCAGTATGGGAGGGAGGGGTGGGGTTTCCCAGATATAAGGAAATACTACTGGACTGCCCACTTAATAGTGGCAAATTAATGTTTGTTCGGTGGGAGGACATAATCCCACACAACGCTAGAATTAGATTAATTCGAGGTGCGGACCCGCAGCAGATACTCAACAGGAGCACTGGTTTGAAGGCATCTCCCTCTGGCGGGGAAGAGAATAATACATATACAAGAAGCGGCCACCAGGGCAATGGGTTGGAAGGGGAAGATCACCAGATCACAGCCACTATGGAACAATCCAAATCTGGAGGAAATTCAGAAATTAGCCACGCTGGGTAAGGGCGTGGGTCACTATAGTTGGGGATGTGATCGGGAACCATTGCCCTTTCTGGATCTGCAGGACAGGTACGGACTGGGCCAGGGCGAGGGATACACGTACTGCGCCTGAGGCACGCAATAGCGGCCCAGTTTTGGGGGTGATCTCGACTTACCGGAAACAAAGTCCCTTAGAAATTAATCTGTTTACCGAGGCACTGCAAAAGAAAGGGATATCAACACTTTATCAAGCAATAAATAACTTCTCAGCACCTCCCCCCACTAACATTACTAAAAGTGCCTGCAGGTTTCAGATCTGTGGGACAAGGTCTTTGGGAAGATGAATAGGATCCTGGGAATAAAGGTTACCAAGGAACCCAACATTACACTTGCAGAGAACTGGAAGGGTCAAGATGGGACAGCAAACTGATGGCAATTGCAGCAATGATGGTCAAAAGGGATCTGGTGGTCAAGTGGGGGTCCAGACACATGCCGACAATCGTTAGCTGGGAAATGGGCATGAAACACTGCCGCAGCGTGGAAAATAATGACATACCGGACAAGCACAATTAAAAACCCTTTCTGCACATTTCGTCAACCTTTGGTTTGAAGGCATTTGTTCACATGTCTTAAGCACCAAGGTGAAATAAGTGGAATATGATGCCATTAGTTTGCCTGGGCTATTGCCAATAACTTTCTCATGAGATCAGGATGCTGTCAAGCACATTTGTATTACATGCATACTATAATTTTGTCACTCATCAGTCAATCCGTGATATTGTAAGTTAGATGCTGTAGGGACTGCGACTGCCATTCCTCATGCTGCCGTTCAACAGACAGCATTACCCTAAAAAAAAAGGAATAAAGATCCAGTAACCTCATGTCATGGCTTGCAGGAACATGTGACCTTATTTTGTTGGCAGGGTGTCTCACTGGTCAACGCCTCTTGTATGTGAAAATCACAAATGTCATTATCCACAAAGGACTTCCCTATTGTATGCATAAATATTGACAACCTTCCCATCCTCTTCATCACAACTTCCAACTGAGCTCTGCTGCCATGATCTCCAGGTTGCCTGGGACTCTGCTGTATGAGTGGAGTGTCAGCGGGGATGATGTACCAGGCACTGGTAATTTTGAATTCCCTATTTTGAATGATGCAAGAAAAATGTCACATAACAGTCTTCCTCTTGCAGCATGCAAGCGAAAAGTCATGGAACACTCAAGGTGTAGCGATCACTGCGCCAACTCCCTTTAACTGGCACCCTAAATAGTTTGCTATGTATTTGTGGAGATGTTATGGGGTCATCCTTTATCAAACGAGCAACGCAGACAATGAGTGCTTTTCACAAAATCCTACAAATAAAATAGACAATTGTGGAAATACAAACTGATTATATTGTGTAGAACAGGTTCTATTTTCACAGTACAAAGTTTAAAACCTGTCATGCAAACATCGGATGTCTGGTTACATCCTGTGGACTCATTTAGGTTGGTTGCAAAGTTACCCAAGCTCTGGTTCTTTCCAGGTCGGACTATTCTAACAAACTCTTTCTAAATCTACCTGCCTCTACTCTCCGCCCTCTAGAACTAATCCAGAAAATGACTGCAAACTTGTCCTTGGCCTCAAGCCCTGGGATCGTATCGCTCCAGCTCTGAAATCCCTTCATTGGATCCCAGTGGATGCAAGGATTAAATTCAAAACCCTCTGTATTGTACACAAGGCTTTCTGGGGGCTGGGTCCAAAATACCTTCAACTATCCCTCCCCAAATACCTCCCCTCTCGAGCTCTTCGCTCCTCTATTTCTAATTCCCTCAGGGTCAGCAGTCACTTTTCAAAAAAAACGAGCTGGGGGTAGATCTCTCTCTTCGGCTGAGGCCTCCCTTTGGAACAGCCTCCCTGCCACCCTGAAACTTGAGGAAAACCATCTCCGATTCCGGAAGCACCTCAAGACCCTCCTCTTTGCTTCTGCCTTTGCCCCCCTCCTCTCCTCTGCTGAGCTGTTTCTCTCTAGGCACTGTGCACCTGGCCACCCTCTGTCCCCTGGGCCCAGGTACTTGCTCACCCTACCACACTCGTGCACTGCCTTCGGGGTACCACTTGCACTGGGGATTGTATCTGTACTAATATAGTCCCCCACCCCACTTTTCTTTTTCTTTCCGCACTTATCAGACATACCCAGTCTGCTGCCTTAAACACAGCACTTGCCACTTGCTGGCTGCACTACCGCTGTTTATTGCCTTTTTATCTATTTATTTTTATTTATTATTTATCTGTTCTCCTCTGCTCCGCACTTTCCACTTCTCCCCCTTCCATGCACTTTTCCCCTTTCCTATGCACTTGCACGTTCTCAATGTCACAGGGCCTCGTAAGATCATTGTTATTGTCTCCCCTGTTCCTCTCCCTTGCCTTGTCGCTCTCTGAAACACTTGTGTGTGAGCGCGATATAAATAAAAATCATATACCAAGATTTGCTGAAAATATGTATTTTTTTAATTACCATTTGTTCTTTTGGATGCAATTCATAGCCTAAGAATTGGTTTGAAATATCTTCCATAAAAAAGGATTAGCTAGTTTTCCCTTGCGATTAACCTGCCTGGCATGGACATTTATATCCAATGATATATTACCCACACCCAATTATAATTTTAAAAAATGAAGCATTTTGAAAATACACCACAAATGCTCACGGCATCAAAAACTTTTACCCAGCAACCTCTAAATCCAGCTGTGTAGAATATGCCTCATCTAACAATTTGCTGGAAATTTCACACATTGTATTAAATAATTCAACTTTCAGTAATCTGCTAGAGACTTTAGAGGTCAGGGAGTTACTTTTGGAGGGCACTGAACATGCTTTTAGAGGGCAAAAAAAATGTACTTTAGTGGAAACATGCACTAAGTTTAACAAAATGGGGACTGTTGTACCAAGGGTTGCTGTAAAAAGGTGTGTTGGGGCGTGGCTTGGAGCGGTGGCGTGTGGCATGCCTTCGTAGAGGCTCCCGACGTTGAGCCCGCCACCGACTGTAAATACGTTGTTAATTCTATCCGGATAAATCCAACAAACCGTGCACAGTGAGGAGAGGGTATGGAGCATGTTTTGACAGAAGCGGGGCTTCCATGATTGCCCCGTTCACGCTAAATGGAGGAGGGGATGTGGCCCAGGAGCGTCCAGTGAATCTTAAAATGGCCCCCAGCGTACCCGCTCTCTCAACAGGTTTCGGTGAGAGGGAGACATGAACAATTGAGGCGTCCCCCGTACTTGCATCAATCCTATCTGGAATCGGACACAACAGCAACTGGTCTGCCGAAATCCTTAAGGCAGGGAGCGCAAAGACACTACGGTAGACGGTAGTGGAAACAACCTCCGGGCAGCTCCGTAGCACTAGGTAGGGGGCGTGCCACACATCCTGGCAGCGCTGGGGCCCTTGAATCGTGACTTTGCATTGCACTGGAGGCGGCCCGGGACCCAGCCAGCGGGGAGACGATTGTAAGAATCATTCGGGTGATCGCAACGAGGTCCCTCGGGTCTGCAACCATCAGACCGCCGCCTATCAGCACAGCATAGGAGGAAGCGGAGGGTGAGTCATCCGCTTCCCCCATGCGACCGTCACAGACCACAGCTGTGGGGCCCCTCCTGCCGGTCCCCCTTTCTGGGAGTGAGCGCGCCCCAAGTTACTGCTGTGAGGGTCACCGGGGCCTCAGCTGTCAGAACTTCGCCAGCGCCGCCCTAAGCCTATCGGAACAGCATCATGCACAACAGAGCCTTCCATCTTGCTTTCCTCCCCCTCTCTCCCCCAAGGGCTCCGACTGGGAGGTGAGTTGCACAGGGTAGACTCTGCATAGCTCTGCCATTATAAGAGCCTGCGCTGCCAGACACTTAAAGGCGCAGGGCTCTATAACAACGCCGCAATAAAGTATTGTGATCAGTAGAGCCTGGAGGAGCACCAAGGCGCTTATTTCTCACTGGGGCCATCTACCCCCACACCAATCTACGCAATCTAATTCTGCCCAGCACTGGACCGAGTCGTCTACACAGCCCAGCATATATTGCGCCATCGCCTTATCGCCTATATCCCCGTCTGGAGCTGGATCCCTGAGGTTCTGGGGGTTTGAATGCAAGTTCTTTTGAATGTCCTCCGAAAAAGCAGCTTTCTGGCAATCTGAAGAGGTGAATGGTGGGTGGGGGGTATAGCTCAAGGGCCAGCACAGATCCCGCTAACCCACACAGGAGTCCTCATCACAGGCCCACTAACTGGGTGTGCCTCCCGCCGTCATAAAATTCAGAGGCGCCCACCCTAAGCCAGTGAATTCAAACAGCCCGAGCAATATCTACACCTCACAGAGTCCTACAACCAGTCCTGATCGCAGCATTTGCGGGCTCCGCTATCATACGGCTTCTGATCATTCACAGCATTTAGCAGCAACAGGGAGTAATGCCACTGCTGAGCCGTGGGACTGAAACACTTGAGGACAATGGCGAAAAGCGTTAAGAACTCAAAGCAGCCTGACATCACCATGCTGCTGGGACATTCTAACCCTGCCAAAGGGAAAAAGGGGGAACACGTGGAAGTTCAGCTCGCCGGGGTAGAAATGGCCCCCAGTAGCAATCCACTCATGCAATCGGTGACTAAATCGGAACTCCAGGACCTGCTGGCAGCGATGACGAGGGAGTATCAGAAAGGTATGAAGAAGTCATGAAAAAGATATCTACACTAGATAAACGCATGGGGGAGTTGGAGGGTACAACGGCGGAGATAGAGAACAGCCTCTGTAAGCAAGCATCCGAGATTGGGGAGGGAATGGACAGGATAACAGCCTTTGAAGCACAATGTGAGTTACTGGAACTAAAACAAGAAGATGCAGAGAAACACTCTAGATGGAACAAAATCCGGCTACAGAGCATACCCGACTAGGTCACGGATGCAGAACTGGAAAACTTGATGAAGGAAGTGTGGTTATGCTCGTAAACACTTGATGTTATCAAGAATGAAACTGACGAGGAGATTCCAAGATGGCCACGCGCATGTGAGCACCACGACCCCCGAGCTCCCGACCCGCAGCTGCAAAAAGCACAATAGCAGCCATTTAAGCCCTCCCCAGGAGAAACAGCTTATTAATTACTGCAACGGGACTAGGTGTGACCCCGGGGACCACAGCACTTGGCCCCCCTGAGGTCCTGCTCCACATGATACGCAGCACAAGCGGGCACGTAAGACCTCTACCTGTAAACCCCAGCAACGCCGGTGGAGAGCCCACCATCGCACAGCTCCGGAGCCGCACTGCCCAACCAGATACCATGCGGGGAGCCACCAATGGAGCCCTGCCGGTGGAGAAGAAGCAGCCCTAAAAAGGAGTAAGGACAGAGTAGATCCCACCTCCCCTGAGCCGGGCCGGCCCCCCTCACCAGGAAGGCTTGCCAAGAGACCCTGCAGCGCTGCAGCCCGTCCAGGCACCATTTACCTGCCTCATAGAAGACCTCTGCAGTGGAAGGAAGCAGCCTGCCCGTGGAGCAGGGAACCTTCGAAGTGAGACCCCAGAAGCGAGGTCTCCCGGGAAAAGAGCTGTGGGGCTCCTCGAATGCTCTGGAAAGCACGGGTGCACCAATTGAAGCCACAGGACAGACGTCAGACTGGGCACCCCACGAGACTACGAACGGAAGTAAGTGGGACGGGGGCACCTGGGCGAGGGCCAGGGAGTCACGCAGCATTCCCGGGAAAGCCGGCTACCATAGAAGCTGGCCGACCCACACCTGCCGTACCACAACTGACAGAGGCCCCAGGGGACTAGCCCGGCCCGGAGGCCTGAGGGCTCAGCCCATACAAGACCCTCGCTCCCCAGCCACATCGGAGGAAACACTGCGATACCGCAGTGCAACGGAGGTCCCGAGCCACACAATACGGGCCGGGATCCTCTGCCGCAGAACAAGGCATATTACTCAATACCCCCAGTTCAGGCAGCGCAATATAATACAGGCAGCAATCCCCACCCAGACCAGGACATCTCTAGGGGGCTTCAGACATAGGGCTACGCAATAGTGAAGGAGCTCAAACTCCAAAAGGGGATTTGATCCCATACAACAGCAAACAAAACAATCCATATTACAGAGATCCACAGCCACGCGGTGGGAGGGTCTACCCATTATTTACCTCCAGAGGAGCTGCAATCGATTTCACCCCAAAGGATGGGGCGATACCCCAAACCCTAGCACGGGTGCCGTATCCAAGGCCGGTCAAAACGCGCTTTGCCTCCTGGTGACTCCAGGGGGGAGCACAGGCAGTGCTGAAAACCCAGACCCCATACGCTCCGCTAAGGGAACCCAGCGGCGGGATGCCAGAAGCGGTAAGGGGCAGAAGGCACCACAAAACGGCACCCGGAGATACACACCCGAGGTCACCACCGACCCCGCAACACATCAGGGGTAGAAGGGACAATCCACAGACCAGACCTCCGACAAGCAGGCCCTGCTATGTCCACAAACAGGAACAAGGAGACTCCATCTGCCATCAAAAACCTTTAAAAAACCACAGGATGGAACCCTGGCACAGATATGGGCCAGGTACGCAGATCCACCGGGTGGGGGGGGGGGGTCACACCACAAGTGACTGCGCCACTAACACAGAAACGGCCTCCTTGCAGGAAGACCAGGAGAGACCAGTGACACGCCTCACTCAAACACCTACTAGGGGAGATAGTAGACAAAATCACCACTGCAGGCCAAAAACAAATGGACACGTTGAGAGAAGATCTGGCCCGAAGGAATACAGGAAATAAGAAGGGACATTAACAAAATTGAGGACACCAACGAGAGGGCCATCCAAGAACGGAAAGAAGACGCGAGGAAAGCAGACACCCTCTTGGAAACCCTCATAGTTGCCACCGACAACCTTGAGCTGCAGACAGAAGACCTGGAGAACAGGTCCAGGACATCCAAAATTCGGGTCAAATGTCTACCTGTAGAAACGCACGATCAAGACCTAACTGAGATGCTGAAGAGCATCTTCGGGGATCTGCTGGAGACGGAAGCAGCCAAGGAGATCCAATTTGACAGAATTCACAAGGTGGGCCTGCCTCGACAGGAACCGGGGGCGAGACTGAGAGATGTCCTGGTGGCCTTCCATAGCTACACGCTCAAGGAACGGATCTTGGCCAAAGCCAGAAAAGCAAACCAAATCACCAACAATGGGGCAGAAATATTCCTATACCAAGATTTATCACAAATAACTCTCAACAAAAGAAGACGTATGGCCCCAGTCCTGGCGCACATGAGGGACAAACAAATCCGATACAGATGGTCACACCCATTCGGGCTGAGCTTTTATTGGCAAGGAAAGCAGCACAAGGTAATGACATGTGAGCAGGGGGCTACCTTACTGGGAATAGAAGACGAAGTGCAAGCATCACTCCCCCCAACCACCACCCATCTCAACGCCCGGAGGCCATGGGAATGGTCTACAGTGAAGTCCAAAAGGGCAAAGAAGGGAGGAAACCAACTTCCCTCCAGAAGCCCACCGACCGACAAGAACCCGGACCACCCGGGAAAGCCCACGAGGGCACAAAATAAACACAATACTCGAGGTCCCAACGCTACAGTGACTGGGCACCTAATGAGGGCATACGCAAAGAAAAGTGCTGTGTTTCAAGTTATAAATTTGTGGTGAACTTTTCACCTAGGAGGAGGCATATTGGAATGGGATAGGGATATCCCACGTGGGGAGTGACTGGGGGTCCACTAGGGCTCAGCTCTCGTGACCACAAAACGAGGGGTACCGAGTGCCAGTTGAACCCCCCCAGAAGGAGGGGGGATTGGGTGGGATGAGGGACATCCGGAAGTTGCTGACACGGGAGGCAGAAAGTCACGACAGGCACCAATGAAGACCCAAAAGGGCACTTTCGATACCAACGGGGGACCTAGGCAGAGAGCCATTCTCGTTTCCCAGAGTAGGTGCTAACACTGATCATCTAAGGGTCTTGTCATTAACGTCAATGGGCTAAACTCACTGATAAAAAGGAAAAAAGTGGAAAGATTCCTGAGGAGGGAGCAACCGCATATAGTCACACTACAAGAGACCCACATCCAAACCCGGGACACACATAGGATAAACATTTTGAGCTATAGGAGAATCTTTCAATCCTGCAAAAAAGGGGGCGTCCTGCTAGCACTGAAGGACGGACTGGACCTGGCAATAAAGGGGAAGGACAGCGACGCCCAGGGTAGATACCTAGCATTGGAGGGGAGAGGCCTACACGGTGGCAACAATTTACGCTCCGAACACGGGCCAAGATGCATACATCCAAAAAGCCCTCACCCGATTAGAGAAGTTTGCGAAATCTCCCATCATACGAACAGGGGACTTTAACTTGGCCTGGGATCCGACCAAGGACAGAAGTACGATCCCCCAGGGTCCACTGTCGCGACCCTCAGGGGAACTCAAGCAGAAAGTCCAGGGCCGGCCTTAATCGACACATGGAGGGAGATGTATGGAGACAGGGAGGGTTACACCTTTTACTCTCACACACACCGATCACACTCAAGGATCAATTACACATGGCTCTCCAGACCACTACTGGGTAAGACATCCGACCTGACACTGGGTGCGATTACGATCTCAGCCCACACTCCATTGACCCTATCCTTAGTAAGAAAACAAGGCCCACTCGGCCGATTGAAGTGGCGCTACACGGCGCGCTCTTCAAAGACATGGGACGCCCCAACAATAAGAGGTAGGATTATAGCCGTAAAGACTAGACGAGGAAGAGAACTGAGGCTGGAAGAAAGCTAATTTAGAGGAGAAATTAAAAGATATAATGGCACAGATGGGCGCGATGCAGACCCCGGCCATAGAAAAAAGAATACAGGACGAAATAAGGAGGCAGCGGAGCACAATCTATTGTGCCTTAAACAAAAGTACTACATCAAAGCCAATAAATCAGACCGTCTCCTAGCCAGAATGCTTAGAAAGGAAGAAAAGGATAAAACAATACTAAAAATTAAGCTCAATGGAGGGCCGCCCAGCACTAAAAATGAGGACATAGAGAAAGTGTTTGTACAGTTCTATACTAAGCTATACAGCTCGGAACACACATCACCTGCATGCCAGGAAGCCTACTTAAACAAAATGTACCTGAAACAAATAACGGGCGAGGAGAGAGAAGAACTAGAAGGAGAAATCACAAAGGATGAGGTTAGGGCAGCAATAAATTCACTACCAAATCCCCGGGCCCGGATGTCTTTGTGGCGGAATTCTATAAAACCCACACAGAAACTCTAATTCCATTCCTCGTGAATGTATTTAACCACATAAGATCCTCCAAGGCCCTATCTAAATCTATGCAAGACGCCAAGGTGATACTAATTCCCAAAAAAGGCAAAGACCCCACTGAATGCGGGTTGTACCGCCCCATCACGTTAATTAACGTAGACACGAAAATCCACATGAAAATCTTAGCTACCAGACTCGAAAGGAATCTCCCCAAGAGAGTCCAGACCGACCAGTCAGGCTTCATTAAAGGAAGACAGACAAGTGACAACATTGGGAGAATAGCACATCTAGTCGAGAATGCCCAAATCAGAGGAATCCCCGCTCTCCTCCTAGCAGTGGATGCAGAGAAAGCATTTGACCGGGTGGAATGGGGATTTCTCTTTGCCACCACGATCAGATGGGCTTCAGGCCCAACTTCCTGAGTCGAGTTAGAGCCAATTACCAACACCCGCTCCTCCGGCTCTCAATAAATAGGCATATTTCTGACCCGGTACCCATCGGGAGAGGCACAAAGCTGGGATGGCTGCTGTTTCCCATACTGTATGTACTACACCTAGAACCCTTCCTAGCATCTATAAGAGCAAACAAGGAAATAGCGGGAATACCCTTCGGGGGGTACACCCACTAAGTCGGCACCTTTGCGGACGACATGCTTTTGACGGTGGCACAACCAGAGACCTCCTGGAGGGCAGTAAACCAAGAACTCGCCCACTTTGGGGCAGTGGCAAGACTAAAAATGAATGCAAACAAATTCGAGATACTCAGCCTCACTCTCTCGACCGCAGCAGAGCAGAAAATTAAAAAAGCCCTTCAAGTACATATGGGTAGACACCTCTAACATACCTAGTGGTAAAGCTGACTAAATTGGTGGGTGGGGTAGATCACGCAAACTATCCACCCCTCTTCGAGAAACTTAAATCTAAAATGATAGACTGAGGTCCGCTATCTATAACATGGATGGGGCGTATTAATGTCCTCAAAATGGCAGCGTTACTGCAACTCCTCTACTTTTTCACAGCGCTCCCGATCCACATTCTGTCGCCCTTCTTTAAAGCTCTCAGCAAAATGACGAATCAATTCCTATGGAACAATAAACCCCAGAGACTAGCGGCGAAGTTAATGAGAACTCCAACATCCCGAGGGGGAATGGGGGCACCAGACTTCAGAGCCTACTACATTGCCGCACAAACGAGAATCATTAGAGATTGGCAAAAGGATGATAGGGGGAAAATATGGAGATCCATGGACAGGGCGATCGCAGGGGGGGGGGCTTAGAGGGAGTCTTGTGGAAGCCAAGGGAGGACAGACCCCCACAAATGTATAGAAGCTTAATCCTATCAGCAGTGGGGAAAGCGTGGGACCACGCTGTAAAAAGAGCCCACATTACCTCGTAACACTCTCCATGCACACCACTATTCGATAACCCACAATTCACACCGGGACACAAAAGCCTCACATTTGCTCCCTGGCAAAGCGGGGGATGCCACAGGGTTAGAGACATGTTTAATGGAGGACAGGTCAAACTTTTTGAACAATGAAAAATTGACTTCGGTTTGGGGGAAAACAAAGGTTCAGCTATGTCCAATTGAGGCACTGGCTGCTAAACCCTGCAAGAAAAAAAAACAGTCAGGCAACAGCAGGGGTGGGGGGGAAACCAAATGTTGGAAGGGGTTTCCTGTTTGAAAATGCAAATAAAAATTATTGAAAAAAAAAAGAATGAAACCGGACAAGGTCTCACTACAAAACAAAGAATAGACTAAGCAATATTGGTATATGCTGGAATGCACGACTGTGCCAAGGTCACAGTGCTTTCTTGTCTCATGTTGTGAGGAGTTCAACCACTTACATACTTGAGAACACAGAGCAACCAGTCGCACAAATAACATTCCTACTAAAACATACAGGCAAGATCATATACCAAATTGAATGCTGCCCTGTATATCAAACATATTCAGGAACGTATGCTAGGCCAAGTTGCATCCAACATTTTGTGGGACACACATTTGTATGGGTTTATTTAAAACAAATTCCATTGTGTGAAGACCATGGAAATCACTGGGGCATGGTCAGCCATTCCAAGTACTGAAAGATTCTGTCGATAATGTGGGGAGGAACAACTCGAGACTGATAAAAATCTGTTGACTGATTACATTTCATTCACAAATTTACAGACCTCAGCATTAATATCTGCAGCGATGGAGGGAAAACATACGGCTGATGCTCTTTGGAACATCTTTACGAGCAGCTCCCTTGAAGCCTGCTTAATCTACATCAATGAACTTTGAAAAAGGATTGCTCATATTTTGGACATTTTTGAATAACGTTACTTGGTCTGATGCAGCTTGAAACAGGGTTTGCTGAAATCGAAGGAATAAGTTGCTGGATGCCATCACCTGGGTAGTTGATTTTGTTATGACGTTATGCTTGGTTTTATTCATGTTGTTTTGATGTTTCCATTTTATAACTGTGAAATTTCTTTCTCACATGAGGTTTGTACAGTGGACTTCGTAATTGGATGTGTTGGTGTTTTTTTTAATAACTGTTTATTTTCAAATAAAACCACATAATAACAAAGGTCCAAAAGCATCGTTACATCATTCCAATAGTTATTAGACAGTACATAGATTGCAAAGGTGTCTCGATAGCAGGGAGGGGCAGTAACTGCCCGTAGTTTTGTGCATGGTGGGTCTGCATCTACCCACCAGGGCATTTCTTGGTTGATGTTCAACATAGTTGCCACCCATTTCCCCCCTACTTTCTGGAATTTCCCAGGGCATTATAGCTTCAGCGCTCTAGGGACGCATATCTGTCCACCTCATTGGCCTAGCGGTTGAGGCTCAATCTATTCGCAGAGTCTCACGTTGCAGCCGGAAGTCTCTTCCCCAATCCCAGTGTCACAGCAAGGAATGTCTTTTCATATTTAGTGAATTCTGCCTCCCCCAGATTCCCAATAGTACCAGTTTCGGTTCCTGCGGAACAGGGGACCCCAACACCCTAAAGACCTTGCGGATGCACCTCCGCCAAAAGTCTTGAATCACCTCAAAGCTCCACACCATATGGAAGGTGGTCCCCTCCATCCTCCCGCATCTCAAGCATTTCCCATTGTCTATCAACCCCCCACAGTACCATTGCTGTGCAGGAGTAGTATGTGTGATGCAGAATTTTGTACTGGATTAAACAAAGCCTGGCGTCTATTCCTATGTCCCATGGGAACATTAATGCTTCTACCCATTCCTCCGATTCCAGTGGGCCCACTTCTCTCTCCAATTTTTCCCTAAGTCGGGACAGCTGCTGGGTCCCGAAAGCCATAAGTACCTGGTACAGTGTGGCTGTAACCTTGGTTGGTTTTCGAGCTGGAAGGATATTGGCCTCTAGGAGGGAGCATTTCGGGATGACTTCTAACACAGGGAACCGACTGCTGGTAGCGTGCACTAGCTGGAAGGGTCTGTAGTAGTCACTGCTTGGTAGCTTAAACTTCTCTTGTAGGTCCCCAACGCCAGAAGGCTCCCTTCCTGTACTACATCCACAAGGGTGCGAATCCCAGGTCTCTCCCAACTCGCAAAATTACCCGTTTTCAGGACTTCGTGGATATGATTATTCCAGAGGAGTTGGTCTCCCACCCCAGCCGATGTGGTGATGCACCTCCATCCAGATTTGAAGGATGTGTTGCGTCATGCTTGGTGTTTCCTCAGTCCCCCTGTATAGTACTTGCAGGGGTGTTTTGGTCCCAGTCTTCTAGTTCTGCCCCTATGTGTGGGTGTTCAGGGTCGCCAGGAAGCCATTCATTTACCACTCCAGTCTGTGCTGCCCAGTAATAGGTGCAGAGACAGGGCAGACAAATTCCCCCTTCCCAGACTGACCGCTGCAGGGTTTTGAGGGCTATGCCGGGTTGTTTACCCACCGCCCCATAACAGCCCCCTAAGGATGCCGTTAATAGATGTGAAGATCGTTTTAGGGATGGGAAGTGGGGCATTCTGGAGTACGTATAGTAATCTTGGGAGCATCAACATTTTAAAGAGGGCTGCTTTACCCATTAGGATTAGTGAGGGATTGCCAGTGGGCAACAGCCGAGGATCTATATCAACGGTTGCAGGTTGAGATGTAGAAAGTCGCCCAGGTCTGGACCTATTCGAATGACACGGTATTCAAAGCCCGAAACTGAGACAGAGTATGGTCACTGCCTAGGGATTGCGTCGTCGGCCCCCGCCCCCGAAGCGGATAGAGGACTGTCTTCTGTTTGTTCACCCCGAGTCCCCCAAACTTCTGGTATTCTCTATGGATGCGGGTCATCGCCGAACATGAGGTTACAGGGTTGCTTAAGTAGATAAGATTGTCTGCAGGGGGGGCGTGGCTCGGAGCCGCCGTGACTGGTATGGCTTCCTAGGAGCTCCTGCATGGCCCGCGGTGCCACCACAATCTCCGCCGCTTCCAGACCCCGACATGGAAAGCCATTAACAGAGATCGTACATGAACCTCCGCCGCACCTATCAACCGAGCAGGTCCTCGCTCCGAGGCCGATTTATAGCAATTCGGCTAGTTTCTCTTCCCGGGACCCGCTCGGATCCAAGATGGCGGCACTGCTACGAACTACGGAGGCTTCTCCATAGGGGGAGGGGCAGGCGCGATTATGCCACTAAAGCCGCCTAACGTTCCCAGTTCACCCTCCCGCCCTGTCGGCCTCCTATCCTACACCTTCTGACCGTGCCCGGCGGCGGCAGTTCCTGATCCCCTGTGCACACCCGCCACGCATCAGCTGCATCGGTCTCACTGCAGCGAGCCCAGTCACCGGCACACATCCCGCTGTGGAGGCGGGGAAACCCATCGACCTCGAGGTGTCCCCGGAACGGCCTCTCCGGCTCAGACTCGGAGCCCTATGCTCCTCCCACCCTTCCTCCCGCACAAAGACTAAAGCACTTGCGGCCCCCCCGCCCGAGAGCGCTGGGCACAGGTCCTCGCACCCGCCAGGGGCCCCGGGCAGAGGGAGGCTACACGGAGACCACACGACAGCGATCTCCCAGCCAAATCTCACTTCGCCGTCCAGGCCCCGGTCCATCACCCTGACACTCATAGGATCATCGCACAGGGAGGCCTCTGTCCTTGCAGCATCCAGGGATCTCCAATCACACCCACGACTCAGCGGGTACGGAACGAAGAGCTCCCAACACCTCAAACGCCCATCGCACCGGACTGCTGCATCATCCTCCTCGCGGGGACCCTCAACGCCCTCCACTGCCATCGCTAAAGCAGATCCTGTGAGGTAAGGAGTGGGCAAGGGTGAGTGGATCCGCCTGCGCCATATGCTACAGCCCCACACCACTCGAGCCCCAGACCAGCTCGCCAATCGATCACTCCTGGATCGCCTCAGCCGGTCCTAATCACCCCCAGTCATCTTATCTACCACCTGGCTGGGCTGGAACTCAGCGGGGGCTATCGAACTCTGCTTTTGCAAGGTGATACTAAAGATCCTGTCCGAGAATAACTCCACCACAGAGGCCCCATCACATCAGCATGTCTAGAAGCAGCAAAGCTTCCAAACAAGCGGAAATTGTCTCCCCGATGGCCATCTCAGCGACCGACAGATCTAAAAAGGGGGACCCCCCCAGAAGACTCCACCAACAATCCCACGACTGCGGCACCCACCTCTCTCCAAGATCCCTCCCAAATGGTCACCAACACTGACCTACAAGACCTCCTATCAGCTCGAACTAAAGAAATACACAAAAGCACAGAAGAGGTCACAAAGAAAATCATGATCTTGGACAAACGGGTGGGCAAAATAGAACACCGAACGGCCGAACTGGAATCTGAGGTCTGCGACCAAAGATTTGAAATAGAACTGGACAGAGACCGGATAACAGCCCTGGAGGCTAGATGCAACCTCCTAGAATCCAAGCAGGAAGATGCAGAAAATCGCTCTCGGAGGAATAACATCCGCCTACGATGCATACCTACCTCAATCACAGACGCAGAATTAAAACTCTGCGTCTCTGAACTCCTCAGGTTTATAATCACCCTCCCGGACACCTCACCCCTGGAGCTGGATCGAGTACATAGAACATCCCCGAGACGGGAGTCCAACCTGCCTCTAGACGTCCTTGTCAGGATCCACTTTTTCCAGCTAAAAGACGACATCATGCGTGAAGCGAGGCAAATGCGACAGATAACTTTCCGGGGAGCCACAATCTCACTCTATCAAGACCTGGCCCCCTCCACACTGCAAATGCGAAAAACCATGCGACCATTAACCGAATGGTTACGTGAAAAACAAACTCCATACCAATGGGGATTTCCTGCTTCGGTCAGATTCAAATGGGATGGATCTCAGAAGCTAATCAGCTCACCAAAAGAAGCAATGAAATTCATGGGCCTCGGAGGCACGGGCGACGAGTCCGGTTCCGAGGAAACGAACCGCCCCCAGCAGGACAAACCCTCCATAGGAGAATGGTCAAAAGCGGGAAGGCGACGCAGACCACGAGGTCCCCCCAAGAAAGACAACAAACCAGGATGATAAACCATCAACAACCTTGCAGTGCCCCAGCTCTTAAGCCTCTGGCACAAATCCACAAATCCCTTGCGGGCCACCATGTTCAAGTTGAGGTACTCTACTTAACCCGCACAAGGTTGAAACTATGTCCTCAGAAGGATAAAGCCCAAAGGAACACCACGTGCATTCTCGCCGATAGAGCGTGAGCAACGTTCGAGCTCCAGCACATTCCTTATAAGCGGCCCAGTTGGGCATTGTCATGCGCTTAGGTGCCACCAGTTCACCAGTGGCAGTAGGATGACCGTTGTCCTACCTGTTCGTGTTCATGGGGGTAGGAGGGAATAAATGGGTTTCAGCGGAACCAGGCTATGGAGGGGGGCACCTGCCTCTCCGGACATCAGCCTTACACTCAAGACAGCAGCACGACGTAACAACAACGATATCTCCACGAGCTCAATGCAGCAATCACCCTTCACCATCAGACTCAACCCCGGGGGGTGGGGGGATCATGGATAGAGGCACATCTATCACGATACACAAAACCAATGTCAGCAGCCAATGATATAATAATCCTCTCCTGGAATGTCCAAGGCCTAAACTCTCCACGCAAACGCAAATCAGTGGAACACAGATTGGGCCAACTATCGGGAGACAATCATACTTCTCCAAGAAACCCACTTGCTGCAAGAAGACGAAGGCCGGGTGAGATTCAGCAGGTATAAAAGAAGATACTTCGCCTCCTCGGGACAAAAGAAAAGAGGAGTAGCAATTCTAAGCGACAAAATCCCATTGTCAAAAAGACCCAGATGGGCGCTTCCTCCACCTAAGGGGCCTCTTCGAAGAACTCCCAATCACCATTGTCTTGATCTACGGCCCCAATACATCTCAAGCTAATTTCATAGCAAACGTAACATCTACCATCACAGCATTCCGCGAAGGCCACCTCATCATGGGCGGGGACTTCAACTGCATGCCAAACCCACAAATGGACAATACTCTACCCCCTACAAATGCAGACTTTACCCATGCTCTATCCATTGCCAAGCTGCTCAGAGAAACCGAAACTGTTGACGCCTGGAGATTATTCAATGACACTGCGAGAGGCTACACCCACTACTCAACTGTCCACAAAGGATTCTCAAGAATAGACCTCATACTAATCTCTGGAGTCATATTCCCCTGTCTTAACAACGCAGAAATCCACACAGGTATGATATTGGATCATGCCCCAGTCTCAGCTAATCTAGCTATCTCAGGCCAAAAGCACCCCCCTCAAAGACACTTGAAGATCAATGACTCACTGTTATTAGATAATTGTATCAGAGCAGAAACCGAAGAAACTATTTCCAACTACTTCAAGGAAAACACAACAGAGGCATCCCCGATCAACATTATCTGTGATGCCATGAAAGCAGTTGTCAGAGGCACGTTGATCAATGCCGGTGCAGAACAGAGAAGAATCTCAAATATCATGTCGACCAGGCTGGAGGAAAAAGTAAAACAACTAGGGAATGAACTGAAATTACACAGCTCCAGAAAAACAGAAGGAGCCCTGAGAAAAGCAAAAACTGCGCTTGAAATGCATTGCGCCGACCGCACAGCCAAATCCTTAGCGTTTACAAGGCAATTTTATTACAGTAAATGTAATAAGGCGAACAAAGTACTAGCGCAAAAACTGAAAAAGATCCGCACCCGGAACATCCTGAAACTAAAAGGGGAAGACGGAAAATTGCATTATACCGAGGCAGAGAAAATCGAAGAACTACTCAATCACCACAAAGCTATTATGCAAGGTAATTCCACCACACTAGCCAACCTGCCGGATTACCTGCGTGCAACGCCTTCTAATGACACATCCCAGCTGGAAGCTTTAGAATCCCACATCACCAGTGAAGAAATTATGGAAGCCATAAAAACTCTCAAAACCGCCACCCCGGGCCCTGACGGCCTGTCTGCAAACTTCTATAAAATATTTGCCAGAATCTTCACACCCCAATTGGCAGCCCTATTCAACTCCTTTCTATCCTCGAAGTCAGTCACCGGCTCAATGGCAGAGTCGCTCACAGTCTTGCTGCACAAACCTGGGAAAGACCCCGAACTGGCCGCCTCTTACCGCACAATCTCGCTCCTCAACAACGATGGCAAAATCTTCGCCAAAGTGCTGGCTAGTAGGCTAGGCCCGATCCTGCCATCCCTGATTGACCAAGACCAAACGGGCTTCATACCAGGGAGAGCGACCCATGATAATATTTGGAGAACGATAAATATCATCGAAAGCGCCCATAGACTAAAGGTGGGAATGGCGGTCATTTCCCTAGACGCTCACAAAGCCTTCGATCTGGTCGACTGGGGGTACATCCGGGCAGTTCTCGAGCACTTCAGCCCAAACTTTATCACATGGGTAATGGCTAACTACCAGTCTCCCACCACGCAGCTGTGTGTCAATGGCACCAGGTCAGAGAAAATTAAAATGTCCAAGAGCACCAGACAGGGTTGTCCACTATCACCACTAATCTTCGCTCTCTCCATGGAGCCCTTCGCAGCAAAAATCAGACAAAACCCTAGCATCAAGGGGATACTTGTGGGTAATCGAGAATACAAAATAGTGCTATATGCAGATGATGTTTTAATAACTGCATCAAATCTAGCAGAGTCCTTAGGCGCCCTGTGGGAGGAGATTATAGATTTCGGGACACTTCAGGGTTCAAGGTGAACCTCAAGAAATCCGCTGCACTCGCAGTCAACCTATCTAAACAAGAAAAAGCCTCCCTCAGTCCCCTCATGCCGATCCCATGGTCAACAGGCCCAATCGCGTACCTCGGGGTACAGATCCCCAATGACCCACTACGCCTGTACTCCAGCAACTTCCCGCAACTGATTAAAGAGCTCCAAAAGGTTCTCAAACGATGGAAACCCCAGGAAATGTCCTGGTTTGGGCGAATTACTGGCATTAAAATGAATCTACTCCCTAGATGGCTATACCACTGCACAGCACTATCAATTCAGATCCCCGGTCCAGCCCTAATAGTCCTACAAAAGAAAATCCAAGAATTCGAAAGGGGGGGGGGGGAGAAGAAACCCCGCACCGGCAAACAAATAATGTTGAGGGGGATAGCACAGGGCTGATTTGGAGTCCCAGACCTGGCCAGATATACCATAGCGGCGCAACTATCCCACGCATTCTCATGGGTCCAAGAATCAGACCCACCGAAAGGGACGCATCTCGAAGAAGCTTGGTGTCCGGTCCCACCCTCCGCACTACCTCACCTACCCAACATTCAACCCCAAGCTACCACTGGCCCCCTACTAACAACTAGAACTACACCTCTCTGCTGGAAGGCTGCAGCCCGAACATGGGGCGTTGGTGGCTCTCTAGTCCCCCTAACCCCCATATGGAACAACCCAGAATTCTCCCCAAGCATGTCCCCACAGAACTTCCAACCATGGAGGGAGGGAGGATTGCAAATAACCAGGGACTTCCTAGAGGCAGGTAAACCCATTTCCTTTGAAAGGTGAAAAGCAAAATTCGGTGTGAATGAACGGGAAAGATTCCGGTATGCCCAAATCCGACACTGGCTATCCCACAGAGCGACCAGAGAGAAATGCTCCAGAGAACTAACTGCATTGGAACTATCTCTCACGACCCCTACTAGCAAAGGCAGAACCTCGACCCTCTACCTCGACCCTCTACCGACTCCTAGATAGGGCAGACCCAGCTATAAAAGAAAGATACATGCTTGATTGGGAGAAGGACCTGGGCAAAGAAATCGATATTCAAAACTGGGGGAAAATCTGGACTAGGCTGCATAAACGTTCGCAATGTATCACGAATAGGGAAGGGGGCTACAAACTCTGCTACAGGTATTATGTTATGGAGAATTCTCTGTTTAGGCTGAATTTCCTAACCTAGTGAGACCCCCAGTGGCTTTGCTGGATTTTTGGAGTTTATTTTTTTCTCTTGCCAAGAGTGAGACTCTTTTATCCTCACTCTTGGACATGATTGAGTGTATTCCTTTGACTCTAGATGTGTTTAATGGGCTATGGGGTCTTTTACTCCATAGGGCTTCATGTGTTTTTGTGATGTGTGTTACACAGCACCCTCAGTGCAGTAACACAGGGGTGTCATAGTGACCCCCCAGTATAGACTCCATACCATGGGACTGACTACTGTCTCCCAGGGCATGTAAAGTCACCATTGACTTTACTAGTCTTGAATTTTGAACAGAACCAGTACAAACCATCATATTGTGGACATACTGGCCGGGGCAATTCGATTGCCCCGGGGTCTGTTAGTCGAGGGGGCACGTCTCCGTCCCCCCTGATCGAGTTTTGGCTGGTGGCAGTGGATACTACTTTTTATATTCAACCGCGAATATTTCTCTATGGGATTTTCCCATTGTTCGAGGCTACTATCTTTATTTATTTAATTACAATAGCCTTGAACATACCGCCAGTTTATTTAATTATTATTAATTCTCCGGTAGGTATTTTTTGCCAAAACTCGGTTCTAAAATGGCGTTTGTGTTCTCGTCTGTGACTCCAACCCAAGTCGAGCCCTTTGTTCCACTTTTTGGCGGGCTTCTCCACAGAATCCCTCCAAAGTGGTGCCACTCTGTCTGGGGTACTTAGGAGGGGTGGAGGGGATTTAGGCACCCTGGACAGAGTTGCCTAGGCAACTCAAGTCGCACTACGTCCTGATTGGCCCAAGTGGGGAGCCGGCCGGCTCACCACTTAGCATGTTTGAGTGACAGCTAGGCTGAGTGAATGGGGGTTTTCTGCATAAAAGCAGGGCTTTGGGGACTGGAACTTCAGAAATCGCCACAGGACCTAAGAATCTGACGAGGGAGAAGCTGAGCCGACCTACCACGACGACGCCACCGGTGGAGCCCTGCTGGACCGTCTCACCACTTTTCCCAACGACAGAGGAGATCTCCCGCCGGAGAGTCTTCTTCTTTTGACTGGTGGGGATAACCAGTTTCACCGTCTTTTCGTCTTCCCGACGCATCTCGTGGCCTCCTTGCCTGTGCCAAGCACCCCGGCAACCGGAATACCACGTTTTCCCACAACCGCGAAATAAAGGGTAATACCTTTAACCGGAAAGCTCCGCGGCTGGTTTCTTCCCTGGCAGTGCAACGACCTTCATCTTTCCTCCAAGTCGAGATCTTCTCTTCCCCTGGACGATGCCGAGACTTGCACCCGCTGCCAGGAACAACTGCCACCGCTGGAGGATCCTTCCCACTTAAGGTACCGTGTTCCGCCTGGCTTCCCTTGCCACCGACTGTACGGGGTAGATTTAGTCCCCGGCTTTCGAACCTGGGTTAGCCTGGGACACCCTGGCTAAACTTTTCTGAGCCTTTCTAAACTCTTTTGGAGCTCTCTGCAAGACTTTCAAAGCCTAGTGTAACTGTGTGATCTTGGGTGCATTGGTGCTCTGCTCTCTCTAAGAGTGGGCCCAGCCTATGGACTTTGGCTCACAAGTGAACTTTGCTCTTCTGCCTTGCTAAAAGTGTTCCTAAATCTTAGAGTGGTGTATCTTCACATATTCTGTCTTTTTCCCTTCCTTCTTCATGAACTTATTGGAGTGCCATCTATAGTTAAGCGCTCACCTCTGTCTGGAGATAAGTGGTGTTAACTAAGACTTGTCCGATAAGGAATAAGGGTTGTATATATTATAATAGTGACTGTGTTTAAAGTGTTTTACAATAAGAGTGCTGGAGTGTTTCAGTGTGTTTTTAAATAAATAATTATATACTTTGATACCAAAGCTCTGGTCAGTGTTTGCTTGTGCTACTGTGTCTGAGTGCCTATGGTGTATACTTTGCATACTGCCTAACTCTTCTTGAGGGAAGTCTGACTGCTCAGCCACAGCTACCAGGTAAATCTGGGTGGTACAGACTGCTACCAAGTGGGTTTACTGCTAACACCTGTAGTCCTAAATCTTTTGCAGTGTTCCCAAAGGGAACTGCACAGGTGTCTGCCTAACATATTATATAACCCCCGCACAAATCAACAAAGCCAACCCGAACATCCCCGGAACATGCTGGCGCGGTTGCGGGACACCAGGCTCACTATTCGACATGGTATGGACGTGCCCGAAGGCTGAACTGTATTGGAGAGAGGTAATCAAATATATCAAGGACATCTCTGGCCTCTCCATCCCCTGGAGGTTCGTGTTACACCTGTGTGATCTGTCCCTACCCACCTCCATGACCTTGTTAAAGTCCCCTCTGAGTACCCACAAATCCGCCTGTTGCGTGAGTATTATTGGCTGGTGGTCGTTCAGGAGCTTGAGCTTGAGCGGTGGTGGTGGGTATACTGCCACAATGCCCCAGGTGTTCCCCCACATTTCCCCAGTTACCACTACAAGTTGTCCTCTCGGGTCTGCCCCTATTCCTCTTAGTTGGAATGGTACCCTCTTATGTATGAGAATCAACGTCCCCCTTGCCCCTCTCGAGAAACCTGTGTGATAAGCCAGTGCATAGTTGGATCTCCTAAAGAACCTGCATTCCGTGCCGACAAGGTGTGTCTCAGTCAGGAAGGCAATGTCCGGTGAGTGTTTTATGAGAAACTGGAGTACCAGTCTCCGTTTAATACTAGAGCCCAGTCCATTGACATTCCATGTCAGCAGAGATACTTCCCTGTCATGCGGCATTGGAATCTTGGAGTGTCTCAGAGGTTCAGGACTGGCTCATTGTTCCTCGTCTTTCCCGCCCTTGGGGTGCATCATGTGTCCTGTGGATCAGTGTCCGTCTCCGAGATCCATGAGTCTTCAGGCCTTCCCACCTGTCCACTACCAGCTGGCGCAGTGCTAGCCCATACCCCTCATCCCGCCTCCCCTGTACGCTGTGCGACCAGCCAAACAGAACTACGAAAAAAACACCCTGACTCTGTTTCTCCAACCCAACCAAGAATGCTTGTAGGTCGAATCTTAAGCCCCAATCGGGGCACTTTGGTACAGCCCATTGTTTCCCCTCCCCAAACTTTACCCAACATCAAACTTGAATCTCCCCCCACCTGCACTCCCACCCCCCCCCCCAACTAGAAGTACCTTTCGCCCGAACTTGAACAAACTAAACCATTTACAAACATGTTTGGGATTACCTGTGAGGGCCATCTCAGCTGCTCTGTGTCCCTTGCCAGGGGCCAGTGGATTTAGGATTCAGCGAGTGCGGCAGTCTTGGGTCCCAGAAGGCCTATCTGGGTGCATTCCCAAATTCATGCCAGGGCGATTGTGTTACCCTTTGCCTAGTCAGCCAGCTTTTCCACTCCCCGGAGAGCTGCTGTCTTCCTCCTCGGTGTGTGGTTTCTGCGCGTCATATTGGACTCGGGATGTTTCCGCATTGTCGATCCCTCTGTGTTCCTGGTCGTGGGCCAGAGAGAACGTGCGTCTCCAGCCAGTCCCAGACTTCCTTGGGGCTGTGGAACACGTGTACTGTAGTGTTATGATAGAGTTTGAGTGTGGCCGGAAAGAACAGTGCATATTTAATGTTGAGGGACATTAGCTTCTTCTTAACCGAATCACCGAATCATAGGACCGCTGTGATCTTTGTACTTCTCTTGTGTAGTCCAGAAAGAGGCCAATTTGTTGCCGTGGTAGGTGATCAGGTCTGTTGCCCTTGCCATGTGTAGGAACGTGTCTCGGTAGTTCAGAAGACGCACTATAACTGTGCTCGGAGGGGCGCCTGTACAGGCCGGCCCGTCGGGACTCTCTGTGCCCGTTCGATTGAAAAGAAGTTTGAGAGTCTTTTAGGTGCCATGAGGTCTATTAGCCAGCGCTCCAAATATAGCTCCATAGAGTGCCCTTCTTCTTTCTCCAGAAGTCCGAGTATGCAGAGATTGTTACGGCGGGATCTACCTTTGCTGTCTTTTGCAAAATTTTCCATGGTTTCTGGGAGATCATCTCTAGCCGTTCCTCCATCTTGCGCAACATGTCTTCGCTGTCCGAAATACGCTGTTCTGTCTCTCCCACCCGCAAGGTCAGTCTTGCCTCAGGAAGGAGACTTCAGATGCTAAGCGGTCGATTTTGGTTTCAACTGACGAACTTGAGTCGCTGATGGCCGTCATCATGTCTGTAAATTATAATGCTTGACCTGTTCCTGCCTCATCCCTCTCCACCGCCATCTTATCCCGCGTCGAAGAAGTCGTAGCCGGGACACTTCTTGTGTAGCGATCCGTCTTGTTCTGTGCGGTCCCTTTCTGGGGAATGTCTTTCCCCATTGCCATGTGGGTTGCTGAACTCAAAGGTATGCAGTCCGGTAGGTTTCCACTATTTTGGGTTATTGGCCCCAGCACTTGTGTTCGGGGGAAGGGGATGTTGTGTCCCCCTTCTGGGCCTGAGGGTGTGTAGTGCCCTCCAGTAGAGGCCGTCAGTTCGCCCAGGTGGAGCGCTGGGCGCCCGGGGTCACTGTGTCTGGAGAGCGGCTCCCAGGGGTGTTTGGGGAGAGGCTAATTGAAGCTCCATCTGGTCCCTGTTGTCTCCGGTGGTTCCCCCTGCCTCCGGTGCAAGAAGTTGCCAACGCTTCTTCAGCAGGAGGGCATCTAGGGAAAGGGTAAAGTTAGGACAGTCCAGAGGCTGTTGAATGAATAGAAGGCAATGTCCCTGAGAGATGAACTGTAAGGCCCAGGTGTCTGAAGTGGTAATCTGCCACTCTCTGACATGCAAGGACAACCTCCTCCCTGTGTGAGAGGGATGGTGAAGTCCTATTCAGATTGGTCTGGACGAAGGGTCTCAAAGGGGACAAAGGTCAATGCAATATCACAACTTTGTCCTCTTCCTTGCTGGCCCTTATTGCTGGACGGCGCCAGACTCCTGCAAAGGTGGGTGAAGGAGGAAAACTCTGGAAAGGAACAATCCCTAGGAGAAGTGGAGGAGGGCAAATGTTGAACGGCCAACCCTATGGATTTTGTGCTGGTTTTGGAGGCCTTAAGCATCTGTCTGAGGAGGGTGTCACTGCCAAAGGACCCATCTAGCAGTTTTGTCTGGACATCAGAGGGAAACTCAGATGTCCACATCCATGACTGTCCAAGGATGACAGATCCCAAAAACATGGTTTTAGCCACAGAGCTGGTTGTGTCCAGACCTGACTGAAGGATCGGACAGGACGTCTTCTTCCCATCATTGAGGGAAGTGAAAACCTCTCATCTCAGGCATTGAAAGACTCTCTGCTGCCGCAGAAATCGTATTCAACGGACCGTGTGTCTATTTAACTAGGTAGCACTCACCGCCTACAAGTTGTATGCCAGAAGAAAACACATTTCAGTCACAATCAACCAAATTCTTGCTTTTCCCATTTGGCCCCCCTTACCAAACTTATCAAAAGACATGGACTGATGTGCTACAACTACGCAGTCAACACACAAATCATCTACAAAATCAGCACGAGTGAAGAACCAGATCCAACCCTTGCAAACTGCCTCACAGAAATAAACAAATGAATGAGCACAAACAGTCTTCAACTTAACCCGGGCAAAACAGAAATAATGATCACCCCAAACAACCATTCACACTACCTCCACATTCCATGCCCTACGGAAATCGACCAGAATCCTCCAACGTGGATAAAAACCTGAAGATATTAATGCACAACTTAACACTAGAACCAGAAGTCAACGCAGCAGTAAATAAGTTTTTCTTCCAGCTAAACCAATCAAACGGATATTATCCTTCCCTGCATTCCAGCACAGAAGACTTGCAGTTAAGACTAGACTATGGAAACAGCATCCATCTCGGAATGCAGACAACCCCATCAAAAAGGGCATCAAATCCAGAACGCAGCAGCAAGACTACTGCTCAGACTCACCAGGAGAGAACACATCACACAGCGCACAGAGCAATCCATGGCCAAGGAGCAGAATTCATAGAGGAAGAAATCTCCATTTGATCCAGCAATGAAATTTGCATAGAACCAAAACACTATCCAAAGTATACATTTGGCGGATCTGCATTCTCCTGCATCTTGGCAGAACTCTGGAACTCACTCCCCAAAAGAAATTTTAACAGAAGAACACCTACCATTCAAAAAACGACTACATGTCTCTTTAACTCATACAGCTCAACAAAGACACTGAGAGAAAAACAAGCATCACAACACAAGATAAACACCCAAAAACAACCTAAACATTTTGAACCAAAACCTGTATACACAAGGAAATAAAGTATGTTAACGCATAGCAACACAGACGATTTTGAGCACTGCCAAACCAACACAGCCCTCGAAGAGAAGGGGACAGACTACCCTCATCACTAACCCTACAAATAACTTTCCAATATCCTAAATACTGAGCCGAAAAAACCAAAACATAAAACACACATACCTCTACAGGAGCAGAAACCTGAAGCTGCCACACAATCTGCACTCCCACTCTTCACTAAACGCACTAAAGAAAACCAAACCACAAACACGCAAACCAACTCATACACAATATATCGCCAAACCATTACCTACCCAAAACCAAACCCAGCAGACAGTGGCTGTTTATTTCTAAGTGAAGCTACCAACAGCACATCAGAGGTCTCTTCACACTCCCCCGACCCCCTGATCCCACACTAACCCTCCTGAAATCAGCCAGAGCGCCTGGAGACCATGAAAATGGCACAGATATGCGATATAAATTACAATAACCTATCCGGTTACATGTGATTTTACCAAAGGAAAAATCTGAGTGGTAAATTTCAGAGTGGCCAAAATGCCAAGAAAATACTGATACCAAGCCCAAGCCCCTGTATTTCTACCCTTTTAACACCACCTCAAACCCATCCCCACCCATTTTAACCCCTTATCCCACTACCACATATATATTTAATTACAATTTTTGGTATTTTGGCTTTCGGCGAAACTTACCACTCTTTTTTATTTTCGATAAAATGACTGGATACCAACATATCCTTTCCTTTGTGATTTAGCACAGTTTATCACCTTAGTGACTAAGTGGTAGACCATGTACACCCTTCAACAGACTCCTTTGATGTTCGTATGCTTGGAATTGGGTTTGTATGGCATTTTGAGCAAAGCATCAGAAAAGCAACTGAAGTCTATGCCCAGGTGCCGCTCAACCCGATTGCAGGCCCCCAACATCCATAAGCACACACCAGCTTCAGTACACCAAATTCACTCTCCCCGCAAATGCTACAACAGAAGGATGGGGTGTAGTGGGTATGGCGTTTGTAAGAAGTGAAACATGTACTTTCAATTCAAGAGTCAAAACCGTTGGTAACTTGTACTTATGGGTATGTCCTTGTCCTGCTTTATCCGGACTGCTGCAATAACTGAAATGAATTCTGGATGCTATAACTGCCAACATTTCACTATTCAGCTAAAAAAAGTTATTGACCAACACTTGGATCATCTGGAACAAGTATCCAAGGAGCAATGCTTGACAGATTATATTTAGAGTTAAAAGTCATTGGTTTGCCACCAAAGCTGTTTTAGCCCTTGAAGCATGCAAATGGAGGGAGAAAGACTCTGTCCATCAACATGCACAGCGCTATGCCAACTGTGCGAGGGGCAACAAGGACTTTGGTGGGTTCATCAAGAGACTCAACCAAAAAATAGGTGATCCAAAAGAGACTCAAGCCTTTGCTTAGTATTTTAGTAGACTATCTCCCAAGCGCTTGCAGGATGCTGAAACCTTTTCAACAAGCCCAGATGAACAAACACTAGTTCTTCAGGCAACAGGCTGCCATGTATATTAACTGATGACAGGGGATGCAGAACCTTTCATTGGATTTGAGACAGCACGTCTGGTCTCTAAGGGAGCAGAAAAGCCTGGGAAACACAGGTGAAGGATATGCAAATGTATTTTTTTTTTGTAAAGCGCATAGACCGTGCCCGTAGGCATGATAGCACTGTACATGACACACAAACATAAAAAATAATTACAAATACGCCCGGAAGAGTGGGCTAAGTGCAGGGAGGCTGGGCTGAATGTATTAGATCAGTAGAAGAGTGCAGTTTTAAGATCCCAATAAATTGAAGCAAGCTCTTAAATCTGGGGGCAGGGCGTTCCAGCACCTGGGAGAAGAGTGCAGAAAGCACCCTTGTGTAACTGTGAAAAGTTTCGATTTAGGAGTTTGCAGAAGATGAGAGCTGTTTGAATGGAGAACTCTCTGATCCAGCAGCCAGGAAAGTCTACAGGCCAAGTTGCTGGGACTCTTGCCATAGAGGCACTTCTGAGTGATGTACAGTGTTCAGTAGGTGACTCTACTCTACACTCGTAACCAGTGCAGAGCCCTCCTTGCAGTTGAGACGTGATCTGTTCTCTTCAGGCCTTCAACAACACGTACTGCATTTTATTCTGGATCACCTGCAAGCAAATCATTCGGCTTTGCCAATGCTTTGCAGGAGACTTTCCAGGTGCGCCCCTATTATCACCCTGCCTATAGTGGCACAGTTAGAGGGGTTAAGAAAGGCTCTAAGTTGCGCAAGAAGCTTCAGGTAATATGCAGAGCTAGAAACACGGCTGTTAATATGCGACTTCAGAGTCAGTTCCTGATCCAGGACAACACCCAGAGTTTTACTTGGGGTATCATAGCAATGGTACATCCTGCGATCGCAAACGACTGGTATTCATCACCGAGCTTCCGAAGCTGGAGTGCCGTGCCCATAATCAAAATCTCAGTCTTTCTGTTGTTAAGTGCAAAACTGTTGTCCACCATCCATGACTCAGTCAGATTACAAATGCTAACAGTGATGGTATCTTTTACATGATCCTCCGAGAACGGGATAAGACGCTGCGTGCCATAGGCATAGTTTGCATACACTACCCCTTTGGCCTCTAGCATCTCAAAGAGGGGGATTGTGTAGATGTTACAAAGTTTGGGTGTCACACACGCCCCCTGAGGTAATCCTCACAAGACCAGGCAGTCATCGGACACAGAATCGATGCAGAATACTTTGGCTTTCTGCCTGGAGAGAAAATAATCCAAAATAATCCACTCTGCTGCCTCAGAGGAAAAGTGGGTTGAACTCTAATCTTAGGACGAGTATTGAATGGTTCACCAGGTCGAAGGCAGAGGATAAGTCAAGTAGCATCATAAGCACAGGGCGTCCTTTTTCAAACCAGTCCATAATACTTGCCTTAAGATCTAACAGGGTGGATTCAGTGCTGTGGGTACTCCTGAAACCAGATTGCTTGTGGTCTAGTATGTTATATGTTTCCAAGAATTCTTGGATCCGAGTGTATGCAAACTGGTCTAGAATTTTTAACAAAAAAGGTATATTGGATATGGAGCGATCATTTTCTGGTTGAGCAGAATTCACTGATGGTTTCTACAGCAATGGAGAGATCCATGCTTGCTGAATAGAGGACGAGACAATATTTTCCAGGAACAAGCAGTTCACAAATTTTGTGATTGGTGGTATCAACTGCGGCGCACAGGCTTTGACAATGGATGCTGGGCAGATATCTCCCTTACAGACGGTGGGTTTGAGATCTACAATTTTGTAACTGCCCTAAAAGTAAATAAGGGAGCCGTAGATGGTTATGATGTGTTTTCATTAGCAACCCTAGAAGTGCCCATGGTGGTACGTTTTGCGATCACATTTTCTCTGATAGTCTCAACCTTTTTCATCATAGCTTTGTGTATGGAGACACACCATTTAGTGTCTTTGATGATATCATTCGAAATGGGACAGGGGTTTTCCAGTTCTTATAACATTTTGAGGAGCTCTGTGGTGTTGGAAGACACAATCATTTCTATTGTCATAAGAGTTTTTCTGCCTTGCAAATGGCAGTTTTGTGAGATTTGGCAGCAATGGTATATTTGTTTTTGTTGTCAGATGATTGTTTTTTCACCCCATAACTGCAAGGCCCTCTTTTTGAACATCTTTAGTTTTTGGATCTCAGCTGAGTACCATACTTTAGAAGGTACGTCCCTTGCCAAACAAAAAAGCGGTCCGACCATGGCCAGGGGGAGAACTTAATGTTATTTAGCTCAACATTATGCGTGGCAACCCAATCCAGTGTTCTTCCCTTGTTATGGGTAGCTGTTTTAACATGCTGGAAAAGGTCCAGTTCGATAAACGTGGAATTAACAAGGTTGGCCATGCTGTCAGTCAGCCCTAGATTCAGATCACCCAAAATGATAAATTTCGAAGAGGGTTTGAGAAGGGGGAGAAAATCCGGAATTTTATACGGAGGACGATAAACCAAGGTGAGGTTAATAGTAATATTTGGGTTAATGGACAGTTTTGCTAGTAGGGTTCCACAATTCACCACGTGATGGCCACAATTTGGTGGATTTGAAGCGAGGCCTCATGAATCAGGGCGACCCCACCCTCCTGACTCGATATACAATCAGTATGTAGGATCGTATATCCTATAGTAACGGCCAAAGAGAGTGAGGGTCCTGCCGCTGCATAAAGGCAGGTCTTGTGAAGTCAGAGATGTCAATTCTATAGTTCCTAATATAGTCTGCCACCTCTGTAGCATGTTTGACAAGAGAGAAAGTATTCAACATCATGCATTTCAAGGTATGAAGTCTTTGGACAGAAAGAAGCTGATCCGAGAGGGATTCATTTTTGGCAGGGCCAGCATCGGGGGCTGTGTCTGATGGGGAGGGCACAGGACTGATCGTAGCAGCAGCATTATCTGACATTCTGTAAAATGGAGAGACCTGAGGATTGGGCATTAACCCCCAATCCATACTTCCTTGCAAAGTCAGCGATCATGGTAACACTAGTGCTGGGGATGATATTGGGGAAGTTAGTTATGTCATCCCAAACGTTTGAGGGAATACTCTCATTGTACTTCCTTAGTTGTCATTGCATGCTCAGATATGGGCTGATGCCGAATGCTAGGCTCACCGCTGGAGGCAGCACAAGGCTGAAGAGCCATGCTCAAATACTTCTGCAAGATGTCAGACCCTTTCTCAGAGCCCTATAGGCTCGCTGCCGCACAATCAGACATATTACTACCTGGGAATAGGGTGACAAGATTAGAAAATACAAACAAATGGGGGTACCTTAAGCGTGTGGGCTACTATGGATTCCCTTCTGCGAACCGGGCGCAAACCGGTGATAACCGGCCTCTTCAAACGCGGTGGCGCGACATGTTTAAGAAAGGCACAGGCGCCTGGAAATGTAGTTCGCTAGAATTACAGAGAAAGCTTCACGCTCAGCTAATGGGCAGAATGAAGCGAGCTAAATGCTGCCATTATCCGATGCACACAGCAAATTAATCAAACAATTCCCAAGATGTTAAAACAGTTTTTCAACTTTGTCAAATTTTCAGAAAAAAGCAAATACAATTCCCCCAATGAACGTATAATTCTAGGCAGTCACGCCTGTCAAGCAAACCGCCATACAAAATAGCAGGTCTGGTTGGAGCCGCTGGGCTTAGAAGCAGCTTACATCCTGTGCTCACTTTGAACGCGCATAAATCTTGCATATGGGGGCAGGGGGTAGGGAAGTAAATGCGTACATGAAAATCCTGACCAACCCAACAGAAGGGCATCTCACTGTGAATAAGATCATCTGCTCTCCAAGTGACATATCAACTGTAGTTTTAGCGAGTTGCAAAGAGGTCCATTTGAGAACAACCCCAACTCAAAAATATGCCCATTTGCCAACAGCTCTTGGAGCTCTTTTCTGAGAATATAAGACTTTTCACCAAACAAACATTATTTTACAAACATTCCTGTGTGATGTAAGAAAAGAGTAACAAATAAGAATTGAAGCAAACAGAATAGTGTTGCCATTTATAAAAAGAAAAAATGCAATGACAATCGTAGTTTTGACTCTATAACCACAATATTGAACCAATTGCAAGACATTTTCCTCAGCGTGGCATGGCTTTTGCATCCACCCCTTTCAATAGCGTACAATCAAAGGCTGCCATATGCACCATAAGATCGTTCCACTCTGAAAAAAGGCCACGCTTCACATCTTTCTAGTGTCTCACAAGTACTCTCCTGGCAGTCGCCAGCACCAGTTGCCTCCACTACACCTGTTCGAAAGATTCTGCTGATGACTGGTCAGCCCCAAGAGTGGCAGCCCCTTAGAGCCACCCAGAGGAAGAGACTAGACCAGGAAGAGACTAGACCAGAAGTATCACCTCTGGACCTTTTTCCAGAACTAGTCAACCACAGGACAGTCTTATAAGAGGTGCACAATTGTGCCCTTCTAAGGGCAGTCTCGACAGCATGAATCAGGTAAAGTCCTGTTTGCTTCCTGTAAACAAATAGGATACCAGTTTCCCCTATGCATGACCTCATATGAAATTAGGACCAGAGATGCAAACATTTGCCCATCAATGAACCCCAGCCAACCCCATCACATCTAACCATGACTCAACAGAAACATCCACACCCAGATCCCTTTTCTAGGTCCCTGGACTGACAAGGTTTGTGTTTTCTTGCACCATCAAGTATGTAACAAGCCCTTTTATCTCCAGCAAACTTTGTCAAATAAGCATCATATGGTGAGGTGTTCGGACAACCCTCCAGCTCCTGTTTCAATGGAGGTTGCCATCACTGCTGAAGCTGAAAATAACTTCAGAAATCATTCTTGGGAAGGATATATTTTGAAGACGGGAAATAAAGGAATCCAACATTCCATTAGGAAAACATTGGTGCAAGTATGATATATGATATAATATGGCATTTATAACGCGCCTATACACAAGTGTTTCAAGGCGCGACGAGGCAAGGGAGGGGAGAAGAGGGAAGACAGACAACAATCCTACTAGGCCAGGTGTCATTCAGATCGCGCAAGTGCATGGGAAGTACAGATTATGGGCTGCCATTGACCCGGTGTGGCAGACCTGCAAGGAAAAAATGAAGGGCCCAGCACCTTTTTTTCTGTATTCTGATATTTGAAACAACTCTCGGGTGGGGAAGACAGGGCGAGAGTGGCCCGGGGAACCAGTTGGAGAGGACCAATTGGAGAAGGAGGGGATGATAAAGCTGGGGATAGGCCGCAGGAAGGTGTGGGTTGTTTGGGACAGGTCATGGGAGGAAAAGGTGGAAGACCAAGAGACTAGAAGCAGTAAAGAAGGTGGCCAGGAGTGTGGAGGCGAATTTGAAAAAGGTGAGGTATTGGATGGTGATAGAAATTGGCCCTGTGCTGCGCTTGTCAATGTAAGGTGGGTGAGTGTGAATGTTCGCGGAAGAGTAGAGCATGTGCAGAGGGTGACAAAGTTAAAGGAGAGTGACTGAGTAGAAGGTCGGGGAGAGTAGTAGTGGGGAGATGAGAGGTGGAGTGGGAAGCAGGAGAGAGAGTAGGAAAGAGTAACATCGGAGGGTGGAGTTATGTTGTAGAGTGAGAGACATCAGAGGGAATGGAGAGGCAGGGATAGAGGGAAGGAGAGAAGGTGGTGGAGTTGGAGAGTGGAGAGGAGCTGGAGAGAGTAAGAGTGGTAGAAAAATACAGGGAGGGAGTATCAGGGCATAAAAAGAAGAAAGAGTGGGACTTGAGTGTCTGGAAGGCACAACCCCATAACCGTTGAGAACTAAGCCTTTAAGCAGAGTAGGTCACACCCAGGAAGTCACGGAGGGAGGTTATATAAATAATGTGGTTTCCTTTAGGCCCCGGCAACCAGCGAAGCAGAAACCGGCCACTAGGAGGTAACCAATCAGTATATATTAACCTGGGGAGTAGAGTCACCCGAGTTAGGCAGGGTCTTGCTTTCTGTAGTTGAGTAAGACAGGGATGGCCCTTGGTGCCAGTTTCAAAAAACATAATAAAAACCCATGAAATGTCTTTGGGAAGGGGGAGGGTGCTATTGAGGCCATCTGTTCACAGTGTGCTGTGCCCAACATTTTTTTACTTCAATAGTTAGGTATGGAGGGAATGTTTCTAGGATACATTTGAAAAAGTCTGAGAAGGCATCAATGCCAGGGACATTTGCAATTTCAAAGATCGGTCGGATCAGGCATTCTACAGCCACTTTAGTCTAGCAACTGGAGACCTCAGAATAAGTCATCATAGGCAATATCATTTACAGCTTGTTCAGAGAAGCAAAGCGACAAAAGAAGGACCTAAACGCCTCACATATCCCAGTGGGATCAATCACTGAGTGGCAATCATCACGTAGTTCAGCGTCATTAAATCCTCAAAGGCAGGCTTTAGAGTATTAGTTGCAGTGTCCAAGTAACAGAGGCTAGAATTACATTTTCAGGCAAAAGGCAGGGTAGTGACGTCAGCATGCGCATGTCTGACTGTGACAGGGTAGTGATCAGAGAGCACCCTGGCCAGAATTTGAGCATCCACATGATCATGTGACTGTTCACCAGAAATAAAGATTACGTCAATCCTGAAAAATGTGAGGTGGCGAGGAGACTGACAGGTACAGTCTTGGACAGAAGCATGTAGGACTCTCCAAGCACCCAACATGGAAGTGTTGGTTATCAGTCTCTGAAATGCCCTGATCGACTGGGAGGTGAGACACCTGGGACTTACTGACCTGTCCAATGTGGTTTCCAAAGACTCATTCCATTCCTCCCCTCACCACATTCTGGTACCCAAAGTAGGGTTGAAGTTGGCTTTGTGCAAGTTGATAAAAAGGAAGGTTCATTTGCAGTAGGGCAATAGACATTAATAAATACTCTCACCCAGCCAGTTGACACAGGATTAACACCCATGGTCCTGTAGCAAACCATCCACCTGGAAGAGGAGACTTCCACTAACAAGGATACTGACCCTATTTTTATTTCCAGCAGGACCGAAGAAACCTTGACCCCTCAGTTTTCCTCCTATGTGAATTCTTGGACCTGGCAGGCTGATGGTTCTGTTAAGATCTCTTAATATAAACCAGTGTGGCAGAATGTAGCAAGCAACCAGTCGTTGGCAGTGGCTTTCCCCTGTCACACAGAGGGAAGGCTCCTCTGATATTACCATATCCCAGGCACTTCGAGGGGGCTGATGCAGCACCATTTCAAGCAGTGTCTGGCCAGTCCCAAATCACAACTAGAAATGCTAGACACTGATAAAGCCTAATTTAAAGTGCTGGAGCCAGAAGGAAATGCCAAATCCACTCAAACGTGCCCAGCTACTAGAGCTAGATAGCCCCCACGTTGGGTCCAGCAGGACACAGATATAAGGAGGGTCAAAGTAGGGGATCCCTTCCTCCCTCTGTGTTCCAGAGTCAAGCCTCGACTGTGGTCTCCAGTCATTTTGTGGCCAGCCAATGTCAGTGTGTGATGGTTCAGTGTGCAGGGCTCCTCGGTTAGGGCTCTGTCGCTGCAAAGCCTACCCCTGATAGATTCACTTTGGAAAAGCACCCAGTTATGCTTTAGATTATCAGAAGAGGAGTGATGGATGATGTCCCGCTAAAAAAGGTATCAGGAGGGAGAAGCTGCTCTCTATAGATGGACTGAGAGGATATATTGTTCATCTCTCTGCCACTCAACAGCGTTCCGCTCCTGTTTTATGGGGCATGTGCCAATCGACTGAGGGAGTTTGCACTGCAATTGCCCACCTTCAAGTGGTGAGTGGTAACAAGTGATATGTTGTGAGAGATGGTCCAGTACCAGACTATCCTTGGATAGAGTCACAGAGGGCAGAGAACTGCTCTGCCCCTCCACCACCAATAACAACCCAAGAAGTACTTGTGTGTATCGTTTATTGAAGAAACGCAGCCCAGCAAGAAGCTTCTGATCTGGCCTTGAGATGAGAAACGACTGGGGTGTGGAAGCCAGTGCACGTGTAGGGTAGGCTTTGCTGAGGTGGTTTCCATTGCTTTTGCAATGGTTTTAAAGAAATGCTCTGATCCCTGTACCAAGATTATGGATACCGCAGGAGGATGTACAAAGGGAGATAGAACATACCAGTAACACAAGTTAACTGAAATCTAGCTCTGACATCAGCATTGGGAAGTACGCAGGAAATCGGAAAAAGTGGCAGTGTGGGAAGTAAGGAGATTTTTGAAAAACAAGCAATGAAAAGCCTCTAAAAAACTATATGGCAGAATTTAGAGCTCGAGAGTGGCAAAGTAAAAGATAGTTCAAGTGAGACGCAGAGCGTTAAAAAAGCTCACTGAATTAAAGCAAATACTTTAAAGACAACAAGATACCCAGTCTGATCAGCACAGAAACAGCTGGTGGATCCGAAACATCAGAGCAGGGTTTGTACATTACCAAATAAGAGGATATGGGCTACTGAAGTCAATTACAATCTACTATAAATATGGTAATATGCAATGGCTTATCTTTGATAATACACAAACAGATTGTGCTCATATTTGAGGAATTCTTCATGAAAGGGAGATTTGCAACATAGATATCGGTGTCTGTAAATCGGGGCATTCTGGCAGGAAGTGCAATAGACCACCAGTAAGCTACACTGTCACACATTTCAGAATACTACATTGTGAATACCATACACCTAAATCTATGTTTTAAATGCCATTAAAGATTGTAATTGCCGGCAAGTCTTGCAGCCAGCCTATAGTTCCCTCCTTGTGGGATTAAAACTTAATTCCCACACATATAGGGTAAGATTCAGAGTATGGAGATATGTGCCTCTATACTAACAAATAAAGCTTTTCAATGATGTGGGGTTCTTATTTAAATGTTATGTTGAATGACAAAAATAGGCGCAGATGATTAAGCTCTGTGTCCTGAACTTTGACAATGCAAGTAAGGCATCAAGTGCTGACCTCATCATTGAGTTTATGTTCTAGAGAATATTCAACTGGATTGGGAAGGTTGGAGTACACTTTGGATGTATTGCACTGTGGTTTACACATGTATGAAGTTTTAAAAATATGTTTAATGAGAAATAGAAATCGTATTTACTCTGATCTATAATACATCAATGACCTGTTTAAAAGAAATAAGAAAGGCACCAATCACCAGCTAAAATCAAAAGGGCATGTAGCAAACTTCTCCAGCATTTTTAAAGGCAAGCATATCACGTGCTAGGCTTGAAATTGACAGAACTTTGTTTCACCTATAAATATTTGGAAGCAAAGTAAGCGAAATTGGGATGAACAGAGGTGCCTCAAAAGGTCTGAACATGTGACAATGGAATTTCTGTGAAATCTGTAGAGTCTGATAAATCATTGTGCACCACCAATGGGACTTCTTCTGCAGGCAGTAGATCACACATGGAAGTCGCTCCCCCAGTATCCGTATGTGTAGTAGAGCTGTGCTTTTCTAAGATGGATTTGAACTTTGCAAGGGTTGCATTTGTGCGAACTCCCAATGGATCAAAATGGGTGCGGCTCACTAGATATCCAGCTTGTGTCAGGTAGTCCATAAACTTGTTTAGCCTGTAACAAGACAGCAATTGAAAAAATGTTTACTTCATCTTTTGTAGACATCCACTGCTTAAAGCGTAAGGATGTCTAAGTCGTCATGCATAGGGGGGCAAGGCTCTTACTTTGGTGTGTTCATTCCTCTGATGCTGTGCCTGTGGATGCTATAGTAAAAGCAGGGTTGCTCTAACCGGGCTTCAGATCTCTGTCGTTTGGCACCCTTCCTATCCATTTCATTGTGCCTCTTCTTGCCTGAAATAAAGAAAGCAAAAACAAATTTATAAAAAGGCTACAAAGAAAAAGTTACATACTTTAAATCTTATTTCTGATGGATACAATGAGGTCCTCACAGATTTCTCAAATTCCAAAAGAGCTCCACATGCAGACAGACAAACATTTTACAGCCTTATAGCGACAGGCTAGCTCAGAAACAACTCCATCACAGTGTATTTGTCGCCACAATTGGCATATGTGGAGAAGGAGCACTGCATGAGTTTAGACACTTCAGTTCCTCAGAATTGTCTCTGCCAACAGAGGCTAAAGAATAACAGAACTGCTACAATGTGTGAGGGGTCAGAAATATGAGGCGGACAACTTTGTGAAAGTTCTTCAAAAGATGACATTTTATTTACTGAAAAGGTTGGACACATGGCTCACTATCCCTACTCTGACGAGGATTTCCCTGCCTAAAATAAACTAAAGGAAACACTGACAAAAGGTTTCATTCCCTCACACTTGTACATACACCAACTCAATAAGGGAATATATGGCAGTTCATAAGCAACAAATATGACAGCTACATTCGCATCATGATAATAGCTTCTCCTTAAAATCTGGGTGAATTCCCCTTCCCCATATTTAAACAGGATTTTGTCTAGCAGTTCCAAAAGCAAAACGAAATCCTGGCTCGCAACAAAAGGTTCCACAGTGATAATACAAAGTTCACAAATGTTCAACAAAGTGTTCCTCTTTTCACTGATACCCAAGATCTTGAAACACTTCCTTTCATCAGCAAAGCATAGTTTTGTACTTCATTCATTTAAACAAACATTTTTGTCATCATATTGCTGCACACATTTATAAAAGCCACTTGATTGACTATCAGCAAAAAATTTTCAGCAGTCCATACAACACTGGCTTCAGTGATATTCATGTCAGGCTGCTTGTGTATTATTCCACAAAACACTTTAGTGGTTCTTTAACTGCTTCTTCAAGAATTTTAACCACATCACAGTACTTCAATTGACTTCCACCTGGTCTACTGGCATGCCAGGCCTACTACTAAAAAGTTCTCTGTTCTGGTGTACTCTCCTGCCAGAACAGAACACATTGTTACAAAGTCTTCTGACCTGGTGTACTCTCTTGCCAGGCCAGAACAACCAACCAACTACAAGTACTTCTGTAGTAACGGTCAAGTACACTTCCAATAATTTAGCAATGTCTCTTGCTTCACAACATCAAGTATATGAATTTATTCAAGGTAAACAAGAACCACACTGGTGCTGTTTATTACACATAAGTGATTGCCACACGCAATACAGATTTATGCTTCACTCCTCCTGAATATCCATCAGAAGGGCAGCTCTCTTGCCACTCTTGTTTCCTCTTCTGCTTTACAACTTCAAATTCAATTATTATTTCTGGGAGAACAAGAAACACAATGGTGCTGTTTGGTACACTGTTGTGCTTGCCCCATGCAATACAGGGTATGCTCCACTACAGCTGAATATCTTCTATCAGAAGGGCAGCCTTCCTGCCACTCTTGTTGTTTCTCCCCTTCTGCACTAACCAAATGCTGATGATTCTGTTTCATTTTCACACTTCTTTGGCAAGTAGGTTGAAGACATCTCCTCTTATGACTTCCTTTACATATGGGCAACAGTCTTTTCAAACAATGACATTCTCCATTGCCTTCTTTTGGCTTGGGCAATACTGGTTGTTCACAAATTGCCTTGATGTTATTATCTTTTGACTTTGGCAATTGTAGTTTTTTATTTTCTTCTTGGTTTATTGCCAGCTTTTAATATAACCTATGTTATAATCACATCCTATGGATTGATTATTAAGTTCTTGCTCTGCTCCCTTTAAATCAGTTTGGTCTTCAACAGAGCAATTAATCTGCTTTACATTCCTTTGGTATTCAAAAAGCCTTTTCTTTCGAGTTACTTGTGAACCCATATACCTAGTGCCCTTTAAGACGAGGTAGCAATACTTAAGTGTTAGATGGGGATCCAGAATTTACTCAAACATCAATAATAAAACCGACTCAGGAAGTTGGCAAAACGTGGTCTGTTTTATTTACAATGGTCTAAAACAGGGAGTTGCAACGGACCTCAATGGACGTTCGCTCGATTTCTCTCAGCATAAATTATAAAAAACCATAACTTTTATAGTCACACCTCATCATAAGTGATGTCACACTACGTGGCAAACTACAAAAACCTACTTGGGGATGTGATAGGATAACAAGGAACATCCAAGTATACGTTCCACACAGACTGGGGAAGTGATTGGGTGTCTGTCAGGTGGGCAACTAAGCCCATCCCAAGTGCAAGTCATCTTCCATGTCATACTAATACTTGACACCTTATTGGTTATACAAACTATAGGGCACTTTGTTATGTGGCCACCTACCATTGGTTTGGCACCTTTGTACCCTTCTGGAATATTCCACACACTAGTAGCATGCAGGCTACCATACCAGGTGCCGGGAAGGTCGGCGTGATCATGCCTTCCCTCCGAATTAGTCCAACATCTATCATCACTCTTGTAGCATGCCAGTCAATTAAGGCTTTGAACTTGGCCTTGCAGAAGCTCTCTGTGCCTGAGAAATAAAGGGAGTATCTTCTTGGTTTCGGTGTAGCTCGACCCAATGTCTATTTTGATCGGACCATGTGACTGGGAGACCGCATTTTCAAGCTCTTTGCAGCATTTAATTCTATTAAATAATGAACTCTTGACGCCTTCAGTGTTTTTCCATTCCACCTCAAACAGAAGTTTGTTTCTTTCTTACGTTCATGTTAACTACTGGATGGACAACCAGGCTCATGGTGGCCTCGACCTCTTGGTGCTGGGCCAGCCAAGCCTTTCTTGAATTCTCCTTCACCATCAGTAATTTTCCAACTGCGCCACACTGAAAAGTCTTTCCAATCACAGAGTTTTACGCCTTGCTAAAGTGCACAGTGCAATATCCAGGTTCTACACATTCCTATGTATATACATTGGCGCATCATAGTCAGCCTTAAGATCACTTTGTCTACTTGCGTTACTGCGTCTGTGCAAGTGTAAACTGATTTGCATTTTCTTCAGCATTTCTGTAGCATGAGCCCGAAATGTTGCTCATCTTTACCACCTCCTCTTTAGATATAATAGAAAGTATATTGCTCTTTTACCTCGTGCATCTTTTCTGGGTGCGTCGGCTGTGCTCTGCATGACATCACCAGTCTTCTCTTTCATTAATTTTCACACTTCTCCCGGGACTTTATGCAGAAGGCCATTATTTCTCTGTGAATGCATATATGGTTTTCTCAATGGATACCTTGTCGCTAGGAATCTCTGCGGTACAGGCATCCTCACTGGTACTTCAAGTGTTGCAATTTCTGGTTCCCAACATATAGGCAGCATGGGGGCGGAGCTTTCGGTGGGGGTACTTGACTCCTCCTCTACACTTTGTTTATCGCATTTCTGGGATTCAAATCACTGGACTTAGCCAGCGGGCATTTACGGAGCCTTCCAAGTTCACAATGTAACAGTGAACTCACCGGGTCTGGCGTGCACGTCCGTTTGCCTTGATGCCTCCAGGACTTCTGCTCAGTTTCCCTGCGCAGCTCGGCAACCTCTTCTTCGCTGCTTTCTGCGGCCCCTGTCGATTTCAGAGCCCTTCTGGCTCCAACAGCTATCCGGTGCTCGCCTGCCACCGGCGCTCAACTGACAGTCGAGAAAACGGAAAAATAGCGCGCTTTCTGTTGCGCGACCTGTGTAACAGCAAACTCGAGTATAAGAGACCCTCTCAGGACAGGCATTAGTTTCACACACCCCAATGGTCCCGGCATCTCAGCTCTTTATTAACGTCTGCTTCTGCTGATGTGTGGAGGTTACGAAACGACTCCACCTTCTGCTACTCCTGCTACTCCTCCTTCTCCTCCTCATCCTTTTCTTCCTTATGGCCTACACCTGAGGGGGCCCATTATGCCTCCCAGTCTTATTCAGGTAGGCCATTGTTCTTAATGGGCTACAACCTGCAGTCCTGCGCCCCTGCAGTCCTCTTCTTCGACGCTTTACCTTGGGAATTGCGGGACTTTAAGTCCACAACATAAAACTCATCCTTTTCAATGAAATTATCACCAAGTTCCTTTCTCTCCTTATACATATTTCCCCAAAGGAGTACCATACGGATTCCATGAACTATTTGGCTTTACAGACAAATGGGGTTTTCCTTTTCCTTATGTCCCTGGGACTCAAATGGGCTTTCATTTTTATGGCTGTAAGTGCCTTTTAAAATGCCTTTCTTACTTCAAATACATGATTGGTAAGAACTGTCTTAACCCACATTCCTAGTTAGTTTGAGGGAATAAAAGCTCTTTTTGACAAGCCATTACTTATTCCGGTATCAATATTCTCTTCCTTGAGGAAGGCAAATATCACGTCTCAACCCACAAAGTCCTCCTGTTCCTCTGGGGTTCTTCTCCTCCTGGCTAATACCGCCCCCAGGGTCAGGAAGTGTCTACCTTACCCTGGCTACAAGGGAGGCGACTTTAGGTAGGGTTTTTGTGAGGACTCCGCAGGATTCATCACAAATGTTACGAGCAATAACATTGTTAAAGGACTGTGGAAGAAGGGTCAATGAGCAATACTGTGGCCACCAGAAAGAACATTGTTGAAGTAAATAAGTTTGTCCTATATACCCTTCTTCCATATTTTCCCCAAAATTACCAAAGCAGGAATAATTCGGCGAAGGTGGGTGATAGATTGTGAGAAACCTAGAACATACAGAAGAAGTGTTTGGAGGAAAGACCAGCCTTCTTGACTGTGAAATCCAGGAATTAAAACTTGGCAAAAGTGTACTACTGTCCAGTAAAGGCACACTCTGCTGTGGAGCGGACTTTGAAGTCTAACCTATAGCGGAATGTGCCCCGAGACCTATGAGCCCTGCCTTGACCAACCTGAAACAAGTCTTTATGTAAAGCACTATGTAACAAACTGCTTTTTCTGGGGCTAGCAAAGCCAACGAAAAGCAGTATTATCAACTCATCTTTTGTTCTGAACACAAAAGCCAAGTGATCGCTTCAGATCTCACCTACGAAAGCTTTCTTTCACCTAGGAGCAGGAGGCAGGAAAAGCTCAGATTAATCTGTAACAGATCAAATTAAGTCGCTGCTTTATGAGGTGGCTGGATCATCATAGTGACCTTGCCTTTTGAAGAAAAAAAAAAACTGGTTCCACAGATAAAGCTTGTAACTTGCTCATACGTCAAACAGATGTTATTGAAATCTGCAATCCACTTTCAGAATGGGTAGTCAGAAAGAAAGGAATACAGAAGTTCAAAAGGAATCAAACAAAATGTCAACATCAAATTTAGGTTCCAAGAATAAAAATAGTAATGTCAAGGTTTTATATATGCTCCATGGCAGATTCCTCCTTCTTCTAAGCACTGTAGTAACAGTTGTAAATGTTACCCAATTTAATGATACTTCGAACCACAGGGTTTGGATGGGAAAGAATTTGAATTAACCAACCCTTTCAGGAATTGCATCATTATAGATATGGAAAAGTAAGAATCTTGATCAGTTTTTTATTAAAAACAGATAACTGCAAAATACTGTGTGACAACTAGTGCCACTCCTGGCTAGCGAAACTACAGTAGGGCAAGACAAGTGGTCAAGCACCACCTCCAAGTAAATAATCCTATTGGATGCCCATTTCAGGGAGTATACATCTTGCACCTTGGCACCCGTTAGAGGGAACATTTCAGATTCTGTGTAGTTCACTGTGAATCCTTCAAATTCCCCAAATAGTGTGATCTTTCATTATAGGGTCCTTATATATAGTCCCATAAGGCTCCTTAATATAGAACAATACATCATCAGCATATAGCAAGATCATTTTGGGGGTACAAGGGGCCTGTAAAGCGGATTCTGCGACACCTGTGCGCTTCCTGATCAGGTCCACCATAAGCTCCATTGCCAGTGCAAAAAGGACGGGCGAAAGGGGGGTGCCCCTTTCTAACTCTAATGGTTCTGACAGTGTTGGGTTCAGTAAGACCCTGGCAACAGGGTGTCTGTACAGTTTGATCCATTTTACCATCTGATCACCAAGCCCGCATTTATCTAAAATGACAAAGATATTCACAGGACACCATATCAAAGGCCTTCCGTGCATCTAGTGTTACAGCAGTCGATGATCCCACAGGTGATAAGCGGGCCATGGTGTTGAATAAACGTCGGATGTTTAAGGTGGTGGACCTTCCCGCTAGGAAGACCGCCTGATCATGATGGTACAGATGGGGCATCATGGAAATGTGAGGGGTCAGAAATGAGGGGCAGACACAAAGTTGTAATATTCTCAACATCGGACATCTTTATTAAAACAAAAGGGTTGGATGAAGGCCTCTCTGTCCCTATCCTAACGAGCGTTTCCCTGCCTAGGAAACTAAAAATCAGTCTGTGTCAAGTCGTCAAAAACACAAACTGTTCTTGTATCCAAAACATAGTAATCGGACCCTCACACTAGAAATGTTGGTTCCCTACACCTGGATTTACGTAAGATGGCAAAAGTGTCTCTTCCAGTTTGAGGATAGGATAAAGTTCCATTAGGATGGCAAATGTGTCTTTTTCAAACAATTGCTTTTGGATGGCACAAATGTCTCTTAAACAATACTTATTTCAGGATGGCAAAAGAGTCTCTGGTATACCTCTTTATTATGTGCTTTGTAAAATAATTGAGTTTCTCTATACGAGTTTGATGGACCTCCTGGTATACTCCGATGCCGCTGTAGTATAGTAGACTCTTCAGATCCACTGGTATACTTCTCTGCCAAGTACCTTGCTACCGTATGTTCACTGCATGATATATTTCTTTAAATCAGGACTTCATATCTTTTAAAATAATAGTTGCATCACTTTAGTGTTTTTCTGTTTGCTTGAGGTATGAATTGTTCCAACTTTCCCCAGATTGTTATCCCATATATGGGGATTTGTTGAAGTTCTGCCTCTGTGCCCATTTCTTTAACCTTTATCTGCTTAGGGTTATACTTGCTTCAATTTTCCCCATTTTGGCATCCCATATAGGGAGACTTGTTCAAGTTCTGCTTTTGCACTTCAATTGTTCGGTAGTCAAATATTCTTAGATGTTTTGTTGACTTATATGCCTGTCAGTACGCTGTGGGATCCCCTGCGGCTTTGGGTGGACCCACCAGTGTTTCTTAGAGTCCCCAACCTGTGGCATATCTTCTCGATGAGGCTTCCTCTCTGGGATAGCCTCTGTTACTCTGCAGACCTTCCTCTGGCTCTCCCCACAGCTTTCAGGTCACCTGCCAGCTTCTCTCTGCGACCGGGATCGATGTGTGATCATGTCTCTGGTAGCTCTGTTGCTGCTGCCTGTGTTCGGTCGGTGTTCCAGCGATCCCTGCAGCATCTCTCCTGGTCTCGCGGACACGCTGGCAAGCAGCTCAGATGATTGCGCGCTGCTTTCTGGACTTCTTGCTATCCCCCGGTGTGGTACTCTCGCGTACCGCTTCCTATCTTGACTTGAGTGATAGTATGCCATCAGAATTGTAGGCATTACAGGGATTTCTTTATATGAGAGGGGGAAATACTGCTTCTCTTCCAATGGAGTTGTCACTTCCTCGCGGCAGTCCCCTCCCACGTGATCCTCCCTCATACCACCACCAGTGTCCTGCCATGTGGGAGGAGATCATCACCAGGGAGTTAGTGATTAATCCATCTGATTCATCACAGGTAGTAGTCCATTCATTCTGATCTTCGCATAGATGTTGGCGTCTACGTTGATAAGTGATAACGGTCCATATGATTCACAATCATTGATGGGCTTCCCTGCTTTTAGGAGTACTGTTATGGTGGCCTTGCAAAGCATCTCTGGGAGTTGTGCACACCTCACGGACTCAATCAGACCCCTAGTAAGTGAGGGGAAGAAGAGCCTCAAACATTTAAAATTCAGCAGTTATTTCTTGGGAGTTCTTTAATAACATACATAATTTCTTCAATAGTGAACTATGTATTAATTAGCAGTCTGGCATTTTTTGGAAAGTCTGGATATTGGAATACAATCGAGTAAGGTGTGGATATTCGGTGCACCCTTGGGTGACCATCAAGGTAAAGAGTTCCATAGAATTTTTTAAAGACAGTTCTGACATTGTGATCTGTGCATCTACCGATACCCTGATCATCTTGAATGCAGACCACCTGCACCAGGCCCTTCTCTGTGATGTGGCAGGATTATAATGCTATGCTATGTTATGCAATGCTACGCTACGCTATGTTAAGTAATGCTATTTTATGCTACATTAGGCTCTCCTATACAGTTAGGCTTCAGACCTTCCACATCACCTTCCTCTGCACGCAGCACTGCAGACATGCCAAAATCGCTCCTGTGGCAGATGACACGGCAGACCTTCTCTTCTGCGTATTCTCTGCAAGTAAAGCATTAGCACCATATATGGGAGATAACCGTAGGGTTTCAGCGAATGCCGATTTTCCATGATACAATATAATGTCCCCACAGGGCTGCGTCACAAGCGAGACAGCGACAGTTCTTGCCTAATGTCTGCAGTATCGTGCCAAGTAACACCTCCCCCCATTGTGAAAGTGCTATAATATATTAGTGTTTGCCTGCGATATGCAATATAACCGGCACTCTAGGTATGGGCCCAAGAGAGCTCTGTGTGCTGACTGCTGAGTCCTTCTGCATTTTCCTGCTTCTCCGCTGATAATGTCTTTGTACTTTGTATGCTGTGTATTTACTATATAATACAAGAAGCTTGCTGTACCAGCAGTCTGTGTCTCAATCCATTATTTGCTGCAAACTGAGGCTGATGCCGAGGGGCCCTTGGTGAAGGGACCCGATCTTGGCCACCACATCTGCCTGTATCAATCTTGATAACACCCTACCCAGTCGTTATACATCCCCATATTTTCTGGTTGCTGTGGGTCTTGAGGTAATTAACTTCTCTATTTGCATGTTCTCCGAAATGTTTTAGATTTGTCTGCATCTCCGCTAGTATAGCGGTGCTTGGGGTAATTGTTTATTTTCTAAGTCCCTGAGTCTGTGCTCACAGTTTTCCAAATCACAACTAATAGCTTTGAGGACTCCAGATTCCTTTGATATGGCCATCCCCTAATGTACTCTTTAAAGGCATGCCACAATGTTGCATAAGAGGCTGCATTGTTATTATTGTGAAGAAAATATGTATGGCTATCATCTTCGCTTCGATGTCCATCATAAATACTAGATCTTACAGCGCCTCAGATTTGAATCTCCAGGCTGCCTGGATATGGGCTCTGACTTCCATTTTTAGCTGTAACAATATTGGCGAGTGTTCGGAGTATGTGAGTGGGAGTATTACTGAAATGGCAAACCTCCCTAGTAGCTGTCGCTGAAGACATATCGTGTACCGTTGAGTAATATGTGAATTCACTTGTCTGTGGATGTAGTGGCCTCCAAATATCACGTCATTCCACCCGTCCATCTGACGCAGAAGACTGTACACAGCTTTAGACAATGGCCTAGGTTCTTTACCAGTTCTATCGAGTTGCTGGTCAAGTATAGTATTCATATCGGGGTTACCCCAAAATATTAGAGAAAAAAAAAGACAGAATGGACAATTAGTGTGCATCCTGCCGGGTACAAAAGATTGAATGCCATAATACCGAACGAGTGGAGCGGGAGTTGCGGGGATGTGCCCCGCTCCCCTAGTTCGGTATTATGGGTTGCAGGGGTGTCTCTCACATACATTAGATGCCCAGCAGGGGACAAAACCGAAATCCGAAAAGAAAAGCTTGAATTATAAAATGTGAACAAGTGTGCTTCGCAATTTTGTAATTCAAGCTTTTTGTATTTGTTTTTTTAGCATAGATCCTTCATATCACCTCCCCATATTATGGGAACCAATGGGTATGCCCCCAATAGGTCTGCAATACTATCATAAAACTCTGGAATGACGAGATTAGGGCAAGATTAGGGCAATATGTGTTCAACAGGACCACCTCTGTGTGTGTTTAAGTTGCAATGCACTATTACGTACCTGCCATCGGGTTCCACACGTGCGTCTCTCGGTATACATTTGATGGATTTATGCATCAAAGTAAGCACCCCTCTGGCTTGGGACGAGTAGCTCATAGTAGTGATATTGAAGGAATCCCGGTTTGCACTAATTAAGCAAACAACAAAGTGCTTTCTCTATTACCAGGGTGAATTACGTATAGCATCAAGTTTGAGATAGAGAAAAGTATGACAGTTCAAGAAGCTCAATGATACATGATTAATCAATAAGTATTTCTAAAATTAATTTATTATCTTACAAAAGTACCTCAAACAAACATATATAAAATGTACAAAACATCAGTAACTGAGTTGTAAAATAACAGACAGAGGTGAACATGGCTTGTTATTGACACAGGTAATTGTCAGCATATTCGAAACAATTAGAGGTATCCGGTCCGTGTATATATGAACTTGGCTATTGGGTGGTGCTTTTTCCTCTAACTAGTCTGGCTCCTATGTAATAATACAGAGGGTTATAGTCTCAACATGTTTCAGTTCTTCGTCTGTTTAATAGCGAACATTCATCAGGAGATTTCAGCGTGCAGTCACTTTTGTAATGGTTATATGTATATCACCATACATTGATAAGTAATTCTTAACAACTCTTGATCTGAGCAGGTTCTGTGGGGGCGAACAATACTGGCAGTTATTGTGGAGTAGACTTAATAGTAATCTTGCTTCAGGCAATCTGGCGTCGGTGTTATGTTCTCTCTGTTCCTTTAGTACAGTGTGTGGTGAGGCGCTGCTCCTATCCAAGCTCCGCTGTATCAAAGGATGCCTGTTAATGCACTCGTTCTGATGGTGTATGTCTTCGTAATCGTGCCTATAAATGGCTAGTGTTCCGCAGTATCTAGCCTTCGTCCGTTAGTCCATAGTCTTTACTGACTGTAATGGTCAGCTGTCCTTTTCAGTAAAAGCGCTCGTGTTACAAAATGCGAACAAGTGGGCTTCACAATTTTGTAATTCGAGCTTTTTGTATTTAATTTTTTTTTTTTTTTTAACAAAGATCCTTCATATCACCTCCCAATATTATGGGAACCAATGGGTATGTCCCCAATAGGTCTGCAATACTAGCATAAAACTCAGGAATGTCAAGATTAGGGCAATATGTGATCACCAGGACCACCTCTGTGTTTACTAAATTGCAATGCACTATTAAGTACCTGTCATCGAGGTCCACATGTGCGTCTCTCGGTATATATTTGATGGATTTATGTATCAAAGTAAGCATCCCTCTGGCTTGAGACGAGTCGCTCATGTAATAACTATTGTGCCCCCATGCTTTTGAAAAGCTGTTACTACCCCACCCGCCCAATGGCATGTGTTTCTTGAACAAAGAGGACATTTAAATTGTTTCTATTAATGTACTAATGTTCTTAGATTTGGAGTAGTTACCCAGCCCTCCAGCTGAACACATGAATAGCCATAATTTAGTAGTGGTGTGGTTTTAGGATATCGCTGATAGAGGTCAAACCTGCTATACCTCAAAAGACGAACATGTCCGGTAATAACACATTCCGGGCCTGCCAATATACATTTTTAATACAATTTACCCCAGAAGCAATTCCCGCCCAGCCAACCCTCATTCCCCCTCCCAATTAGGGTGCTGTCTACCCTCCCATAATCCTCAACACAATCCCACCCATAATTCCAGCAACTTTGCATAGGGGGAACACAACCTTTGCCACTGCCGGGCCGCATTACCAGCACCAACCTCCACCATCCAGGAAATAGTATCTCAGTTGAACATTGCTAGCCCTTAATAGCACCACAACAAGCTGTCAGAGCTAATATAGGCGAAGATGCAAGAGTACAGAGGTTCTAGGCGTGTCCCAACTCCTCTGCTCCATCTGTGTTATGTTCAGGCTAGACAAAGCAAGTTGCATGTTTTCTCATGTGGTCAGGTCACACCTCTCAGAGCCACTGGCTGCCTCGCAAGGGAGAGAAATGTTAGCTTCGATGAAAGACATTGCTTCTTCCAGTATTGTGAAGAAGTGGACTTTGCCCTGGTGTAGAATCTGCAGTCTAGCTAGAAAACGCATCGTATATGGACCCGCTCTCTCACCCCCTGGCATTACCTACCTTCCATCTGTATGACAGTGGAGAAATGCAGGTAAATGTGCACATTGTTGGATTCGATGTACAGTGGGCCTTTCTCCCTTGCTGGCCGCAGTATATTGCTGCAATCTCTTTAATTCAGTAGTCCTGCGACCACTGGCCTGGGAGGAGCTACGGGCCTGAGCCTTGTCGCTGGTGACCTGTGTGCCATTTCAACCACAAATGAAGCTGAGAACTGTGGGTTCCCCAGTAATTATTTGAGTAGGGCTTCCACTGCCTCTTCCATGGGACCATGGCCAAACTTTTCAGGCAGCCCCACGATACGAATGTTGTTACGCCTAGTGTGTGATTCTAGGTCATTGCATTTTTGTAGAGTCCTCTTTAAATCTTTGGACATTGCGGTCATCTGGGGTTTTAGCCCATGGATGTCCTCTTCAGCCGTGCTGATTTGGGTTACGGCATCTGTCACCCTTGCACTCTTGCGTTCCATCTAGGCATTCAGGGGGTTTGTTTGATTTTATGCTGTCAAGTTGGTCATTTATGGAGGCAAATCCTGACTGCAAGCTTTCCAATATTTGCTGCACATCAGGAGATTCTAGTACACTCGGTCCAGGTTGTTCACTAAGTTTCAGAACGGTGTTGGTCTGGGGTCTGCTTGTTTGTCAGGTAAACTGCTCCAAATTAATTACTTTTTTTAGCCTCCTCCTCCTTTCTTCATGGTGTTAGTCCAGTATAGCCACCAGAGGGCCCTGCGCCTCGCCTCAGGGCCAAGAAAGGAGCTGCCAGGTCTCTAAACTCATGCATGTAGCAGTACTCCGTTATGTACAGACCCTCAAGGGAGTACAGACCCTCAAGGGAGACAGGTAGGGTACGAGTGCAGAGCTATTCCAGGCTTTGGTAAGCTTGGGCCTGTGGAGGTGTGGCCTGTCCGGTTATCGTGTACACTCACTTGATACCCCATCTAGTAGGAAACGTTGTTGGATGGGATTAGACCGTCAATTTTTTGCAGTTAGGGTTTTGCACCTCAGCTCAAGCGGTGCTGCAAGAGTAGATCTCAGGAGCTGAATGTGCATTGTAGTCTGCCACATGTCCCTGTTACCCGTTGTGGTGCCCAGCCATGGCTCTATGTATCACCTTATTGACACTGGTCCACTGCCCTTGTTTTATAGACCCCTGGGTGGATTGACCATTCGCCTTCTGATAGGAGGGGCAGACTAGGTGTTTAGCTCGAGGTTGCCATCCAATATCTGTTTCTATGTCGGGGATCACAGCTGTACCACTATGAAGGAATGCGTAGTGCTCAGTGGCACTGTGCCCTTTTATGGGCAGGTGCGGATCACGGCATCCGGTCTCCAGTAGATGCGCCGCACTTCGCAGCCTTGTCGTGCCTGGCTCAACGTCGCCACTCAGCGCTGAACGAGGTCTCACTGCCCTATTCTGCCAGGGACGTCTCTGGGTCCTCTGGACCCGGCACTCGCCTTCACTCTAGCAACACTGCCATAGCCTCCGACACTCGTAACTTTTTCATGCCCCCCCCCCCCGTCGATATTTTAGTGCCCTTACACAAGATGAGTTCCGGTATGCTTCACTCTTCACGCCACCCACCCCCAATCCTCAGGCACACCCGTGTCCTGGCTCTTCCTGCTGCTCATCAGGCAGGCTTCAGCAGCAGGGCCGCTCTGGACCGAGTATCTCTGTCGGGAGTAGGTCAAGAAACTCCAAACTTTCAGTGCTTCTTCCTGGCAGCTACTTCATTCCAATTATGTATTTTGCTGCATTTTTGACCATGGATTAACAGGGCTGCAATGACGTTGAACAGATGGTGGAAGCAGAGGCTCAGCAGTTGGCAGTCATCTTGCAGCCTGCTCAGCAGCAAACCCCTGACTGGGAAAGGTTTCTGAGTCTAGTTTGCTTCTTTAGCTATTTTGAAAAATGAGGAATCTGTGTGAGGACGGTATCCATTAGAAGCAAGATGCAGTGAGAAATAAATGCAAACTAGGTCATCCACGTTTAATAAGTGTTATTTTCTTAGGATGTGGGTGATGTGGTCAAGTATTGACTTTTTCCTGGTAACTCTTTGCTAATGGGTGATGTTCCGGAGGTAAAGTAGAAAAGGTAATGGTTTCAGATTACGCCAATACATCTATGATGGTGAACTTGACTGGACGTGCAATGCTTGGAGAGAGGCAATGAGGTTTAATATTGTTTGGGTCTGACTCATTCTTTAAAGACTATCTTCAGAAAGACATGGACCTCTTTATCCTGTAAAACAACAGGTTGGGTCAGGACTATTTTATCTTTGATATTTTATTGGGAATGCAACATGCAGTGTAACCAATTCCCCTGCCAAGATAGACATGCAGTGAAATTCTACAGAGTATTTGGAGACAGGTATTATTTTCACTGATGCAAATATTATTTACTGACCAGACCACAAGGTTAGACCGCTCCATGTTAATGCGGATGGGCAGTTAACATCTATGATTTCTAAACCTGAAAAGACCATACTATGAGTGATAATTTATGTTGTTACACGTAAAGAACGTGGTGGCTAAGACCTTTGCAGAGAATCTACTTTGGAATGTAACACTTGATCCATAAGAACCAGACACGATTCAACAGGGGTAGAACTGCTCTGATAATGTAAGAGAACTACTGTGGATGATCCATATTAGTCAACAGGACACTACCCCACTGGTGGCAGCCAACACGGATGCACAGAAGATCCTTATTTGTTGGCCTTCCATTCTGTTGGGTGAGGGATGGCTTTAAATATTTGGGTGTGAACATTGCTAAAGATACTCTGCACCTTCTCTTTAAAAACATAAGCAATACAATGGTGGAGATTTCCTCTGACTGCTCCAGATAGGGCAAGCTCATTGACAATGTAGGGTAAAATTGGGGCCAATAAAATGAACACCCTCTTGAAGTTGTTATACTTAAGTCGCATGTTGCCTCTTAATTATTTGCTAGTTGATTTTAAGAAAATCCAAGAGGTTCTCAGTGTTCTCCTATGTGGCGAAGGCCAAAAAGTTAGGGAACTGATGGCAATCCCGCACAACCCAGTGCAGTTTTGGTGCTTTGGCTAGCCAGACCTGGTCCAATAACACTAGAATATTATCTTGAAAAATCTCCACCAATACATCTCCAAGGTGGACAAACACCAAAAAAAAGCTGCCAAACCAACACCAATTGTCTTCTTACTTTTGAGTGAAGCCCATCTGCCCCTCCAGGACTCAACCCACGATATGTTTGGTTATAAACACTGGAAGAACAGTAATGCAATTAATCCAAACTTACTACTCTCCAAGTACTCCTCACTGTGGAGTAATCTGGCTGTAAAGGTCAATTGAAAAAAGATGAAAGGATTGGTTTTTCCAAGGTTCTCTTGCCTCAGAACAACCTCACAGGCTTCAAATATCTCAAAATTAAGTACAAGCTGACAGATATTATGAAGTCCAGGTAGAAGTCCTCAAGTGCTGGTCCCAAGATCAAGAGTACAGCACACACACATCTGACACACTCTGGCAGTCGTCTTCTGTCTCACTCGAGCCCTTTTCTCTGCTTCTACTGTTAAACTGTTGGAGAGGATACAGGGTGACTCGCGTAGCCCTCAAGTTGGTCCCTTAGGGTATGCTGTTCTGGGGTTTACCAGTAACTGAGCAGCAATAGGGTCAGGTCTATTCTAACCTGAGCAAGATGAAGGTGGACCGGGGGTTGTATAACCTGCAACAATAAATAATTCATTACCTATATTGAATTCCAATTAGCGTACAACAATGTAAAATACCTACTGGGCTGCCATACATATTTGAGAGACTGTAGCTAGTAACCTGCTTGTCCACTACTAGAAACATTACCCTTTGGGCTGCAAGGGCATTTTACGCATACTCTAATCCTTCTGTTAAGAACTAGATCTATAGGCTTACTGATGGCAAAGAAATACATTTTTAAGTGTGAATACCCAGCCATTCAATTGGACAGAATCAGCTTCGGAGCGCACATTCATGCATGCGGCTTGATCGGTACTCAACATAATAAGTATATTGTTAACAACAAGGTCCAGCTGCAAAGATTTTACTCTCGAGTCTGACCTGGACCCCCTACCATTAATGTTAGCGGAGTTCGCCACACACCGTGGACAACAAGAAAGACACAGGCAACATAGGTGTTTGCATCAATTGCTCCACCACCCATTTCTTCTTCCTTGTCCTGATGAAGGTCACCCAATTCTAAGCACACCTGACCTGCTACCAGTGGCCGAAACACACCTGTGTCGACATTCCCTTCCACATTGTCAAACGTTAACACTGTCACTTTTAAGTTGTTTAGATCAGCTGATGTTGAAGAAGTTGTACGGTCCTAGAAGAATGTATGGGACCGACTTGTTTTTTATTCTGCACGTGTATTGTCAATAATGGCTCCATTCTGTGTTCCACATGTGCATTTTTCTACTGACTGGTTCAGATCATAAGACTGATTATGTGTGTTCTCGCCCTGTGTAATTCGGTGCATTTTCTTTCTGTATTAGGTTACTATTTCTTTGATCACTAAAAATATTTGTGCAAAACATGATTTGAGCGATACTCATTACTAGAGTCCCTGAGTCACTATATGTTGCCTTCCTTGTTTGGGACACCATTATCATTTGTACAGATTACCGCTACTCAGCCATTGAGATTTTTTTTTTTTTATTAGATGGTAACGTTTCTCCTCCACCCCCTTTCCCCCCCCACCCCTTCAAGTCTCTCCCTCAATGGAATCACGTCGGCGCCACGTCACACGACTCGCTAGACACCACCCGCCCCACCACCCTGTACAGCTGTACCCTTTCTCTGTATCTTACCCCCTGCTGTGCATCTGTTCTTTTACCTCTGAAAAGCTCTCTGTTATGCATCAGTACTGTTGCATACCTCTGTAAAACACTCAGTTGTATAAATGTATTGTTGTGTAACTCTAAAGCATTTTGTTTCTTCTCAAAGCTAGGTACGTACTCAATAAATACCACCATAATAACAATAATAAAAAGTGTAGTCTTTTATGTTGCCCTTCATCTAGTATCTTCCTGGTGAAAATGTAATTGTAGACATCAAAGTTATACAAGGTGAAATGGTGCAGGTGTTTGTTACGTCACAGTTCGAAGCACCTTGTAATGTACCTTGTATGACCTAAACTTTCCATCAATAAAACCTAAATATAAAGGCTAAACAAATTCCAAAGCAATATAACTATAACGTACAGGATGGTGGGGAAAAATATCATGAACCAATACAATTAAACCAGGACCAATTGCAAAACAGACCACACTAAATAAGCATTCCCCCGTCCCCTGCTGATGAGACAGCAGTGTTTGGCAAAGGTATGCAGAGAAACCGAAAGGACAGTCCGACAAATTCCGCATAAAGGCACACACCTCTCCTTTCCTGATGAAAGTGGCTTGGATCCTCATAAGTCCATCTGGGAATGGTGTGTTTGGTAATATCTTCTCTCTTATGAGGACCATCAAAACCAACAAAGTAAGTTGGCAATTTAGTAGGCCTTTGACCCAGAAAAACAAACTCAGATTTAGGGAAAAGGCAATGGAATCTATCCTTTGTGGATGAATGCATAGGAGACAAGTACAGGGTAAGATGGTGGTTAGGAAACATTTTCCTTTTTCTGCTTTCTGTCCACAGACATCTATGGAAACCCCTGCCACCCAACATTTTGTTTTTATTTTGGTTAGGCAGGTTTCTTCTTTTTGCTGCTTTCCCTCCATAAAACATCAGGGACTCCCTTCCTTTTGCTATTGTTTAGAGCCTTTCCTGACTTTGGGAGGCAAGTGAAGGCTTTTTGTTCCCCTTAACTTGCTAAGCGGATCTGTTGTAGGAGGCACAATAAGTCCCTAAGGATATCAGTTCAGGTTATCCACTGTCACACTACCCAGATCGAGTTTGGCTAGACCCTAGTGTGTGTCCCTGTTCATCAGAACAGGGTAGCCTCTTAGAATCTGTCCACAGGAATGATTCTGAAAATCCATCATGACAGTTTTGAACCAATCATAACCTTTGAATGTAAGTAAAACCTTTTTGCCTTATTTATCTTGCTTGTTTCATCTATGTCGGGGGACCTATCAGACAGACATCAGTGTAGAGTGACTCTGTCCCCACATTACGAATGTCCTTGTTTGTAAGCTGTACACATCACTGTTAAGAAATATTCGTGTTGCTGCTCTCCTCCCATAGAATTGTATGGGACACCCTTTATTTTTGCTTTGTTTTGACTCCGGTCTTGACTTTTTGGAGGTAGGGAAAGCCTTCTGCTGTACTTCCCTTGTCTTTTTGCTCATCCATATGGGGAAACTGATCAGCCCATGAAACTATCTGAATTAAGAAACATTGGCTGTCATTACGGGTCTGGCGGTAACCTTGCCGGTATAACCGCAGGTAGCCGCCAGACCCGTAATGATTTACCGGCGCCCGACTTGCCGGAAACACCAGGGCATTACAACCCCGGCGGTCCAGTAAGTCAGGCGCCGGTAATTGTAAATCCCCATTTGAGTCCCATAGGACTCAAATGGGAATGGGGACCACCGAAGCACCAGCACTGTTAATAATGGTGCTGGTGCTTCCGTGAAAGTCTGCGGGCGGGTGCCGTTCCGCCCGGCAAGTCAGACCTACCCGGCCACCATACTTGTACTTTGCCGGTCCGGAAACAAAGCTGCCGGTAAGCTTACCGGCACTGTTTCCGGACTGGCAAAGTTAGAATGAGCCCCTATGTCTTTCTTTCGAAAAGTCTTGTATTGTTACAATCGCCCACATCACCCTAAAGTGAAGTGTAGTTGGGATACTTTGTATCTGTATATTTATTTCTGTAGTGGCTATTTGGTAACATTTACAATATGCCTACTATATGCCTTGGATGAGCAGATGATAGAAATAGATGAGACATTTTTCTACCAGGTTTCATTCTTTTTACACAAATTGCTACTAAATATATGGCCGTGCCACAAGGTTTTTGCTGGTCTTTTGGCCATATTGTTCTTCTTTGGCCTTCTTCCTGTCCAGTCCAGCATTGCCATATTTGGGAAGCCCTTCCCAGGGAAAAGCTGCTTTCCCAGGAAAAGAGGGGGTTTGTGTGGAAGTCTGGATGTGGGGGCTAGGACTGTCTGGTCCAGTACACATACAGATGATTGCATGTATGTTGCTGGACAGTCGGTGAGGCCACTGGCTATCCTTGATTAGATGGCCACTGCCAGTTTAAATTGTGCAGATCCTTACCATTGGTGGACCTGGGCTGCCAGTCCAGATCTTGGATAAAAGGAGGACTCTGCAGGCATTCATCAGATCATCGCTGGAGTTGAGCCCTCTACGAAGAAGAGCCGGCTGTTGACGACCCATGCAAATGACCAGTACCAACTCCAGTGAAGTCTGGGTGAAGCCTTGCTTCTCTGTCCTGATCTCAAGAAGAGCCTTGTTGGTGCTTCAACCCCTGGAACAGTGGGAACAATCAATCTTAACCCCTGCTCAAGGATCTGTGATTTCAAAGGGCTCCTAGACAACCAGTGGATTGACCAACTCTCTCCTGGACTACCTCTCTGTATCAGTCTCTATTCACAGTGAATCCTTGGGACTTGAAAGATCTTCATCTTGTACCGTAAAGGTCCTGCTTCTGCATTTTCAGCCTTCTTGCATCAGTGGAAGCCATGCAGGACTTGCTCTTTTGTTTACCCCTGGAAGATCACCTGTCATCACCTGACCATGGTGACTCACACTGCAATCAGTTTTCTTTGCGACCCAGAGGAGTCCTGAGGTTGCCTGCACAACTGAAGTCATCTTCTCTTGGTGTTCAGCTGGAAGGTGCCTACAACAGATTCCTAAGCAGTGCGACCGACCAAAACAAAATCCTTTCTAACCATGATTTGTTAGAGGGCTCTATCAACCCTAGGTCAAAGCGCTTAGCGACCTAAGATTTGATATGTGATCTTACCTTGTCTGACATTCTGTAAATCCAACTTTTGGTAGGTACACTATCCCCAGTGGCTATGTCACGCTGACACAAGGTTCAAAACAAAAAGGGTGATGTTTGGAAGGTTTAGAATTAATCTTAAACTCTGGCATTGCTCTGGGCAACCCTCCTGACCTCTGTTCTTTACCTGCCAAGCCATTACAGAAAGTGATCACACCAAGCCTGATTTACATATGGTCTTTGCCCTTTTGAAGAATAATGGTCTGGAGGGTTTCCCAGAGAAATTGAAAGAGGTTTAAGATTAATTCTAAACCTTCCAGCCATCACCAGTTCTTTACGCTGACACACGTGGTCTGGCCTGGGGTTAGTGGAAACAAGGGGGCAAATAGCCTAAGCAAAGTTTTCACCTCACTTTGTTGTTTTAGACACAGCTGAGGGGACACGTTGACCGATTCAATTGAGCCATCTAAAGGGGTTCCTTGTAACAGACAAGGGAGAGCGTCCGATTCCTCTTTCTCCCTATCTGGAGCCAGAAGCAGGACTCCCACTTCAACTCTTGGGGTGAAAGCCTTTAATTTACTCATGAAGAACACTTCAGGAGACTGGTTAGGCCTTCCAAGGTACACTAAATAGTTCACCTCACCTAGTCTTTCAACTATCTGGTAAGGATGTGTCCATTTGTCCTGTAAAGCTCTAGGCCTTATAGGATTCATGATTATGATTTTTTGCCCTGGGATAAAAGAAACAAGAGAAGCTTTCTGGTCATACCAGTGTTTCAGCAGTGATTGACCAGCCTTCAATTTGTCATAGGACAGCCATCAGAAGGGCCACCTGCTTCCTCCGTCCCAGCACATAGTCCATCACATTCAGGGTTTTAGAAAGAGTGGGGACTTCCCATCCTTCCTTCACCATGGCTAAGAGTTCCCTGATAGGGTGACCAAAAAGAAGTTCAAAGAGGCTAAAGCCAACCCCTTCTTGAGGCACACCAGTAGAAGGCGCACCACTGTATCCTCTACGGCTCCTCAATAGCTTCAATCATGCTTTTGAGAGTTCTATTGAATCTTTCTACTGGACAATTTTTTTGTGGATGGTAGTCAAATGAAAACATATATGACACCACACACTCCTTCTACATGGCCTGCATTTAGTTTGACAAAGTTGTTGCCTCGGTCAGACAACTTCTTTAGGGAAACCAACACTAGTAAACTGTCACGACCCTCGCCCAAAACCCCCTCTGGCAAACCCATTGGCCAGGTAGAGTCAGGACTCGGGCCTCTAGAGCCTGGCATCCTCTTCAAAAGCCCTCACAGGGCCAGGCTCATACACCATGAACAACAATGTGCTTGGGAACTACTTTATTGCATTGCCACCAACATGGAGGCATCCACATAGCTTTGTGCCTAAGAACCAAGCTATGCAGTCTAGTGTTTTGGGTGTGGCAGACCTGGAACTACTTTCCCTGGTACTACTTTACCTGGACTATATAAACCACACCCTGACTGCAGAACATGCTTCGTGTTACTTTGCAGCTTGCAATGTGATGCTCACTGTGTCCAGCTATTTCCTCGGAGAAGCAGGACCTGCAAGGAGACAAAAGGATCATCATCAGCAGCAGCAGCATCTTACCTGCAGTCTTCATCTTTAATCACTCGCAGCTACTGAGAACAGCTTCCTCGAATCTGCACGCCTCCCGACAGAACAACCTGAAAGAGGAAGATAGAGGCAACATTAAAGAAAGCAGTAGAGACATTTACAAATCACAAACTGCTCAAAAGGCTTACCTGGCTGGTCGCTTCTTGGCTGGCACCACTCCGGACATTCCACTGGCGCTGAAGAACACTGCGACCTACAAGGAAGGAAAACACAGATTAGCAAAGGCAAGACTTCGCAGCGCTGCGCATAGCGCTTACTTACTGCATCATATCGCTCTTAATGCGCCATCATTTACCAGCGGGGCTCAACCAAGCCAGTTCGCCGCGCTGAAGCTCTGCATACCCAAGGGAGAAAAAAAAGACATTTTAAACAAAGAAAGGCATGCAGGATAGCAACAAAACTAAAGAACAGCAATAAGACCTACCTGAACAATATCAAACGGGCCGGCGTCAGTGAAGTAACTGGACCACACTCGCCCATGAAAGACAACGCGCCCCTGCAAAGAAGGCAAGATGGAGAGCACGCCTATATCTACCACAAGGTGAGGAGAGGGCACCAGAGGGACTGAAAGCATAAGGGGGTGGAGGGAGGATGCATACCCCAGTTAGTCAGTCTTGAACACAGTCCTCCTGTATTTTCAGGCAGAACCTTCCCCGCAGACCACATCAGGGCAAAGCTGAGAAGCATACCAGCGAGTAACCCAGCTGGGTGGCGTCCCTGTGGATAACAGGTGAGCGTAACAAACATGCCTAACAATGCTCTAGCAGCTGACTTGGCAGTCACTGTTTTAAGTGGGATGGCTTCAGGATACCTGGTGGCATGATCAACAACCACCAGGATAAACCTGCTGCCAGAGTATGTTGGAGGATCAAGTGGACCAACAATGTCAATGGCTTCCCTCCCAAATAGGACACCCACCACAGGGAGTGGTACCAGTTGTTCGGCAATATTTTCTGTTTGCAGCTTTCCTCCCATAGACAGTTTTTCATTTTGCTTTGTTTGGACTCCTGACCTGATTTTCTGGAGGTAAGTAAAACCTCTTGCTTTACTTCTCTTGCCCTTTAGCTAATTCCTATGGGGAAAGCAATCAGTCCATAAGACTATCAGTACTGAGGGACTGCCTCTCTGAATTTATTGCATTATTAAAATTGCACATATCACCGTACAGTGGTGTGGTTAGGATACTATGTATCCTTGTAAACTTTTCTGTAATGGCCTTTTGGTATCTTTTAGAATGTGCCAAGGAGAGCTGCTGGCAGCGGCTATTTTCTACAATGCTTTATACTTTACTCCTCCAAATTTGCATTTACTGCAAATGTACTACAAGACACCTGTTGCTGCATTTTCAATCTTCTTGCATTAACGGTAGTAGTGTAGGAACTGCTTCTTTATTCCTTGATGATCATCCATCACCACCAGAATGTGGTCACTTCTGTTGTAATCGGTCTTCCTCGCATCCTATGGGTATCCTGAGGTCACCTGTTCTGCAGACAGCTTCAGCTTTTCTTCCTTTGCGTGTTCAGGTGGAATGTGTCTGGAACCGATTCTCAAGCACCACGACCAACCAAAACTAAATCCTACATCCAAAATGTACCTCTGCACCCACGGCCCTAGGGACTTCCTTGACCAGACCAACCACACAAGATTGTGCCCCCAATGGATTCTGTAACCTCAGAGTGGTCTCTGAAGGAATCTCAGTAAAAGGGGGTGGTGGGGTACGTGCCCACCCCTTTTCTCCATAGGGATATATGGGTGTAAAGTTCAGTCCCAAAACTACTCTTTCCTCACTTTGGTTGGTGAAGGTCTGGCCAATGATCCCTTCCTAGTCCCATCCTAGTGATTGGGATAGTTATTTTATTAACCTGAACTTTCCTTAACTTTTTGACTTGTGTGTCGTAACCACTGGCTCCGTCGAATCTCTTAGCAAACCTGCCTGAGAAGTATAACTCTGGAACTGATGTCTCTAAGGTACAAGCTCCCAAACCATCTTAGGACTGGACTTACTAAGTGTATGGGAAACTGTTCCATGTTTACTCTAAAGTGTCTACTACTGAATTTCATGCATCTGAGTAAGTACTCTGTTACACTGGTTATTGAATAATATGCTCTCTTTCTTCTCCTAAGGGTGACTGTAGATATCAGTTTTAGAGTAAGTGTGTGGCAATATTTGCCTGGAGGTTTTACTTGAAGACCGAATAAATTATTGTATATTTTTGTACTTACCTGTGTAACTGGAATTATTGGTGGTGTTCTATGTGAACTCATTGTAGCCCTAGACCACTCTCACAGCCCTTTTGAGCCGAAGCATTGTTGCCCTGCTACCTTACCGTGATGGGTTTGTCCTCAGTGTCTCCCTGTTCACCTTAACAGGATGGCCTCCCAAAACCAATCCCAGGGTTGATTTTGGAAATCCATCATAACAATCATCTTAAAGTGAAGTGAGGTAGGGGTACTTTACATCCCTTTTTAAGTAACATTTCTATTACTTGCATAATGCATCCATATCGGGCTGGTGGCAGCGGGTATTTTTCTATCATGTTTTTTAATTTGTTTTGCAGCCACTTTTGCATTTTACTGAATAATGCCATTTAGATTACCATACACGATAACATGCCTGTGCCACACATTTTCACACTGTCTTTTGGCCATCTTCCTGTCCTCTGAGGGCTGGAAATTCCATTTAAGGCAAGGTCTCGGCTTTCCTGGGCAAAGCCGTGGTATGTGCTTGTGGCCATATGTGGGAGGTGAGACTTTCTGGTTCCAGTCTACATCCAGGCCAGTGTGTGTCTGCTACTGGACAGATGTGGTGGCCATAGGCTGTCCATGATTTTACAGCTGCCAGTTTGAATCGTGCAACTCCTTGCTATTGATGGGCTCACTGGGGACTCCAGCTTGAATTTAGTATAACCTGAGGACTACCACAGCCATTCTAGAGATTGTCATTGAAGTCAAGGCCCCTTCAAAGGGAAGCATCCCGCTGTTGAATTGTGCACGCCATATTGGTGGCTGGGTTGGCATCGATGTTGACAATGTGGCAATTTAGTATGAATCTAGTGTAGGTAATGGGGATGATATATGCATTATTTTTAGTGTTGTGTGTGATTTAGTAGATACATTTTCGAATTGCATGTGCACAACAAGACAAGTGTCAAAACTGCTGATACAATATAAACGTAATGCAAGGGTGCCATGCCACATAGTGCTCAACAATCTGGCAGCTCTACATGTGCACGCGAGGTAAGAGATTTGCAATGGGAAAATCAGTGTGAGGGGATGCGCTAGTCCTGACTCACACCCCGACACAGCCCTGTCTCTGCTCTACTCCTCTATATCTGCTACTATTGATGCTCTTGCCCCTGTCATGAGGATCCGTTTGAAGTCTAAAGCCAAGTGCAATTCTTGGTTAGACTCTGACCTAGCTACACTAAAACTTAAGTGTAGGGCGGCTGAGAGGAAATGGAGGGCTTCTTGCTCATCTTCTGACAAACTGGCCTGCCGCCTGCCCCAAAGCAATACCGACTCTGTCCGCACCAAGAAGAGAGTCAACATTCAATCCCGCATCTCTGCGGCATCTAACAACTCGGCAGAACTCTAAAATCTGTAACGAGCTGGCCAACCCTGCTGCAGTCTCCACCCCTCCTCTCGCCTTTCACTTTATCTCTAAAACCCAGGATAACCTGATCACCCTCTCCTCCGCTCCTCCTCCTCTCACCTCACCTTCTCTACTTGATGACCCTCTTTCAGCTACCCCCTCCCTCTTTTTCCTCCTTTACTACTTTCTCCTCTGATGAGGTCTCTAGACAAGTCCGATCTATGAAAGCCTCATCAAAACAGGTCCATCCCTGTTCCTCTAAAACCATTAAGGACCACATTGATACCCTCGCTCCAGCCCTTGCCGATTTCGGCAACCTCTCCTTTGCCTCTGGATCTTTCCCTTGTGCATCCCCTCCTCAAGAAACCCACAGCTGATCCTTCTTGTCCGTCTCACTATCGCCCAATTTCCATTACTCCCTTTTTTGGGTAAGCTCCTGGAAAAGCTGGCCATCTCGGAGCTCAACCTTCATTTTGATTCTGTTGGCTCTCTCCATGACCACCAATCTGGCTTCAGAGCTGCCAGAAGCACAGAAACTGCTCTTCTGAACCTCAGTGAAGACCTGCTCTCTAACCTTGACTCCAACATTCCCTCTGTCCTCATCCTACTTGATCTCTTCTCTGCTTTTGACACGGTCAACCATAACACCCTGCTCAATCGTCTCTGTGACAACCTGGGTATCACCGATCAGGCTCTGGCCTGGCTGACCTCTTTCCTCCCTGAACGACCCTCTCCGGTACAACTTGGGTCCTTCCTACATCTCCCTCTCTACCTGTGTTGTTCCCCAGGGGTCTGACCTTGCACCCTGGCTTTTCAACTAATACCTGGCAACTCTCACCTATTGCATTTCCATTTTCTCCTCAAATTTCCAGTGCTATGCTGATGACACCAAACTCCTTTTCAGGCTTCCTTCAGCCACCTCCTCTCCCTCCTCTATGATTGCCTAATTGCCATTCAAAATTGGTGTGCCGCCAACGATCTTTGTCTAAATGCCAACAAGACTGAGATCCTCCTCATTGGTATACCTTCACCATCCTTTCCCCTCACTGTCTGGCTGTCCTCCCTTGGCCCTCCTCCTACCCCTACCTGTGAGGCTAAGAACCTCGGGGTCATCTTTGACTCCACATTTTCCTTCTCCGCACACATCTCCGACGTCTCTAAAAAGTAAAACATCTTACTGCATCTTCTTAGAGGTACTCTGCCTTTCCTCTCCTTCCCTCAGAAGCTCACTGTCTCCCAAGCTCTGGTTCTCTCTAGGTTGGACTACTGCAACAGCCTCTTTCTAAATCTACCTGCCTCCACTCTCCGCCCTTTACAACTAATACAGAACAGGACTGCAAGACTTGTCCTTGGCCTCAAGCCCTGGGATCGTGCATCTCCAGCTCTAAAATCCCTTCATTGGCTGCCAGTGGATGCAAGGATTACATTTAAAACCCTCTGCATTGTCCGCAAGGCTTTCTGGGGTCTGGGTCCAAAATACCTTCAACTATCCCTCCATAAATACCTCCCATCCCGAGCCCTTTGCGCCTCTACCTCTAACTCCCTCAGGGTCAGTCATTTTTCAAAGAAACAAGCTGGGGGTAGATCTTGGTCTTCGGCTGCGTCCTCCCTTTGGAACAGCCTCCCTGCCAGCTTGAAACTTGAGGAGAGCCATCTCCGGTTCCGGAAGCAGCTAAAGACCTTCCTCTTTCGCTTCTGCCTTTACCCCACTTCTCTCCTGCTGATCTGCTTTCTCTCTCGGCACAGTCCACCTGGCCACCCTCTGTCCTTCGGGGCCAGGTACCTGCTCACCCTGCCACCCTCCTGCACTGCCTCTGGGCCACCCCTTGCACTGGGATCCGTATCTGTACCCATACAGTCCCCCAGCCACTTTCCTTGGGCACTTATCAAATACACCCTATCTGACTAACCTAGCACTTTGCCACTGGCTGGCTGCACTACCACTGTTTATCGCCTTTATCCGTTTATTGTAATTATTATTTATTCGGTTCTATCCACACTTTCCACTTCTCTCCCCTTCCATGCACTTTCCCCCTTTCCCTTTCCCATGCACTTGCACGCTCTTAATGTCACTGGGCCTAGTAAGATAGTTTTTGTTCTCCCCTGTTCCCTTCCATTTGCCTGTGTACGAGCACAATATAAATAAAATATATCATATACATGTATAGGTACACATGCATGGGGGTGCCTAGGGAAATAGGTTGTGGGCAGTAGGAACATACAGATCTGTTTTGCCGCAGAGGTCTCTGGCAAGTTAAGAATTGCGTTGGTTAAAAACCTGGGTTGGGCAATTGAACTCTGTGTGACTGAAAAACAAGTTTTACAAGGTTGGGGAAAGACAGCAGCAGTTGCGATCAATATCAGATGGTCAGTTTCGGGCAGGTCTTTTTTATGGTCTAGGTGCATTGTGAAACGGCGATGCAATCTCTGCAAGGATATAGGAGTTATTGAATCACAGGAGGATTCTGGCCACCTGTTAGGGCCGGACAATGAAACCTGATGCGGGCTGCTTGCGTGGAAAGGAGCACCAATAGATCATGGATTTTCAATCAATAGAGTTGTCAAGGTGTGGGTTGGGGTCATGTGGGCTGTAATGATGAGTCTCACTTTGGAATGGAATGTGGACACCAACATGTTTGGGTGATAAAACCAGCAACAACAGATCAAAAGGAAATGTGTTCGCTCTCCTCCTCTTTACATCAATGAAATTTCCATAGAATAGCCGTGTGCGTCACAAGTAGTGGTAAAGGTTTCTAACCAGATGGAACCTGTGATAATTGAAATTGTTTGTAAGTTGAGTAAATTGTGTAACTAGGAGATGGGACTATGACCAAATATAGAAAGGCCCCAGGAGTGGGGTATAGTGTAAATATGAAACATGCAATTACAAGTTAAAGGATGGTGCTTAGATGAAAGTATCCAATATGAGTGTGGGAACTAAAGGGAATATGGTTGCATTGTATAGGTTCAACCAATCATGTGTGGGGGGTTGACTCTGTAAAAAACCTTTTGGGAGTGTTTAAGTGTTGGAAATTCTATAAAATAGGTTTTCTTTTTGTGTGGTTCGGAGAAACAGGTTAGTTTGACTCTTTCATGTCATCTAACCCCTCCCGAGAGCTTGTACAATAAACTTGCTTTACGGGCAAAGCGTGCACACACTCTAAGGGTTGGCCTGCTTTTGGTTACAGTGATCAAAGGGCCAATCCTACATTTGGGATCCGTGGATGGGCCCCAGGCTCTGAGGCATTAGGGGTCTCTGGTCCACCCAGCTTGGCTGCAGAGCTTCTTTGTGGGGACCAGTCTTCGTGTTTGACAAGGAGGAGGGCTACAGGTACCATATTGGTTAGAGGCCTCTCTGTCCCCTCCACCAGCCCCTGAAGGTGTGGTACTGTGGTCCAGCTGCAGAGGCCAGATTAAAGGAGCACCATGTCGCAGCGCTTCGGGGGTTCACTTTCATGAGAGTGCATCTTTGCCAGGTAAAGCAAGAGGGTAAAGGGCAAAAGAAATAAGTTTTTAAAAAAATAATTCTTGGATAGGGCAAGATAGGTGTGTGTAAGGTTAAATGAGGTCAAGTAGGTTGGTAGAGAGTGTTTTTGGAAAAGTGAATGAATTGTTCTATGTCGTACGTTTTTACCTAGTTTGTTATTTTAGAGGTGTGGTCTAGTTGGCAGGAGCCCTTGCCTTAGGGTGAGGTGGCAGTTTATGGTAAGACCACCTATAGATACCTTTCTGGAGTGTGCCCTTGGTAACCCATTACTTTGTATCAATTGTGCAAACCGAGCCTGTGTCTCGCTTTTTCTTGGTTAGTCAAAGTAGTGAAGGGTATCTTCCTGTAGTTAGGAAAAGACAGCACTGTAGTCGAGAGTGCTGTACTAGTAAAGAAGAGAGCTACAGCAGTGTTGCAGTGGAAAACATTGCGCTCTTTTTTATGCTCGAGTAAAGGAGAAATCTCAGAAGTAAAGAGGATTTTTGGCCAGCGTGTGTTTTGATAATATGCGGTCTTTAGTGTATGCCTGAGGAGTCTTTGATTACCAAAGCGGTAGTGGTGAAGGCGAGTAAGGAGAAAGTGCGGGAAATTCTATTTTTTTAAGCAAAGGGGATTTTTTCTGGGTATTAATTGTTGTGCTGTGGGTTTGTTTCTTGTGGTTTATATCGTGATTTTTGAAAATTTGTTGGAGTAACATTGGTTTTGAGAAATGCTTTTCCCTCCTTCACACAACAAGAAGAATATTACCTTGCGTCTCCTTCACCCACAAACACTCACAATCGCCACCCTCATTCATGTCAAGAATCGACTACGCGAACAGCCTCTATCTTGGGATGCCAAAATACCTCCTGAAGAAACTACAACACATCCAAAATACAGCCGCCAGACTCCTCCTCAAACTATCCAGAAGAGACCACATCACTCCAGCACTAAAAACACTGCATTGGCCTCCCAGTCAAACATTGCATCACCTTCAAAACAATGTGCATACCACAGAGGGTAATCAGCATACAGGGAGCAGACCTCCTACAAAAGAAAATCTACAAGCTAACGAGACTCTTCAGACCAAGCAACGAAATCCTCCTGGAACAAAAACCATACCTTAAGAAAAAACTAGGGGGCTCCTCCTCCTCCCACCTAGCCGCGAAAACCTGGAGTATCCCGAAAGAAATAAGAAAAACCAAAGACCACCTACAGTTCAGAAAACTACTACAAACCTGGCTCTACAACATCATACACTCAAATTGAAAGAAATAAACACTCAAACGGGAAAAACAAACAACAGGTTGACAGTGACAAACATCCAGAACCGACTAAGGGAAACTACTACTATAACAAGAGAGACGATACTAGGCCAAATAGGACACAAGCAACAACCCATGCGGATAGAATCAGCATCCCTAGCCAACTCCAGCCAACAACCTCACTGGTTCCATAATCACTACCAGGTATCATATTTGAATAGAGTTGTGTGAATGTTAGCAGTTGCCACACTTGAACTAAGTTCTTGACATAGGCATGGGCCAAGCCCGGATGTTGTGAATGACGACATGTGCCACACCTGGACGTGAATGCTAGCGTTGGCATGTGCCATGCTTCGAAGGGGCTGTGAGCGGTAGCCTGAATGAGCAGCTGGATAAGACGATGAATACAGACCACTGCCACATATGGATGGAGTAGCACTGGCTGACCGATGCCACGTACCGACTGGATTGGGAATGATATCCAGGCCAGATTTGGATGGACTCACAAACGCCTGCTTGCCCCATATACTCAGATGGAATTTCTGAATGTCGGCGTGTACCACACTTGGATAGAGTTGTGGCTGTTGGCATGTGCTGCAATTAGATGGAATTGTGGTTATTGGCATGTGCCACACCCAGATGTAATAGTGAACATTAGCCGGCATCGCATCTAGATGAATCATGAACATTAGCCTGAGTCGCACCTGTATAGGATCGTGAATGTCGGCATACGCCACATTTTGATAGAATTGTGATTGTTAAGCATTTGCCCAATTACCAATCCACTTACAATTTCACCCCTCTGCATAAACCTCTCAAACTCTAACCAAACACAACCACAAGCCTATAACACAACATCCGCACAAACTTCACTAAACTGCAACAACAAAACAAACCACACATAGACTCGCACAACAGCACACAACGACTACCGACCGGAAAACACCCCAAGCCCAGCCAACAGAGTTACCAGGTTGAGGCTGCCAACAGCACATCACTGCACTTTTCCAGCTAATTCCCACTAACTCACCCCCTCCCTTTTCAGAACCACCAGGGAACCACTCCAGTGGTGATAGTGCATGGTACAAATATCCTTTAACATTAACATTGGTTTTGAGTATGGAGACTCCAATGAATCATTTATGTCAGGTGCTCCCCGGATATAAGGTGAACATTTTGAAATACCATTGAGAATGGCTGAGGGAAACAAAAGGCAAAATTCTTTAATTAAAGGGTCTTCTGATAAGGGTATGTTGAGAACTTGCATACTTTCCTAGTGACTAAGCATAAAAGTTCGAAATTGGAGAATAGATTGAATATCTTGGAGTTATGGAGGTTGTAGGAGGAGGACGGGAAGACCCATAAAATTATGACCGTTGAGGAGGGGATGAGAAACGAGGGTGTAGGAGTTTCTTCCACCCCGCCCCCATATGGATGCTATCCTTTGTCGCCCACAGAAAGATATACTAACCCCGAGTTTGAGCCTCCATATTCTCCAGTAACCACTCCAGCGGAGTTTGAAAGTGGTTTGAAAGATGAGATCATGAGAGGGAAAAGGAAAATAACACCTTCTTTAGTAAAAGTTATTGATGGGTCTCAATTGGAAGGTGGAATGAGCAAAGTCTATTCGACATTTAGATCAGGCCCGGAATTGGAGCTGAAGGAACAAGAGCAGGAGAGAGCCGTGAGAGCAAGGAGCGATGAAGAGTTTAGAAGGGAGGAGGTGCCTCCAGTCATTAGAATAGAAGGTAGATTGTGGATGGCGCTAGAGAGGCAGGAACAACGGAAACAGGAATAAGCAGTAAGGTTAGCAGAGAATAGAGTAACACGGATACAAAACAGCATGAGTGAAGAACAGGAAGCAGGTTGAGAAAGGGAGATGGAGGCATGGTCAGATCCTCGTTAGGTTAGATAAATCAGTTATAAAAGGGAGTAAATGTGGATTTGGAGGAAGGACATGCCGCCAGAGGTACGGAATCAGAACAAGGAGAAAGAAGTGGCATGCTATGGCAGCGCAGAATATGCTTCCGCCCCCATAGAAAGATTAGGGGATGTGGCAAGAGGGACAGAGGAGGCAAAGGATGAATGGGAAACAGATGACTAGCAGGAAGGAGAAGGGGTAGTAGTTGTGCACCCTGCTCCAGCAATAATTAGGGAAAGCACAGCATGGGGCCTTCAGATGCGCCGTGGGGCTCACATGGCTGTAGCCAGGGGCCGAGGACAGATGGGGAAAGCCCCAGTAAATTAGGGACAACTCAATTCCCACTACTCTAGAAGGGTCAGGGAAAGGCGTATTATGTCCCGTGGTCACACATGGACCGGAATAATCTACTGAAGACTCTTTCTTCGCTCACTGCAGGAGCGTGGAAGTGGATTTCTACTTTGGAAAAACAAACCGCTGGTATCATGTTAGCGATGGGGACATGAAAAGCCTTTTCACGGTCTTGATGGGGGAACGGTCAGATGAGCTCTGGAAAAAAGCAGGATATCCGGGGTTCAATTGAACATGAATACCCATGATGGAGCGGCCTTCAATAATTATAGGGCACAAGTTTGGGGGGCATTGAGAATGATGTACCCCGATGTGCCCGATATAAACCATCTTCGTGAAAACAATGAACCTCAATGAGGATCCTACTGCCCATATTCAATTAATTCAAGAAATGTGGAGGACAGAGATGGGGGAAGCATGGGACAAGAAAGTGGCTATCTTCTACCACATGTTAAAAAAGGGGCTAACCAAAGAAGTTCAGCACACCCTGGATAAACTAGTCGGAATAGAGGCCAAGAGTTGGCAGGAGATTCAAGCACACATCATGCATTTTTTTGTAAAAGGCAGCAGGAGAAGGAAAGCATGGAGCAAGCACAAAAGGCCGAGGCCAAGCTGGTTCAGAAAAAGTTGGCAAAGATTTGTTTAGAGGGAGCAATGACAACGAGCTCCACAGAGGGACAGCAGACACAATCAGGACAGCTGGGACAAATGAAAACCGGAATGGGACAAGGATGGATTGATGGGTACGTACGTGGACTGAGACCAATGAGAGTTTCTATGGGGTAAGGGGTATTTTTACAGGGGATTTTGGGTCATTTGGCAGATTTGGAGGGATGGGGCCCTGGTTTAATGGGCCGATGGGAGGAGATTATAAAGTGCAGTATTGGGCATGTGGCAGAAGGGGACACGTCACGTCGCACAGGACTGTCGAAGCCGTTCGCAATATTTCAATGCAGGTCCCCCATAAATGAATCCCCCAACTTTGCCATATGCCCCAAGTTCTGTACCATTGCAGCAAGTCCAGGTTGATCAAAACCCAGGAGCTGGAATGGCACAGATCTATGCACCCCCACAGATCAGGCCAGTCTAGGCACCGGTACAGGCTTGGGATAAAAACCCTCTACCCCATGGGACAGTCACCCACTACACCAGAGTAAGTGTGTTCGGAGGAAATCCTTTTTTGCCTCCTGGTGCTCATATGTACCAGGACTAGATATCCCACAGGGATATCTGATGTGTCCAGTTCTATCGGTTACAACTGATCCGGAAGAGGAACCTCGGATAGGAGTAAAGGTAGGTGAGCAGACGTTTTCATTTATGATTGATACAGGGGCTACAAAATCATGCACCAAAGAAGGTGATTTTCCCCTGTCATGCAAAACGATGGACACATGGATTTTCTGGGGCTGTCCTGTCGGTTCCTTACACAGAGGATCTGCGTATCAAGGTAGTTAAGCAAATTTGATCTGCTCCCTTGTTATACTGTAAGAATACCCCAGCAGATCATTTGGGAAGGGACCTCCTGAGCAAGCTTAAAATGTCAATTACTTTTTCAAAGACAGCATAGTATGTTCGACTCCACAATTGTACCCGGTGAGAGAGGCAGCTATTTCCCTTACGTATTACAGTGACAGCGTGACTAGGGCGGTGCCAGTGAATTCAGCATTATTTCCGTGTGGGGTGATGAGTGTTGAGTTGGGTCACGGGAATGAAAGATCGAACATGGCGTGTACCTATTGAATTTTTGTTTCGACCTGCTGAATCAAAGTTAGAAGCAGAATTTGTCAAGAAGGACAGCGTGGTTCTTTCAGGCACCGTAGAGGAAGGAGGCAAATGGCGCACAGTGTTATCATCGATCCGACCTCATCGTTAAGAGAAACGCCCAATGAGCAATTGTTTGAGGATGCAGAAGACACAGGAACAATGGTCTTCTATATTGGGGTGCCTTGCCAGGTAATGATGGAGCAAAGGGAAGTGCCACAGACTATGCTCGTTGTTGGGAAAACATTGTCATATTGGAAGGATGATTTGGAGAAAGCGCCAGACCACTTGTGGACCAGCAATCCTCATAATGTGGGGTTGCTGAAGTGTTGGAGCATTACATATTAAAATAAAATCAGGAGCAATATTTTTGCAGGTTAGGCAATACCCCATGCCTAGGTGAGGCAGACTAAGGGATTTTTGAGACCATTATGGCATTGTTAAAACAAGACCTTATACAACCATCTGTATCCCCATGTAACACTGCCATCTACCTTGTGAAAAAAGCAAAGGGGTCCAGCTGGATGATGGTCCAGGATTAGCAACCTCTGAACAACATTGTTGAAGCAGAGTTTCCGGTGGTACCAAATCCTGACACCATTCTCTGTAACATCCCTACTGGGTTGACCCATTTTACCGTAATTGATTTAACGCCTTTTTCTCTGTCCTCTTATACCCCGATTTCCAGTACCTTACAGCGTTTAAGTATCGTAGGCAGAGATTTGAGCACACAAGGTTACCCCAGAGGTACTGTGAATCCCAGAGTGTTTTAACAGGGTCATTGAAATGGATTTGGGAAATGTACAAGTGCCCAGTACCGTAATTCAGTACATGGATGACTTATTGGTCTGTAGCGCTTCAGAAGAGCAATGTCAAGGAGACACAATCAAGCTCCTCACCCTGCTCACGGAGAAGGGGTACAAAGTGGACAAAGATAAATTTCAGTATTGCCAGACAGACGTAGTATATTTGGGACAGGTAATATTGTCTGCAGGGTGATGCCTGAGAGAGCCACTGCAGTCCAGCATATGCCCCAGCCAGTTACGGTAAAACAGATGCAGCCGTTTCTCGGGCTCTGTAAATATTGTATGTCCTGGATTTTTTACTACTCTAGTTACACGACGCTCCTACTTCAAGCACTTAAGGAAGCACAGAAGGAGAAGGGTCTGATAAGATGGACAGAGGAAATGAGAACATGTTTTTCGGGAACTCAAGAATGCGATCAGTAATGCTCCAGTTTTGGCGTCCCTGAATTACCAGAAACCATTTTTTCTATTTTCACATTCAGAAGGAAAGGTAATGACAGCAGTCCTGGCTCAAAAACATCATTAGGTTACAAGCCCTTGGCTTACTACAACTGGCTTTTGTATTCAGTTATGCAAGGTCAGTTTCCATATGAACAAGCTCTCACAGCAGCGGCTTTTGCGATACAAATGTCTTAACCATTACTATGGGCTGCCCGGTGACGACACATGTGGAGCATGCAGTTTTTGCTATCTTGGAAAAGTCCAAGTCTACTTGGACAACCCAAAGAGCATCAGGGCATGAAGATATTTTGTCAAATGCTTCCATACATCAGGTAAGTTGTCACCTAGTCAATCCGACAACATTCTTAGCCGAACCAGTGAAACCTGCCGACGTTGTCCACGACTGTACAACTTATGAGGGAGAAGAAAAAGAGAGGACGAATGTTAAGGAGGATGCATTGGAAGGAGGCGAGGTACTCTTTGTTGATGGGTCAACAACAATAGATGAGGGCACTGGTGAGAGGTACACAGGGGCGGCTATTGTAGCTCTTGTGGATGGGGAACACCAGGTTGGAGTGGAGAAACGACTGCCTCCCCACTACTCCACACAAGCGGCAGAACTAGTGGCACTCATTGAGGCGCAAGAGATGAGTAAGGCGAAGGCAGCTGTTAGGCAGAATTATATGCAGTACCCTTTGGGAACCCCACACACATTTAAGAATACAAGTAACAGTACAAATTCACCTTTGGTACAAGCCTGTACTACACAGTTAAAGTGGTAGCGATGGCTGAACAGCCAGACTTATCTCAAGAGTAAGTGGGCAGTATCAAATAGTTACACAAAGGAAAGCAATTACTATGATTCAAACAAACGCTGACTCAAGGTTTTCAAGTAAAAGAATATACATTTATTTTACTCTTCAGTTGTATAACATTTCACTATTCTTAGCAGTTTAAAAATCACACTCTTAATACACCACACAACTCCCAATAAGTTCCAGACAAGTTAAGCTCACAAAATGAAGTGGGAGCAAAATGGCACTCCAGCAATTTAAAAGGGAGGGAAAGACAAAGTTAATAGAAATTGAACCACACCAACAGGTAAGTACTCAGTGCAATTTGAGCAAGAGGAACTACAGTGATAGAATCAGGTAGAAAAGGCTTAGGGCAAAAGTCAATAGGACAAAAGTCTTTTGCTCAAGATCACACAGTTCAGAGTAGTTTGCAGTAAAGTTTGTGCCACGGATTCCGGACGAGGTTGGTTGGCAGAAAAGTTAGTTCAAAGAGAAGAGAAGGACAAGCCCTCGGATTGGAGAAAGATTTCAAACACTTTCACTGCGGTTGAACGAAACGAACAACCGGATTTGCACAGTACCTTAAAAACGGAGAAGAAGCTGTAGCTGAGGCGGACGTTCCTGGTAGTTCCTGCAGGCTCACGGTTCCTGAAGCGACTGTCGGACTGACAAGCAGTAGGAAGACTGGAGGGTTCTTCATTACCCAGGGAAGAAACCAGCAGCAGAGTAAAGCAACAAATAAAAGGTTCGCTCCTTAAAACCCAAGCAGGGTCCGACCTTCCTGGCTATCCGGCCCACAGTAGCTCTGTACAGCGAATTCGACCAGAGGAGGGGTCCTGGCTTGAAGTTTGGGCAAACTGGTTGGTCCCACCAGCTCAAGGGAAGATGTTTCCTGGAGGATATTCTCTGTCGTCGGATTCGGACCTGCAGCAGGGCTTCACCTGGTGGTTCAGTCATTGTAAGGGTCCTCTTCCATCAGCTCCTCGTTGGTTCTTTTGTTTCAGTGGCGACTCTGCTCTTCCAGTCCCAGAGATTTGCTTTTTATGCAGTGTTCCTCCATTCATACAGCCTGGCTGTCAATCACACAGCAGGGTGGCTGTCCTGGCAAGGACAGTCATCCAGCCAATCAAACAGGAGTGCAACTTGGGTTACCAAGGGAACCCATGGCAGGGGTCCTAAGACCCCTCCCTCGCATCCTGCCTACCCAGACTTTCAGGCGCCTTAAGGAGGGCTTCTGTGCAGAAGCCCGCAAAAACACGGCGAACAAAGGGACCAGACCTGGTTTGGCACGCAGAGTAAAACATGAGAAAGACATTTATAAAAAGAAATGGCGAATAAACCCAGCTGGAACCATAATAAAATATATATGGTCAAGCGGGTTTATATTTGAGGCTAATATAATAGCCTAAAACAATACCATGGTTAGTTAAGATCAATGTGGTATGAAAAATAGGGTAGATACCACTGCCACCAGCCAAGTCTTGATGTAAAGGGAGCAAAACAATGCTCCAAGAGACACATACAAAATGGGATACGAATGAACCCTTTCCAATACTCCATGTAAGATGGGGTGTACTGGGTCTGTGGTTTAAAGTGACTAAATAAAGTTAATGGCAACTTTATCTTTTCTGGGGACAGTAGTCAGCCCCAGAAAATGGAATCAGTGGGAAGTCTCAAAAACAACCCTGTGTCACTGCACTGAAGGTGCTGTGTAACACACATGAAAATAGGATGCCATGGAGTAGGTGAGGCTCCATTGCCCAGGATCACGCAAAAAGTAAATATACACTCAGCAAAACACATTTAAGAGTGGGAAAAAGGCTCACACTCTAACCAGGTGAAAAAAGCAAATCCTAGAAATCCAGCAAAGCTGCTGAGGGACTCAATAGGTAAGGGAAATTTGCCATTTTGGAGAATTCTCCCTAACAGCAGCCACTATCTACTCTGACTCTGCGTAGGTCACCTCCACGGTACATTCTGGGTTATCTAGATGGAAGGAAAAAGGGTTTAAAAGATCTGGCAGGACCCCAGCCAGCATGCCACGCTGCTACCCTGACTAATCAAAGCGCTAACATTGCCCTTAGAGGTAGGAATAGTGAAGTGCACTGCGCATACTAAATGTTAAAGGTATTTGTACCGCGCACTGTCACCAATGGAATTGGTCCCCAGGCACTCTGGCGGATCTGTAAATGATAGGGGGGGGATTGGTTAGTATGGTGAAGAGGGAGTAGGATAGTGAGAGGAGTGGTGTTCTGTTGGCAGCTTCAACTCGGTGTACACCAGGTGCTGAGCTTTGGTGCGGGTATTGGATCGGTGTCAGTCCGCGTGTGCTGTTGCTCCGGCTTATGTGTTCTTGCAGTGTTGTGAAGTGCGTGCGGCTTGTTGTGCGAGAGATGGTTGTGTGAGTTTTTGAGTGAGATAAGTATGCAGAGTTTGAGTTTATATTGGTTAATGGGTTACATGACCTTTAACATGCTAACATTCACAGTTTTGTCTAAGTGTGGCACTTGCTGGCCTCCACATGTGGGCATGCCTACATTCACAGTCTTTTCTAGGTGCGGCGCAGGCTAGTGTTTAGAAATCTGTCTAGGTGTGGGCATGCTAACATTCATAACTTAATCTGGATGCAGCGCAGGCTGGTGTTCATAATTCTAAGTGTGGCACCTGCTAACATTCAAGTTTCATCTAGGCGCGGGCATGTTATCCTTCAATCAATCCTATCTAGATGCGACGCAGGCCAATTGTCCAATACAACTAATAGTTCTAATACTAATAGAACTGATGTAATAGCGCTTGGTAATGAGGCTGCAGACAGAGCGGCAAAGAAGCGGCATACTTGTCCATTTTAGTACCTCCAAAAATGGAAATGGTGTCTCAACAGGTACAACTGCCAGTCCCGTATACTGCAGTCCCTTTGCTTCAAATAGTAGAAATGAAGGGAAAGGCACCTCAACAGGAGAAGGCGCTTTGGGCAAGAGGGGATGTATGCCCTCGCCCACAGACTTGTTATAGAGACAGGAGTTGACGGGAAAGGTAGTAATGCCCGTAGAACCGCTTTTTGTGGCTCTAGAGCAGCTACGCTACCCATCGCATATGTCCCGACAACAAATAGCAACAGAACTCCAGGAGGAGTGGTTTATACCAAACATTCACAAACCGGTAAGTAGGTTTGTAGGCAATTGTATCGTTTGTAAAGAATTAAATCCTGGTAACACCATGAAAGCAATGAGAGGGGTAATTCCCTGGCCTTCAGGTCCTTTCAGAGAACTTCACATTGACTTTGTTGATATGATACAGAAGTGTAATAATTTCAGGTATTTCATTGTAATTGTGCGTCCATTTTCCTGATAGCATGAGGTTGGTCCCTGCGTGCACCCGGATGCAAAATCGGCAGCTACGTTTCTGGTCAGTGAGGTATTTCCATGGTGGGCAATATGTGAAGTCCTGAGATCAGATAATGGGACCCATTTTTTTAATGGATTATTTGACGTGATTACATCCTTTCTGGGGATCAAGCACAGGTTGTGCTCGGCGTATCACTCACAAACAAATGAGATAGTGGAAAGGCTTAATGGTTTGCTTAAAATGCAGTTGTCCAAATTATGTAATGATATGGGAAAAAGTTGGTTGTATTGTCTTCCATTGGCCCCGTTTTACTTACAAAATAAGCCGGGGAAAGATCATCACCTCAGTCCTCATGAGGTGGTGACAGGGTGTAGGTTGTATACACCACTAACCCACATGCACAGGTTCAGAAGCACATAAGTCAGCAGCGATTCTTGGAGAGGAGTTTGGCGAATATCTTCGGGCCTTGACTAAGAGAGTTAAGATTGTGTCTTCTCAGGTTACAGCATAACACCAGCAAGCCATGGGAAAAAACAGCAAGGAACAAGGAAATCAACAGAAACCATTGCTACTCCCCGAGAACTCATCTATGTGTTCCTTTGTTCGCTGCTGGAATGAACAGCGTTTCCATAGGCCTCATCAAGAGATATTTGCTACACCGACTGCAGTCAAAGTGGAGGAAAGCAAAACTTGGATCCACGTCTATGACACACGAAGAGATAGCAGAGTCCGTCCACTGACAACTGCGGAAGAGCAGTCCTAAAAAGAAAAGTGTGCCCTAAGGAAACGCAGTCCATGCCGGTGAAAGGGGGAGGGGTGCACAGAGATTGTGAATTGTTATTCAGACTGTAAAACAAAAGAAAGCCTTTAAAAATGTGTATGAGAATGTGAATATCTATTTCCTTCTTGATTTCTGTGGTACATGTTCTCAATAGAAGGATAGTAAATGTGTCTGAGTTATCAAGTACTATGGATACGGTACAACAATAATTAAGAGCACAAGACCTTGAAATAGATTTTGTAAATGATGATGTAAATTTAGAAAAAGTAAATGACACACATGGCAGATAATTCGTGGTATGATATGAAGAGGGTGGGGGGAGAAAGAGCGTCAGTCTTGTTATGTTTGCTCTCTCATCCCCCATGCTTCTGGTGTCCCTAGATTATTTATTCCTGATGAGGTAGAGGCATAGTGTCAAGTGCACCTAGCCTTGTGCAGGGTCCGAGGGCAGTTTCCAATCTGTAGCAGCTTCCACCCTTCCAGTCGAAGAAGGTGGTTTACCATTAGATGGGGAAAAACAGAAGGATGTCCGTTGCATGCAAAGAGTACAGTTCAATCTTCAAGGACTAATTAACGTGAACAATAAATGGGAGCAAGGGGTGAAGAGTTGCAGATAAGGAGGATTGGTGGGACTTCCTGAAGAAGGGGTGGCATGAATAAAAAGTATGTGGAAGTGTATGGAAAAAGTATGTGAACTTTTTAACATGGCTCAAAGAGCCTGAAAACCCTGTTAAAATCCAGTTACTTACACATTTTTCTGTGTTGTAAGGGCGATGAAGCTGTGTCTGTACACACAAACTGAAACTGCAGCATCACGCTACGCATCACTGATCTGGCTGGAGGTACGGCAGCACTTCTCAATTTGTACTGGTCCTGTGGACCCTTTTCCTACAAGCAGTTACCTCTGGCCTGACAAGGCGTTTTGTAGTCTCACCACCTTGCATGTGCCCGTCCTTGTGGTTCCCCAGAGCCAACTGACATTCGCAAAATCCAAATCGGAGTCTACATTTGTGACCCCTTTGTCCCGCGTGCCCTTTGCATCCCTTGTGTCATCAGTCATTGACAATTCAGGAACTTTACAGACTTTCGTAGAAACTGACTCCTTGAAATGACTGAGAAGATCAAACTACATCTCATAAGCATCCACTGAGGCTCTTATGAACAGAGGCGTTGCTACGGGGGGCTAAGGGAGCTATAGCCCCTGATCTTTTGGTTGTAGCCCCGAATAGAATCTCAGGAGTTACAACCAAAAGGCTAGCTAGCCCCAGTCCCAACAGTTCCGACATCAGCATAGCCCCAGGTCTTTTCCAGACCTAGCAACACCCCTGCTTATGAACATTCCTGAACAATTTCAGCTATTTAACCAGACAGAGATATCCTTTTACTTCCCTTGTGGGTCCTGGCGTAGAGAAGTGGTTACAAATTGTTCGCTATAAATTATTATTACTTATGAATTCCTCTGAATCAGCATTTAGTGCAATTAAAGAAGAACTCGGGGCTTTGAGGCTTGTGGTGATGCAGAATCGGTCTATCCTCGACCTCCTAACGGCTCTGGAGGGCGGGGTTTGCCAGAACGTCGGGAGTACGTGTTGCACATACAGACCTCCCAATGATTTGGAAAATGGAACTCTGGCCCAAACGATTGCTGCATTGCACAACCTGAGGGGGGCCATGGAAAGGGAGGCGGGAATTTCTGATTACTCTTTTTTAGGACTCTTTTTCTTGGGTGCCATCATGGATGTGCATAACTATGAAAATTCTCATACCTATTTTTGTCTTTTTTTTCAAATTATCTTTTGTCCCTGTCAACTAGGTCTACTGTGCTGCTCTGCCCAAATGCCTAGAACCACTGCTATGATGGTCATGACCCTGTCTAAGGCTAGGGCCACTGCCATTCCATCTCACATGGATACTCAAACTGATTATGAAATGAATACAGGAGTAGTTTTGTGTCCTCCACCGGGTTGGGGTGAATATGTAGGACAACGGGTAGATTGCGGAACTGGTGAAAGAGCGAATTGGGATTGTCCAGCAGAGGAGCATGGGTGCGAGGGGACTAATATGAGAAATGGCTGTAAGGTTTAATTCCCCCAAGAAACCGAGATTGACGAGTTGGAAATTGGTTTGTTAGTTAATGTATTAACTAAAGGAGGGAATGATGAGGTGGTTGATAAGGGTCCCACGGGTAAAGAGAAGTTTGAATTGCATGAGCCATATTGGTGGCTGGGGTGACAGCAATGTTATATCATATGATGTGGCATTTATAACGTGCCTGTACACAAGTGTTTCTAGGTGCGACGTTGAAGTAATGTGGCAATTTAGTATGAATCTAGTGTAGCTAATGGGAATGAGATGTGCGTTATTTTTAGTGTTTGTGTTTTAGTTGATACATTTTTGAATTGCATGTGCACAGCAAGACGAGAGGCAAAACTGCTGATACAATACAAGGAACACGTTACTTACCTGTAACTGTTGTTCTCCAGCATGGGTCTGGCATGGATTCACATGCTCATAAATATTCCCCGTCGTCAGGCTGGGAATCCTTGGCAAAGACAAAAATCAGTTTCAGTTTCACTTCAGAACTGTCTTTCTCCTAACAAATCACTGGTCTCTGGGTCATAATGCCCCCAGCCGCCAATGACTGCCCTCTACCTAAGCCCCTCCTCTGGCAGCCATCTTCAAATTTGGTAGCATGTAAAGTGGCAGTAGGACCTAAAGAAGAGCCGCAGAGGGGTAGGCGGGAGGGTTTGCAGACCCATGCTGAAGAACAACAGTTACAGGTAAGTAATTTGTTCCTTCTCCAGCATGGGGTCTGGAATGGATTCACATGCTCATGAATAAAGAATACATAGCAGTACACACATGCACAACCACAGGAGTTGTCAAGGCTCAACTTTAAGCATCTCTTACCTCCTCACCATGCTCACCTTCAAGCGAACAGGTTGCGCAGCACTGCTTGGCCGACTCAGGACTCCTCCCTGGGACCCCTGTCGAAGCAGTAGAACTTCATGAAGGTGTGAGTCAACCGCCACGTAGCAGCCCTGCAGATGACCAGCAGGGGCACATCAGACAGGAATGCTGTAGTTGCAGTGATCGCTCTGGTCGAATGGGCTCTCAGACCGCCAGGCAACGGTCGGTTTGCCAACCGGTGACAATGGGTGATGCAGCCGGAGAGCAGCCTGGAAATTGAAGCCTTGGAGAGAGTCTTCCCATGGTTCACAGGACCAAAGTTCACAAAAACCTGCGACGTCTTCCGGAAAATCTTTGTGCGGTCCACATAGAACTTCAGCGCTCTAGTCACATCCACCGAGTGTAAAGTCCTCGACACCGGCAATGAAGGCGTCGGGAAGAATACAGGTAACGCCAAGGGCTCGTTTAGATGAAAGTCCGATGGCACCTTGGGCATGAAGGAAGGGTGCGTCCGTAGCACCACCCTCGTCTCGTGGAATGTCAAATAAGGTGGTTTACAAGAGAGGGCCTGGATCTCTCCCACTCGTCGTGCGGAAGTGATGGCCGCAAGAAAGGCTGTTTTCCACAACAAAAACGTCAGTGGAGCCGAATGCATAGGCTTGAACGGAGGACCCATGAGCCTAGTAAGCACCACATTGAGCTCCCACGCCGGGGCCGGAGCCTTCACCGGGTGGAACGAGCAAAATAGTCCTTTGATGAAATCCTTAACCAATCGATGCGACCATAAGGGTAATCGTCCAGGAGATCTGGTGTAGCGGAGATAGCTGCCAGATGAAATTTGAAGGAAACATGGGCCAGTCCTGCCAACGACAACAAATACGGAAGCACCTGCGGAGCAGTGACTCGTAGAGGGTTGATCTTCCGAGTACAGTACCAAACGCCGAACCTCTTCCACTTGTGCCCGTAGCATTTGAGAGAGTACATGAAGCTCTGGCCTTGGCGAGCACCTCCTTACAATCTGCTGGGAGATCATAGCCCCCAAACTCTAGTGCTGCAGGAGCCAGGACTTCAGGTTCAGCAATCCTGGGTCGTGGTGCAGAATCGCACCTCCTTCCCTGGCGAGAAGATCTGCGACTGCCGGAAGCTTGATTGGAGGGGACGCTAACATGTCCAGAAGATCCGGGTACCATATCTGTCTCGGCCACACCGGTGCACCGAGGATCATCCTGCACTGGAACCGTCTGAGTTGATTGACTAGTCAAATAAGCAACGTGTCATGATGCCTACCTGTAACGCTCACCTGATTCTCGCAGAGGCGCCGGTCTTGACTGGGCGACTACCGTATCTTCAAAGGTGATGTGTAGCACCCGGTTGGCTCTTTGGGCTGGACCTCTGTGCACTGTATGCCTGACGTGTAGAGTAAGATGTCTGCAGATAGAAAATATGGGGTTAATGAACTGGGGTTATTGTGGTGTCCCTATCTCTTTCCTCTTCTCCTCTCCTGTAGACCCCCAAAGGTTAACGCTCTCACCTTAGGTAAGTGAATGCCGAGCTCTCCATCTGCCTCGGGGCAGGGTGCTGTAACCAGTTTCTTCACTGGATAGGTAGCGCAGGCCTCTTGACTGCAGAGGACTGCTGTCCGTCGTTTACTGCACGAACGGTAAGTTTCGAGTCATTCAAATGTCTTTAAAGTCTTTAGTAATGATGTCTCTTGTTTTGCAGGGTTCCGGCGATGGCGGATGACGGGCTGAAGTGAGTTGAAGATGGAGCCCGTGTGATGAATAGAAGCGCCTGGAAGCACGTAAGTAAGCGCTTGTTGCCTGCTTCACTATGCGCTCTAACTGTCTTTTTATTTTGCAGGTACGAGTTCGGAGCGGCTGCAGGGTGCCGGAATACCCACTGGATTAGATGTGGAAAGGAGTAATGGCACGTGAGTATTAAAGTTCCCCAATGTCTTTAAACTCCCCTTGTTTTGTCTTTCAGATGCGGGATGCAGAGCCGAAGGCCTCCGGAGCGTGCGAAGAGTTGGTAAACTTTTGTCTTTCAGATGCCGGAATGCAGTGTGAAGACCTCCGGAGCGCACGAAGAGTAGGTAAGCCTTTGCCTTTCAGATGCCGGAATGCTAACCTGTTCTTTCTTGTCTTTATAGGTGTTGCTGAAGACTGGATTCAGGATGGTAAGCCTTTGCCTTTCAGATGCCGGAATGCTAACCTGTTCTTTCTTGTCTTTATAGGTGTTGCTGAAGACTGGATTCAGGGTGGTAAGCCTTTTTCCTTAGGCCCAGGACCGGATGCAGAAGACACGATGAGCGTTCTGCTGCAGAGGTTGCAGAATATCGCAAAGCAAGATTCATCCACCGGGTGTGGTTTAAATAGCCTCCTGTAGTGCTTAGGTCCCTCCTTCCACAGCCACGCCTAAGTAAGAAAAGAGTTCCTGGTAAGAAAAGAGTTCCTGCCTTCCAGAAGAGTTCCAGTGTTCTGAATCTAGGGAGTGGCTCCAGCCCCACCCAACAGGAAAAGTAGTTCCAAACAGAAGAGGATCAGAGGCTCAACTGGCAGGCAAGTAAGCAGCATGGTCTGCTGAAGGTAAGTCCACCCAAGCATTATGAGCCCAGCGCTTCCAGCGCTGGGACTGGGCATATTTATGAGCCTGGTGCCACTGGCGCCAGGACTGGGTCCAAAAGGTCCCAATTGGGACTGGTTGGCACTCGGAACCTGGGTTATGGATCTGCTTCCAAGGGAGTTGGGAAAACCCTGACCTTTTGGAAGCAGAGATCATGACAGTACCCCCCCTCAAGGCCCCTCCCAAACCGGGCTTCTCCGGGGGTTTTGGCTTGTCAGGAAATGTTCGGTGAAATCTTTTGATTAGGCGAGGAGCGTGGACATATTCAGCAGGTTCCCAGGATCTCTCTTGGGGGCCGTAGCCTTTCCAGTCAATTAGGTAGAATAGTTTAGATTTGGAGATCTTGGAGTCCAGAATGCTTTTGACTTCAAACTCGAGTTCTCCATCCACTAGGATAGGTTTTGGAGATTTGGTTAGTCGGGTTTGAGGTTGCACGGGTTTTAATAGAGAGACGTGGAAGACCGGATGTATCTTCATGTGCAGGGGCAAGTCCAACTTGACCGCTACTGGGTTTACTATGGTAGTGATGGAATAGGGACCAAGGTATCTTGGGTTGAATGTGCGTGGCCCTTTTAGAGATAGATATTTGGTGGATAACCAGACTTGATCCCCTACTTGATAGTGAGGGGCTTCCTTCCGATGTTGATCTGCTCCTTTCTTGTATTGTTCTTTAGCCCTTTGAAGGTGAGAAACAGCTTCCTTAAAGGCTTGGGTGATTGTAGAATGCAGGTAGTCTACTGCTGGTGTTTCAAGATCTTGGAGGGGATCCAACTCCGAGGTTCGAGGGTGACTGCCGTACAAAAGAAAAAACGGGGTTTTCCCAGTTCCCGAATGGACAGAGTTATTGTAGGCATACTCGGCTATCCAAAGGATATCTTTCCAAGTTTTTTCAGTTTGTTGCAGCATGCAGCGTAAATACTGTTCCAGAGTTTGATTGGTCCTCTCGGTTTGTCCGTCGGTCTGAGGGTGGTGACTGGTGGATAGTCTCACATCAATTTGAGCCGACCGACAGCAACTTCGCCAAAAATGAGAAATAAATTGACTACCTCGATCCGAAATTAGAACCGAAGGAAAACCGTGCAGTCGGACGATGTTTTCGAGAAATTCTCGGGCCAGAGTTGCTGCTGTTGGCAAGCCTTTGAGCGGAATGAAATGCGCCATCTTGGAGAATAAGTCCACGATTACTAGAATCGTATTGTATCCGGAGCATGGAGGTAGATCGGTGATGAAGTCCATAGAAAGCGTATGCCAAGGGCGAGGTGGGATGTCAATAGGGCGTAAGAGGCCTGCTGGTCTTTCCTTTTGACTCTTGTTTTGGGTGCATACTCCACAGGACATTATAAAGTCTCTGATATCTTTTTTCCAAGACGGCCACCAGAAGTAGCGCTTGATCTTTTCTGAGGTCTTGGCTATACCGGGATGACCTTCCATTAAAGAGTCGTGATAACAAGAGATTACTTTTTTCTGTAAATCTGTGCTGGGTAGGTATAATCGTTCTTGGAAATACAATAAGTTGTCCTTTACTGCAAAGTCCTTTCCCTGCAGATGCCAATTCTGTATGTCTGCTGGAGTTACAAGTTGCCTGGCTTTATCCTTAACTTCCTCTATGGATTCTGTGGCGATTACACCCAGAATTCTTTGTTCGGGAATGATTGGTACAGGTTTAGGGTTGACCAAGTGTTCTTCCACTCCCATCCGAGAAAGGGCATCGGCTTTACCGTTCTTTGTACCAGGTCGATAGGTAATTATGAAGTTAAACTCGGCAAAGAATAATGCCCAACGGAGTTGTCTAGAGGATTGGGCTTTTGCGGTCTTCAAATATTGCAGGTTTCGGTGATCCGTAATCACAGTAACGGTGTGTCGGGCCCCCAGCAGATAATGCCGCCAAGCCTTAAAGGCAGACCTGATAGCCAGAAGTTCCTTGTCAGTAATCGTGTAATTGATTTCAGGTGGCGAGAATTTGCGGGACCAAAATGCCACGGGATGCAACTGATTGGTTACCGGGTCCTTTTGTGATAGAACTGCCCCCATGGCAAGGCTTGAAGCATCAGTTTCCACGATGTAGGGGAGTTTGGGGCGAGGGTGTTTTAAGATTGGTGCAGAGATAAATTTAGTCTTCAAATCCTGGAAAGCTTGTTCCGCCTCGGTAGACCATTCAAAACGTTTGTTTTTCTTTAACAAGGCAGTGATGGGCTGGACTATTCGAGAGAATTCGGGGATAAACCTGCGGTAAAAGTTAGCGAAGCCTAACATGCTTTGCACACCTTTTACGGAGGATGGTGATGGCCATTTGAGAACTGCATCGACCTTCTTTGAATCCATACGCACTCCGCCAGGTGATAATATGAATCCCAAGAATTCAACTTCAGTCACGTTGAAAACACATTTTTCCAACTTAGCGAAAAGTTTGTGTTGACGCAATCTTTCGAGGACCATTTTCACGTGTTTCCGATGTTCCGATTCCGATGAAGAATAAACGAGGATGTCGTCAATGTAAACAACAACACATACATCTATGAGCTCTCTGAGGACATCGTTCATAAAATATTGAAAGGCGGCCGGGGCATTGCAAAGTCCGAAGGGCATGACCTGATATTCAAATAGCCCATACTTGGTGCGGAAGGCCGTCTTCCATTCATCGCCCTCTTTTACTCGTACCAAGTGGTAAGCTCCTCTAAGATCCAGCTTTGTATATATGCATGCTTTTCTGACTTGGTCCAGGAGTTCAGGGATCAAAGGTAACGGATATCTATTCTTAACGGTGATCTGGTTCAGGGAGCGATAATCGATACAAGTTCTAAGGTCTCCTTCCTTTTTTGGAACGAAGAACAAAGCTGAAGAAGCAGGGGACTTAGAAGGACGAATAAACCCATTTGCCAGGTATTGATCCAGGTATTGTCGAAGGTGAAGGTTCTCAGGCTCGGTGAGGGCATAAATTCTACTACAAGGAGGAGTAGATCCAGGTATCAGGTCTATCTGGCAGTCATAAGACCTATGAGGAGGTAGAGAGTTAGCCTGATCCTTCCGGAAAACATCTTGGTATTCTAGGTATTCGGGAGGTAACTGGGGAGTCTCTGAAGAAATTGCGGCCAGTGCAACACCAGGTGGAGGGTGACAAGTAGAGACACATTCTGGAAACTGGACCGTTCTTGCTCGCCAATCGATCAGAGGATTGTGTTTTTCTAACCAAGGTATTCCTAGAATAATCTGAAACTGGGATACCCAGGTATCCTTACAACAAGGTAATCAGGATCTTCTGCCCTACATTGCCACCTTTAACAGACTGGTTGTGGAAACTGGATGGCCAGAAAACAAAAGAATCACATTGTTTCATCGAGGCCTGTGCGGAGAACTTAAGGATGTTCTAGCTCAGATAGTAAACCCACCCCAGGTCTGCGCAGACTACATAGACTTGGTGGTTCAACTTGATCACAGACTTCAAAATAGAAAAGCAGATCGGTTCAAGTACGAAACCCGAATACCGATCAAAACCCACGCTAACTCCAAGAGTACCGATGTATCCGAACCTATGCAAATCGGTGGTGTTAAAGGACCATTAACGCACAAAGAACGAGAGAGAAGGCGGAAAATGCAACTTTGTCTGTATTGCGGGACTTCCGGTCAATTTCTTCTAAATTGTCCAGTTAAACCACCTAAGAAGGTGGTTGGAGCTACTGATAACGAATTATTGACACCTGATTCGGGAAACGACCTAGCCCGACAAGCGTAGGGGTCCGCTTGCCGAGCTTGAAAACTAACTCTTTGACCTCGCATTTTGTCATGCCAATGGTGCTCGTGGACCCAAAACAGCCTCAGCAGTTGCATGCTATAAAAGCATACATCGACAGTGGAGCTATTGGAAATTACATAGACCGTGAATTGGCTTCCAGGATTAAGCTTCCTCTCCGCCCGAAAGTAACCCAAGATGTCATTACTACAGTAGATGGAACCGAAAAAGCCTCAGGGCCTATAACGCATTCCACTGTTGAAATGACACTGGTGGGTCAGGATGGACATCGGGAAGCAATTGTGTTTGATGTGATCAAGGCCCCACAATTTCAAGTAATTCTTGGAATTCCTTGGTTAGAAACACATAATCCCAGAATTGACTGGCGAGCAAAGAAGATAAGTTTTCCTGATTGTGAACCAACTTGTTATCCAAGAAATCCAGCTATGGGTCTAGCCTCAGCAACTTCCACCCCTGTACAGTTACCGTCAGAATACCAAGAATTCCAAGACGTTTTTCAGAAAGAACAGGCTAACACGTTACCTCCCCATCGGTCTTATGATTGCCAAATCGATCTGGTACCCAATGCTCAACTACCTTTTAGTAGGATTTATGCTCTTACGGAACCTGAGAACCTGCATTTGCGTCAGTATTTAGATCAGTACCTAGCCAATGGTTTTATTCGCCCGTCCAAGTCTCCTGTCTCTTCAGCTCTGTTCTTCGTGCCGAAAAAAGAGGGCGACCTTAGAACGTGTATAGACTACCGCGCCCTAAATCAAATAACGATTAAGAATCGTTATCCTCTGCCCTTGATCCCTGAGCTTATCGACCAGGTGAAAGACGCTTGTGTGTACACCAAGTTAGATCTCCGAAGAGCTTATCACCTGGTGCGTATAAAAGAAGGCGACGAATGGAAGACTGCATTCCGCACCAAGTTTGGGCTCTTCGAATATCAAGTGATGCCCTTCGGTTTGTGCAATGCACCTGCCGCCTTTCAGTACTTTATGAATGATGTACTTCGGGAACTTATCGATGTCTTTGTCATTGTTTACATTGACGACATCCTGGTGTACTCTTCTTCAGAATCTGAGCCCAGAAAACATGTTAGGGCAGTTCTTGAGAAATTGCGCCAGCACAGACTATTTGCAAAACTCGAAAAATGCGTTTTTCATACCACAGAAGTTGTTTCTCGGATTCATCCTGACACCTCAAAGAGTCCGAATGGACTCGCGAAAGGTGGACGCCATCCTCAAATGGCCATCTCCTAGCTCGGTGAAGGGAGTTCAGAGCATGCTCGGCTTTGCCAATTTCTATCGACGATTCATCCCGGAATTTTCCCGAACAGTCCAACCCATCACAGCTCTCCTAAAGAAAAACAAACGCTTCGAATTGACTCTTGAGGCCGAACAAGCCTGTCAGGACCTGAAAACCAAATTCACCTCTGCACCTGTATTGAAGCACCCGCATCCAGATCTCCCGTACATTGTGGAAACCGACGCATCCAGTTCGGCCATGGGAGCTGTCCTGTCGCAAAGAGACCCAAAAACTAACCAACTACACCCAGTGGCCTTTTGGTCCAGAAAATGTTCTCCTCCTGAAATCAACTACGCAATTACCGATAAAGAGTTACTGGCCATCAAATCTGCTTTCAAGGCTTGGCGTCACTACCTTCTCGGGGCAAGACACACCATCACCGTAATTACGGACCACAGAAATTTACAGTATTTAAAGACGGCCAAAGCTCAATCTTCACGACAACTCCGATGGGCTCTATTCTTTGCGGAATTTGATTTTGTAATTACCTATTGCCCTGGCTGCAAGAACGGAAAAGCGGACGCCTTATCCCGGATTGGCATGGAAGAACCTAATTCGAGCTTAGAACCTGTGCCCATCATACCTGAGCAAAGAATCTTAGGCTTAACTTCTTTGCAAACTATTGAGGACATCCAAACGCAAGTAAAACAACTTCTAGACTCTTCAACCTTACTGGAATGGAGTCAAAAGGGTCCTCATTACACCGTTAAGGAGGACTTACCCTACTTCCAGGAGCGGTTGTTTCTGCCAAGTAAAGAATTGCAAGAACTTGTTATTGCCCATCATCATGAATCTTTAATGGAAGGACACCCTGGTATCGCTAAAACGGAGGAAAAAATCAAACGCCACTTCTGGTGGCCTTCATGGAGAAAAGACAGGCTTTTGTTCCGTCTTGCGGAATTTGCGCCCAAAACAAAGCTCAAAAGAAAAGGCCAGCCGGCCTACTTCAACCCTTGGATATTCCGCCGGCACCATGGCACACCCTGTCAATGGACTTTATAACCGACCTGCCTCCTTGTACTGGTTACAACACAATCCTTGTAATTGTGGACCTATTCTCCAAAATGGCCCACTTTATCCCTTTAAAAGGTTTGCCTTCAGCTTCCACCTTGGCCAAGGAATTCCTGGAGAATATAGTTCGCATACATGGTATCCCTTCCGTATTAGTCTCGGATCGTGGAAGTCAATTTATCTCCCATTTTTGGAAGAAGTGTTGCCGATTAGCACAAATAGATGTGCGGTTATCCACCAGCCACCACCCCCAGACCGACGGACAAACCGAGAGAACCAATCAGACTCTCTAGCAATATCTTTGGTGCATGTTACACCAATCTGATTTGAATTGGAAAGACATTCTTTGGATCGCAGAATATGTATACAACAACTCAGTGCATTCTGGAACCGGACAAACCCCTTTTTATACTTTGTATGGTCACCATCCTCGGACCTCTGACCTAGATCCACCTCTGACCCTGGAAATGCCCGCAGTAAATCATCTGCATTCCACAATAACCCAAGCGTTCAAAGAAGCTGCAAGTCATTTACAGCAAGCCAAGAAAAAGTATAAAGAAAACGCTGATTTGCACCGAAGTAAAACTCCTCCTTACCAAGTAGGAGACCAGGTATGGCTAGCAACTAAACATTTACCCCTCAAGGGCCCGAGTACCTTCAATCCCAGATTCATAGGACCATATCCCATCAAGGCTATAATCAACCCAGTGGCCTTTAAACTGGATCTACCGTCCAACATGCGTATTCATCCAGTTTTTCATGCATCACTTTTGAAGCCAGTACAACCAGGAACCCGATTGTCCAAGCCTCCAGATCCAGTTCAAATTGAAGGGGAATTAGAATTCGAAGTTAGACATTTTAGACTCCAAGGTGGTAAAGTCGAAAATCTTGTTGACTGGAAGGGATATGGACCTCAGGAGAGATCGTGGGGGCCTAGTAACCATGTCCACGCACCTCGATTAGTACAAAGGTTTCACCAGAGATTTCCGAACAAGCCAAAACCCCCGGAGGAAAGAACCTTGGGAGGGGCCTACTGTCATGATGCCTACCTCCAAGGAGCCAGGTCCGACCCAGCAACCCCAGAGGCAGGCATCATTTCCCCCAGGGGAGTGCCAGCGGGCCCAAGCTGGGGCCCTTTGGACGCAGTCCTGGCGCCTTAGGCGCCAGGCTCATGTTGGACCCCTGTCCTGGCGCCTGAGGCGCCAGGCTCATAAAGCTAGACATGTGTTCAAGTGTTTTAATGTGCACTTACCTGATGCAGACCATGCTGCTACATCCAGGCCCTCTTGAGGCCTGAATGGAACTACTTTACCTGTGGGACTACTTTACACCCGGGTGTGGTCGGGGAAGGATACATACCTGATCGGTGGAAGGATACACACTTGGAACTTCTTCCAAAGCTATTTAAACCACACCCGATCAGCAACTCACGCTTCGCGTTGTTCTGCTCCTCGTAGCTGGACGCTCACCGTGTCAGCTCCTCCATCTGGTCCTCAGCCACGCCTGTGAGTATCCTGGGTCACCTGCAAAGGGAGACAAAAGACCTTACCTGCTAAATCAGCACCACGGAGACTTCACACCAACGATCCTGAAAGGTAAGACAATTTTTAAAAGCATTTCGCTACGATCCCTGCAGCGCTGCATTTCTCTCACCTATCCTGGGCGCCTCCATCTTCAGCAGCTATCATCTGGGTCCACAGCCACTTCCCAGAGCCTAGAGAGAAAAAGACAAGAACAAGGTGAGAGAAGGAAAGGAATAGGAAAAGCTCAGTTTCCTTCTAAGACTTACCTGTTGGGTCATTCCCATTTCATTTCGGGTCTTGCCGCTTCCAGGCATTTTCCGGACCCCGGCCCCTATGGGGAAAAAAGACAAAGACATTGAATGAGCGAATGCAAAGACATTACCCGAGCGCTCATCCAGAACTTACCTGTCATTACTGGAACTGCACGTTTCACTTCGGGTCGGTGCCATATCTCCGGCATTCCGAACCCCGGCCCCTAAGGGGAAAAAGACATAAGCATTAGCGCTTGCTGCAACAAGACAATGAACATTATTTTTAAGCTTGGACTTTTGAACTTGCAGTAGAACTTTTACAGCGCCTTACCTGAATAGTCAAGCTTACCTGAACTCCCATCAATCCTCAATCCAGTGAAGAAAACTGGGCTTCAACGCGCCCCTGCATCAGAAGCAGGATGGAGAGCTCATCCTTCCTGACCCTAAGGTGAGACTTCACGGGGAATCGTGGAAGGGTATCGTGGAGGGTTGGAAGAGAGTGGGAGGCTTGAGCATAACTCAGTCAGTAGGTAATACTCCCTTTTCATGCACAGGGGAATATTCCTGCGAGCCAGAGAAGCCAGAGTAGAGGGGCCCTTCCTGTCCATCTTCAGAGTCCTGCGCTTCACCATTGAAGAAGCATCAGCACCTGAAGCCGGACCTGTGCCTCTGTGGGAATCAGGTGAGCGTTACACAACGGCAACGGAGGGACCTCAAAGAAACAAGCCATCCCAGGGGAAAGAGAATGCGTCCTCCATGCTCCCCGGCTGGGGAAACCTGCTGGCGAACTTCCGGCATTTGGTGTTCGCCGCAGTCGCAAACAGATCGATCTGGGGATTGCCCCATCTGCGGAACAGGTGATCCACTTGGTCCTGCCGAAGTTCCCACTCGTGGCAAGAGCTCAGCTGCCTGCTGAGGGAGTCGGCACCGGTGTTCTTCACTCTTGCCATATGAAATAGGATGAGGAACATCCCCTGGGCTATGGTCCAGAGCCAAAAGGTCCTGCGCCGGGGATCTGGTTCCCCCCGGCTTCGGGATGTAGAACATCATGGTGGTGTTGTCCGTGAAGACCTGTACCACCTTGCCCTTGAGGGACGGAAGGAAGGACTTGAGGGCCCAAAACACTGCACGCAGCTCCAACACATTGATGTGCAACGACTTCTCCTCTGGAAGCCACAGGCGTCTTGCATGAAGACTTCTGGTCTGCGCTACCCATCCCTCCAGGGAGGCGTCCATCGTGACCATTTCCTGATGAGGTGGGGTCTGGAAATCCACGCCTGCGGACAGAGATGCATGCACTCCCCACCACTGTATTGCTTGATGGAAACTCTCGTTGAGTGCGATCTTGTCCTCGAAGCTTCCCGACACTTGTATCCAACGGACGTCGAGGAACTCCTGCAGCAGACGCATCCGTAGCCTGCAGAGCTGAATGAGGTATATGCATGACATCTTGCCGAGTAGGGACTTGATGGACCTCACCCTTGCAATCGTCGGGGCCAACAGCTTTTGTACCTTGCCCAAGATGGCCACTATCCTCTACTCCGACGGAGACGCCAGGCACGACACTGTTGAGTCGGGATCCCAGAAACCAAGCAGGACTTGGCATAGTTCACAGAGAACCCCAGATTCGTCAGGAGTTGGACGGTCCTCACCGTGTGTTCGAAGGCGATGTCCTTTGAGCTGGCTCGGATAAGCCAGTCGTCCAGGTAAGGGTACACTTGGATCCTTCGTAGACGCAGCTGCGTCGCCACTGGTGCCAGGCACTTGGTGAACGCTCTTGGCACCGACTACAGTCCGAAGGGAAGGGCCTTGAACTGGTAATGTTGTCCGTGAACCACGAAGCGTAGGTACTTGCGGTGGTCCTTGCGTATGGGGATGTGAAAATAGGCAGTCCAGCGACGATAGAAAATCCCACTCTTTCAGCTGTCCTATCACGTGCTGCAGAGTCACCATCTGAAACTTTGGAGACTTGATGCAATTGTTCAGACGGCGGAGGTCCAGGATGGGCCTCCAACCGCCGGTCTTCTTTTTGAGGAGGAAGTAACGAGAGTACACTCCGGAGCCTCTTTGGGACAAGCTCTATCGCACCCTTTTTTAGCTTTAGCATGGCCCGCACCTCCAGCAGAAGCTGAGGGATGTGGTTTTCCTGACGGGCCACTGGTGGTATATAGGGCCACTTCCATTGGAACTCTTGGGGGCGTACGTGGGCGAGAGCGTCCAACACCCAACGGTCGGGGGAGATGATCGTCCACACGCTGATGACGTTCGTCAGCTGGCCTCCCACCGGGGTACACGGGTGGGGGCCCGACTCCACGGCCAGTTGAATCCTGTTTTGACGTTGAAGCGCCGCCTTGGCGACGACATCCACTTCCAGACTTGGCATGGCCCCTGTAGGTCTCCTGGGCCGACAAGCAGGAGGGTTGACAATAGGACGAAGCACCTCCTCTGAATCCTTTAGAAGAACCATGGGATTTTCCTCCAGAAGTCCAAAAGGATGGCCATCATTGCTGAAGCATGCCCAATGCACAAGCCGTCTCAGTGTCTGCCTTGATGGCCTAAAGCATGGGTGCACAACATACAGCCCGCAGGCCAGTTGCGGCCCGCCATGCCATTTTGTCCGGCCCGCGAGGCACAAAGACTTTCCTAATGGAGTGTGGCCCGCAAGCAGCATCGGCCACCCTCCATTAGGAAAGTCTTTGTTGACTTCTGGGCCGGACAAAACACTGGCCCTCATTGGCTCAGCACACACGCACCACGCAGCTCCTATGAGCCACGTAGTGCGTGTGCGCTGCACCAATGGAAGGGCCAGCACTACGACTGGCGTGGCCAGTAAGTCTTGATGCCGGAATGCATTTCAGCCTTGCTTGCCACGCCAGCCATAGTACCGCTCCACTTACCTCTCCAGCGTTACAGCTAGCCTGCCTTCCAGCACATCCGGTAAATGGTCTGTTTGTTTGTGTTTGTGTGTTGGGTCCGTTATGCTGTATGTTTGTGCTGTGTTTGGGGGAGGGGGTGTCGGGTGTGCAGGAATGGCTAATTTCCCTTACCTAGTGAATCCCTCAGCAGCTTTGCTGGATCTCTGTAGTTGTTTTCTTTCCACTTGGTAAGAGTATGAGCTTTTCGCCACTCTTACTTGTGTTTTGCTATGTGTTTTTTACCTGCGTTTGTGATTGTGGGCTCTGAAGTACACCACTTCAGTAGCCCCCTACTTTGTGTGGGTCACACAGCACCTTCTGAGCAGTGGCACCGGGTTGTCGTTCAGACTCCCCCGGCTCCATTTCTGAGGCGACTACCGTCCCACAGAAAAGGGTAAAGTTACCATTGTCTTTACTTAGTCAAATTTACCCACAGATCCAGTACACACCATCTTGCATGGAGTGCTGGAAGGGTTAACTCTCAACTCTTTATCTGTACCTCGCTGAGCATTGTTTCGCTCTTTTTACCATTTAGACATAGCTGGTGGCAGTGGTATCTACCCTAATTTTCTACCGCGGTTATCTTATATGACCGTGGTAATATTGTAGGCTATTGTGTTAGCCTCAAACTTAAACCCGCTTGACGAAATGCTTTTTCTTTTGGCTCCAGTGCAGTTTATTCGTCATTTCTTTTTGTTAAAACCCTTCTTGTGTTTTACTTTGCGTGGCAAACCAGGTTTGCCTTCTTTGTTCACCGTCTGGCGCCTGGGTGTCTAGGTGGGCTGAATGTGAGGGAGGGGTGTAGTCACCCCCTGCACAGCGTATCCTAGGAAACCCAAGTTGCACTTTGACCTGATTGGGCAAGGTGGTTGTCCGGGCTGGACACCCCCCCTGCTGGGTGATTGACAGCCAGGCTGTGTGAATGGGGGTTTTGCGCATAAAAGGCAGGTCGCTTGGGCTGGAAGTCAGAGAGTCGCCACTGGAACTACAAGGAACCGACGAGAAGTGGAGGAGAGGTCAACTGCTGCAACTACCCTGTACCGGTGAAGCCCTGCTGCAGTCCTGAGCTATCTACCCTTCAACGACTAAGAGGAGATCCAGTCCGGAGTCTTCTTCCCTTGAGCCTGGTGGGTATAACCAGCTCATCATCTTCAGTCAGAGGTCACCTTCGTGGTCGAAATCGCTGCACACTGCTGTAGTGGTCCGGATAGCCACCTGAAGAACCTCTCCTGGTTTTAAAGGAGCACACCTTTTATTCATTGTCGCTGCTGCCGGCCTCATCCCTGTGTGGTGCAGACACCCTCATCGTCCTGCGTGCTGAAGCTGCAGGAAAGCGTGGGTCTGCAGGAAACCAACAGGAACAACTGCTGTGGCACCAGCTTCGTTCTTTGAGAAAGGTACGGTGTCCTGTTTGAGGAATTTTGGGTGAAATCCCTATTCCTCTATTTTAAGGCTTGTCCTTACTTTTCCCTCCTTCTTATAACTTTTGCTTCCGAACATTGACAATATCAAAGTATTCTTGGCAATTCTGAATCTAGAACTGTCCGACTGTGTGAAACTCGACAACAGGCACGCGGTGTCATTTGACTTTGGCCCCTTGACTCTTGAATTCCTGTCTATGTGTGTTCTTCGATTCTGTCTGCCTAACCAACATATTCCCTGTGATTTTTGCCCCCAACTCTCTCTGGGTATTTCGGGTGCTAAGTGCGTTTTTACCCCGGTAGCATTTCTTGCCGCGGATATGCGTTTATCTAATAGACCAAACTGTCAAAAAGTGATTGCAGTTGTATTCACGGTAACGTGTTCTGTTTCTTAACACTGGTCCATTCAAACACAGGGTACTTACCTCGAATAATACTGTACAAAGTGAATTGGTTAGTTGTAGTGTATTTAACGTGTGGTTTTTAATTTAACAGAAGTGTCGTGCTAATAACAAATGGTTTAAAAATAAATGTACTTATATTTTTTACATGAAACCTTGAGTCAGTGTTTGCTTGAGCCACAGTAATTATGTCCCTGCTCATATACTCTTGAGATACGCCTGGCTGCTCCGCTACTGCTACCACTCTAACCTAGTAGTACAGGCTTGTACCAAAGGTAAAGCTTGTATTGCCACCTGTAGTCTTAATTGAGTGTAGTGGTCCCTAAGGGCGCTGCACAGGATTCTGCCTAACAGGGGGGGTGTCGGGTGTGCATGAATGTTTGTTTTTTTATGTTTGTGTTGTGTTTGTTGCGATGCAGGGGTGGGGTGGGTTGGGTGTACATGAATGTTTGTTTTTGTATGTTTGTGTTGTGTATGTTGAGATGCTGGGGTGATGGGGATGTCGGGTGTGCAGGAATGTTTGTTTTTGTATGTTTGTGTTGTGTTTGTTGCGATGCGGGGCTGGGCTGGGCTGGGGGGTGTGTCGGGTCTGTATGGGGGTTTATATTTGTATGTCTGCGCAGTGTATGTTGAGATGCGGGGGTGGGGGGTGTGTCAGGTCTGTATGGGTGTTTGTATTTGTGTGTCTGCGCACTGTATGTTGAGAGGCGGGGCTGGGGGGTGTGTCGGGTCTGCATGGGTGTTTGTATTTATATGTCTCTGCAGTGCATGTTGGGGTGGGGGGTGTATCAGGTCTGATGGGTGTTTGTATTTGTATGGTCTGTATGGGTGCATGGGGTGGGGGCCATGGGGCATAGTGTTTGGTTGGGGGTGGGAGCCATGGGGCATAGTGTTTGCTTGAGGGGTGGGGGCCATGGGGCATAGTGTTTGCTTGAGGGGTGTGGGCCATGGGGCATAGTGTTTGGTTGGGTGGTGAGGGCCATGGGGCATAGTGTTTGGTTGGTGAGTGGGGGTCATGGAGGATAGTGTTTGGTTGAGGAGTGGGGGCACTGGGGCATAGTGTTTGGTTGGGGGCCATGCAGCATAGTGTTTGGTTGGGGGGTGGGGGCCATGGGGCATAGTGTTTGGTTGGTGAGTGGGAGCCATGGGGGATCGTGTTTGGTTGAGGAATGGGTGCCATGGGGCATAGTGTTTGGTTGAGGGGTGGGCACCATGGAGCATAGTGTTTGCTTAAGAGGTGGGGGCCATGGGGCATAGTGTTTGCTTGAGGGGTGGGGGCCATTGGGCATAGTGTTTGGTTGGGGGTGTGAGCCATGGGGCATAGTGTTTGCTTGAGGTGTGTGTGCCATGGGGCATAGTGTTTGGTTGGGGGTGGGAGCCATGGGGCATAGTGTCAGACGCCAAGTGAGAACCCAATAATAAAGCTAAAACAGGCACAGTTAGGAGATGTACATCCTTTGCTTTTTGTGGAAACCTGACTCGACGAAGGCCATACTCCTCTTGGGCAACCCAAACAGCAAAGTACAGCAGTCTAAAATAACGGAATGTCCAATCAAGGGTCAATAAAATATATATAATTAAACAGACAATATGCAATAACTAAATAGAAATAAATGATAACACTAGAAAATGTGTAGTACAAAATGTAAGTTTGAAATACAAATAAAAATCGTTAAACCTCAAAAAACAATTCTTTTTCCATGTGTTTAATAAAAATTGGGGATTGAAAAAGCCTCATGTCATGCAACTACCTGCCGCGCCTACCGCCCCACCCGCATTTACTTTTCGGCCCACTATAGCCATCATGTAAGGTACTTTCGGCCCTCTGTCAAAATAAGTTGTGCACCCCTGGCCTAAAGAGACTCGTCCACAGTCTCACAGAACAAATTGTCCCTGTCGAAGGGCATGTAAACACCTTCGACTGAAAATCCTGGCGGAAATTAGTGGCCCTCAGCCAGCCGCGCTGATGAAGGCAAACGCTGTTGCCCATTTGGCGGAATCCCATGTCAGCAATGTCTATGGCCACTGTAATGGCGTGGTCTGAAGCTACCTCGCCTTTCTGTAGGATTTCCAACGCCTCAGCCCTCTTGTCGTCAGGAAGGAAGTCCAGTCCAGGAGGGGGGCCATCTTGAACCAAAGTTCCCTATTGTAACGCGCCACGATGGCGAGGGCGTTAGAGGCCTTGATGGTCTTAGCTGCCGATGTGATAACTATTCGCAGCATCTAACTTCTTCCCCTCGCTGTCCGGGGGGGATTTGGTGAGTGAAAAGAGGCCGCCAACGAGGAGGAGCCCGAAGACTACTTCTTGGCTGCCGCCGAAACCACAGAGTCCAGAGACGGCTTTGGACCGTAAGCACTTGGGCGCAGAGTCCGGCACCCTGTATTTTTTCTCATAAGGGCGCTTCTTCGCCAGAGCTGATGAAGGGTTCTTCATGAGGGACAACCCATCGTCCCAAATGTCATCCAAGAGCGGGATCGAAAAGCAAGGTCTTCCTCTTCGCCTCTCAGTGCTGGTATAGGAATCCCTCTTTCTTCTTCTCCTCTGGGACGAGCTGGAATAGCTCTAAGGCCCTGGAGATCATGCCGTGGAACGAGCCTATCTCGTTGGGCGGTGAAGATCTGGCAGTCGGAGACAGCAGATGCCCCAAGCTGCCGCTGTCGTACGTGGCAGTGCCCATCGTCGCCATGTCTGGTTCCGTCGCATCCCTCAGAGGGGTGGGGGGGGGAGAGGGAGGTGAAGGGTCGAAAGGAGGAGGGGGGTGAACTCTCCTCTTGGATGGTGGTTCCTCCGATGGTCCCGGCGCCGCAGGTGGGGCCGCTGGCGCAATAGGCATCCTTGTCAGATTTCCAAGCCCAGGGTATGCAGAGCCTTGAGAATGTCCACCAAGATATCCCCAGGTGGTTGCTGAGGTGGTGGTGGTGGTGGTGACGGAGGCGAGGGTATTAGCGACTTAGGTTGGTCCTCCAATCCATCAACACCCTGCTGCTCCTCGTCGTCATCACCTTCGTTGTCACCTTCATCGTCGCCCACGTCAGGATCCCTTCCGTACAGCCTGCTCTCAACGCCTCGTCCCTCCTGGAGGATCAGGAGGTTGGTGATTTCCTCCTCTGAGGAGATGTCCGTGCCCTGTAGGACTACCGTGCCTCCCCCTTTCTCTGCGACCAAGAGAGACGGATTCGGTGAAATGATGGGCATCTTCTCTGGTGTCCTTTCGATGGGCTGGAAAGAGGATTCCCTCCTGGCAGGCAGGGATACTCTCGCCTTTGGGGCCATGCCCTGCGGATCCGCCGCGGCGGCCTTCGCGATGGACGGCACCACTCTTTCGATGGAAGGTTGGGCCTTCGTCTGATGCACCTGGGCCTTCACAGCCTTGGTCGAGTCTGCAGCCTTCACCTTAGGGTGACTCCTCTGCAGGGCCAGTCTGGGTCTTCTCCAAGAGCTTACCCAGATGGTCCGACTTCCTCTTCTTTGAAGATCCCGAGCGTTGGCTCGTGGTCGAAGGCGCCAGAGACGCTGTACTCGCCCTGGCCGCCATGGAGCCCATTGCAACGGCGCTCCCGGTGGCAGTGGACTCGCAGTGCTTAGCCTTATGTTGGGCCCCCGCGGGAGGGGTGTTAGGCAGAATCCTGTGCAGTGCCCTTAGGGACCACTACACACAATTAAGACCACAGGTGGCAATGCAAGTTTTACCTTTGGTACAAGCCTGTACTACTATGTCAGAGTGGGAGCAGTGGCAGAGCAGCCAGGCTTATCTCAAGAGTATATGAGCAGTAGCAGCGATTACACAAAGGGACCACAATTACTCTGACTCAAGCAAACACTGACTCAAGGTTTCAGGTAGAAATATATAAGTACATTTATTTTTAAACCATTCGTTATAAACACAACACTTCTATTAAACTTAAACAAAAACCACACATTAAAGATACAACTAACCAATTCACTTTGTACAGTATGTCTCAAGCTAAGTACCCTGTGTTGGAATGAACCGGTGTTATGCACAAAACACCTTACCGCGAATACAATTGTGATCACTTTTTGACAGTTCGGTCTACTAACTAAACGCGTATCCGTCACATGAAATGCTACCGGGGCAAAAACACACTTAGCACCTGAGATACTCAGAGGGAGTTGGAGGCAAAAATCACAGGCAATATTTTGGTTAGGCAGACAAAATCGAGAAACACTCAGACAAGAGTTCAAAAGTCAAAGGGCCGGAGCCAGGGTCAAGTAACACCGGGGCCTGTTGCCGAAGATCACACAGTCAGATAGTTCACGATTCAACGTAGCCAAGAGTACCTCGATATTGTCAATGTTCGGAAGCAAAAGTTATAAGAAGGAGGGAAGACAAGGGCAAGCCTTGGAAATGAAAAGGGGGTTCACCCAGTTTCCTCGAGCAGAACACAGCACCTTATTCCAAATGGTGCAGCTGGTGCCCTGGCAGTTGTTCCTGTTGGTTTCCCGCAAACCCACGATTCCTGGTGCTTTGGTGTGAAGGAGGACGTCTGAAGGGGGTCTGCACCACACAGGGATGAAGCCGGCAGCAGCGACAACGAATGAAAGGTGCGCTCCTTAAAAACACAGGAGAGGCTCTTCAAATGGCTATCCGGACCACTACAGCTGTGTGCAGCGATTTCGACCAAGGAAGAGGATCCTCTGGCTGTGGAAGACTAGCTGGTTATCCCCACCAGGTTCAAGGGAAGAAGACTCCGGACTGGATCTCCTCTTAGTCGTTGAAGGGGAGATAGCTGAGGACTGCAGCAGGACGGGGTAGTTGCAGCAGGCGTCGTTCTCTCCGCTTCTCTTCGGTTCGGTTCTTTGTAGTTCCAGTGGCGACTCTCTGACTTCTAGCCCAAGAGACCTGTCTTTTATGCAAAAAAACCCCATTCACACAGCCTGGCTGTCAATCACTCAGCAGGAGGGTTGTCCAGCCCGGACAACTACCCTGGCCAATCATGACAAAGTGCGACTTGGGTTTCCTAAGATACCCTGTGCAGTGGGTGACTACACCCTTCCCTCACATTCAGCCCACCTAGACACCCAGGCGCCTTGAGGAGGGCTTCTGATCAGAAGCCCGCCAAAAGACAGTGAACAAAGAAGGCGAACCTAGTTTGCAGCACAAAGTAAAACACAAGAAGGACTTTAACAAAAAGAAATGGCGAATAAACCCAACCGGAGCCAAAAGAAAGACGATTTGGTCAAGCGGGTTTATGTTCAAGGCTAATATGATAGCCAAGAACAATACCACATTTATCTAATATAATCGCGGTAGAAATGTTAGGGTAGATACCACTGCCACCAGCCAAGTCCAAAGGTTAAAAAAGCGAAACAATGCTGTAGGAGGTACAGATAAAAAGGGATACGAGTTAACCCTTTCCAGTGCTCCATGGAAGATGGGGTGTACAGGATCTGTGGCAGATTGACTAAGTAAAGTTAATGGCAACTTTACCCTTTTCTGGGGGACTGTAGTCTCAGAAATGGAGTCGGGGGAAGTCTCAAAGAAAACCCTGTGTCACGGCACTGAAGGTGCTGTGTGACACACACAAAGAAGGGGGCTGCTGAAGTGGTGTACTCCAGAGCCCACAATCCCAAAAACAGGTAAAAACACATAGCAAAATACAAGTAATAGTGGTGAAAAGCTCACACTCTTACCAAGTAGAAAAGAAACAACTCCAGAGATCCAGCAAAGCTGCTGAGGGACTCACTAGGTAAGGGAAATTAGCCATGAAACGAGAATTCTCCCTAACAAGGGGCGCCCTGAAAGGTCTTAAAGACCGCTCAACCTTCTTCTGGGCAGGGGAGGCATGCTGCCGGGACTCACCCAGAGCAGGGGCCTTGGCCTGAAGCCACTCGTTGAGAAGCTTGCGCCGATCGTTCCACGTGTGCGGCATCATCTCAGGGCAAAGCCGCACAGTCATCCTCCACGTGTGTCTGGTCCGAGTGGTGACATTAAAGGCACAGGGAATGTCCGTCATCTGAAAAGACATTCCGTAGGTTGCAGCCGGGGCAAACCTTGAAGAGAGGCGCTGAGTCCTTCTCATCCGCCATGTCCACGCGCCATAGGTCTTGAAGAAGCTTCTGGAATTCTCCAAGAAGAAACTTGAGGAAAAATTGCCCTTGAGGGGTGCTGAAGAAACCGAAAACGGGTCCCCACTAATCGGAAGGTGGATCGAGGGAGCTTGAGGCTCGATTGACCGAAGAAATAGAGCAAAACTCTTAGAAAATTTGCAAAACGCAGTAAAAGCTCGAGAGCTATTGCACGAGGACTCCAAACACTTGAACGTGTGGTAAAAATCTGAAGATGGCTGCCAGAGGAGGGGCTTAGGTAGAGGGCAGTCATTGGCTGGGGGCAGTATGACCCAGAGACCAGTGATTGGGTGTTAGGAGAAAGACAGTTCAGAAGTGAAACTGAAAGTTTTTTTTCTTACCGAGGATTCCCAGCCCGACGACAGGGAATATTCATAAGCATGTAAATCCATGAAAAACCCGATGCTGGGGAAACGCAATGCAGGTGTGTCATGCCACATAGTGCTTAACAATCAGGCAGCAGTGAGCTCTACATGTGCATGTAAGATAAGTGATTTGCAATGGGAAAATCAGTGTGAGGGGTTGCACTAGTCCTGAACATACATGTATAGTAGGTACACACGCATGGGGGTATTCTACGGAAAAAGGTTTTGGGCAGTATGAATATACAGATCTGTTTTGACGCAGAGTTCTCTGACAAGTTAGGAATTGCATTGGCTAAAAACCTGGGTTGGGCAATTGACTGAAAAACGAGTTTTACAAAGTTTAGGAAAGAAAGCAGCAGTTGTGATGAATATCAGATGGTCAATGGTCTAGGTGCATTTTGAAGGTGAGATGTAATCTCTGTGTTTATATAGGAGTCTGTTATTGAATCACAGGAGGATTTGGCCACGTGTTAGGGACGGAGCATTAAACCTGATGCGGGCTGCTTGCGGGGGAAAGGAGCACCAATAGATCATGGATTTCCAATAGAGTTGTCAAGGTGTGGGTTGAGGCCATGTGGGCTGGAATGGAAAGTGGGATAGTTTAGAATGAAATCTGGACACCAACATGTTTGGGCGATAAAACCAGCAACAATAGATCAAAATGAAATGTGATCGCTCTCCTCCTCTTTACATCAGTGGAATTTCTATAGAATAGCCATCTGTGTCACAAGTAGGGGTAAAGGTTTCCAACCAGATGGAACCTGTAATTATTGAAATTATTTGTAAATTGTCTAAACTTTGTAACTAGGAGATAGGACTATGACCAAGTATGGAAAGGCCCCAGAGAGGGGTGTAGTGTAAATATCAAACATGCAATTATAAGTTAAAGAGGATGGTGCTTAGATGAATGGATCCAGTAAGAAGTGTGGGCACTAAAAGGAATATGGTTACATCGTATAGGTTTAACCAATCATGTGTGGGGGTTGACAAAACCTTTAGGAGTGTTTAAACTGTTACAAATTGTATAAAATATGTGCTCTGTGTGGTTCGGGGAGACAGGTTAGTTTCACTCTTTGATGTCATCTAACCCCTCACGGCCATTTGTACAATAAACTTGCTTTACGGACAAAGCGTGTACGTACTCTTTAAGGGTGAGCCTGCTTTTGGTTACAGTGATCAAAGGCCCAATCCTACACAGCCAACTGCCTTTGCCTAGAGCAAAGTCATGGCTCCTGCTCCTTGGTTCTGAGCTCCAGAAAGCCTTCATCACTACATCAATCTCTGGGCTGGTAGGAACAACCAGTGCTGGCCCCTGCTTGAGGATCCTGCACTTCGAAACGGTCGCAAGAATCCCAGGACCACCCTGTGGACTGGGCAGTTCCCTCCTGTGCACCTTCACTGCATCGGTCAACATCCTGATTTTGGACTTGGGACCCTGGTGTCTCTCTGCTTGTGGCCTCCCCATGCAGTTTTAGCGGTACAGCACAAACGGGGGCCTTGCAGGAAAAGCTTCTTTTGTCTGCCATGAGGGTCACCTTCTGCCTCCTCACTACAGTGTTCATCTCGGTGTCCCACCTTTACTGTATCCTGGGGTTCTTCAGAGGTCGTCAACATCGTGGTGGACGTTTTCTCAGATTTATTCAGCTATCCAGTCATAGGCACTTCTCGTCAGAGCGCGGAACCAGGCACTAGCAAGAGCCAATCCCAACACTTAAAATTACCTCTGCACCAGTGACCCTGGGAACCTCTCCAAAGCAACAGACACTTGAAGTAAGTGGGCCCAGCAGATTCAGAAACCTCAGGGGTGGTCTCCAAAGCACTAAGCCTGTTTCTGTCCCCTCCTTCCATAGGGTCCAACATGTGAAATGTCCTGTCCTACACCTCTCCCTTGCCTGGTTGTGATCAGTTGAGGTCTCACCAAGGATCCCCGCTGGGCTTCTCTAAATTGATGGGGTTGGGCGAGGCCCCATATAGAGATTTGCTTGCTCTGTTCTTACCATCTGGAAACATGTAAAACTACATGTTGGCCTTGCCAACACTTGTTCTACCTTTTTTAAAGACTTCCAACTTCCTATAAAGGGCCAACCTTGGGACTTTGAGACAAAGGCCCTTTCATCTTCAGTAGAGAAGTACTTTTAAGTGCCAGGGCCTTATATTATAAGTCACCGTAATAGTGTTTTAACTGTTTCCAAATTACTTACCTGATTCCAATTGGTTTTACAATACTCACCTGTTCTTTTCTTCACTGACTTGCATACAGTTTGCTAGCGTTCTTACTTTTATTTGATCAGTCTAAAAAGTAATGTGTCAGTGCTCTTTATCAAGGTCAATGTATACATGTGCATAGTCTAATTTACTAGTTTTACTTACCTTTGATTTTCATTGCAAAGAGTTTGTTCAAGGCCTAATAAATATAACTATTTGTAAACATTCTTTCTAACTTGATTTATTAAGAGTACTCCATGTGCGACCAGCTGAACCATCTACACACACACACTCCTAAATCTCGGCCTTGCTGCTCGGTTACCAACCTTGAGAGAGTTCAGCTAAACATGAGCGTCTTTTCCTGTTCACCAGGATAGAACAGACTCTCAGAATCTGCCCACATTCTGAAATTCCATCTTAATGGCAAAAGCATAGAAGTGTCGACATGTTTGCCTCTTTGCTCTGCCAGCCTGGAAATGCAAATACAAAACTTTCCCCAGCAAGACTTCCAGTTCTGATGTGACACTTGGGGTTGGCAAGTCCCTCCCCTTGGTCAGCCCTCTCTGGTTGACACATTCGGGTCCTGGCCTCACGGTGGACTCTGGTGGCTTATCTGCTCTTAAATACATGTGGAGACCCCATAAAATGACTGGCTGAATGGCACTGTAATTTCCCATCCGAACTTGGGTCTTGCTTTTTCTCTCTGTTGATTTATGTGCAATGTCTGCACCAGCGGGAGCAGATTTACCCGAACACGCAGGCACTTCTGGCTGCATGGCACAGCTGCTCCTCAATTCCCTTAAAAGGCCAGTATCTTATAAGGAGGCAATGTGAAAAGCCTCTGCCTTGTGTGTGTGCATGATGGCAAAGTCAGGGGATACCTCCTAGGGCGCAGCACCATGTGGCTTGTGGTGACATCCAGCACCCTTTGCAACCCCATCATCCACCAGCCAGGTCAGGGTAGGGATGTAAATACCATCTCCTAGTTCACATGGAAGTCGTCAAAACCTTTGGGATAAAAGATGTACCTGTTGAAAGAACGACTCTATCCTTAAGGAAAATAATACAAGGCTCTTCTGATGACAAATTTCAGCTATGCGACTCTTCTCGCTTTAAGCGATTGCAACCAGGCAGGCAGGCTTTCATGTCAATAAGTTAAAAGCGCAAGAAGCTATGGTTTCAAAGGCCTTGAGATTAATAGCTACTAGAATCATACTTGCACCCCATTGAGGGACAAGGCCTTTGAAAGGAGAGGTAAAAAGGAGTAATCAATCGAAATGTTTAACGGCTTTAATTTTTAAACAAAAATGTTTTCTCTGGTGTATGAAGATATTCTGAATTGCAGACTGTACTAATCGTACTAACCAGGAAATAAAAAAGGTAGATAATCCGACAGAGAAGCTATCACTTTTAGTATGTAAAAGGAACTTGGGGTTGGTCACCCTAAGTTACCTAGGGGTATCCAGACGTGGACCCCTTGCTCACTGTGCTCAGAGAGGCACAGCTCCACCTCACTGATGAGGCCCGAAAAGGCAGAAACATGTGTCGGGGTTGCTGTTGGTACTCTTGTTCAAAGGAGGATTGCCATAGCATTTTGGTGCTGGACTGCTCAAGTGGGCGGGACAAAGACTGATATGCAAATGGGTATTCCTCCTTTGTGAAAGGTACAGTGAGCTAAAACATGTGGCTGCGGACTTCGAGTGGGTACATTCCCAAAGAACAGGTTATTTTACCATGTTCTTTCTGACAGAGGGGCGCCCTGACCTCTTTTCGTATGGATGAGGGGGGAAGGTAGAACTTGGGACTGAGGAAAACGGCCCTCAACTCCAGGTGATTTATGTGCAAGAACTAAAATGGGTCGGTGAACTTGATCAGAGCTGCACACCAACTCTTGCAGAGAATTTTCCTCAGTCCACCTTTTAAATCTACTGTAGAGAAACCCCTCAACACTCACACCAGACAAAATACAACACACAAGGGAAAAAGGTCCAGCACACCCCTTGTAAGGAGAACAAGGTTTATTCTCGCAAAAATACAGATACGTGCCAACAAATAACTCTACTGCCGTGGAGCGCTGTGACAAAATCAGCATCCGCAATCGTTTTTAATGGTTGGGGGTCTGGGACATTTTAAAAACTGGCACCAGCGAGACATCAAATGAAGTTGCAGGAGCCACCTCGAGTCTGGCCAGAGGAACAATCAGAAGAGAAGAGACCAGTAGTCTCTGGAAGCACTACAGAAAGATGTGTTTCCTGGTGCAAAAAGCTCTCAAATGTCTGATTCAATGCTGCACTACTGTCACGAGGAGGAGACTGCTTAACAAACGTCAGGTCCAAAATAGCTCCAAGTAATTTTATCCTCTGACAGGGAAGCAGACAAGATTTATTTAGGTTGACAGAGAAGTTCAAGACATGGGGAGTCGTGCAAACCAATGGAAGACTGATCTTCTGCTGGAGACAGGGCTGGATTAACAAGTCAGCCAAGTAAGGGCAAATGGTAAACTTATGTAAGAAAATGTGGGCTGCCACAAGGAATAAGTTACTTACCTGTAACTGTTGTTCTCAAGCATGGGTCTGGCATGGATTCACATGCTCATGAATACAAGAATACATAGCAGTACACACATGCACAACCACAGGGGGTGGCAAGGCTCAACATTAAACATTACAATAACTCAACATTAAGCATCTCCTACCTCGTCGCCAGGCTCACCTTCAAGCAAATAGGTTGCGCAGCACTGCCTGGCCGACTCGGTACTCCTCCCTGGAATCCCGGTCGATGCAGTAGAATCTCGTGAAGGTGTGTGTCGACCTCCACGTAGCAGCCATGCAGATGTCCAGCAGGGGCACACCAGACAAGAACGCCGTTGTAGCAGCGATCGCTCTTGTTGAATGGGCTCTGGGACGGCCGGACAACGGTCGGTTTGCCAACTGGTGACAGTGCATGATGCAGCCGGAGAGCCATCTGGAAATGGAAGCCTTCGAGAGGGCCTTCCCTTGGTTCACAGGTCCAAAGTTTACAAACAGCTGTGATGTCTTCCGAAAACTCTTTGTGCGGTTCACGTAGAACTTCAGCGCTCTAGCCACATCCAGCGAGTGCAAAGTCCTCTCAGCCGGCGACGAAGGAGACGGGAAGAAAACAGGTAACACCAAGGGCTCGTTGAGATTGATGTCAGACGGCACCTTGGGCATGAAGGAGGGGTGCGTCCTCAGCACTACCCTCGACTTGTGGAATGTCAGGTATGGAGGATTACAGGAGAGGGCCTGGATCGCTCCCACTCGTCGTGCGACGACAGGAACTTCAACGGTGCCGAATGCAGAGGCTCAAATGGGAGCCCTATGAGCCTGGTCAGCACCACGTTGAGCTCCCATGCCGGGGCCGGAGCCTTCACCGGCAGGAACGAACGGAACAGTCCCTTCATGAACTCCTTCACCAGGCGATGAGACCACAGAGGTGACCGCCCCAGAGTTCTGGTGTAGTGGGAGATAGCCGCCAGATGGCTCTTGATGGAGGCATGTGCCAGCCCCGCCTTGGCCAGGGATAGCAAGTACAGCAGCACTTGAGGGACCATAATCCACAGAGGGTTAATCTTCTGTGCACGGCACCAGAGAGAATCTCTTCCATTTGTGTCCATAACACTTGAGAGTCGAGGACGCCCTGGCCTTTGCAAGCACCTTCTTGCAGTCCGCCGGGATATCATACCCTCCGAAATCTAGTGCTGCAGGAGCCAGGCCTGCAGTTTCAGCAATCCGGGGTCATGATGGAGGATGGCGCCTCCTTCTCTGGAGAGAAGATCCGCGTACGTCGGCAGTTCGACCGGGGGGTGGGGGGGCGAATGGGAACGCCGACATGTCCAGAAGGTCCAGTAACCAGCTCTGCCTCGGCCATGCTGGTGCGACGAGGATCATCCTGCACCGGGACCGTCTGAGTTGACTGATGAGTCGCAGCAGCAATGGCAACGGGGGGAACGCATACAGGCACAGGCCGTCCCATGGGAATGAAAAGGCATCGCCCATGCTCCCTGGCTGGGGAACCTGCTGGCGATCGTCGCGAATAAGTCGATCTGGGGATTGCCCCATCGTTGCAATAGGAGATCCACTTGGTCCTGCTCAAGTTCCCACTCGTGGCACGAGCGCAGCTCCCTGCTGAGTGAGTCGGCAATGGTGTTCTTTATTCCTGCCAGATGGAAGGGCACCAGGAATATCCCTTGGGCAACGGCCCAGTGCCACTGATGCTGCGCTTCCTTGGATAGGGCTGGGGATCTGGTGCCCCCCCTGCTTCTTGATGTAGAACATCGTGGTGGTGTTGTCAGTGAAGATCCTCATCACCTTGCCCCTGAGGGACGGAAGTAATGACCTGAGGGTCCAGAACATGGCTCGGAGCGCTAGGACATTGATGTGTAGTGACCTCTCCTCCGGGAGCCAAAGGCCTCTTGCGTGGAAATCTCCGGTGTGCGTGCCCCACCCTTCCAGGGAGGCGTCCGTCGTCACTGTTTCCTGATGCGCCGGTCTGGAAGTCCGTGCCCGCCGCCAGGTGCGTGCGGGTACCCGACCATCGGATTGCTTGGCGGAACGTCTCGTTGAGTGAGATCCTGTCTTTGAAACTGCCCGCCGCTTGCATCCAACAGGCGTCGAGGAACTCCAGCAGTGGTCGCATCTGCAGCCTGTATAGGCGCACAAGGTAGATGCACGAGGACATCATGCTGAGTAGGGATTGGATGGACTTCACCCTGGCCACGTCCATGGTCAACAGCCATTGTACCGTGCCCAGGATGGCCTTCCTCCTTTCCTCCGACGGTGAAGCCAGTCATGCCACTGTATTGAGTCTGGCTCCCAGGAAGAGGGTGACTTGCGACGGCACCAAGTGGGATTTCGCTAAGTTGATCGATGTTAGGGAGAATTCTCTGTTAAGGCGAATTTCCCAAACCTAGGGAGTCCCCCAGCAGCTTTGCTGGATTTTTGGGGTTTATTTTTTTTCTCCTGCTAAGAGTGAGACTCTTTTTCTCAAACTCTTAGGCATGATTTGAGTTTGTCCTTTGACTGTAAATGTGTTTTATGGGCTATGGGGTCTTTTACTCCACAGGGCTTCATGTGTTTTTGGTATGTGTGTTACACAGCACCCTCAGTGCAGTAACACAGGGGTGTCATAGTGACCCCCAAACATAGACTCCATACCCTGGGACTGACTACTGTCTCCCAGGGCATGTAAAGTCACCATTGGCTTTACTAGTCTCAAATTGTGAACAGAACCAGTACAGACCATCATATTGTGGAAGTTCTGGTAGTGGTAATTCAATTGTCCCTGGGTCTGTTTTACAAGGGGGCACTGTCCAGTCCCCCCTTGTCGAGTTTCTGGCTGGTGGCAGTGGATAACACGCAAAATATTCCACCAGAATATTTCCTATGGGATTTTTCCATTGATTTTAAACGAACCACTTTTTGGTGCAATGTTAAAGATACCACCACGTTATTTATCTAATATTTATTCCCCGGTTGGGTCTTTTTGCCAGGACTCGGTTTTAAAATGGCGTTTGTGTTCGCCTCAAACTCTAACCCAAGTCGAGCCCTTTGGTCCACTTTTTGGCGGGCCTCTCCATAGAAGCCCTCCAAATGGTGCCACTCTGTCTGGGGTCTACAGGATGTGTGGGAGGGGGATTAGGCACCCTGGACTGAGTTGCCTTGGCAACTCAAGTCGCACTCTTGTGTGATTGGCCCAGTGGCACTTAGCATGTTTGAGTGACAGCTAGGCTAATGAATGGGGGTTTTTCTACATAAAAGCAGGGCCTTGGGGACTGGAACTTCAGAAGTTGCCACAGGACCTAAAGAATCCAAAGAGGGGAGAAGCTGAGCCATCTACGACGACGACACCACCGGTGGAGCCCTGCTGTACGAACTCACCACTTCCCCGATGACAGAGGAGATCTTCTTCCAGGAGAGTCTTCTTCCCTTTGAGCTGGTAGGACCAACCAGTCCGCCTTTTTCGCCTTCCTGGACATCTCGTGGTCGAATCGCCCGTGCCAAGCACCCCGGCGGCCGGATAGCCACGCTTCACCACTACCGCGAATAAAAGGGTTGTAACTTTTAATCGGGAAACTCCGCGGCTGGTTTCTTCCCTGGCAGTGCAACGACCTTCAGCTTTCTTCCTCGTCAAGATCATCTCTTCCTCTGGTCGAAGCCACAGGAACAACTGCCACCGCTGGAGCTTTCTCACCATTTCAGGTACTGTGTCCCGCCTGGTCTCCCTTGCAACAGATTGTCCAAGGTGTCACGTAAATCCTCGACTTTCTAACTGGGTTGACCTCAGACCTGCTAACTTTGCCTTTCTGAACTGATCCAACCTCTTTTTGACTTTTCTGCAAAGACTCTGAGTGCATTTCCACTGTGTGATCTTGGACACATTCCGCCTTGCTCTCTCCAAGAGTGGGCCTGGCCTATGAATGTTTTGCTCTACAGTAGACCCTGCCTTTCTTGACTTGCAGTGGTTTCTTAAAAGTGTTGGTACTGTATTATTTTCGTACTCTGCCTTTTCTCTCCCTTTTTAAACGAATTATGGAGTGCCATCTACGGCTACGCGCTCACCTCTGTTTTGCTAAATAAGTGGTGTCTTAACCTAGACTTGTTGAATAATCAACTAGGGAGGTGTATATACTTATAGTGAGTGTGTTTGAACTTGCTTGATATATTAGTGCCATTGTATTTTCACAAGTGTGTTTTTAAATAAATAATTATATACTTTTATACTAAAGCTCTGGTCAGTGTTTGCTTGTTCTACTGTATTTTTAGCCCTATTGTGTATACTCTATATACTGCCTAACTCTTCTTGAGAGAAGTCTTACTGCTCAGCCACAGCTACCAGGTAAATCTGGGTGGTGCGGACTGCTACCAATTGGGTTTACTGCTTACTCCTGTAGTCTTAAACTTTTTGCAGTGGTCCCTAAGGGAACTGCATAGGTTTCTGCCTAACAATAGAGAATCCCAGATCCGTGAGAAGTTGGACGGTCTTCGCGGTGTGATCGATGACGAGTTCTCTTGACTTTGCTTGGATGAGCCAATCGTCCAGGTATGGGTAGATGTGAAGGCGCAGCCGCGGCGCCACTGGTGCCAGGCACTTGGTGAACACCCTGGGCGCCGACTTCAATCTGAAGGGAAGGGCCTTGAACTGATAGTGCCACCCCTGGACCACGAACCGTAGGAATTTGCGATGTTCCTTTAGAATGAGGATGTGGAAGTAAGCATCCTCCAAGTCCAGCGACGATAGGAAGTCGCCTTCTCTCAGCTGTCCCAGCACGTGCTGGAGGGTGACCATCCAGAATTTCTGAGACTTGATGTACTTGTTTAGACGACGAAGGTCCAGGATGGGTCGCCAACCGCCGGTCTTCTTCTGGACGAGGAAGTACTGAGACTACACTCCGGAGCCCCAGAGCCTTCCTGGGACGAGTTCTATGGCTCCCTTTCTTAGCATTGCTCATACCTCCAGAAGTAGTTGTGGGGCGTGATTTTCCTTCCTGGCCACGGGTGGTATACAGGGACACCTCTGGAATTCCAGGTTGTGCCTGCAGGCCAGCGCATCTAGCACCTAACGGTCGGTGGAGATGGACTCCCACATGCTGATGAATTTTGCCAGCCGGCCTCCAACCGGGGTGCTCGAGTGGGGGCCCGATGCCACGGCCGGTTCAATCCTGTTTTGTCGCGGCCTTGTCACCCTTGGCGACGACGTGATCCTCCTGTCTTGCCGCGTCCTATGTAGGCTTCCTGTAACGAGGAGCGGGCCGCTTGGCGGTACGACTAGGAACCGCCGCCGAATCGAATGCTTGCCTCCAGAGTTTCAAAAGGACGGCTGTCGATGTTGAACCCCAAGGCCCGAGCCGTCTCGGTGTCCGCCTTGATGGCCTGCAGTGACTCATCCACTGTCTGCCGAACAGATTGTTCCAGTCGAAAGGCATGTCCAGAACCCTGGTCTGCACGTCCAGACGGAAATCGGTTGCCTTGAGCCAACCATGCCGGTGAAGGCAAACACTGTTGCCCATCTGGTGAAAGCCGGTGTCGGTGATGTCCATGGCCAACGTAATGGCGTGGTCCAAAGCCACCTCGCCCTCCTGTAGTATTTCCAAGGCCTCAGCCCTCTTGTCGTCCGGGAGGAAGTCTATTAGGGGAGCGAGCTTGAACCACAGCTCCCTGTCGTAACGTGCCACGATCGCGAGGGCGTTGGCCTCTTTAATTAGTCTTTAATTAGTCGTCGCCGCCGACATGACGACCCGTCGTCCCATCGTGTCCAGCTTCTTTCCCTCACTGTCCGGTGGTTAAGTTGAAGCCGTCGCTCCCGCCGATTTCTTCTTGGCTGCCGCAGAGACCACTGAATCTGGGGACGGCTGTACTATGTGGAACATCGGGGCGGAGTCCGGGACCCAATACTTCTTCTCGTACCGGTATCTCTTAGCAGGAGCCGTGGATGGGTTCTTCAGGAGCGCCAGCCCCTCGTCCCAAATGTCGTCCAGTAATGGGACTGAGAGGACAGTCTTCCTCTTGGCCTCCCACTGCTGGTAGAGGAAACCTTCCTTCTTCTGTTCTTCGGGGCACAGCTGGAAGAGCTCAGATGCCCTGGCAATAAAGGCGTGGAAGGAGCCAATTTCGTTGGGAGCGGAGTCCCGAGTGGGTAGTGGTCCATTCCGTCGTCGTCCGTCGCCGTCTCAGTTCCCGTCTCATCCCTCAGAGGAGGAGATGGGGTGAAGGCTGGAAGGGGGGGGGGGGAGGATGGACTTGTCTCTGCTTGCTTCGCGGGCTCCCCGGCGGGGCAGGCCCCGCGGGCTCATCGGTAGGGGGGTAGGGGCATCCTTGTTTGTCCTTATCTCCGTAAACAGGGTCTGTATAGCCATCAAGATATCTCCCGAATTGTCCTGTGGTATGGTCACCGGCTGCAACAGGACCGATGGCTGGGACGTGGGGGTCCTCCGCGGCCCTATCTTCCACGTCGGCCCCTCCGTTGCTTTCCTCGTCAACCTCTTTGAGATCCCTTCCGTGGGCCCTGGATTCCTTGAACTTCTTTTTTTTTTTTTTTAACTTCTTTTTATTGGTTTTACAACATAAAAGGAATGGGAGAGAACAGACAAAACAGAAACAAAAGTCACCCTCCCATTTTCCTTTCCCCCTTCCTCCCCCCCTCCCTCTCCCCAAAGGCTGCCGCAGTATGTTCGTGGTCCGTTGCTGCCTCGGGGCCGGCGCCGGCCGTTGTCAAGTTCGTAGCGGAGGGGCCGGTCTCCCGGTGGCCTCCCTCCTTTCCCTGGGAGTTTCCCTTGGTCTTGTCTTTGCATGTGTTTGCTGGTCTTTCCCAGTTGGATTTGCACTGTTCAGAGTCCGCGCTGGTCACGACCTCGTCTCTTTCTTCCCGTTAGTTCTCTTCCTCTGAATTATGTAGTGCCTCCCGACGTGGGCGGTTCAATTTCTTCGTTTCCTGAGTCGCCTGGATCGCTATTGTCAGTCGTATCATCCTCGCCTCCGCTGCCAAACAGGTCTTGCACCAGGGAGTTCCATGCTTGTAGTCTGGCTCCGCTGTCGCTCTCTCCCCTTTGTGTAGCTCTCGCCCAGACTGCCGTCTCTGCTATTGCCCATTTTTGTAGGTCGGCCCACCATCCTTTCTTCGAGGGGCCTTCGCTCTTGTTCCATGCCATCGCTATGCGGCGTTTCGCTAGTATTGTCATTAAATCCTTCATTTTTGCCACGTGTGTCATCTGCCGGTGCCCCCTTGGGAACAGGCCCAATAGGTATGTTGCTGGCGTTCTTGCTGGCATCCGTATGTCTGCTGTCAACGCCTTTTCTCTCACCGTGTTCCAGAAGTCTGCTATTTGCGGGCACGACCAGAACATGTGCACCATGTCGGCCTGTTCGTCTCCGCACCGCGGGCAGCTCCGGGTTTGTCCTTCTCCCATCTTTGACATTCTCTTGGGAGTTAGATATGCTCTATGTACTATGTATATCTGCAGTTGTCTGAACCTGGCGTTTCTGGACACCTTTTTTGTGTACATGAGGACTTTGTTCCATTCCTCGTCTTCGAAGGGTTGTTGCAGTTCCTCTTCCCACTTCATCCGTGCTGTTAGTGTCTTTTTGTTGGTGTGTCCCAGTATTTGCTCAGAGTCTGGACACCGTATGACCTCCTTCGGATATATCGTACCATGCCTCTAGTTCCCCTTCGGTGTCCTCAGGCTCTGGCATAGTGCTCCACCTCTTCTTTATTGTCCGAACTAGGCTATTGTGCAGGATGAATTGGCCCCTGTGTACATCTTGTTCGTCCATCAGGGTCTGGAATTCAGCCCACTGTCCGTCACGCCACAGGTCCCCAATTTGGGCCACACCTTTGTCTTCCCATTGTGCCCTGTACGTGGTCAGGCTGGCCACTCGGGTGTCCACCAGCCCCGCCAGTGGGATATGTCTTGAGCAGGGGTCTCGTATGCCCTGTGTCTTCCAGGCTCTTTTCCATAGTGTTCGGCCTAGTTGGGCTATTTTGGGTAGGTCTTTGGCTTGGGCGGCATTGACCCATAATAATTCTCTCAGGTAATACCTCCGGAGTGTTGGCCCAATAATTATTGCATCTATTGAGGTCTCCTCGCCCAGCCATCGCACCACAAATTGGAGTTGTGCTGCCAAATAGTAATATTCAAAATCTGGGAGTTTGATGCCCCCCCACTCATAGCTTCTCTGTAGTGTGCTTAGTGCCACCCTGTTTCGCCCCCCTCCCCATAGGAAGGTTCTCGCCATAGTGTGTAGGCGCTTGAAGAAGGGCCTTGGTATGTTGTATGGGATGTTCGTGAAGTAATATAAGAGTCGGGGTAGGACTGTCATTTTTAGTAGTGCCGCCCGGCCTATCATGCCCAACGGTAGCGTCTGCCAGAATTTCATAGCCTTTTCAATTTTGTCTAAAGCTACTTGTGTGTTACCTGCGTGTGTTTCCATGGTGTCGTGATAGATGTCCACTCCCAGGTATTTGAAGGTGTTCGGGGCCCATGTGATGCCCAGAGGCGGTAATTGATCTGACGGCACTGCGCGTAGGCCTGCCAGGGGAAACAGCAAGGATTTTTCTCTGTTGACCACTATTCCAGATAACCTACCAAACGCGCGCAGCGCCTCTAGTAAGTCCTGCAGGTGGGTGCGTGGGTTCTGTATGTAAAGGAGTATATCGTCTGCGTATATGGATATCTGGTGTGTTTCCCCGTCTATCTCTATGCCCGTGTCTGTGTAATCCGTTCTTAGGAATACTGCGAACGGCTCCAGGGCCAGGATATATAACATTGGGGACAGGGGGCATCCCTGTTTTGTGCCTCGCTCTATGCCCCATTCCCTAGAAACTTGTCTACCCGTCTTGACTCTCGCTCTCGGGTCTTTGTATAGTAGTTCTATCCATCTTGTAAACCCTTGTCCAATCCCATAGTGGGTGAGCGTTCCCAGGAGCCAGTCCCATCCCACCGAATCGAATGCTTTGATTGCATCCAGTGAGGCTACAGCACACTCCCCTCCCTCCTGGTTTGTCCTTTCTATAACATAGTGGAGTCTGCGCAGGTTCCAGGACGTGTTCCGTTCTGGCACGTACCCTGTCTGGTCCGTGTGGATCAGGGTGGGTAGCACTCTTTTCAGGCGGTTGGCTAGTGCCGCCGTCAGGATCTTGGAGTCCTGGTTTATTAGGGAAATCGGTCTGTAGGAACCGCATTCAAGGGGGGGCTTGTCTGGTTTAAGGATCGGGATTATTATAGATTCTGACATACTACTCGGGAGTCTTCCTTTCTCGTATGCTTCTTCTAGTGTTTCTAGCAGTCTCGGGACTATGTCATTTTTATATTGTTTGTAAAATTCCCCCGGGAGCCCATCTGGCCCCGGAGATTTCCCTGTCGGGAGCTGGGCGATTACCTCCGTTAGTTCCTCTACAGTGAGAGGGGCGTCTAATATTTGGGCCTGCTCCTCCGTCAATTGTGGGAGTCTAATTTCCGCGAGGGCTTCCTTCAGGTCCCCCTCCTCTGCCTCCTGGACCCTGGAGTATAAGTCCTCGTAAAACTGCGAGAACACCTCGTTTATTCCCTCTTGGGATCTTATCACCTCTCCCTTTCTGTTCTGAATTTCATTAATTGGCTCCCGCTTAGTCTCCTGCTTGGTTAGCCAGGCCAGGAGTCTGCTAGGCTTGTCCCCCTCAGCATGTAGTTTCTGTATATATTTCCCATAGTCTAGCCGTCCCAATCTTTCCCAGGTCTCCACGCACTGTTGTCGCAGGGTGGTGAGGTTCTCTTGTTCCGCCCCCTTCTCCCCCGCTTGTCTCTCAGCCTTCTCGATTCTCCTTTCTAACTCATCTAGTTGTGCTAGGGTTTCTCGTCTGAGACCTCCCATTTTACCCATCGCCTCCCCTCTGACTACCACCTTGAAGGCCTCCCAGACCGTTCCTGTGCTTTCCACACTACCCTCATTATGTTCAAAATAATCTTCTATTACGCTTTGGATGTGTTCCTGGAAGCCCGCGTCCAATAATGCCTCTGCCCTCAATCTCCATGTTGGTATAGGGGCTCTCCTGTGTGTGTGCGCCCATGTGATCGTCTGGGGGGCGTGGTCAGATAGGGTTCGCGCGTGTATGTGTGCCTCAGTGAATTCCCCCAGTGTCTCCTTGCCCGTAAACAGGTAGTCTATCCGTGTGAATGTCTTGTGTGGGGCACTATAATGCGTGTATCCCCTCTCTTCCCCATGTACCTTCCTCCAGACGTCCCCGAGCCCGAGCTGGTCTAGTATCTGTTGTAGTGCTCTCGCTGGCGGCGCCGCTCTCTTGTGCTTATTGTCCGACCTGTCCAGCCGGGGGTCCAGTGTGCAATTATGGTCGCCTGCCCAGATCATCGTTGCATTCCTGTACGGGGCCAGCCGGGGCGGGAGCGTCCTGAAGAAGGCTGTAGCGTCGTGGTTAGGGGCATAGGTGTTCACGAGGCATATCTCCCGATTTTCTAGCATCCCATGGACTACCAGGATTCTCCCTTCCGCGTCTTTCTCTTGGTTGATGAGCTGGAATGGGACGCCCGGGGCGACCCAGGTTATGACTCCTCTAGCGTAGTTGGAGTATGTTGCACTATACATCTGGCCTCCCCATTTTTTCTTTATTTTGGCCTGTTTTTCCGCCGTCAGGTGCGTCTCTTGCAACAGTGCAATGTGGGTCCTTGTTTTGTTCAACCAGGTATAAATCCTTAGCCTCTTGACATATGCGTTCATCCCCCTGACATTCCACGTGACAATTCTTAAGACATCTCGGTCCTTGTGGGGACTAGCGCTTGCGGCCTGTTCTTTCCCATGGGCTCGCTCAGTGTCTTATTCTCTCGGTGTATTCCTGCCGGGGATCTGTGTCCCTTCTTCTGGCTGTTGAGTTTTGAATCGTCCGTTCGTTTTCTCTCTCGGGTCGTTTCTCTCTCTGTTGGCCGCTCTTTGTTGTGGGCGGTCTTGCCTCGTGCTTTCCGCCAGCTTTTTGTTTGTGGGTACTGTCCCCTGAATTTGTTTTCCTTGCCGATTCTTTGTGTGTGACAACTGTTAGTTCCTCTTCCGCTCTCCTCCTTTCTTTGCGGGCTTTGCCTTAACTTCCCAACTGTTATAACTGTTAACCCAAATAACGTCAACAAACGCCCAGCCTCCCCTCCTCTGCTCGGGCTCCACCGCTTTCCAGGTGCCGCTTTTTCCTCCTCGGCCTTGCCTGTCGCGGCGTAGTGTCTTGAAACTGACACTATAAACATTGTTTTTACTGGGGCTTCTCTGTGGGTCTTGGCGGTTCCCCTTCCCCGAGTCTTGTGCTCCCTTTGTAAGTCTCTTTACTGTGGGCTTTTCAACTTGGAGGCTGTCGGTTGCTCCTTTTCGTTACTTCCCGGTAGGGCATCTCTACCGTCTTGTTCTTGCTCCTGTAGCGTTGGGTGTACTTGTCGTGCCCGGTTCTAGTCTCTATTTTGCCGGGGGTGGTTTCTGTTTCGCTCGTTCCTCTCTGCCGACTGTGGAATCCCACGCTGGTCCATCCACTCCTGGGCGTCGGTCGTTGTCTCGAAGATCTGTGTTTTTCCGTCATGCAGTATTTTTAGTTTGGCTGGATACAGCAGCATGAATTTCACCCCTGCCGCTCGAAGGCGCTCTTTGGTCTGCCAGAACTGGGCTCTCTGCTTTTGCACAAGTACCGTATAGTCTGGATATTTCGTTATCCTGGCCCCGTTCCTTGTGATGTTCCCTCCTTCTCTCGAGAAAGTCAGGATTTTTTCTCTGTCCTTAAAGTTCATAATTTTTGCGATCATTGGTCTTGGTGGTGCTCCTGGGCGCGGTCTTCTAGTCAGTGCCCGGTGTGCCCTTTCTACCACGAAGCCTTGGGATAGGGTCTCTGCTCCCACTTCTTGGATCAGGAGGTTCTCTATGTAGTTCGTGGGGTCCCTTCCTTCCTCCCCCTCTGGCAGCCCCACTATTCGTACGTTGTTGCGCCGGGCCCTGCCTTCTGCGTCTTCAGCTCTGCGTTCTAGTATATTAATTCTTTCCAGTGCTTCCGACATTTGTGTTCGCGAGGCGGACACTTCCACTGAGTTGCTCTGTGCTTGTTGTTCCACTGTTGTCATCCTTTCCGCCAGGTTTCTCGTATCTTGTCTAAGGAGTCCCACATCTACCATCACTGCGTCCAACTTGCCTTCTATCGACGTCTTTAACGCCCCTATGGCTTCCAGTATGCTGCTTTCCACTTGCCTGATCTCTCCTTGCGTGGCGTATGACTCCGGCGTGTCTTTCTCCCCAGCCTCTGGCTGCTGGTCGTCGTTCTTCCGGGTGAATGTCTCCATGACTGTTTGTCTCCCTCTGCCGCTTTTAGGCTTGTCTGGCATGTTAGTACCCACTGCTCTTGGCCTGTAGTTGGGCCCTGTTCAGTCAGGTTTCGTTTGTGCTTCAGTGGGTCCTTGCTCAATTCTCACACTCGCTTCCACTCTTTCCTGCGTGTGTTGCCTTTTTAATAAGCGATTTCTCTCTATGTCTTTACCCTCGTTGTCCGTTTGCCGTGTCTCTCTCCGGTGTTCTCTTCCCTCTCGCTTTTGGGTGGTTGGAGTCTGTGCCTTGCGTGAGGCGGCTCATCCCCCGGTTTCTGCCTGTGTGGGGGGGGTCTGTTTGTGCTGGATGGATTTGTGGTTCGTAGTGACTGTTACGTTCTCTCCCCCACTTGCTGGTTATCTGTGAGGCAGCTGGTTGGGGTGGTGTCCGGGTCTATGTGTAATTCTTTTGCTCTCCTCGTTACGACGGCGGCTACCTTCTTCTCTTATGTCGTCTCTGTTAGGTCTCGGCTCTCCTGACCTGCCCCGCGGTCTGTCTCTTGTTCCCTGGACCTGGTTCCTGTGTCTCGGCGTTGCCTCCCTTCTCGGGATCTCCCGCTGCTTTGCCGGCTCTTCGCTGCTGCTAGTCACCTCTGCGTCGGCAGGGAAGGGCTCTTCTTCGGTCCGATCTGTGGGCCGCTTCCTGTCCGTGGGTCTCGACGCCTTCTTCCTTCCCAGTTTGGTGTCGCGCTGTTTCAGTAGTGCTGTCTCGGGCTTCTCTTCCTGTTGCTGCCGTCGGTGCCTTGTCTCGCTGCCGGTCGGGTGATGCTCCGGTCCTGCTTGGGCTGGGCGTTGATCTGCTGTCTCCCTCGGTTCCGCTCCGGACTGGCAGGTAAGGGCTCTTCTTCAGCGATCCGGTCTGTGGGCCGCCTCGTATTCTTCACTGCTTCTCCTATCGGGTTCCGCTGCTGCTACGCACCTCCGCGTTGGCAGGGGAGGGTTCTTCTGGGTCTAGTCCGTGGGCCGCCTCTCGTTCTCCGCTGTCTCTCCTCTCGAGGTCCCTCGTTACACTGCTGGGTCTCCGTCGTTGCTGCTCACTTCCGTGTCGGCCAGGAGAGGCTCTTCTGTGGTCCGGCCTATGGATCGCTCTTCGTTCTCCGTTTCCTCTTGTTGTGGGATCCCTCGTTGCTCTGCTGCTGCTCACCTCCGCTTCGGCGTGAGGGAATCTGCCTCGGTTCGGTCTGTGGGCCGCTTTCGATCCGTTCTGCCTCGCCTTCCGGGTTCTCCGGTTATTCTGCTGGGCCTCCGCTGCTTCTACACTCCTCCGCGTCAGGGGAGGGCTCTCTTGGTCCGGTCCACGGGTCGTCTCCCAGTCTCCGCCGCCTCGTCTCTCGGGGTCCCACGTCGCTCCGTTGGCTCTCCGCCGTTGACGCTCACCTCCGCTCTTCTGAGGCTCGGTCTATGGGTCGCCCCTCGCTTCCGCTGCCTCACCGCTCAGGTTCTTTCGTTGTTCCGCTAGGCCTCCGCTGCTGCTGCTCGTCTCCGCATCGGCTGGGGAAAGCTGTTCTCCATCCCCGGTCCGTGGGCCGCTTCCTGTTCTTGAGCCGCGCCGTCTTCACCTTCTCTGGGTCGGTGTCGCGCGGCTATCTCCGCAGTTGGCATCTCGGATTTCTGCCACTCTGGTGGTACTTCGGTCCTGCCTGCGCTGGATGTTGATCGGCTATCTCGCCCGGTTCTACTCCTTCCCTTCGGCCTTCTTCGTGTGTTGAGACGCGGGTCTCTTTTTCAGCGTTGCGCGCCCGCCATTTTGTTGGTGGTGCCGCGCGTCTCTCCCTCTTCTCGTTTTCGCTCTTCTGGCCTCCGTTTTTCCTCGGGTCTTCTCCCGTGTGTGCCTTGGGTCTTCCGACGCCTTTTCCTGGCGTTTGTTCAGGTTTTTATTGTCCTAATATACGCCTTTCTCAGGATCTTTGGGCGGATCTGGTGGGAGCCTCTCGGAGTCTGCTCACTCTCGCATGGCCGCCAAGCCACGCCCCCGGATTCCTTGAACTTCTTGTTCAGGATCCTTTGGACGCCAGCCAACTCATCCTCAGAGGTGGTATCCGTTATGGCTACCGTGCCCCTCTTTCTCCTGCCAGGGTTTCACATGGGTCTTCTCGATAGGTAGAAAAGATGATTCCCTCTGGGGTGGCAGGGAAACTCTAACCCCTGAAGTCGTCTCCACTGGGGAAGCCTCCGTAGGTTTCGCCAGGGCCGCCACGACTCCTTCAATTGAGGCCTCAGCCGGGTGAATCAGGGCCTTCACGACCTTGGGCGTGCCTGAGGCTTTCACCTTGGGGGGGATGGTCGCCGCCTCGCTCCCCCTCAGCTGTCTCCGTCGGGATTGACCGGGAAATCTCCCGAAGCTTACCCGGGTTCTCAGACTTCCTCTTCACTGAGCCAGAGCGTTGGCTTGTGGTTGATGGCGTAGGTGATAATGCCCCCTGCCTGGCAGCCGAGGAATCCGACCGATCGGCGCTCCCGGTGCCCGCTGACTCGTGGTGCTTTGACTTCTGTTGGGCCCCCGTCGCCGGGGCGCCCTCAAAGGTCTTAGAAGACCACTCGGACTACTACTTCTTCTCACCTGCTGCTGGGCTCTTCCCCTCCAGCCAGTTGGTGAGTCGAGTATGACGATCCTTCATTGTCTGTTCGGACATGTTCTTACAAAACGCACAGTCCTTCTCTACGTGTGATTTGTCGTTGTGAAGGCAGTAGAGGCACCGAGAGTGCTAATCCTCCTTAAATACGTTCTGTAGCCAGCATGCAGGGCAGCTCCTGAACAGCTTGGCTCCAACAGGTGTCATGCTTCCTTTGTCCTGGACTATGATCCCACGAGGTAGGCCTCAAGATCTTCTGGAATCCTCCGAGAAGTGGGAAACTCGACGAAAAGAGGCCTTTGAGGGGCGTAGAAAATTCCGAAAACGAGTCTCCGTTAATCGGAAGAAGAATCGGTGGAGCTTGAGGCTCGATTGACCGAAAATATAAGAGTAAACTCTTCGAAAAAACGCAAAACGCAGTAAAAGCTTGAGAGCTAAAGCACAAGGATTCCCAACACTTGAACATGCGGTAAACATCTGAAGATGGCTGCCAGAGGAGGGGCTTAGGTAGAGGGCAGTCATTGGCTGGGGGCAGTATGACCCAGAGACCAGTGGTTGGTTATCGGTAGAAAGACAGTTCAGAAACAAAACAAACAGATTATTTCTTTACAGAGGATTCCCAGCCTGACAGGGAATATTCATGACCATGTGAATCCATGCCAGACCCCATGCTGGAGAAAAGAAATTAATCAGTTTTATTAATTTCTGGGGGGGTGTAGTGTTCCCAAAGGGAAGGCATTTGTACTAATAATGCTGGCTCTCCATTTCGAATCTGAAAAGGTTCTCTTAAGATTCGAAAATGGAAATAAGCATTTTAGAGATTAACAGATGTAACCAATCTCCAAGCTCGAAGGGTTTGAGCCAAAGTGGTCATGTGTAAAATCTGAGGTCCGACACTTGTTCAGAGAGGAAAGGTGTAAAATCAGTTTGTTGGATGCATCTGATTTTTGGAGGATGATTAAATAGCGAGAAACAGAGCAATGGCATTTAGCAAGATGTTTCTGACTCTCTTGAAACAAACGTGGAGAGATTTTGTACAACCTTGGGGGTATTGATGGAGGAGTAGATGGAATGTTTAAAGAAAATCCTTTCCGGATGATTAGAGCTAACGAATCTTGTGGGATGTTGGCCCAAGCTGTGTAAAATGGGATGCATGCTGCTTGGAACGTAAAGGAGCAGAATTTACCCATTTATTTAGTCAGGTAAATATAGCTGATGCATCTTGGTTCATGGATGAGGAAGATGGGGAGGTTTATAGCTTAAATACAAATATTCTATTTCTCTTAGGCAAACCTGCTGGAAGATGAAGAGACACTGGCCCTCATCACGGGTTTGGTGGTATCTTGGCGGTAAATCTGCTGATATACCACCAAACTTTATTACTGTTACTGCTATCTTTGTCTGGCTGGTAGGCAGTGGTAGTCCCCATTAATTGTAGTCCACAGGTAATACCGCTGAATTGGCCGATATTGGGCAGTAAGGTGGCAGAATGACCTCCAGCTTCTTGCTGGGGGGGGGGGGGTTTCCTCCACCTTACCCCCAAACCCGTAGTTGGGTGGTGCGGTAATCTGGCAATAACATTATTACCACCGCATTTAGACTGAACCGCCCAACTTATGAGGCCCACTGTTTTTGCTGATTGCCTGGCTTGAAATGCTTTAAAGGCAGAGAAAGTTTGATAACCTTGTTGGAAGAAAAGTGTTACGATGAATTTCTACAATTAATCCCGGGAGTGGAATTTGTGAGGCCTATCATGTTGAACAGACAGACACTGAAGCTGAATGACACCCAATCAAGGTAAGATAGCAGAGCGGCAAGGCATAGAACTCAGGAGAGTGGTCTATGGCTACAATGAGTCCACACAACCAAAGACAGGAAAGAGCAGTTTAGGGACATGACTTTACACCCATGTAACACTATGGAGAACAGGGGTGGGACAGAAACGGGTATGTAAACATACCCACTGATTCCAATTACTACAGAGCCCACTGCTGAGATTTCTGCACTTGGCCTGGTCAAAGAACCCCATGAGTCGTGGGTGCAGAGGTCACTTCTGGATGCAGGATTTATTTGTCGGTCGCGGTGCTTAGGAATCTGTTCCAGACACCTGCCAGCTGAACAGCCAAAGAAAAGATAAAGACTTCAGCGTAGCACGCGACCTCAGGAAACCTCTATGATGCGAAGAAGAACGATTGCAATGGGAGTCAACACAGTCAGGCTGTGACAGGGAATCTTCATGGGGCAAACAAAAAAGCAGGTCCTTCTTGCCTTCTGTTAATGCAAGAAAATGCACAGTCAGGTGTCTTGTAGTACAAGCTGAAGATCCTCCAAGTTCCAAGGAGCAGGAGTCGAGGCTTGCCCAGGGGTTCGAGCACCAACAAGGGCCTTCTTGAGATCATGACAGTGGAGCAGAGCTTGGCCAGGAGTTCACTGAGGTTAGTGCAGGTCAACTGGAGTCGTCCTAGGGTCATCAGCTACTGCACTTCTTCGTAGGGGTCTTTACTCCAACAATGAGCTGTCAAATGGCTGCAGGAGTCCTCCTTTAATCGAAAACCTGGAATTGAAGCCAGGTTCATCAATGGTAAGGATCTGAAACATTCAAACTGGCAGTGGCTATCCAATAGTGGATAGCCACAGGCCACAACATCTGCCCAGCAACAGACAACCAGGCATCAGGATGTGTACTGGGACCAAACAGCCTCAGCCCCCACATCCGGGCTCACACAAACCACTTCTCCCAGGAAAGCCGTAGCTTTCCCAGGGAAAAGGCTTCCCATATTTGGCAATACCAGACCATAGAGGGCTGGAAGAAGGGCAAAGAACTATATGGACAAAGGACAGGCAAACACCTTGTGGCACATCCATCTTAAGGTGCTAGCCACCTTTAGTAGCAAATTACGGTAAATGCAAAAGTGCACAAGAAAAACGTATAGAACACGGTAGAAAAATATCCCCTTCCACCAGCACATCCTTGTAAATGTAACCAAAAAGCCACTACAGAAAAAGGTAAAGACACAAGGTATCCTAACTGCACTTCACTTTAGGGTGATGTGTGCAAATGCAACAATGCAAGAAATCCATAAAGAGAGACAAAGGCCCTCATCACGGGTCTGGCGGTAATCGTGCCGGTAAAATCAGCTAGTAGCTGCCAGACACGTAATGATTTACCGGCACCTGACTTGCCGGAAACACTGGGGCATTCCGGGTCCGGTATGTCAGGCAGCGGTAATTGTAAATCCCCATTTGAGTCAATGGGAATGGGGACCATGGAAGCACCGGCACCGTTAACAATGGTGCCGGTGCTTCGGTGAAAGTCTGCAGGTGGGTGCCGTTCACCCCGGCAAGTCAGACCTGCCGGGCGGGAGGGAACCAGACTTTTACTTTTCCGGTCCAGAAACAACGGTGCTGGTAAGCTTACCAGCACCGTTGTTTCCAGACCGGCAAACTTAGAATAAGCCCCATACCCTTTCAGTACTGATAGTCTCATGGACTTATCAGTTTCCCTGTAATAAAAGTCAAGGGAAGTCCAAAAAGTCTGGTCAGGAGTCCAAGCAAAGCAAAAAGAAAGTGTCCAATGACAGTCTATTTGGGGAAAGCATCAAAAAGAAATTATTTTCTCACAAGGTAGTGCAGTAACTACACCAGTCTTGCATGATTGAAACACTCATCCACTGAAAGAAAGAAAAGGGTTTCCTGCAGAATGGTTAGTCAATGGCTATCATGCCTGTCTGAGGGCAAAAAGGATGTCTTAAGGTAGGTCATCCTGGTTGATTGCGAAATGTCCTTATATACTTGGCGTTGTTGTAAGATAGCTTCTTTGCCCTCAGAGCTATAAGAACAATTATGCTTTTGCTCCTCGAGGAAGAAACTCTGCAAACGTACTGACTGGGAGTCAGTTATGGATATTATAAATTGCTACATCAGAGCTAATATTTAAACTCTGTCTAAGCGACAGTGTTGTTTTTGTGCATTTTTCCCCACATGGATTCCCAGATTTTGAGCTCTATTGTCTGTAAGCGGAACAATTTTGCACAGTGGCTGACCCTTTGTTCGACATTTCAGAAGCTACTTCACACATATTTAGATATTGTAGGCTTTGAACAACTATTTTTGCTACAAAGAATTACCAAGTTTCAAAACTTGGGAGTTACATCACCACAGACCTGCTTTGACTTCCTAGAAGTGGTCTACAGGTACAGAGGTGCCTTGGACACAGTGGCTGGACTCAGTGCAGATTTGTTATGCTTCCGCTTCAACGGGTGCCTACCGTTCCCAATGGCGCAAGTCAGGCAGGAGGAGACACACGGGAGGAAGTGGCAAGCGCTGTGCCTGCACTGCAGTGTTTCAATGTGGTGGCCGGTGGAGGGAAAGTAGCATAGCCCAGAGTGCTGCGCGTGGTTGTTGAATAGCTCGAATGAACTAGAACAGAGGCCCCACTCCAAGGCCAGAGACAAAAGGGATGTGTGCTAGGCGCTTCGAGCACCAATCTAGGCAACTCAGAAGGCCCAGGACAACTGCACGGATCTTCCAAAGCAGCAGCTAAGGCACATTAAATTCTAAGAGTTTTGCGCTGTGTGCCTCTGCTTTGTGCCACTACCCTATTGGGAATCAGGTATGTTGCTTTTGTTTCTTTCAGCTGAAGTGGAGGGGAATTGTTCCTTTCTCAACTTACAAGTACAAATCCAACAATAAAGACCCTAACGACTTTGTCCTTCCTTCCAGCTGTATACTGTAGCCTCCTGGGTTTATATACTCAGGGGACCGATTGTGGTACACTGGGGATTCTATATGAGCATGCATTTTCAAACCCTTATTAGGCCACCCATAGAATGGAAGATTGCCCACTTCCCAGGAGAACTATGTGTGAGACAGTAAGGCTCATGAGAACTGGGGTGCTCTCCAGCGTTTTGGACATTAACTACTAACTTCTCTCTTAGCCCACTAGGCAGCCCCCAGAGGCCCTGCATTTTTTAAATCGCTCACTTAATAGCATGATCAGAGGCAGGTCTGTCCCGGGAGGAAAGATCAACGGCAATGTGTTCGCCTTGGAAGCAAGACGACATGAAGCACCACAGGTTCGATCCCCGGGTCTGCGCTTAAAGACCTCTGGGTATTTAAGCGCGTTATAAACATGCAACTAAGACAAAAAAAACTATTCCTGTAACAGCACCTCGATGCCCGCGGGCTCTGTGAGCACTTTAAAAATGCAAATAAAATAAATAAATGAAGTCATAAGGAAGCCAAGATGCCAGAATATACCCATCCCAAGAACGGGGATATGATTCCCCATTAATTTCTCATCAAATCCCACAATAAACTCCACAGATGCAGGTTGAGGAAATGTTGACAAAAATTACTCTTGTGAGGCACTAAACAGGAGATCTGGAAAACTGCAGTAGACGTTTCCCTTGGTAGACATGACTTGCAGAACATCACAGAATGGATGTTGAATACTGAAACCAAGGGGTCAATCCTGGAGAGCACAGTAAAGTTCTGCTGTTCCGCCATTGTAACTTCAGACTGGTGGGCTACCAGATGGTGAGAGAGACATGATCCTGCAGGTTTTCTTGAAAAAGTACTGCTACAGGAAATGGGCACCTGCAAACTCTTGCAATGTGTCCACGGTTATAGACAAAACACTGCTGGCAGTCCCCCCCCCCTTGTGTCATCTCCCTGCCCACCCCCCACAAACTCCTGCACAAACCCCTGCCCCATCCCTACCTACCGCCGAGACCCCATGTCTTCAAAGAAAGGATTCAAGCATTTTTCCTCAAAACATAAACCCAATGTACATGGAATATTGAGCAAGAGACCCTTGAAAAAGTGACAGGCTTTGTGTATTTAGGATTCCCCATTGCGGTGAAGCAGACCTTTTCTTAGGAGGAAATGGCATTGAGCAATCAACTAATCCGTGTAGATACGAAGTAGGGGAGGTACTAAATGAGGTACTAAATGTTACCCTCTTTGAAGTTCTATGAGGAGAAAATAGTATCTAAGATGCTCCCTTTCTGGGCATTAAATTTGCTTCCGGGTTTAGAAGGGAGGCTGTGGAGGAGGACGCTTCAACTCTCTCAGGGTAGTCCTGTGGCCGCAATCTGATATGAACTTGGTTTACTTTCACTTAGAGGCCGGGCTCAGTGGAAGTATTTGTCATTGTATTTCAAATGTTTGTGTCCTCCCTGCTCGCCGTCGCTATATGAGGAACTCAATAGGCTAATGCTAAATAGTAAGGAAGCGCACACACGAGAATTCTCTGAATCGTGTGATACATTGCTCACAGACTTGGGGCTTACAGAGCATCTGATTTTATGGAGATTCCAGGAAGAGTGAAAAATCTTCTATATAGAAAGGACTGGGCAAACACGATGGATGCTGTTCACTCTTATAAATCACTCCTCCACCTAAGATCAGACTTCAAATGTGTGGGAGTAGTTGCCCCTTATTTAACTGTGTATCCACAAAGGACAGCTAGGCGGCTATTTCTCAGATTTCGTATGAATCAAATACAAACAAAAGAAAAGTTGATATGGTGTAAGATGCCAACGGTTGAACAGGGTGAATGCAGGTTTTGTGGTCTTCGATAGAAACAATAGAACATTTGATAACAACCTGTCCAGAAGTAAGGGGAAAACGTGAGGTACATTTTAGACGTTTTCTAACAATTTTATCTACTTTGCAATGTGATTCCTTTACGAAATCTTGTCTGGCTGGTAGAACATCATCAGTGTTTGCGCCCAGGTCCCCCTCATCAAGACGACCTTCGAGGGTAGCGGGCAGGAGCCCCCCTCCCATCCTGCAGCCACGGACACCAGGCTGCATCCCTCAGCCAGCGCAGACCAGCTTCACACGGCCTGCCTGACCGTGTCTTATTCTTCCGCCTGACCCGCCCATGCCGGGCGCGACGCGGCATCACAGCGAGGCTGAGCCTCGATCTGCCCCATATTTGGCTTGCAGTATCCGCCGGCAGGCGGATGCGCCGGCGGCCTGCATGAAGGCCGTATAAAGGCCCTGTTTGCGCCTGTTTGGCGACTGGAAGGCGAGGAAGTGCCCATCCCCTCACCTCTGTTTCCTAAAGGTAGCTCGGAGGGAGCCTCGTCCTCCTCTACGATGGGCCCCCATCACGGTAAGCCTTGGGGCCTTATTTTGCATTGCTAGCAGGGAAACAAAAAACCTTGAAACTGTGATCCAGAAACTACGCTCTACTTAATGACATAGAGCCATTCTGTAACATTTCTTGCGCTGCAGCGAGCTGCGCTCATATACCTCGGCCCACTATCGTGCAACTCGCACAGTCCCAAAGCATGAGGCTCGACTTTCCATAATGTCCGCACTATTTCAATAAGGTGTTCCCCTATGCTACTTGAACCTTAGCTACTGTGGCCTACTATGCATTTGCTATTCTCCATCCAGTACGCCCAATCGAAATAGACTATCCAGCTCTCCATGCTTATAGAAATTTAGCCTTATGGTCGCTCAGAGACCACTGTGATATTGTGTTGTGCCTTATGGTCGCTCAGAGACCACTGTGATATTGTGTTGTGCCTTATGGTCGCTTAGAGACCACTGTGATATTGTGTTGTGCTTTATGGTCGCTCAGAGACCACTGTGATATTGTGTTGTGCCTTATGGTCGCTTAGAGACCACTGTGATATTGTGTTGTGCCTTATGGTCGCTCAGAGACCACTGTGATATTGTGTTGTGCCTTATGGTCGCTTAGAGACCACTGTGATATTGTGTTGTGCCTTATGGTCGCTTAGAGACCACTGTGATATTGTGCTGTGCCTTATTGTCGCCCCTGACCACTCACAGGCCCTTCCTAGGATCTCTGCTATTAGCCTAACAGGATTTTACTGTTGACTACTGTATCTAGCCCAACTGGTGCTAATAAAGCGAGCCGAGCCCCTCTTTACACCACCCCCCTATATCCCTAGCTATGTTAAGTTGGATATTGTGCATCATGTTCCCCTTCTGCCTTGTCCGAGCGGACACCCCGTGCACTGGCACTCACTTCCTCGCCCTCAGTAATGGGCTCTCCAAACTAGCTTGCCCAAGACACCATCCCATCCCCTGTCCTACCCCCTTCCTCCCTACCACACCTCCCTTCCCATCCTCCTCCATTCTCCTGTCCAGGCTCAAGGACACCTACGCAACCAGTAAGGAACACCATCCCACCTCGACCATCACTGATGATCCTCATGCATACCCCAACCCCTCAAGCAATGGTAAAACACACCCTATCCTACGATATGAAAGAACATCCCATTTAAGAACTCGCACTAGACCACCATACCACAACCCTACTACCAAGACCCAGCCTCCTAGATCACCCAAACCCATGACCCACACAACCAACGACAAACACACCCAGCCTAGAGCAACTAAAACCACTCCACTAGGTGGCCCACCAACCATAAATACACCCTCTAAGGAGCCCAACCCCCCCATCAGTCTCAAAAATGCACTCATTAACGCCCGCTCCCTTGGAGCCCACGCCATTGATATTTATGACCTCATCATCGAACTTGACCTTGACATGTTAGTAATTACAGAAACCTGGCTACACCAAGCTTCAGGCCCTCTGCTAGCACTGGCTATTCCACCAGATTACACCATTCTCAGATCTGATAGAACCACCACTCCAGGAGGCGGTGTGGCCATCATTGCAAAAAACACTATCAAACTTAGATCTAGTTCCATTGAAATAATCTCAGGGTACGAACTACTACTCGCCAAACTCTCATTGAATGAAAACACCACAATTAACATAGTTGTCATCTATAGAGCCCCTAGCACAAACAGCCACCCAGAAACAGACATCCCACTAATACTGGCGCCCTTCCTCAAACCTAAAACGAAATGTATCATCATTGGTGACTTGAATCTAGGTTTTAATGACAACCAAGACTCCAAAGCAACCGCCCTCTTCCTGGCACTAAATGACATGAACTTCTGCCAACACGTCAATGCCCCCACCCATACCAAGGGCAGAACCCTCGATTGGATCCTCACCACCAACATCACCTTAGGCCCGATTACCGCACTGAATTGGACAGACCACTTCTGCATAGAATTTACAATCACTAGTGACGAACCTTGCATACCCAAGAACATACCTATGGACATCATCGAAAGTAGAAATTCTAAAAAGCTCACAGCTGAGAACTTCGATCCCACTTTGAATAAATTGCTAGATACCCAATCTATCCTCAGCAATGACCCAACTACTATCGCTGAGTACTACCACACATGCCTTTCCACAGCGATTAACACCATAGCACCGGTAACCTCCAAACTAAGGCGCCTCAATAAAAAATCCAACTTCTGGTTCAACGAGGAACTAATCGCCCTTAGAAGGAAAAAACGCTCTCTTGAGCATGCCCATAATAAACATCCCTCCCCAGACTCAGCTAAAGCATTCAAAGACGCAAATACCCTCTACAAATCAGCTATCATCTCACATAAAGCCAACGCCTACAATGCTCGCATTAGCAATGCAGCATCTGATTCCAAAGAGCTCTTCTCTATCCTTAGAGAACTTGAAAACCCACTTCCGACCGACACTCCCATTAACACAAGCAAAGAATGGTGTACCACTATACAAGATGCTCTTGCTTCCAAAATCACTATGTTACAAAACAAAATCAACTCCAAAAAATTACTCCTAGCTACAAACCCCCCCCCCTCCTCTAATCCCTGTACCCTTTCCAGTGACAACTCCAACCCCCCCTTCCAATTCACACCAGTCACCCACAATCTCGTACTCGAGACTATCTCCAAACTAAAAGCATCCAACTGCAAAGGTGATACTGTCCCAGCCAAACTAGTCAAAGCCTGTGCACCCACCCCGACCCCCCTCATCACTAAATTTGTCAATGCCTCATTCAACTCCAATACAGTTCCGACTTGCATTAAAGAAGCCTGGGTTACACCACTTCTAAAAAAACCAAATCTAGACCCCACCATTCCAACCAACTATCGCCCCATAACCACGGTCCCATTCTTACTCAAAATCATCGACAAACTAGCCTACCACCAAATTCAAGCCCATTTAGAATCTAACCAGCTCCTCGGTACCAGACAATCAGGCTTCAGGCCCAACCATAGTACTGAAACAGCTCTCTTGGACCTCAAAATCCAGATGGATGCCATTAGAGATTCAGGGAAACTCTGCATTCTCCTGCTGTTGGACCTCTCAGCTGCGTTCGACTTGGTGGACCATGACAAACTCTGTAATTCACTCGCCCGTGAATTTAATTTCTCTGGGGCAGCCACTGCTTGGGTGAAATCATTCTTAACTGACCGCACCTCCAGAGTGTCCATAGGCAAAGAAGCAGCCAACCCCATCCCAGTCCCCATAGGAGTGCCCCAAGGCTCTTGCCTTTCCCCCACGCTGTATAACGCATATACCAAGCTCCTGTTCTCAGCACTCGACGATATGGGTGTCATATACACAAATTTTGCGGATGACACTCAGATCCTTATACCCCTTACAGGCAACTATGACCAGGACACTTCAACCATCAATAAAATTTACGTCATCATACAAAACTGGATGGCATTAAACAGCCTATGTCTTAACGATGAGAAGACGGAAGTCCTCATCGTAGGAGCTCCAGCCAAATTAGCAACCCTCCAGCCAGAATATTCAACCATCAACATCGACGGCACCAATATTCCAGTATCAAAACAAGTAAAAACACTGGGAGTGTACTTCGATGCTAGCCTGACCATGACTAAACAGATCAATGTACTTTCCTCCTCCACGGCCTACACTTCCAAATTAATTGCACTCAGCCGCCAATTTCTGACTCCAGTTAACTGCCTCACCCTGGCCAGAGCACTGGTCTTATCGAAATTGGACTACTGTAATGTATTACTACTGGGCACATCCAACACCAACCTAGCCAAAATGCAACTTCTGCAAAACAAAGTCCTGAGGGCAGCGCTAGGTATAAAAAAATCAGACCATATATCCAAGACCAGGAAAGATGCCCACTGGCTCCCCATCAAAGCCTGCATCATTTTCAAAACATTATGCATCACCCACAAATGCATCACAAAAAAAGGACCCATCTACCTCAACAACACTCTGCATCCTAAAACTAATATTAGACTACTGAGATCCAATGACAAACTCCTCCTGGACCCCCCCCGATTCAAAACCGCAAGAGCAGGGGGCAGCAGCTTCACCACTCTAGCCCCCAAACACTGGAACACCCTACCCACCACCATCAAAAAAGCATCCTCCTTCACGACCTTTAAGAAACAGCTAAAAACCTGGTTATTCAACCAATATTAGCACCCAAAGATAGGTCCCCTCCCACCGGATACTGCTGTGAATACCTAGGCCACTGTATATTTTTGTGAATATGTTTGTAACCTATATCATGTAAAGCAACTAATGTAATGTATGAATATGACTAATTCCTAAGGCATCTTATATCCTCGCCGTGACACCTGAGGGTCTGGGCGTGTAACAAATAAATAAAATAAAAAATAAAATAAATAAGTGGTACTGGCTGTTACAGGGTTTTTTAAAAATATTTACAGACACAATGATGGCAATTTTAATGTGAATTTTATTGATAGAAATGTCTGTTTTATTGTGTATGAATTTGTATTTTTATCATCGATTAAATTGAAGTGTATTGTTAAAGTTTGTACAACAATAACATTTTTGTTAAAAAAAAAAGAAGGACATTTGAGACAAAGAATCCACCCTGAAGCACCCGAGAATGTCTAGGAAAAGCAGATAGGTAATGCTCAACTCTATATGCTCCCTGATTAGATCCAGACTGTCCATACATCTAGAAATTCATTCTGTACTGTAAGGTGAAAAAAACACTTCAACACATGATATCAGATATATGCTACTGTACCCAGCTAAACACAAGGTAAACAGCTGCACTTACAGGAGTGGATCGAGTCTTGGGTGCTTCATGAAGCTCCCTACACCAATGCGCAGGAAAACAGGCATCAGTTTGCCAACATTGGGGCATTGATGGCGATCCCAAAATGTTGCTCAGTCATGGCCTGACTATCAGGGTCATCAGACGCACAAGCACCTGCTTCGAATCTTGATGAATGTGCCTGTAGTAAAAACACTGAACAAATTACTACCACAAATGAGCATGAAATGGAACCATCTACTGAAGAAATATCGAGCTGAACACTACCTCTAAATAATGGTGCTCATCTTACATGCATAAGGCTTGCCAATGGCACTCTTACGATTAGCCTAGTTGCTGATCTATGATTTTTAATTACACGCAATAGCTGCAAACCACACAAACAGGGCTCGATTTACTGTATTTGGCTTTGCTTTTGGGTATTTTCCCTGGCTTTCTCTTACCCCTTTCTGAAACGGGCTACGTATATACATAGAAGGGTCTCGTCCAGATGGGGTGGGGAGTTGGACTAACCCTTAAGTTGCACTAGGGGACTCCAGTCCAATTTGGGTGCTCACGGTATGCTGAACAGGTGAAGAAAATCACGGGTGGTGTAATGTTTTTTCTCTCTTGAAGATGAGAATAATAGGGTGGGGAATGCACCATATCTGGGAGTAAGGTCACAGGCACACAAAATGTTTCACATCAGTGGGATATATTAGGACGTCCTTGCATGGGAGTGAAGTGTCTTCACATGAGTAAAGTTGAAAAACAGTTGGAGATTCCAAGGTTCTGATTTTCATGTGGTGTACTCGTGACCGGAGGCTAGACGCACCACAATTTTGCAAAGGATGTTTTATTGGTCATTTCATGCAATGTCTGCAGCCTGAACATGTACACAAAAAGGTAAAGCGTGGGGTTTTACTTGGGTAGGTGTGAACAATGAGCGTTGCTCCAAGAAATCCTTCTAACCTCGGAAATCCGTGTCTAGGAAGTTGAGTGGTCCAAAACTACAGCCCAGGTTACTTGCCAAATGAATGAGATGTCTTGATTTGTGTGGCAAGGGGTACTAAGTTTGAAGTACCAAAAGTTACTAAATTTACAGATTTTCTAGATGTGGGGAGGAGTTTTCGAATGTACAATTGATTCTCACCTAGATAGATCTAAAATGACCAAGACCTCAAGCTAAGAGACAGGAGGTTCCTTAAGGAAGACCAGAAGAAAGTTCATGTTGGTATATATTTGGTGCGCCCAGCACCACTCTGGAAAGTTGCACTCCTCTCCACCAGTACAATACATGCTTAATAGTCTGGACTACATTTTCACCTAGAAGATTCGGGAGTTTGCAGTACTATGGCAAGGGGGTTACCAAACCACTCCCTGTGGGACAGTAAGTGGCACTTTTCCATGACCTTGTCTCTGAGGGACACATTTTTGAAGAAAATATCGGCTCGACTGACAGTAGGGGCATGCCTTTAGAGTAGTCATCAGGCGTAGCTGTCGCTCTTTGTATCAGTGTCCATAAAGCATGACATAACCAGCTCTGCATCTACGAGAATATCATACAATCTAGAAATGCACAGACAGATCTATCCCAAGATCAGTGACACACACTTTCGAAGGCCAAATTAGACCTAACCACTGTAAGGTTGTAACGGTCATACAGAGATATGAATAACATCATTGGAAGTCAAGAGATAATCCATACAGCAACAAATCTGGACGCAAGTTAGCCTGGTTTATCAAATCCGAGGGTGATAGTCAACCAATTGTCTCTGTTGGCCGGCCAGACATGACTTTGCTATGTTCACAAGAATTGATAAAGGATACCTTCTTCCACCACTACTGGGCCCTTACGTCCCAGAATGGACTGGTTGACAGGAAGCAAAGTCTAGAGGCCAGACAAGATGAACACATCATCAAATTACCACAAAGTGATGGGGATTTCCTTGAGGGTCCATGTCATGGTACACAAAGTCAAAGAGGCGGTACATGCCCTGAGAAAGTTTCAGGCAATGAGGAGTTGCCTGTAAAATTTCCGGCATTGTGTATACATGTACTAGCCCTAATCTTGGAATGGGTCTTTATTGAAGCCTCAGAATCTGGTGTCCCCCACGCCCCAGGTTAATGCACAAGGCTTGTTACAGTGTTACTCAAACTGGGCAAAGATTTGTGTCTCTCTAATATCCTATAGCCCCCCTATCTCTTACAATCCCTAGCAAAATCCTGGCCTTAAGAAAGTTGTCCCATCATTGAACATGTGAACCAGATAGGATTTGTGCCTGGATGCAACACTACGATGAATTTACGTAGATTTAAGCATGTTATTCATGAATCTACTTTCTCACAGGTTGACCACACCACGGTCTCCTTGGACACAAAGGTTTTTGGGTATAGTGGGGTGATCTTTCGTGCTTCACATTCTGGGAAACCTAATTGTAGGTCTGGGGAAATTGATTTCTTCAATGAGCCCTTGATAAGAGTTTAGACTAGTGGCTTTATCTTTGGGGAGTGTGCGGTGGAGCACCTGACCAGACACGGGAGACAGCTGACTCAGCTCCTCTTTGCCTTGGTGATAAGCAGCTGTTAAACACTGACATTGTATGCTAATCATGTTGCTATTTTTATGGGATTTGTGAGGAGCAGAAGACTACAGGAGTGGGCTAATACTGGGGTCATGGAAAGGAATGCAAGGCCATGAATGCGGAATGGGGAGGGGTGCACCTGGCATAGTTCGTTCAACACTAGCTTGATGATTCTGGTTAAAAAGGCTTCTCTATTTAGCATAACCGGTTATATGTAGGTCATGCACTATATTGCACATGTGGGCGAGGTGTCACAGGCTCGGGGGTAATGTGCCATGAGCTTTTCAAGGATGGTGATTAGTGGCAGGGTGAAGCAAAAAGAACATGCATAATAAACAGTGCTCTGGTCCAAGACATGCTGGCTTGTTAGGCACTGTGTTTTAGACAGTGCCTTACAAGCCTATATATAGTGTGCCAAGTTGCTTATTGTATCCATTTGTTGAAAGCCTGGTACTGTTACTGCACATGGTCTGTATGTAAACTGTGAAGCATGAGCGTGTATTGTGCAGCCCAGTGCCTAACAAGACAGAACCGCAAGTGGTGACAAAATAGTCAATGGAATATAAAACCTGTTACGCCAAATAGAAAAGCCTTTTTAACCAAATTCTCAAAGCTTTAAAACTCTGCGTATTCACTAAAGAATAGCATAGGAAATAGGGGAATGGAGACATAGGGTGGAAATTAGAGGTACAGGGCAGGCAGGGTTTTAGAAATGCAGCAACCAAATGTCGACAAGCTAACCCCACTTTTTACAAAGCTCATGAAATTGCAATTAAATAATTGCCAAAACGCAGATATCAGTGTATACAGTGTGCACGTGCACCTATGCACACCCTTTGTGCTCACAATATTCGAATTTCACACTTCTGCTTAGTACCCTGGTGCTATATTCAGTTGCACCCACGTGCTAATAATGCTTGCACCATGTAAATCAATACACCTTCACGCTAATAACGATTGCACCCCTTTGTCAGACTATTGTACCCACATGCTAATATTTCTCACCTTTGCCTTAATATTGATTGCGTGAAAATGATTTGCACCTATATGGTAGGACTGTGTGCAGCTTGGTGGTTACAAATATCTAGCATACCTTTGCACATTCACATTAACCTTTGCATACATTTATACATCTGCCCACTAGTGCTCTCCTATATTGTTTGTACTAGAAAATCTAATAACTAAAATACCAATGATCTAACACCTTGGATAATAAATGATTCCCTGGCATTGGCACATTTGTGCTTATTCAACTGCACCTTTGTGCTGAATTCAACATTATTAATGAATGCCTTTTGACAATTCTTTAACCCCTTTTACTTTGCTTGAAGTTTAGTGGGTGTGCTTGATGCTGTGGTGGGGCAGCAAAATACTTTGTAGCTCCATTACACATAGAGCATTTCCATTTCTGTGGAACATGCCGGGAGCTCCATCTTTGGGAATTCTGTAGTGGTGCCATAATGTTTGCAGAACGTATATAGAGGTATTCCTAGTAGACACAACCTTGTTCTAGTGCAAAGGATCTGCTCCAGCAGTGGCAAGGAGACCATGGGCCAGAGTATCGAACACTTGCACCAGTGCTAAAAAATTTGCAAATGCTTAGATCACTGGTAGAATGGATTTCTGAACTCTGCTATGGTGAACAGATGTTCAGGAGGCTGCCCTAGTTTAGTGAAACAGGGAACACTTCTGCGAAGTTAGCCAGGACAATTAAAGGTAGCTTGGAGATCAGTCAAGGCCAAGTCTCAGGAGAAGTGGGGGTGATCTGAGGTCTCGGATGAGCACACACAGCAGGACAACAAGAATTACCCTTTGACAGTAGTATATAAAAAATATACAATGTATTAGCCCCAAAACAAACACGTGAATAATGAAGAACACAGTAATACTACTACTTAGACACTAGGTAAAATATATGTACAGTCACTTTTCGGTCAATGCAGTAAAGTGCAGATTCCCGCCAAAACCTGTGAGGAGGGAAAGTAAAACTATCCCAATGGCCAACTCCAGAAATAGATATTCTTAATTTAAGAAGCCAAGCCCTATGAAGATTGGAGCCTTGTTCTCAATGTTCTGTTTGTGCGTATACACTTTGTTGATGCATAAAGCTCCCAAAGAACAAACTTCAATAGGAAGGAAAAGTTAGAAGAGGACACTGGGGTGTGAGGAATTCGGTTCCAAGAGTCAGGTGGGTCTGCTACGGAGAACAAAGCTGTCCCCAACTTTCGGACGACTATAGGAAGCAAGAGCCACCCAAGTCAAGACAAGGTCCACAAGGGATCCTTTGTGCGTATAAACGGTATGGATGAACAAGGGGCCACTGGCAAGTAGTATGATTATTCACCGCCCATCGCTCACTCCGGGTTCAAACTTGGCAGGTTTGAAGGTCGCCTGTACTACGAAATCCCCTCCTAAGTGCAGATGGGGGTCCGATTTACATATGGAGCTGGATATCTCGTCACAAATGCAGGACAAAGAAAGCAGTGATGCAGCTGGTCTCGGGACACTTGAGGAAAGGCGAGAAAGTTGCCAGTAGCGACCGCCACTGTCGCCCGGTGACGCAGGAGCACCCAAGTCTCGCGGCCCAAAGCAGTATGGATGACGAGATTTGGCAAGAAGAGGCTTTGCAGTGCGAACTAGCATTCTCCCAAAGCTCCAACCGAAACTCGATGTAGCAATGCTCCAGCACGGGTGCCAACGTACAAGCTGGTCAGTGAACTGGAAGGCCCAGGGACACTTCCGAGAAGGCTCTTTTGCAGGGCACCAAGGAGGCATTGAGAGTGATTGGCCCCACCTCTCAAACGGGTTGAAGCACCTCTGCAGGTCTTCGGAGATAGAGCGCAAAGCAGGGCTCTACCGGGACAACAGCGTGGTAAGGGTGCCAAACCTCTGTGCGGTTCCGGACAGTCCTTGGATCTACTTCGCTTCGTAGGATACTTGTCTCCGTGTATAGGTCGATTTGGAGCTAAGGGTGCTCTGCGGGTTTGCGCTTAGGCTGCCTCCTCATATCCCAAAATCCAGTGAGTGCTCGCACCAAGCTGCCCAATGAGGAGATCTGCCCCACTCATGCACGCCAGCAGTGGTCCAATCAGGGACCACTGCGGCTCTCATGCAAACCAGACATCCTCGGGTCACAAAGGCCAAGGGGGAAGGCAAAGGGACAAAATGGCAAAAGGAGAAGACAAAAGACTTTGTGGCACGGTCATGACGGACACTAGACACAGTCAAGAGCTCAAATATATGTGGCCCCGGAAGCAAAGGAGGTGAAGTGCAGGAAGTGTTCCGGTGTTCAGGGGTGAGCTGTGCCTGGCTGCCGGAGAAGTTTGCTTTCTAGGACCCTTGAGGCCCCGGACCATTTTTCCCTCTCCTCGGCACGCATTGTGAAACCACAGCTACTCCTTCACCTTGGAGCGCTGCCAGCCTTGGGAAAACAGCTGCTGCAGCCTTCTCCACTTGAGGCAGAAACCAAAATTAGCCGGCAAGGTAAGCCCTCCTGGCACCCCTTGCATTGCAACCTGAAGCAGTCTGAAGCGCTCCCATAATCATATGAGCAGTGAGCGCGCACGCATCCCTGAAAAATACTTGTAATGATTGCCTGATTTGGAATTGGCGTTCCACTTGTTCGTGTGTGCGCACTTTGTGATTAAGTTCACTGTATATTTAGTTTAAAGATGTGAAGGCAGGCGCTCTGTTACCAGTCTTTAGCTTCTCCTCCTAACGCAAGTTTTCATGACTTCATTAATCTTCAGGGAGGCTGAGTTGGAAACAACTCCCTCCAAAGCACAAATCTTCCCCATCAAGGGGTAGGTTTGTGCTATGGGGGGAGTTGTTTCCAGTCACCTGCCAGCAAAATCAAGTGCGAAAAATACAAGTACCAGAATCCTCAGAGCTAATTAACTTGTCACACCTGAAACAGAAATGCAGACCCGCCTGAAAAAACAAAAACTCAGCCTCCCTGACGATTGATGATGTCATGAAAACGTGCGTTAGGAGGAGAAGCTAAAGACTGGTAACTGAGCGCCTGCCTTCACACCTTTATACATTGTTCCAGGAGTCCCGGGCTCACAAGGCAGTAGCAGCAGGGCCATCATGCCTTACATTGGAGAGCCACAACCATGGCTTTCCCACTTCCCCCATCAAGGGGTAGATTTGTGCTATGGAGGGAGTGATTTCCAGTCACCTGCCAGCAAAATCAAGTGCGAAAAATACAAGTACCAGAATCCTCAGAGCTAATTAACTTGTCACACCTGAAACAGAAATGCAGACCCGCCTGAAAAAACAAAGAAACTCAGCCTCCCTGAAGATTGATGAAGTCATGAAAACGTGTGTTAGGAGGAGAAGCTAAAGACTGGTAACGGAGCGCCTGCCTTCACACCTTTATACACTGTGTATTTAGCGAGCTGGGCTCTGCTCTCTGGGGCCTGCCCGGATCTTTCAACATGGCGGCAGCCTTTTACTATCCCTGGAGGACCTTCCTAGCCACACTAGCCTTGTGGTGATTGGCCCACACAGTCCTTTTGTTCACCAATCGCGGAAAGTCAGCAGGCGAACGCCAGCCCCCACTCAAGGCCCACACCTTGGCCCTGTCAGGCCCAAGGAGGGCCTGGGGGGTCTTACCCCTGTTCTAACTATGCTCTGTCCTCCTGACTTATTACTTCTCCCCATGTCATGGGAGCCTAGGCTATCTATGCTCCATGCATTCATACAAATGAGCTTGGCTGACTTCCTCCACGATCTCTCCTAAGTGCCGTCTGTGCCTTCCACTGCTTTCTTTGCTCGCCACAACCAACATTCATCTTCCATCAGTGCACTTGTGACTCCCAAGTACATCGGATTTAGGAGTGTTTAGTATTTCATCTGTAACTTTTCACATCTCTGTACCACTTATCTGTGCTATTCTTTTCTGGTTTGCATTCATTGCTTTGTGACTTCTCCTACTAGGCCGCTGGTGAGTTTAGCGAGAACTGTACTGTGCAGCCAACCTTCCTTCTTTCCTTGTCCATACATCTGCCGACCAACGTCTCTCTCCATTTCGCCTATATTCTCTAACTGCTACACTATCACCTATCACCCCCTCTCACAAAGTCTGTTAGAAAAAAGCACAAGAAAGGCATCTTTCCATTGCAGACAACTATGTCAGCGCTTCCTCTTGAGAATGTTTTACTGATGTCCTCTTCTCTGTCCCCTCGCCAGATCTATGCCCCCCCCCCCATCTCATATCTACTCTCTCTGCTTCAACATGCTTTACCATTAACGGTGGCACCAAGTGGGAGGTCCTCTTGACCGGCTTCTCATCCTCACGTTGCTTCGTTAATGTCTATCACAATGGCACTATCCTGGTTCAGGGTTGTTAGGGAGAATTCTCCAGAATGGCTAATTTCCCTTACCTACTGAGTCCCTCAGCAGCTTTGCTGGATTTCTAGGATTTATTCTTTTCACACTCTTGTGTGAGCCTTTTTTCCCCATCTCTTACATGTGTTTTGCTGTGTATGTTTTTACAATTCGTGTGATCTTGGGCTATGGAGCTTCACCTACTCCATAGGCATCATCTTTTTACTGTGTGTTACACAGCACCTTCAGTGCAGTGACACAGGGTTGTCTTTTAGACTTCCCACCTCAATCAATTTTCTGGGGCTGACTACTGTCCCCTAGAAAAGATAAAGTTGCCATTAACTTTATTTAGTCTCTTTAATCACGGACCCAGTACACCCCATCTTAAATGGAGTACTGGAAAGGGTTAATAGTTATCCCTTTTTGTCTATTTCTCTTGGAGCATTGTTTCGCTCCCTTTTCATCAAGACTTGGCTGGTGGCAGTGGTTACTACCCTATTTTTCATACCGCGTTTATCTTAAATAACCATAGTATTGTTTTTGGCTATATTATTGGCCTCAAACATAAACCCGCTTGACCAAATATATTTTATTTCGGTTCCGGCTGGATTTATTCGCCATTTCTTTTTGTAAAAGTTTTTCTCGTGTTTTTCTCCGCGTGCCAAACCAGGTTTGGTCCCTTTGATGGCCGTCTTTTCACGGGCTTCTGCACAGAAGCCCTCCTTAAGGCGCCTGAAAGTCTGGGTAGGCAGGATGTGAGGGAGGGGCCTTAGGACCCCTGCCATGGGTTCTCTTGGTAACCCAAGTCGCACTCCTGTTTGATTGGCTGGATGACTGTCCTTGCCAGGACAGCCACCCTGCTTGTGATTGACAGCCAGGCTGTGTGAATGGGGGAAAACTGCATAAAAAGCAGGTCTGTGGGACTGAGAAGGCAGAGTCGCCACTGGAATGAAAGAACCGACGAGGAGCTGACCGAAGAGGGCCCCTACAACAACTGAACCGCCCGGTGAAGCCCTGCTGCAGGTGCGAATCTTCAGACTCCAACGACAAGAGAGGATCCTCCAGGAATCATCTTCTCTTGAGCTGGTGGGACCAACCAGTTCGCCCAAACTTCAAGCCAGGACCCCTCCTCTGGTCGAATTCGCTGTACAGAGCTACAGTGGGCCGGATAGCCAGGAAGGTCGGACCCTGCTTGGGTTTTAAGGAGCGCACCTTTTATTTGTTGCCTTGCTCTGCTGCTGGTTTCCAATCCGAGGGCTTGTCCTTCTCTTAACATTAACCTTTCTGACAACCAACTTCGTCCGGAACTCGTGGCACGAACTTTACTGCGAACTACCCTGAACCTTGTGATCTTGAGCAAAAGACTTTTGTCCTATTGACTTTGGCCCAAAGCCATTTTTACCTGATTCTATCACTGTAGTTCCTCTTGCTCAATTGCCCCGAGTACTTACCTGTTGGTGTGGTTCAATTTCTATTTAACTTTGTCTTTCCCTCCCTTTTAAATTGGTGGAGTGCCATTTTGCTCCCACTTCATTTTGTGAGCGTAACTTGTCTGGAACTTATTGAGAGTGGCGTGGTGTATTAAGAGTGTGATTTCTAAACTGCTTTACCTTAGAGAAATGTTATACAACTGATGTGTAGATAAATGTATATTCTTTTACTCAGAAACCTTGAGTCAGTGCTTGTTTGATTCATAGCAATTGTTGTCGTTTGTCTAACTATTTGATACTGCTCACTTACTCTTGAGATAAGTCTGGCTGCTCAGCCATCGCTACCACTTTACTGTGTAGTACAGGCTTGTACCAAAGGTGAATTTGTACTGTCACTTGTAGTCTTAATTGTGTGTGGTGTTCCCAAAGGGTACGGCATATAATTCTGCCTAACACGGGTCCAAAACCCAACCTTCTCTTTCACCGGATCCTGCCTTTTCTCATTAACTTCATTCTCCAGCATGGGGTCTGGCATGGATTCACATGCTCATGAATATTCCCCGTCGTCAGGCTGGGAATCCTCGGTAAAGAAAAATCAGTATCAGTTTCGTTTCTGATCTGTCTTTCGTAGTAGTAACCAATCACTGATCTCTGCGTCATACTGATCACAGCCAATGACTGCCCTCTACCTAAGCCCCGCCTCTGGCAGCCATCTTCAGATTTTTACCGCACGTTCAAGTGTTGGGAGTTCTCATGCTTAGCTCTCTAGCTTTTACTGCGTGTTTTGCGCTTTTTCAGGTGAATTTTCACATTTTTTCGGTTAATCGAGCCTCAAGCTCCACCGTTTCTACTCCTGTTAACGGCTACCCGTTACGGGATTTTCCTACGCCCCCAAGGGTGAAGATTTCGACGAATCAACTTCTTGGAGGATTCCAGAAGATTCTCGGCATACTTCGAGATGGCCCAGGACGCGAGTTCGTCACCCGGACCCAAGCTGTTTCGCAGCTGCCCTGGATGCGGGCTGCAGAATGTGTTTAAGGAAGACGAACATTTGCGATGCCTCTACTGTCTTCATGGGGACAAGACTCATGTAGAGAAGGACTGCCAGATCTGCAAGAACTTGTCGGAGCAGACCAGGAGGAACCGTCGATCCCGTCTCGCCAGCTGGTTGGAGAAGGGTTCAACGGGTGAGAAGAAGAAGAAGAAAGGGTCCGAGCGGGCTTCTAAGTCCTGTGCAGGTGCCCCGGCGACAGGGTCCCAACACCAGGCCAAGCGCCGCGAGTCCGCTGGCTCCGGGAGCGCCGAAAGGTCGGGCTCTTTGGTCGCCAGGCAGGGCGCGCCTTCCCCGGCACCGTCAACCACGAGCCAGCGCTCCGGTTTGGGGAAGAGGAAGTCCGAGACCCCGGGTAAGCTTCGAGAGAAGCTCCGTCCGATCTCGGAAGAGGGGGAGCGAGGCGTCGCCCCTCCCCCTAGGGAGAAGGCCCGGGATGCACCTAAGGTGGTGAAGGCCCCTACCCAGCAGACAAAGGCCTCTATCGAGGCAATCGCGGCGACTCTGGCCAAGTCGGCAGAGACCCCGCCAGCGGAGACTGCCTCTGGGACTAGAGTTTCCCTGCCGCCAAGGAGGGAATCCTCTTTTCAGCCCATCGTCATGGCCACCATGATGGAAGAAGCAAGGGGGGGCACGGTAGCCTCCTCGAGCTCGGAGTCAGCCTCAGAGGAGGAACTGACCGAGGCCGTGAGGAACCTCGAAGTCCAATTCGAGAAGGTTTGATCCCGTAAGGAAGATTCTCGGGAGATAACCGAGGAAGACGATGATGGCGAGGAAGAGCAGCCTTCCCTTCGGGCGGAGCCGGAACCTAGGCCTCAGGATGGCTCGGCGGCCATTTTGTCTGCGATCCAGTCCTTATGCTCTGAGATAAGGACGAGATTCCCACGGCCCAGGCCGGAGGACCCGCAACCTGGCCCGTCGGGAAGTCCTCAGTACAAACGACGGAGGACCCAACCCTCTCCTCCACTCGCCCCCGTAAGGCCTACAGTTCCCTCCTCATCCTCCCACGAGTCGGGAGATGACGGTGCGATGGGCTCGACGACGGGTTCTGAGGGCAACGGCGACGGAACGGGTCTCCCGTCTCCCGGGCCTCGCCGCCCGATGAGATTGGCTCATTCCACGCCATGATCGCCAGGGCGTCCGAATTGTTCCAGCTCTGCCCGGAGGAGCAGAAAAAGGAAGGTTTCCTCTATCAGCGCGGGGAGGCCAAGAGGAAGATTGTCATCGCGGTGCCTCTAATCGATGACATCTGGGAGGAGGGCCTGTCGGTTCTCAAGAACCCCTCCACGGCACCAGCCAAACGGGAACGGTACGAGAAGAAGTACCGGGTCCCCGAAACCGCTCCCCTGTGCCTCAGGGCCCAGCCAACGCCAGACTCGGTCGTCTCGGCGGCGGCGAAGAAGAAAGCGGCGGGGTCAGGAGCCTCGACATCAAATTCCCCGCCAGACGGCGATGGAAAGAAGTTGGACGCCATGGGGCGGCGGGTCATTTCGTCAGCGGCGACGACGATCAAAGCGGCCAACGCCCTGGCGATCGTGGCCCGTTACGACAGGGAGCTCTGGTTTAAGCTGGCCCCCATATTGGACTTCCTACCAGACGACAAGAGGTCAGAGGCCCTGGAAATACTTCAAGAAGGCGAGGTGGCGTCGGACCACGCCATAACGGTGGCAACCGATATTGCCGATACCGGGTTCCGCCAGCTGGGCAACAGTGTTTGCCTGCGACGACGGGGTTGGCTCCGGGCGACCGACTTCCGTCAGGACGTCCAGACCAGGGTGTTGGACATGGCGTTCGACGGCAGCAACTTGTTCGGGAAGGCAGTGGACGAATCCCTCCAAGCCATAAAGACAGACGCGGAGACAGCCCACGCCCTAGGAGCCCTTCAGCAACGACGGCCCTTTCGGAGCTCCGGAGGCAGACAGGGTGCCTCCAAGGGATCCAGCGGTGGCTCGTCGTCGTACCGCCAGGCGGCACGCTCCTCGTCTCAGGAGGCCTAAAGGGGTCGCGGCAAGCAGGGAGCGCCTCGCCACGGTCGGCAAGGTGGCCAGGGCGGCAAGGCCACCACCTCCAAGCAGGACTGAACTGGCCGTGGTCTCGGGCCCCCACCGAAGCACCCCGGTGGGAGGCCGGCTGACGAATTTCGTCGGCGTGTGGAAGTCCATCTCCACCGACCGTTGGGTGTTGGATACCCTGGCAAGAGGACACTATCGAACCAGGAAGGAAAATCACGTCCCGCAACTGCTGTTGGAAGCATGGGCAATGCTCAGGAAAGGCGCCATCAAGCTTGTCCCGAAGAGGCTCCGGGGTGTACTCAAGGTACTTCCTCGTCAGGAAGAAGACGGGTGGCTGGTGCCCCATCCTGGACCTTCGTCGTTTGAACAAATACACCAGGTCACAAAAGTTCAGGATGGTCACCCTCCAGCACGTACTGGGACAGCTGGAGGAAGGCGACTTTCTATCGTCGTTGGACCTGGAGGATGCATACTTCCACGTTCCCATCCTCAAAAGTCACAGAAAGATCCTCAGGTTCGTTGTCCAGGGACGCCACTACCAATTCAGAGCACTGCCGTTCGGATTGAAGTCGGCCCCCAGGGTCTTTACCAAGTGCCTAGCACCTGTGGCGGCGCGGCTGCGCCTGCAGGGGATTCACGTCTACCCCTACCTGGACGACTGGCTCATCCGCTCGAGGACGAGGGAACTCGCCGTCAAACACACTGCGAGGACCGTCCAGCTACTCACAGACCTGGGATTCGCCATAAACTACCCAAAGTCCCACCTGATGCCGTCGCAGGTGGCCCTGTTTCTGGGAGCGAAGCTCGATACAGTGAGGCGCCTGGCGGCACCGTCGGAAGAACGGACGAAGACCATTCTAGGCAAAGTGCAGCGCCTGCTATCCACGGACGTGGCCAGGGTGAGGTCCATCAAGTCCCTCCTGGGGATGATGTCCTCTTGCATCTACCTGGTGCGCCTCTGCAGACTACGGATGCGCCCTCTTCAAGAATTTCTCGACGCCCGTTGGAGGCAGGCGACGGGCACCCTCGAAGACAGGGTCCCCCTCAACGAGGTGTTCCGGCGGGCGATTCAGTGGTGGGGCGTTCGAGCGCACCTCACGGCGGGCAAGGACTTTCAGACGCTGGCATACCAGGAGACGGTGACGACGGACGCCTCCCTGGAAGGTTGGGGCGCCCACACCGGAGATCTCCACGCAAGAGGCCTCTGGCTCCCGGAGGAGAGGCTCCTGCACATCAACGTCCTGGAACTCCGAGCCGTGTTCTGGGCTCTCAAATCGTTCCTCCCGTCGCTCAAGGGCAAGGTGGTGCGGATCTTCACGGACAACACCACGACAATGTTTTACATACGGAAGCAGGGAGGCACCAGATCCCCAGCCCTATCCAAGGAGGCACAGGATCTGTGGTACTGGGCGGTCGCCCAGGGGATGTTCCTGGTTCCCTTCCACCTGGCAGGAGAAAGAAACACCATCACCGACTCGCTCAGCAGAGCTGCGCGCATGTCACGAGTGGGAACTGCGCCAGGATCAAGTGGATCAACTCTTCCGACGATGGGGCAAACCCCAAATCAACCTGTTCGCAACAGCGACGAACTCGAAGTGAAAGAGGTTCGCCAGCAGGTTTCCCCAGCCGAGAAGCATGGGCGATGCGTTCCCCTGGGACAGCCTATACCTGTATGCGTTCCCTCCGTTGCTGCTTCGACTCATCAACCAGCTCAAGAGGTCCCGGTGCAGGATGATCCTTGTCGCACCGGCGTGGCCGAGGCAGATCTGGTTCCCGGACCTTCTGGACTTGTCAACGTCCCCTCCCATCAAGCTGTCGGCGGACGGGGACCTTCTCTCCAGAGAAGGAGGCGCCATCTTCCACCACAACCCGGCGTCGCTGAACCTGCAGGCTTGGCTCCTGCAGCGCTTGTCATGATGCCTACCCCCGGAGCACCAGGCCCAGCACCCCCGGAAGCAGGCATCATGCCCTCGGGTAAAAGCCCAGCGGCCCCTTATAGGGGCTCTTTGGACTCAGTCCTGGCGCCTTTGGCGCCAGGCTCATGTTGGACATCAGTCCTGGCGCCATAGGCGCCAGGCTCATAAAGGGAGGTGTTTTGTGCACTTACCTGATGCAGACCATGCTGCACGCTTCAGGCCTCCCTGAGACCTGAAAGGGACTATTTTTTCATAGGGACTATTTTTTCACTCGGGCCTGGCCAGGGAAGGATACATACCTAGTTGGGGAAGGATACATACCTGGGACTTCTTTGGAGGCTATTTAAGCCACGCCCAGACAGCAGCTCATGCTTCGCGTTGTTCTGCTTCCTGCAGCTTAACGCTCACCGTGTCTGCTCCTGCTCCTGGACTCCAGCCACGCCCGCCTCGAACCTGGAAGACCTGCAAGGAAGGAAGAGAAGAGAAAGGTGAAAACCAAGGACTATTTCAAACTTCTTACCTGCATCCAGAATCTTCTCGCCAGCATCCCTGAAGAAAGACTTCCATTTAAAAGCATCGCGTTGCTCGCTGCAGCGCCACGCTTCACTCGCCTGTCCTCGAGACATCTCCCGGCTCCATCGTGGCTGTCGGCATCGGACGCCATATCTCTGCACCTAGGGGAGAGAGGGAGAAACAAAAAGGTGAGCAGAAGGAACACAGAAGGAAAGCCTGATTAACAGCCATAATACTTACCGGCTTTTCTTCCACATTTCGGGTCGGCGCCGCCCCGTTGGCAGGTACCGTACCCCAGCCCCTATGGGGAAAGGACAAGAGACATTTCTGGGGAATGATAAGGACATTTAGAGGGATCACCCTCATCACTACTCACCTCGGCAGTTTAACCCCTCGACGCATCGCCTTCATTCTGCACCTGAAATAAAGGACAGATCACAGGTTAGAAAGACAACATAAAGGGGGCCTCACTTGAACTTTGAACTTTCATACTTACGGCGCATCGCTCAGGAAAGTCAAGTGGATTTTGCCAGAGCCATTCTGAAAACCAGTGAAGTAACTGGACGAACACGCGCCCCTGCACCAGAAGCAGGATGGAGAGTTCATCCTTCCAAACCATAAGAAGGATATTCCTACGGGCCAGGCAAGCATGATTTGGAGGTCCTGTCCAATCGGTGTTCCGGGTCCTGCGCATCACGCTAGAAGAGGCCACAGCAATCCAGACTAGACCAGCGCCCCCGTGGGAACCAGGTGAGCGTTACAGCGCTAGAGTTTGGAGGCTACGATATACCGGCCGATTGCAGAGAGGTTCTTGCAAAGGCCAGGGCGTCCTCGACTCTCAAATGCTACGGTCATAAGTGGAAGAGGTTCTCTATCTGGTGCTGAGCACAGAAGATCAACCCCCTACGGATTATGGTCCCTCAAGTGCTGCCGTACCTGCTATCGCTGGCAAAGGCTGGGCTAGCCCATGCCTCCATTAAGATTCATCTGGCGGCGATCTCCAGATATACCAGAACCACAGGACGGACGTCCCTGTGGTCCCATCGACTGGTAAAAGAGTTTATGAAAGGACTGTTCCGGTCGTTCCCGCCGGTGAAGGCCCCGGCCCCGGCGTGGGAACTTAACGGGGTGCTGACCAGGCTCATGGGGCCAACCATTCGAGCCGATGCACTCCGCACCGATGAAGTTTGTGTCGTGGAAGACTGCATTCCTGGTGGCCATTACCTCCGCACGACAAGTGGGAGAGATCCAGGCCCTATCCTGCAAAGCACCGTACTTGACTTTCCATGCCTCGAGGATGGTGCTTAGGACGCACCCCTCCTTTATGCCCAAGGTGCCGTCGGAATTCCATCTTAACGAGCCCCTGGTATTACCTGTTTTCTTCCCGTCTCCTTTGTCGCCGGCCGAGAGGACTTTGCACTCGCTGGATGTGGCTAGAGCGCTGAAGTTCTACGTGGACCGCACGAAGAGTTTCCGGAGGACATCACAGCTGTTCGTGAACTTTGGACCTGTGAATCAAGGGAAGGCTCTCTCGAAGTCTTCTATTTCCAGATGGCTCTCCGGCTGCATCATGCACTGCCACCGGTTGGCTAACCGACCGCTGCCAGGCCGTCCGAGAGCCCATTCGACCAGAGCGATCGCTGCTACTACGGCATTCTTATCTGGTGTGCCCCTACTGGACATCTGCAGGGCGGCTACGTGGAGGTTGTCGCACACGTCGATCGGGATTCCAGGGAGGAATCCAGGGTCGGCCAAGCAGTGCTGCGCAACCTGTTCGCTTAAGGTGAGCCTGGTGAGGAGGTAAGAGAAGCTTAATGTTGAGTTTTTTGTATTGCTTAATGTTGAGCCTTTTGCCACCCCCCGTGGTTGTGCATGTGTGTACTGCTATTTATTCTTATATTCATGAGCATGTGAATCCATGCCAGACCCCATGCTGGAGAAGGAACAAGTTACTTACCTGTAACTGTTGTTCTCCAGCATGGGTCTGGCATGGATTCACATGCGAACCCTCCCGGCTACCCCTCTGCGGCTCTTCACTTGGTCATACTGCCACTTCACGTGCTACCAAATCTGAAGATGGCTGCCAGAGGCGGGGCTTAGGTAGAGGGAAGTCATTGGCTGTGGTCAGTATGACGCAGAGATCAGTAATTGGTTACTACTACGAAAGACAGATCAGAAATTAAACTGATACTGATTTTTCTTTACCGAGGATTCCCAGCCTGATGACGGGGAATATTCATGAGCATGTGAATCCATGCCAGACCCATGCTGGAGAACAACAGTTACAGGTAAGTAACTTGTTCCTTCTCCTGCATCTCCACCTTCTACTGTCTCCCCCTCTGCCTCTGACTGATGTACCACTAACCTGTACACCACCTCAGAAAACCTTCAAAGGCACAGACCTCCTCCACCTCGCAACTCTTAAAACTCACTCAGCCAACAAACACTCTGCTGACTTCCTGTCTCCTTCTTAAAGACATTGACCTTGACATTCTCGCACTTACCGAGACATGGTTCAATGCCAATTCAGTCATTGCTTTTGACTCTCTCCTCCTTGATGGCTTGAAGATCTCCAAGCCTCGACCTCACCGCACTGGCATGGGGGTTGTCTTAATCTTCCCTGAGTGGGTTCCTGCTTCCATCTTACCTACCCAGCTATACTCTTCCTTTGAAAGCCTGGTTTGCAGATTGGTCATCTCTCCCATCTCCACCTGATCACTGTCGCCATTTACCGGCCCCAAGGCGCCACCACCCTGTTCCTCTCGGAATGGGCTGACCTCTGCTCTTCCTTACTTTCATCCACCTCCAAACTCATTCTACTGGGTGACTTAAACATCCAACTGGACTCCCCAGGCACTTCATCCATTCTCTTCACGGACCTCTGCACCTTGCTTTCCCTCTCCATTCTACCTTCTGGGTCAACCCAGACAGCTGGTGCTGGTCTCCGTCTCTGTCCCTCTCTCTCTCCCCCCCTCCTGCTCCACTAGTCACCCCTCTCTCCTGGTCAGACCACTCTATCCTCTCACCTGGGTCCCCTGGGGCACCTGACCACCCCCCCCCCCGAAAGCTCCACCAACCTCAAAATAAATCAAAATAAATCAATTCCGCGCAATAAAATGAGTGTCTGCGGCTGCTTTTGCTTCCCACTTCATCTCCCCTCTACCCCCCACCCCTGAAGCTACCTTTAGCAACCTCTGCCTTTCCATCACCAACACTCTTGACATTCTTGCCGCAGTCATGAGGATCTGCTTGAAACCTGCCTCTAAGCGCAACACCTGGTACGACTCTAAATTCACATCCTAAAACATGAGGACAAGGTAGCAGAATGGAAGTGGCAAACCTCAGGCTCATCCTCTGACAAACTGGCCTGTCGCCTGCTGCAAAGGCAATACAGATTCGCCATCCGTGCAAAGAAAAAAGAGCCCACATTCAGGCATGGGGTTTCCGGTGCATCCAATAACACGGCTGAACTTTTCAAGATCTGAAGGGAACTAGCCAACCCCTCCTCAGTCTCCTCTTCCCCTTCTCCCTCTCAGGCCTTCTGGAATGCACTAGCCTCAAATTTTGCCGTCAAGACCCAGGACATATTGACCTCCCTTGCTACACACCCTCGCAACCCATCCAACAGCCACTCTCCTCTCCTCCAACCCCCCTCCTTTACCTCTGTCACACCTGAAGAAGTTACCAAAGTTGTCTGCTCCATGAAGGCCTCCTCTAAGCAGGTTTCCCCCTACTCATCCAGGACCATCAAGGATAAGGGAATAGTTTCTTACCTGTAACTCCATTTCTCCAGCATTGGTATCTTTCATGGATTCACATGCTTAGAATATTCCCCGTCGTCAGACTGGGACCCTCGGTACACATATATAGCCTTTTCCTCTAGGAAAACCTTCCGACACTTTTGTGTCCTATCTACGTCCTTTTAGGACCCGCCTACGCATGCTCCGTAGGCCGTCCCAGTATAAGAGGCCCGCCCCCGCGGCTCCCCTTCAGATTTCGGCCCCTCCAAAGTAGGAAGGGTTAAACTTATCAAGCAAATACATTGCATTCCGGGGAGGCTGGCGGGCGCATGTGAATCCATGAAAGATACCAATGCTGGAGAAATGGAGTTACAGGTAAGAAACTATTGCCTTCTCCAGCATTGGATCTTTCATGGATTCACATGCTTAGAATAGATTGTATAGCAGTAACACCTGAAACGGCGGTGAGAATGTAATGTAATATACCCTCACCATAATACACAATGCATATGTACAGCAGGAATAAGTTTACTCATATAACCTTACCCACAAAGTATACTGTCATCAAAAGGTAGAAAACAGACACTCCACAGCGTGGAGCTTACCTTACTGAAACAGATGGCGCAGGACAGCTCTTCCCATCTGCACCTCGTCCGCATGCTGCCTGGCAAGGCAGTAGTGGCGGGTAAACGTGTGGGGCACTGACCATGCCGCAGCCTGGCATATGTCTGTTAGCAGAGTTCCTGCCCATAATGCTGCTGAGGAGGACGTTGATCTTGTAGAATGGGCTCTAGGATGCCCTTGCAGCGGCCTTCCGGCCTTGGAGTGGCAAAACGCAATCGTCGATGAGACCCATCGAGCCAATCCTTGTTTAGAGATTGCTTTTCCCCTCATCGACGGACCATATGGGATGAACAGTTGTCGAGTAGATCTGAGTTCCTGTGTACGAAGTAGGTAAAATTCCAGAGCCCTCTTAACGTCCAAGGTATGAAGAGCTTTTTCTGCTGCCGATGAATGGGTCGCGAAGAAAGTAGGGAGAACAATGGACGAGTGTTTGTGATACACTGTCGGAACTTTTGGGATGAACGTAGGATTAGTTGCCAGGACCACCTTGTCCTTAAAGAATCTTAAGTATGGCGGGTCTACGACCAGCGTTTGCAGTTCTGAGATTCTCCTAGCTGATGTGATAGCAATTAAGAATGCCAACTTCCACGATATGAATTTCATGTCCGACGTGGCCATAGGCTCAAAGGGCGGTTTCATTAAGCCTGCCAACACTGTGTTGACACTCCAAGTTGGTGGGAAACGTTTTACCGGGGGAAAAGTTCGAAATAAACCCCTCATGAAGTGTTTCACAAGTCTGTCGCTGAATAGAGGAGACGACTGTCTCTTCCTCGTGAACCTCGAGATGGCCGCCAGGTGCACCTTTATCGATGTGAAGGATAAACCCCTCTCCGCCAAGAGAACCAGGTAAGGTAGAACTTGTTCCGGCGTCACCGTCAACGGTTGTAGGCCTTGCTGTCCTCGACACCATTCACAGAACCTCCGCCACTTATAGGTGTAAGATTTGTTGGTAGAAGGGGCTCGAGCCGCCTGCAGAATTTTTTGACAATCCTCCGAAACGTCTAAAGCACCGAACTCCAGGCTGCAAGGTTGAGACTGTCCGGGTCGTGATGCCACACCGTGCCTTTTACCCGGGATAGTAGGTTCGGGACTCTCGGAAACGCTATTGGATGTTCCAGCGACAGGTGAAGCAGGTCGGAGAACCACGGTTGCCGCGGCCAGTACGGTGCCACTAGAATTACCCGGCAACTGTATCTGCGTATCCACTGTACTGTCGTCCGTATGAGGGGGAACGGAGGAAAAGCATAAAGGAACATGTCCGTCCATGGGAAGGAGAATGCCTCTCCCATGGAACCCTCCTGAGGCCATCTGCTTGCGAATTGCTCGCATTTCTTGTTGTCCTTGGTTGCGAAAGCGTCCAGAGGGGGGTGACCCCATTTCTCGAACACTTTCATCAGCTGAACTGTGTCCATTTCCCATTCGTGTATCTGGGCCATGCTTCTGCTGAGGGAATCTGCTTGCGAATTCCTCACTCCCGGGAGATGGTGAGCCACGATGGAAATCTCGTGCTTTAATGCCCAATGCCATGTTTTCTGGGCCTCTATGGAAAGAGTTCTTGATCGCGTCCCTCCTTGTTTTCTCAAATAAAACATGGCCGTCGTATTGTCGGTCAGTACTCGTACTCGTGATCCCTGTGCGGTAGGAATGCCTTCAAGGCCCATCGTACTGCTCTGAGCTCTAACACGTTTATGTGTAGGAGTGACTCCGTTGGAGACCAGCGACCTTGCGTTTGAAGAGTACCCATGTGAGCTCCCCATCTGGTTAGGGACGCATCCGTGACTATGGTTCGCTGAAACTCCGGTTCCTGTAGGGGTACACCGTTGTTCAGATTGTGGAAACTCTGCCACCACTGAAGGGTCCGAAGCAGCTTGTCGTCGTCGATGGTTATCTTGTCTGACCACGATCCTTGGGCCTGCGTCCATCGGTCCGCGAGGAATTCCTGGACTGGCCTCATGAATAGGCGACAGTTTGCCACCAGATGGATGCAGGATGCCATGGCCCCTAGGACCGAAACATATTTCCTCACTGAGAGCCTGGTGGTTTGTCGTAGTCGGCTCGCCAGCTGATTGAGTTTTGAGGTTCTGTCGAGAGAAGGCTTCACTAGCCCTAACTGGGTCTCGAACTGTGCCCCCAGGAACACCAACGTTCTCGATGGCCGCAGAGAGGATTTTTCGAAGTTTATGGCAAATCCCAGCTGTTGTAGAAGCTGCATGGTGGCTTGCAAACTTGTGTTGGTCGACGCTGGGGAGGATCCCCTTACCAGCCAGTCGTCGAGGTATGGGTATACATGGTGGCCTTGCTTCCTTAGCCCAGCCGCTACTGGGGCCAGGCATTTTGTGAACGTTCTGGGGGAGGTCTTGAGCCCAAAGGGAAGAACCGTGAACTGGTAGTGGGTCCGCCCTATTACAAATCTCAGGAATTTCCTGTGTTTCCGACACATTGGGATATGGAAGTACGCGTCCTGTAAATCCAGGGACGCTAGAAAATCCCCTTCTTGAACGGCGCGGATCACTTCCTGCAGCGTGAGCAGTTTGAATTTTAGGCTCTTTAAAGACTTGTTGAGATCGCGTAAGTCTAAAATGGGACGCCATTTGCCGTTCGGCTTTTTTGCGACGAAGTATCTCGAGTAGACTCCTTGACCTCTCTGTGATGTTGGAACTAATTCTATCACGCCCTTTGCTAACATGAGTGTTACCTCTTGTTGCAGTATCCTCAGATGGGAATAAGCGGTGAACGCAGGTGGAATGTGCGGAGGGCTGTGCTTGAATTGTAGAGAGTGCCCGTTCCTTATAGTGTCCAGCACCCATTGATCCGTCGTTATTCGTTCCCATTTGTCGACATATGCTTACACTCTTCCCCCCAGAACGGTGTGTTGTCTGTCACTGCTGATCTTTATTTTGCTTGTCTCTCGACGACGACGGATAGGATGGTCTCTTTCTGGACGTCTGGAAGTTCCGGCGTCGGTTTGCCGTTTGGGAAGCACGCCTGTATCCATGGGAGGGGTAAGCCGACCTGCCAAAGGATCTGTCTCCAGACGCAGAGAATCTGGAATTACCTGAAGCCCCTCTAAAGGGACGAAAAGACTTGTAGCTTCAGCCACTCTGGAGGGCACCCAATGAACGTGCCATGTCCGAGTCCTCTTTCATTCCCTTTAGGGCCTCGTCTACCTTCTCTCCGAATAGAAGGTCTCCCTCAAAAGGCATATCTAATTCTTTGTATTGTACCTCTGGTCTGAAGTAGGTACACTTAAGCCATGACTGTCGTCGTAATACGTCCCCATTATTGACTTGCTTGAAGCCTGACTCAGCGAGGTCCACCGCAATGTTTATTGCGTGATTGGAGGCTTCCTCACCCTCTCGGACAAGTAACATCGCTGCCTTCCTATGCTCTTCCGGAAGATGATCTAGCAACAGCCCTAGCCTGTGCCACATCTCTCTGTCATATCTGGCTACAATAGCCAGAGAGTTTGCGGCCTTTACTGTGGTTGCTCCCACGGATAGCACTTTTTTGCCAAAGGCATCCTGGCGTCTTGCTTCGTTTTCAGGCGGAGTCGTGCACTTGTGCTGGGCCTTCGCCTTCCTCGCCGCTGCCGCCGACACCACCGATTCTGGCGTTGGTTGGGAGGATTAACACTTGGGGGTAGACTCTGGAGCCTTAAACTTTTTCTCGAGGCGTCCTTTCACTGCCGGCTCCGAAAAGGGGTGGCGCATTGTCTGCAACCCCTCCTTCCACACGTGGTCTAGTATGGGTATTGAGAACACAGACCTTCTCTTACCCATGTGGTCGAACAAAAAACAGTCCTTTTTCTGTTCTTCCTGGGACAAACCAAATTCCTTACACGCCTTCTCCATCATAGAATGGAATGATGCAATGTCGTCCGGAGGGGACGGGTGAGCTGGGCTTCTTGGGTTTTCTAACTCCACCTCTGACTCCCAGGTTGGATCCCTGGAGGGGGATGATGAGATATCCGACATGGCTCCTCTGTCAGACTCCGAATCTGGCAGCTCACCTTCCTCTTGGGGTGCCAGTGCCAGTGCTGAGATTGGCGTGCGTAAGTGCGTCGGTGGACGGGACGGGCCCGGCTCGTCGACGGGTGACTGTGGCAGGTTTGCCTGAGGTAGTCTCTGGTCCAATGACTGTACCAAAGACTGAAGCGTGGACAGAATTTCCAATGACAAAACAGATTGAGGCTTGAGAAGAGGGGCAGATACCGGTATACCGGATCCCCTCGTCGACGACTTGTCAACCACTCGTAGCCCTAGGTCTGCCGGGCCAGCTATTCTCCCGCTCTCGTCCTCCCCCGAGGACAGCGACACAGTCTGTTCTTGCAGTAAAGTATCCGGGGGGATCGGATCAAAAACTTCAGGCCTCCAGGCTTCCTGTAGAACCCCCGTTGACGAGGCCACCGTCGCAGTCGTTGTCGGTGGGACGTTGGATACCACATGCGTCAGTGGCAGGGTGGAGGCCGATGACTGGACCGCAGTCGACGACTGTGACTTAGCAGGTGGTTTAGGCGGTCCCGCCTTTCCACACTTGGCCTGCCTTTACTCGACTCTCGACTCGAAGTCGATCTATGGTGATCGCCCGAGGAGGATTTCGGCCTTTCCTTGTCATGCTTTTTTGATGAAGATGACGATTTTTTCGACGAGGACTCTCTAGCTGAATGACTCCGAGATGACTCTTTTTCCGTCGGTCGAGATTTCTTCGCCGATGGTTCCGACGAGGCAGCGCGGTGTGATGTTTTTGCCGATTGTGTGGAGCCTACCTACGAAGGGGGGTATGCCCCCGCTCCATCATTCAGCCATGCCACCAGCCGTCGATTTCGGTCTTTGAGGGTCTTTTGAGAAAACCCTTTGCATATGTCGCAGTTATCAGCCGAATGATGAGGGTGGAGGCAGTATATACAATCCATATGTCCGTCCCCCTCGTAAACTTTTTTCAAGCCGCACGTCGCGCATGGACGGAACAGCGCTTTTCCTGACATGGAGGAAAAATGTCCTCGAACTCCAACTCCAGGTACACAACCTTGTACAAAATAGTAAGACGATGCGAGGAGATCCCACTACTTTGGAGACGGTTGAAATCTGAAGGGGAGCCGCGGGGGGTGCTCTTATACTGGGACGGCATACGGAGCATGCGTAGGCGGGTCCTAAAAGGATGTAGATAGGACACAAAAGTGTCAGAAGTTTTTCCTAGAGGAAAAGGCTATATATGTGTACCGAGGGTCCCAGTCTGACGACGGGGAATATTCTAAGCATGTGAATCCATGAAAGATCCAATGCTGGAGAACATTAGCTCTCTTGACCCTGCTCTCGCTGATTTCTGCAATCACTCTTGTCACAGGATCTTTCCCCTCCTCCCTTAAGCACTCCCTTGTGTGCTCACTCTTGAAAAAAACCTTCATCAGATCCTACCCTGCATTGCCAACTTCCACCCTATTTCCATCACCCACTTCCTAGGGAAACTGCTGGAGAAGTTGGTTTTGCCCCAACTCAAGTCTCACACTGAACTTGTTGGTGGTCTCCACGACCATCAATCTGGATTCCGAGCCTCCATAGGCACGGACACTGCTCTTCTGAGCACCCATGAAGAACTGCTTGCATCTCTGGACTCCAACTCTGCGGCTGTATTTATCCTTCTCGATCTCTCCTCTACCTTTGACACAGTCAACAACTCCATCCTCATACAAAGGCTCCATGATACCCTTGGCATCTCGGAACAGGCACTGAACTGGCTGACATCCTTCCTTACTGTCCGCTCTTCCCAAGTCATTCTGGGCACCTTCTCCTCTCCTACCTGGGCTCCATCCTCTTCCCCTGGCTTTTTAACATCTGCCTTGCTCTGCTTGCATGCCTCATCTCCTCCTTCTCTTCCAACTTCCAGTGTTACACAGACGACACACAGCTCTTTTTCAAACTCCCTGCCGACTCTCTTGCATCCTCCAGCATCCCTGACTGCCTATCTGCCATCCAGTCCTGGTGCACCTCCAACGATCTCTGCCTCAACGCCTGTAAAACTGATATCCTTCCCATCGGGACGCCTGGTCCCTTCTTCTTCCCCTCACTCTGGTGTTCTTTGGGCTCTCCCCCTGCGCCCTCTTCTGAAGTCAGAAACCTTGGAGTCATCTTCGACTCCTCTCTCTCCTTCCTCCCTCACACTCAGGACATTGCCAAGAAGTCCCGCTTTCAGCTCTTCCTTCTCAAGGAAATTCTCCCTTTCCCCCAGAGGCCCAATGTGACCCAAGCCATGGTTCTCTCACTAAGCTTGACTATTGTAATGGCCTCCTCCTAAATCTTCCATTGTCCACTCTGCGGCCCCTCGAGCTAATCCAGAATAGGGCATTGAGACTTATCCTAGGCCTTATGCCCAGAGACCGCATATCTCCTGCACTAAGAAGTCTTCACTGGCTCCCGGTTGCTGCATGGATTAAATTAAAATCCCTCTGTATCAACAAGGCTGTCTGGGCCCAGGGACCACACTATCTTCAACTTTATCTTACCAAATACTCTCCCTCTAGACCACTACATTCCTCTGGCACCAAGCGTTTAGCTAAACGGAGGGTAAGGGGTCGTTCACTCTCCTCACTCCTGCTCCCTCCCCTGCCCTGTGGGGACTTTGAACCAAAACAATATTTTCTTATTGAATAAGCACTTAACAAGCAAACAATAAATAAATAAGCATGGTATGGCTTGGTAAAAGTTAGTAAAAATACATGAAAACGCTTCTGATGCCTCCAGTCTACTTCTAGGCACATTGTCCAGTTACAGAAAAATCGTTAAAGGATGTCTAGGACCTAGAAAAGCAAGGACCCCAGTGCGCAGTACTGTAATGTACTTTGCACACTGAAATACAGTTGCCAAAAGTGGCAAAGTCGTAAGACTAAGGGAAGAAATGTGTCCCAATACTGACTGTCAGAAGGACAAGTCAGTTTCCCTAGAACGATGAGTGAAAGCCCAGTGCAGTGCAGGTGAATGCTGTGCTCCACTGGTAAAAAGTCAGGACTGGAGGCTGAAACAAAAGCAAAAAGTTGGAGGGTCCACAAATAGAGGTAAAATAGCAGTAAGTGAAATTTTACCCAACAACCATATGGAATGTAGCAGACAGACTTTGTCACAAATCGCATTATCTATCAACATTTACACCAGGGGAAATACTTCTAGATCACACAGATTGGGGCTATACCAGTTTGCTCCATTCCATATCATCTACGCAGAAGAACTGGTGCTAAATTCTTTTGCTCACTTTATTTTTACACATGGGCCAAGCTTTGATAATCAGGGACAAGTTCCTTCAGTGTGCCCTCGTGCTGTACTAAGACTTGACAGCACAAATGGTGAGTGCCAGGTTGCACCTTTTCAATTGCTCCAAATTGCACTAATGGGATATATTTCATTTAAAGTCATGCAGATGTTCTGTAGCATGAGGCCGCACACGCGGAGGTCCCACGCTGCATTTCTAACAAACTTTTGTCTCACTTAAAAGATGCACCGGGTTTGAAGGACTGATATAGTAAAAGTAGGGCTTGCACTGCCCCTTCGTAATGATGAGAAACGTACGTGTTGCTCTCAGTCTTCGTGGATGTAAAGTGCTTGCATCTTCCTTGCAGAGCTATATTCACATCCTACTTAGTTGCTTTACTTAATAGTTGCAGTATTTTGTGCTTTTATAGAGCTCATGGATGGTGCTTTGGAATTTTGTACTTGGTTATGACTTAAGATCTAGTTACAAACTGGCACTATCAAGTGTTGAAATCTGGCACTTCACTACAATATGGCGTCTACACTTCATTTTTACTGCAGAGCAATGTTCTTTAGATGCCCACTTGTTTCTTCTTGCACTGTATCAATACATTTGTAGTCCTAGTAGCAACGCTGCTTCTTAACTAGGCTCCAGGTATGGTTTTCTGAAACTATAGTCTTTCACCATAAAGGCAAGCTCAGCACAGCTCTTCTTAGTGCTTTGATGGTAGGTCATTGATTGATGCACATTGACAGTATTTATTTCTTGACAGCAATAGGGCCTTTTAAGATCTGGGAATGAAGAAGCATTGGCTCTCTGGACTAGACCAGCATCACACAGCCCCTTGCAGCGCTACACTCCCAGATGAGTGCACACAGGCACTATTCTCATTTGATAATCACAGGCAATCCTCCTGCTTCTGCCCCGTGGTGCAGTAAAGCGTGTACCCTATGGCGCAGTAGGGGTGAGAGTCTTTCAGTAGGCAGCAGGTGGGCTCAAAGATTCAATGGGGGATTCCAGTAGGCTCAATGGCTCCCTCGGGTCTTTGCAGACGTTCCCCGGTGGTTGGTTGGCACAACGACTTTAGTGTGGGTTAGAAAGTTAAACAGCTCACCCTCCTTGTGCGATATATATCATTTTGAGCTCTGTGGTGTACCTTGACATGATGCTCAACTGCTCTATATGCGGTGGAGTTTTGCCAGGAAAGATGGATCGCTAACAGAATAGCTCTTGTGTTCACAGTATCCCATGCTGAATAGGTTGGCCCTAGCACTTCTCTTAGAGCTGGTAGCAAGAATCAGAATGCCCAGATTTAAACAGGAAATTGATCACAAAATAAAATGCCATCAACCATGTCAAAACATTGAAATTGTATTAAAACAAAAGGTTTTGCCATGCAGCACCACAAGCTCACAACTAGATTAGTGAACAGCAGTTGTCATTTATCAAAACACTTGAAGCAGGGGACCAGTAGATTTGCTAAATTAACACACATTCCTTGCTTAGTTATCCACACATACAAAGCCATGGGGCTACACATATTCAAGAAAGACTACAGATTAAGGTAGCTTGAGAAGTGCAGAGACTCCATTATCAATTAGGGGGACACAATCTGCTAAACACGCCGTCAATCACTAAAATAAGGACTCGACTAGAGGGTTTAAAACTCTTAGCCAGCTGCACTAAGGTATGCAGAAAACAAAATCCATTTGTATAAGGTACATGAAGAAGGTGTAACAGGCCAACCTACCATGTTGTACTTCAGTCTGGGCTCCCGCAACATCAAGGGCTGGTACTCTGATAACTACACCAGTTTCTTCTATAGTAGAATAAGAAAGGTTTCAATATTATTGGCAACCATTCAGTAGCTATATATTTAACATTTGTGTTCTACTGCATCAACATTCTCATTTATTGCATACCTCCTCACGTTTAGGAACCATTGTTTGTGACTAAATGACATCTCAACGATTCATTGCACCCCCAACCCAATGACCTTCCCCATACAATAAACACTGTGGACTCTTGAGTCAGAGGCACTTTACCTGGTAATGAAAGGACGTTGGTGTGGAATTGGACAGCCCTCTCAGGCTCACGCTCTCTCAGTAAATGGACATTATCAACTGTGCACTGGCCACATAATCTCTAGCAGGACGAGATATGGTCACAGTGCATGCCGCACCTGCCCCAACCCCAGAACAACATTTAAATACCAATGAACAAATTACTTTTGGTAATGTTCTTACTAATGGAATTGACAATTTCTTCCACTGATTCTGCATTTATGAAATCCACTTCGGATGCAGTGTGGACCTGAAATCTTTGAAACAACCACTAGATTGGGCTACATGTTTCAGTGGCCGACTCATTACAGCTCCTTGGCGCCGGAAGTGATGTCACTGGAATATATATATTAAGAGCGGCAGACAGCATTTTCCTTGGTTCGACAGATTTCCCCTAGTCAAACAGCAAGGGGCGCAGGGGTGTTACTATTAAAAAAGCCAATTGTATTCCGAGCACTTTTATTAAGCAGTCAGAGGGAGGGCGATAAGCAATCTGTGGGAGGAATCATCATATCCATCCAAAAGCAAGTGATATGTACATTCCTCATCTATGAAAGGCTTTCAAATCCATGTGGAAATACAGGACAGTGTGGAAACTGATGAGGAAGCAATATGTCAGAAACCCATAAAGCACGGGCCCTTTCTACTCTCGGGCATCTTCAGAAAGTGTGTGGAGGTGATCATGTTTTGTAAAGGTGGGCAAGATCACTTAAGTTGCTGCATGGTTGATGTCCAGCGGTTAGCCTCACTCTGACAAGTAGCATCATGGCCCCTTGTAGAATGGGTGTAAAAGGCCCACTGGTGACAGTCAATTTTTGCAGTTAAAACAAGTCTTGATGCCCCTACAGTTTGCAGTTCACAAGCAATAGGTATACAGAATACTTGTGTGGTTAGAATTAAGTAAAGCATACGAGTCACCTTTTATGCATTTCACATGAATTAATTAACACGGCATATTTTCAATAGAGTTAATATACTTAGTACTTTTAGAGCGCATAGAAGTGTTTCGCGCTATATGCTTTCACTGTAAATATGTATAACTTCACACTAGCACTTGGAAACAGGTTGTCTCTACTTCATGCATTCAATACACAAACATTGGATTTATGATTGAGCCATGATCATTGTACAGTGACAAGCCTGTGTGTGTATTACATTCCTCTGCTCTTAGCTCAAACCATTGAGACTGCAGTCAGACAAGATAAATATTTTAAGGAAGTTGGATAGAACATTCATTTGGATACAGGTGGAATTTGCATTACGTAAGGCAAATTATCATGACTTAATACGCCGCAACAGAAAGCAACGGCCTGCATGATGCACAAGAATAAAGTGATGTCCAGTTTTTCTCTTAACCTTGGTTCAACTTGCTGGCATGTGTTTAATAAACACATTACAGCAAGTTGTTCATTGACGAGATAAAGGTTCAACTTGAAGTTTATATAAAATAGCTTGCAATCCGATTGAGAGTAGGCTAAAAAAAAGGAACACAATCCGGGGTCATACTGGCAGATAACAGGTCCTTGGCGTTTAACTGAACCAGGGCGGTAAATACAAGCATGGCAAGGATTAAAGGACGTAGACGAATACCAACCAGCCAGCCGCATGATGGGATGCCAACCACAATTAAATGGCTATGAAAGCTATTATTTAGAAGCATCAAAGTGCTAAGTAAAATAATGTACATTTTTCAAAAACACAAAGGGGCATGCATTTTATTTGGTTTTCCTGTAAACTGAATTAGTAAGAGGTGCACAAAGTGTCCGGCATTTTATTTGATTACCCTGTAAACTGAATTAGTGCAGAGAGGCATGGAAAGGGTCTGCAATGTAAACTGATTAGCTCAGAAAGGCATGGAAAAGGGCCTGCATTTTATTTGATTATCCCGTAAACTGAATTAGAGCAGATAATTAAGTTGGGGTGTTTTTGCAGCATGGATTTTGGTTTCATACTGTGGGTTGAAATAGAATGGTTTATGCAACACAGCACAAGACATTCTGCACCTTTAATCAACGTTTAAACAAGTATAAATGTTTTTAAATTAATCGAAATAATTAGAAGTACAACTGCAAACAGTTATTTGAAATGTCTGAAAGCTAATGCAGGATGACTTTAGAAAATAATCGTTTTGAGATCTTTGTTGGAGAAAACGCATTCTAGATGCATTGTTTTATTGCAAAGTGTGAAGAACAGATGCAAATGTGTTTTCATAAATATTATGAAAATATACACCAACTTGTTATCCTTGCAATCTTTCAGAAGAAACGAATGGCTGAAGTACAAAGAATATTCTGTTATCAATTGATGACCAGGCTGTTTTATAACCACTTCCTATTCACAAAGAAAGAAGAGCTTACATGCATGGCAGAATTAAGCAGGGGATTTTCTGTAGGGAGGAAAGGGATTCAAAATTCACTACAAAGAGCGATGAAACAGATACTGTCTCATGAAGTCAATAAACTAGCAAAGAGACAGAATGATTTTGCTCTAAAAACCAGCCCCTCAAACAAGCATAAAGCTGCAGCCCTCTGTTTTTACAAAATAAACACAGAACAATGTCAAGTGAGCGCTCTGTAATGGATGCTTTCACTTCAAAAGCTGTACACATTTCTGTACTAAAGTAACCAATGAAATATAGCACACATTCTGATGAGCAAAAAACAAAATCAGATCCTGTTGCAACTAATTATACACAAAGGCCATATAAGCCATGTAAACAAGAAATATAATTCCACTTCTGGTAAACAGAATGCACGATCAGAAATAAATGAGTATAATGAGACAGAATGGACTTATAGCCATTCAAACAAGAAACAGCTTTCCAGCAAAAAAGAAAAGTATGTGGATTAAAGCATTCTCGTCTCAAGTTCTGTAAATACATAATTACTTTCTATAGAAGGTTACAAATAAACACCCCACGGTATATTTAGAACTGAATCGCTTGTGATAATCCGAAAAGCTCCAATATAAAGTACACTCAAGCAATCTATAACAAATACAAGGCAAATAAATGAGCACATGTGCCTTGCATGTGGGCCCCATATACACAAAGCCAAGTTCAGTTTATTTATTGGTATAAAATATACCCCCAAATACAGCAAGCCGCTCAAGTGCTGCACACATACATAAGGATGAAGGCTGCATTAAAAGCCAGATCATGCACCTGTATACAGTGAGAACAAGGTCCCTTGAAGCAATCAGCACTTAATGTATTGCAGAGAAGAACAAAATATAATGCTCATGTTTTAGTGCTTTTTGTGCTGTTCTGACAAATACATCGTAAAACTAACAGCGTTTTCTGTACTAGACAGAAACCTTTTTGTTTTGCTGCTTTTTGGGATTTTTGTAATGCACAAAAATGCCAATTTTTAAAGCTTTCAGCGCTGTGTGCTGCAGATAAATATAGAATATTTAACTATTCACAAAACGCTGATAAATATGCAACTCATGTTTGATTTGAACAAAATTGCTTACATATAAATGACAACAGAATATAAAAGCTGCTTCAGTGAGCTATAGGTGAACATAAAGCACCACAGAAACTGGAAATGTACAATAAAGATTGGTTCTTAATTAAGAACATAAGATGATTCAAAATACATAATTATTTTTGCTACTGATCCTTCCTAGAACATATGTTGTCGATTAGGACTCCACCAAACCACTAGAATTTATCAAATTAGGTGCAATTTAACCGCACATATTCAGTTTTATTTCGTAAAATATAGTGAAGCAACAGTTATATTAAGTAACATCATTACTAGCTAGTGGCTTTTATGGTATTTAAGGTATTTCGATCTAAAGGTAGCCCATTCTACATCGCTAACACGATGTAGCCGCATCACATTGTAGGAGGTTTTTATCATGATCCGCGTGGAGTTATCATATGGGTGTATTAACTTTAATTTAGCATTTATATAGCTTGATGTTTTCTTTGATATTTGAAATGCTGGAATCTTTAGTGATGTAAAAATCGGAAAAAAATAAATTCCTAGTCTCTTTGAAAAATACATTTTTGAACTACTGAGTTTTGCACACAATTTTAATAAACCGGTAACAGTAAACCACAACTATAAGTAAGCATTGTATCTCTCTCTGCCAAGAACCAAGCTTTCAAATTATTCAGCACAACACCTCTGCACAATTAAGAACAATAAACAAGACATGTAATGTGCACCCATCCAACTGGCAACATTACTGAAAATTAAACAGTGCTAAAGCCAAGAGCCACACAGTGCATTCACCAACAGAGATGCAACATGTTCTTAAACTGAACCTTGCCTGGCATAGTATTTTTATATTTTTGCATCCCTGGTCGATATTTTCATTTTGTTTCATTGGCTTTATCAGAATACTTTAATACATTTGGGCTGCAACTTAAAAATGTTGCTGACGGCTGATAAACTACTTTTTTTAAAAGATCAAGAATTTGAATCCTCCTGCGAGAAAGCATGAAGATAAGCCAGGTGGAGAAAAACCTCTACTGATTTTTTAAACCTGATTGGAATCGAATACAGAAAAATAGCTTGCCTACAAAAAAAAAAACACAATAAGAATCTCCAGCAAGAACAATATGAGGGATGACCCTATTTTTGTTGAGTGCAAGCATGGAGGAAGGAATTAAATGTTCAATTTTTGCTGTATTGCCAAAAGAAATCTTAATGTTTTAAAAGAAATCAAGCACCAGCTTTTGGTCTTTACAGAAACAACTTCACTATTGCTGAATAGATCAAAAAATACTTTTCTAATTTCTATTTGAGCCTGACCACTAACCACACAAGGTCCATATATTTTAAAAAAAAAAAAAAAAAAAAAAATGGGGTTTCAATGGCTGGGCTGCAACAGTTTTTTTGAAAGTTTGAAACACAGGACTGATTTTTTAAGTGTGATATTTAAATGAACATGTGACACAAACATACATTTGCCCGACCCAAAACATTTTTTGGTGCAAATCCAAAGTGACCAGTAATAGAAATGTGAATTGGACGCCTTTCTAAAGGCTATGCATTTAAGGTATGATTAACTAGAGTATTCAGGGGAGACGCAAAATGCAATTTTAAGAATAAACAATACATGTTTATGGAGAAACTGTTATGTTATAAGAACTATGAACAGGAAAAAACAGATCTGTATCAATCACTTCTATAAAAATGGAAAATGAGATGGTAGAAACACTGGTATCTTTTGATTAAAAAATACTGTTGTTAAGTCCTTGTGCAAACATTATGCGTATTGCAGCGCTTCACATATGTCCTGCCTACAGATACATCTTTTTTCTTAATGGGGCAGTCCTCAGGAATTTCATTGGCCCAATGGATAGGGTATGTATTTTAGAGCATATATCGGTAGATCCGAAATATTTTTCCAATGCATTTTACCATTGATTTTCTCACACTTACACATGTGAAACTCACTGGTCAGAAACCGCCATCTTATGCTAATCGTATCTGTTGATCCATGGCCCCAAGTTCAAGTGCACTCGCGGCAGTAAATGATATCACCCGCCCCTCCAGTTGACAGTGACATGTCAAACCAATGTGCTCCATCTCTTCTCATGAAGTTGGTGCACAGTGTAGCCAAATGTACCCTGTCATCACCAACGTGAAACAGGTTACTTACCTGTAACTCTTTCTCCAGAATGTGTCTCACATGGATTCACATGCTCATGAATATTCCCCATCAGGCTAGGAATCCTTAGTAAATATTAAATCAGTTTAGCTTCAAGCTAAAAAAACTGCTTGTCGCTTCTATAACCTATCAATCACTTTGGGTCATTGTGCCCCAGCCAACGACACTCGTCGCCCTCCTAAGCTCCACCCCAGGTGGCCATCTTAAGATTTGGACGTGCACATAAAGTGGCAGTATGAACACTGCCATCGAAAGGAAGGAAGGAGGGTGTGCATGTGAATCCATGCAAGACCCATGCTGAAGAACAAGAGTTACAGGTAAGTAAGCATACACAACCACGGGAGGTGGCAAGGCTCACAGAAGCAATACAATTATCCCTGAAAGAGACTCACCTCAAGCAAACAGGTTGCACAGCACTACTTGGCCGACTCAGGAATCCTCCCTGGAATCCCTGTTGACACTTGTGAAGGTGTGGGTGGACCTCCATGTACCAGCCCTGCAGATGTTGAGCAGGGGGACACCATAGAATAACGCTGTAGTCGCTGCAATGGCTCTGCTGGAATGAGCTCCCGGCCGACCTGGAAGAGGTCTGTTGGCCAGACAATGGCAATGCATGGTACAGCCGGAGAGCCACCTGGAGATGGAAGCCTTAGACAGGGCCATACCATGTCCCACGTGCCCAATATTGATGAAAAGATGAGAAGTCTTTCGAAAGTCCTTTGTGCGTGCAACATAGCACTTAAGGGCATGCGCAACATCCAGCAAATGCAATGACCACTTAGAAGGCAAAGAAGGATTTGCGAAGAAAACTGGCAGAGCCAAAGGTTTGTTGAGATGAGTCTGACGGTACCTTTGGCATTAAGGAAGGATGAGTTCGCAGAACCACATAAGCTGCGTGGAACGACAAATATGGAGGTTTACAGGAGAGAGCCTGCTGTTCCTTGACCTGCCTGGCCGAGGCGATTGCCACCAGGAAGGCAGTCTTCCATGATAGAAACCTAAGGGGCTCAAACAGAGACAGTACATCAGTTTAGACAGTACCACGTTCACCACGTTCAGCTCCCAAGCCGGAGCAGGAGCCTTCCCTTGAGGGAATGTAATGAAGAGGCCCTTGAGGAACTCCTTAACGAGCCTGTGCAACCAGAGGGAGAGCTTGGCTGGAGCCCGGGTGTACAGGGATATGGCGGTCAGATGGACCTTGATAGATGCATGGGCAAGGCCAGCCTTGGCCAACGAGAGCAGGTACCGGAGAAGCAGTGGAGCGGTTACACGCAGAGGCGAAATCGTCTGTGGCCGGCACCAAACCTTAAAGCACTTCCACCTGTGTTTGTAGCAAGCAAGCAAGCATAGACGGGCCCCCCGGCCCTGGCTAGAATTTTCTTGCATTCTAAAGGCAGCAAGTAGTGTCCAAATTCTAGGGCTGCAGGAGCCACGCCATGAGACTAAGAGACACTGGGTCGTGGTGTACGATTAACCCTCCTTCTCTGGAGAGGTCATCTGGAAGGGGAAGCAGTTTGATGGCTGGAACCAAAGACAGATGGAGAAGGTCCGAGAACCATATCTGCCTGGGCCACACCAGTCCAATGAGGAGCATCCTGCAGTGGCAATGCCTGTGTGTTTTAATCACTCGTAGAAACAGAATTTGCAGGAAAGCGTACAGAAAGAGGCCCTCCCAAGGGCACGAGAAGGTGTCCCCCAGACTTCTCGGCTGAGGGTACCTGCTGGCAAACGTTTGACACTTGGCGTTGGTAGCTGTTGCAAAGAGGTCGATTTTAGGGAGACCCCACTCGTTGAATAGACAAGACACTTGGGCCTATTGAAGCTCCCATTAGTGGCAAGACTGCAGCTGCCAGGTGAAATGGGATGAGAAACATGCCTTGAGCAATGGCCCAGCACCACCCTGCTTCCTCATGTAAATCATGGTGGTGGTGTAGTCCATGAAGACCTGCAACATCTTCCCCTGAAGCTGAGGTTGAAAGGACTTGAGGGCCCAGAAGACTGCCAGCAGGTCCAGGATGTTGATATGCAACTCCTTTTCTTCCGGGTGCTAGAGACCTCTGGCATGAGAATGACCTGTGTGACCCCCCCCCCCCAACCATCGATGGGGGCGTTGCTTGCGACTGTCGCCTGATACGCCGGAATCTGAAAGGGAGCACACTGCGAGAGATGCAGGCGAACGGACAACCCTTGCAGGGCCTGACTGAATTTCTGGTTGATGGCGCCACCGGAGCCAAGCATTTGGTGCACACCTGTGGGGCCGATTTCAGGCCGAATGGGCAGGGCCTTAAACTGGTAATGGCACCCCTGAACAACAAACGCACAAACTTCCAGTGCTTGCGATGAATGGCGATGTGGAAGTAAGCAGCCTCCAAGTCGAGGGTCGCAAGGAAATCTTCTTCATCCAGTTGTTCGAGAACATGCTGCAATGGGACCATCCTGAACTTCTCAGATTTGAGGAACTTCAGGCGTCGCAGGTTTAGAACGGGTCTCCACCCCCCTGACTTCTTCCTTACCAGAAAGTATCCAAGTACAATCCAGAGCCCGGAGGTGCTGAGGGACTGGTTATATCGCCCCTTTGTTTAGCATGGCTCGAACCTCCTTTAGCAGCAATACCACGTGCAGTTCCTGTCGCAGAAACAGGAGGAATGTGAGGGATTTTGTCCTGGAATTCCAGAGTATGCACCTGCTGAAGGACATTGAGCACCCATTTGTCTGTGCAGATCTTTTGGCACTGAACGACAAATTACAATAACTGGCCTCTCCCACTGGGGTGCAGAAGTGGGAGCGTGGGTCCTGGGCTGGTGGTTCAGGGCCGATTTGACATCTGCGTCCTGGCTGGAGGGCGAAGACGACACGGTCTGCCACTTGCATTGGTCTGTGAGAGTCCCCTATAAGCCTGCTGGGTGGGTGAATGAGAGGGCTGAAGATAGAGAGGAGGTAAAACCTTTGGACAACCTTGAGACTCTCCCTCTAGAGCATTAGTCTTCAATCTTTTCTGGCCTGGGTCCCCCCTTGAGCAAAATGTGGGCAGGCCGAGCCCCCCCAAAAATGCCAAATGGACAGTAAGTCCAAATGGCTATGAGCTATTGTGCACTGTCGCCGCACCCTACTCCCAGTATAATCCCTGGGCTCCTCCATCTGCTCCCATCACAGTCTCTGGGCTCCCTCATCCCACCCCTACCCAGTCCCAGGGCTCTCCCCACAACACCACAGTCCCTGGGCACCTCCCAACCTGCTCCCAGCACAGTCCCAGGACCAGTGGAGGCTGGTGAAATATTTCCGCCAGATATGCCATAGTGACAGAGTGTAGCGAGGGAGCCCAAAGCAATCAAGAGGGCTTCGGGGGGTTTTCCCCCTGGGACATTTTTAAAAAATAATGGGTTAAAAAGTTGCATTTTAGAGCAAACTTTTGCACAAAATTGGGTAAAAAGCCAAGCAGTTTGCAATTGGCGCTGAGGGGCCCGTGGGGCAGGCCTGGTATTTTTTACTGGACATCTATGATAGATATTCTGTAAAAAGATACCATCCCTGTGCCCCACAGCGCCCAACACACTCACACAATCAACGTCATTTGCTGTCATAATATCACAGGCTCACAGAAAGATTGCCCCATCTATGAAATCTCATATACCGCTTTCTGCTTCAGCCTCTAATAAGGAGACAGCACAACAGGAAATTTGCTTTCTCGCCCATAACCACAACAGACATTCTCAACATTCTGAAATCCACACAGCCAACCTCCAGCATAGGTGATATTCTGCCCTCCGAATTTGTGACAAAAAATCCTGACATTTTTGGCCCTTTCCTTGCTAGCTTCGTCAACTCCTCTTTCAGAGATGGCACTATTCCAGACAGCCTTAAGCATGTGGTCGTCTCACCCTAGCCGAAGAAACCTGGTTTAGACCTAAGCAACCCGAGCAATTTACGACCTATAACTAACACACTCTTCCTGCTCAAAGCGATTGATAAGGTCGCCGCCAGCCAATTCCAATCAGGTTTTCGACCTGCTCACGGGACGGAAACATCGCTGGTGGACCTTCAGACCAGAATGTTGTGCATAGTCGAACAAGGGAAGGCAGGCATGCTGCTACTTTTGGATCTGTCAGCTGCCTTCGACTTGTTAGATCACTCCTGTCTTTTAAACCGACTGACCTCCCGAGGCCAATGCTCATTCCTGAGTAATAGGGGTTTGCGCGTGTGCTGGGGTAAGCAGGACCTGAACCAATTAAGGAATGGGTACCTCAAGGCGCATGCTTATCCCCAGAACTGTTCCATCTATTCATCAGACCGTTAGTGACTTGCTGACATCACAATGTATATTTTTCCAACTGTGCTGATGACAACTCGTTCTTAAGCTGAGTGGCAACCACAACCAAGATTTGGAACAGGTTGAGCACATCCTTCGTACCATCAACAACTGGATGTATTCCAATTCTATGTGCCTCAACCCATCTAAAACTGAACTGCTAGTTTTCGGCTCAGCGCACGCTAGAAATAAACTTTCAGATGACCATGCCTGCATGCTCATCAATAAACAGGCTATCCCCAGCTGAAAAAAAAGTGAAAACCCTCTGTATCTATATGAATGCAATCAAGACTCCACAGCTCATGTAGACGGTATCACTCACCGCACGCAATACCACCTAAAAGTACTAAAAGACGCCAAACCCCTCCTATATCAGCCAAACCCCTCTTATATCAAAGAAATCAAGCCACGCTGGCCAGGGCAATAATACTACAGCAACGTACTGTTGTTGGGGGCCTCGACCCCTTGCATTGACCAGCTGCAGATTGTACACAACGATGCTGTTCGTTTTGTGTTCGATTTATCAAAAAAACAACACATATGCAGCGCTCGCAGGTTGGCAAGGATACACTTTAAGGCTATGACTGACGCATAAATGCATATCTGGCAATGCCATGAAATACTTGAAAGAGCACCTGATGCCACACACCACATCAAGGCCTCTCCGTTCCAGTAGCAAGGAACGGTTAGTGGTACCCAGAGTAAAAAGAAAAGCATGGGACTGGGAAGATCTCTCCCGTTCCAGGACACTGAACTCTGGAACACCATTCCCCTTGGATCAAGGAAAGAAGTCCACCTGCCACGTTTTAAAAACCTTTTGAAAACCCACATCTTCACTTAGTTTCATTTACTGCCCACATGCTTTTTGTGTTTTCCTGTGCGTTTTTGTGGCGTCCTGTGTGTTTTTGTGGCACCCTGATGCCCAAGGGCTTGCGGCACTTGATACATATAAAAATAATAAATTATGTGTATATGCAACGCGGTGGGGGGCCCAGTGGGAAAGAATGGTATTTTTGACTGGCCATCCATGATAGATGTCCAGTAAAAAAATACCATCTCTGTCTCGTGGGCTCCACAGCACCTCAGAAGGAGAGACGATTTTGGCAGGTGGATAGGGGGATTGTGCAACAAAGGCATTTTTAAAATGCCTTTGTTGTACAACCCTCCTTTCCACTCTACCCCCCACATGCTAAAATCAGCTCAACTGACCAACACAAACATTAACACAACAAGTCCTTTATCATTCACACAAGCACCCATCACCATACACTCACTCATAACACAAGCATACACGCATCCATACACATTTAAATAAAAAAATAAATGAACATAAACGTACCTTCTGCACTGGTCTTGAAGTTTCCTCCTCAGCGCTCCAGCTCCTGCATCATAAACAGGAATCGGAAAGCAAGAGCTTCCTGGTTCCTGCACATGCATGCAGGGGCCTGTGCATGGTTGCTGAAAAGCCCCACTCCAGCCTGCTCGGTCTGTATCTGCGAGGAGGCACATGAGCTCCCCCTCGCACATACAGACATGCAGTTCCCCAACCAGCATTTCCGATGAGCTATGCAATGCTGGTAAAGCAAAACGCCCCCAGCCTTGCAGGTCTCATTGAGCGTGTGCGGCTGGGGAACTGAACTGTCAAATGGAAAGAGTCTTGGCTAGCTCCTACATAATGAGTGAAGGGGCCACTGAGTCGACGCCGCCACACCCATTATGGACGAGCTGCCCCTGCCCTGCTTTTTCTTTCCACAATTTAAAACATTTTTCAAAAAAGAATTTATATTTCAGGCTGGGGTCTCATGCTCACCCCTCAGGAGTGCGGCTTTGAAGACCTCTGATTTAGAGGAACGAAATGACAGCCTCCTCCGCTGGAGAGTGCCTAAAGAACGTGCTGTCTCAGTGTTGGTGTTTAGGGCCTGTAGAGTCTCGTGGACAGCCTTTCCAAAGTGGTTGTCGCCATCGAACGGAATATCGACTACCTTCTCCTGCAAATCAGTGCGGAAGTTGGTGGCTTTGAGCCAACACTGGCAGTGGAGAGCCACGCCATTGCCCATCTGGCAAAAGCCGTAATCTGCGATGTCGAAGGCGATGGTGATTGCGTGATCAGAGGCCACCTTGCCTTCCTGGAACAGAGACATGGCTTCAGCTTTCTTATAATCTGGGAGAAAGTCAAAGATGGGCCCAAACGTATACCATAACACCCTGTCATACCTCAAGAGAATGGTGAGGGCGTTGACGGCCTCGATTGTCGATGCTTCTGTAGTAATGTTACGCTTCCCTGCTGCATCCAGCTTTTTATCCTCCTGGTACAGAGGAACCACAGACAAGGAAGAAATGCTTTAATTTTACTGAGGATTCCCAGCCGGACGACAGAGAATATTCATGAGCATGTGAATCCATGCAAGACCCCATGCTGGAGAACATCACGTTACCCAATGCAAAACCAGAAAGATCAACACACACACACACACCAAAAGATTTTACTTTCTTTTCACAAAAAGAAGAAAACAACGTACACTTTTAATTAAATACTAATAAGTCTGGAATTTACCAAGTAATTGGGCATCATTCTAACTATGCCGGTCCGGTAACAACGGTGCCGGTAAGCCTACCAGCACCGTTGTTACCGGACCGGCATAGTACAACTCTGCGGGCGAGTGCTATCCCGCCTGCCAGGGTCAAACCGGGCGGGCAGAACGGCACTCGCCAGCAGAGTTTCACAGAAGCACTGGCACCGTTATTAATGGCGCTGGTGCTTCCGTGCTCCCCATTCCCATTGAGTCTTATCAGACTCAAACGGGAATGGGGAGTTACAATTACTGGCGCCTGACTTCCAGGAACGCCGGGGTTGTAATCCCCCAGTGTTTCCGGCAAGCCAGGCGCTGGTAAAATGTGCAAGTCCGGCGGCTACCTGACAGTTTTACCGTCACGGTTACCGCTGGACTTGTGATGAGGCCCATTATATTTTTTAATTCATTTTAAAAATAGAAGAATACATCCAAGGAATCATTCAAAATGTATGTGAACATAATGAGTGTGAGAAAATGTTTACTACAAGGCATTGTACCAATGTTTAGGTCTACTGTCCCATTGTATAAAACCTTTCAGATTGTGTTCATCTATTTTCTAATCCCAGTACTTGAATTGCGAAGTCAAAGTTCTGTGTGGTAAAATCTAATGCAATTGTGTTCCATCATCTGTTTAGTATCGAAGTACACAGCTTTCCGTTTGTGAGAACAATGGTCTCCTGATACATCGAAAAGCAACACCTTGCCACCCACACGTCTTCATACCACGAAGGCAGGAATGTTGCTCCAGATGACTGGTAATGCAAATGGCCAAACTGGTGCATCACAATCGTCGCAGTATATGGATATTACAGTTCCGCCAGTGATGGTTATTCTCCAGTTCTAGTTAAAGAACCCATCCACGGGAAGTGTGTAGCCATGGCGCGTGGGCACACACACACACCCCACCTCCCGCCAATGACGTCACTCTGTAAATTTGGGAAAGCAAAAAATATGTCAGTACCCAATTTGAAAAATAAGCTAGACAAACATTTTAATCAAAAATGTATTTTCCTATAAAAGTTACATTTACAATGTCCTGACTTTGTGTCAACTTGAATATCAATGCACCACAAAAATGATAATCAAGCATACAATAGCATAAATATTAGGTTACAACTGAAATGTTCCCTTACATTATTTGCTGATTTTCCATTCTAGCAATGTTAAGTTGAAGCACATTCTCGTTCGACAGCTATTATGGATAGAAACTTCACTTTCGTTGGTAATGTTTCATTATAGTGAATCTTATAATTTCTTTGCAGTTACTCTCCACATTGTGTCCTTGAAATTGTTAGTACGAGGGATTCAGGGACAAATAACAGACACTGCATTGTGTGGACAAATTGCCAAAGGAACTTTTTGTTTTCAGGAATACCACCAAAATGAACAATATTATCTTCCAGTTTCAATTGCAAGCTCTACAGAAAAAATAAGAAAATATTTTTACTTTTTAAAACCATCAAATATTTTCTTTGTTCTTTACAATTGACACATTCTTAATTTTAATATCCAGGACTACATGAGCACGTGGGAGTATTTATCACGTCAGCCAGTTTTACAATGCAAATCGATTATAACTTGTCTTCAAAATAAAATGTATTGGAGTACAACCAATAATGACTACCTTCTTTTGAACCAATTGAAACAGTGTCCTACAGTAACAACGACAATTACATCCACTTTTTTCTATGAGTTCTGAGAAACCCGAGGGTATTCTCCCAAGTAGATCCTGGGAATCCCTTATTCAGGTGGCCAGGGAAGAACTGTCCCTCTGTTATCCCAACACTAAAGGCAGACGAGCTGAGAAAGATCACCTGGATAGGGTAACCCGGGGTTGTGCTTGGGAAAATAACCCAGGGGAGACGCAGTATTATACCGGGGAGGAGGGTGAAGTCCATGAAGCTTTTGTAGACTGCTCCAGAGCTACCCCTCTTCCTCCCAATGAATCTCCCTTATCCAAAGCCAACAGACCATCTGCCTATGGTAAAGCCCTTTAAGAACCCAAACCCCAGTGCAGTGGGAAATTACATCTCCCAGGATCCCCGTCTTTCTGTTGTATACCAGAATACTTCCCGATCATTCTTTTCACGTCCCCCCCATGTTATTATTTTCCAAACTCACAATCTGCTTTGACAAAACACCACCCACCCATTCATTTCACAAACCCTACTAAATGTACCCTTCCGAAATCATCTACCCCGCTAGGACGAAGGCTATCATTTCATGTAACAACTGTTCCCCATCCTACCACACAGAATACTTAAACTCTACTTCTCCCCCTTTTTATCCGACACGAAAGACAATGGACTAACACTAAAGTTGTTTACCTGACCTGTCCCAACCCAAGGGTCAGGCAAAGTCAGGCAATTAACCAGAACCACACACACAAACAAAATCCCTTTCCTTTCCCCACAGGGATAAAAGGTAGAGCAGGAGAGCACAATACGAGCAAGGCAGCCCGCACGAAGACTAATCTATCCAAGTACAGCAGTTCAAGAGGAGGAGAAAGGCGGCAAAAACCGAAAGGGTGACAAGGAGAGAAGCGAGCTTGCCCTTTCCGACCCAAGCACGCAAAGCCTCTGTGGAAGGAATCGTAAGACTATGAACAATAGCTAGCGTGTGTTGCAGCAGATGTCAAAGGTACAAGGGGTCCTTCTCTGCTGATAACCAAGCTAAGTAGAGACGCTTGCCACCGTGGTACCGGGCTTGACTCCAGAAACAAGAGAAGCCAAGCGGTTTATCACAGCTGGCGAGTCGAGGGGAGAACCGATAAGAAACTGGACTGTGTTGAATGAAAGTCACAAAGTAGCAAGTTTAAGGAAAGTTCAAAGAACTGTGAACATTGAGGGACACCCAGCTGCAGAGGAGTCCGGCACCACATGGGTGCTCACTCAAGAAACTCTGGGAGATTGCCGTATTGTTGAAACTACCGTTACCAGAAGGACTTGAGAACAGAGCGAGAAAGGGGTCAACAAAGTGGTCCTACAGGTGTCTAGCAAAATCCTCTGTACAGTCGCAAGTCTTTGACCGGCAGAAGATTGTAAAGCTAGGGGAAGTGAATCCTGCAACGTAAGAAAGTAGAAGAAATTGTGTGTGCGGCAGAAGTTGGCAACAGTGAACCCGACTGAGGGATGCCGATGGAAAGGGACGAAGCCTAATGTCCTGATGAACAGTGTGTTCACAAAGGTGAACCCGACAGGGATTTCGACGATGAACTGTTAAAAAAAAGACCAAGACTTGCGAATGCTATAAGTAAAATTTAGTGAAAAGGCTGTAGTGAACGCGACGGAGGCAGGCAAACACTCGAGAGGGGTCTGAGCCCAGAAGAGGGGGATCCGGGGGTGAGAAGCCATCACACCAGCGCCAGAACCGAAAAATCTTTTTGATTACAAGCCAGAGTGAACCCAACGGGAAGGAGGCTGATATTTGAGAGGGGTCTGAGCCCAGAAGAGGGGGACCCAGTGGTGAGTAATCACCACCCGAAGTGCAACAAGAAGAACAAGTTACTTCTTACCTGGTAACGTTCTTTCGATGGGATGTTCCTCCGATGTATTCCTCATCTTTGATAATTCGTCTGCAGCTTGCTGGCCTCGGAAAAAATGTTCTCAGTAGAGGGCACTGCGCAACGACATCCGTCGAGTTGGTGTCCCTCGACAGCCACCGGATCGACGCCGACATCACCATGCTCATAAATAGCCACGCGCAGCGTCCGTTGCTCAGTTCCGTTTTGTAGCATAAAATAAGTCATGCATGAATTGGTTATTGACCTTGAAGGAGCATAAACTGCAACCACAAGGGAAGTATTACTGCGGGGATGGATGGGAGGGGCGATAAGGAATACGTCAGAGGAACATCCCATCGAAAGAACGTTACCAGGTAAGAAGTAACTAGTTCTTCGAAGGGATTGTGTCCTCTGACGTATTCCTTTTCTTTGATAGACTCCCATAGCAGTGGTGTATAATTGGAGGTGGGAGTAAAAACGCCATGTTTCCCTTTAGGAATGAACAGAATGTAATACGGCTTTGCCAAACCTAGTCTCTTGACTAGAGGAGGAATCCAGGTTGTAAAATCTTGTGAAGGTATGTGCGAACGACCATGTGGCAGCCGCACATGTGTCTCGAAGCGGAACCCCTCTTTGGAGGGCCGAAGAGGCTGCGATACCCCTGGTTGAATGAGCCCCAAGATTTTGAGGAGGCTCTTTCCCTGCTAGTTTGTAACATTCCAGAATGGGCAAAATAATCCATCTGGAAATGGTCTGTTTTGTTATCGGTAGTCCCAATTTGTGCCCTGAGTAACCTACATACAGTTGGTCTGCTTTCCTAATCCCAGCAAGTCTGCTGATGTAAAAGCTTAAAGCCCGCCTTGGGTCCAGCCTGTGTAGCCTTTCTTCCTCTTTCCCCGGAAGGGGAGGAGGATAGAATAAAGGTAAGGTAATTTTCTGAGTGATGTGGAATTCAGAAACCACCTTTGGGAGGAAATTAGGCTTCACCTGTAGGACAACTTTGTCTTTATGCAAAATGTTATGATAGATAGAGCTTGTAATTCACTCACCCTTCTAGCAGATGTTAGTGCCACTAATAAGACAGTTTTAAGGGTGAGAAATCTTAACGAACAAGAGTGGAGTGGTTCGAAAGGAGTACCCATCAGGAAATTTAAGACTAAATTTAAGTCCCATAAGGGAACTTGGAATGGTCTTGGGGATAGACATTAGTTAATCCCTTTAGAAATTGTATTATTAAGGGTAATTTGAAATACGATGGCTCCTGTGCAGTGCACTTGAAGATCGATAGCGCTGCGAGATAGCCCTTGATAGTGCCAACTTGAAGGCCTGAATTTGCCAAGTAGAGTAGAAAGGATAACACTGTTGGTGTACCACATGAAAAGGGGTCGATATTCTCTTCTCTACACCAGCTGCAAAATGTGTTCCAACGGTAGCGGTATAAGACTTTGTTGCTGGCCTTCTGGCCGAAAGCAACACCTCCATGACGTCATCAGGGAGGTCCCAATCCTTGTATCTCAACCTTTCAGAAGCCAAGCGTGAAGGTTGAGGGTTCTGATGTCTGGATGGAGAACCTGACCTCCCTTCTGTGAGAGAAGATTCTCCTTGAGTGGAAGGCGAAGTGGAGGGCAGATGGACATGTCCAGAAGGTCCGGGTATCACGTTCTCCTGGCCCAGTCTGGGGCAATTGGGATCATGGTCCTCTGGAATCTTCTCAACCTCCTGTTCATTTGAGGAATGACGGGGACTGGTGGAAACGCATACAGGAGTGGAAACTCCCAGTCCACTACGAATGCGTCCCCTAGAGCTCCTCTCGGGGGAAATTCCCTTGAACAAAACAGATTGCACTTCCTGTTGGTACTGGTGGCGAACAGATCCACTTGAGGGGTTCCCCAAAGGGCAAAGATCTCCTGAAGGACTTCCTGAGCTAGTTCCCACTTGTGGGAGACTGTGCCATGCCTGCTCAAAGCGTCCGCCGTCAAGTTCTACTCTCCGGCTAGGTGAACTGCTGATAGAGAGATTCCTTCTTGAATTGCCCAAAACCAGAGTTGCATTGCCTCTCTGCACAGTGGCAGTGATCCCACGCCTCGTCTTTTGTTGAGGTAGTGCATGGCCACTGTGTTGTCCGTCATTATTAGGACATTCTTTCCCTGTACTGATTGCAGGAAAGCTTTCAGCGCTAGTCTGATCGCTCTCAGCTCCAATAGGTTGATGTGTAGTCTGGACTCCGATGGAGACCAACGACCGCTGATGGTCAAGGCGTTGGCATGGGCTCCCCACCCCATGAGTGAGGGATCCGTGACTACTGTTATCTCCGGTCATGGTTGCCAAAACAGTTCTTTCAAAATGTTCTCTCAATAAGCCCACCATTGAAAGTCTCGGGCTACCTTGTCTGGAATCCGAAGGAGATCTGTCATTTTTCCTGAGAACTGCGACCACTGGGTTCTTAGTGCCCACTGGAGAGATCTCATTCTCAGGTGAGCCTCTGGCACAAGGAAGATACAGGATGCCATGAGGCCTAGCAACCTCAAAAAGTCGAAGGCTGGGAGATTTTGAAACTTGGTGACCATCTGCAGAATATCTTGAGCCCTCACCTCTGGTGGCGAGGCTTTTCCCAGAGAAGTGTCCAGGACCGCTCTGATGAACTGGAGTCTCTGTGATGGTATCATCTGTGACTTCTTTAAATTGAGGGAGAAGCCCAGTTTGTGAAGGAAGTGGCAGACATAATCTAGCTGGCTCTGAGCTTGTTCCGAAGATACAGCCCTGATCAGCCAATCGTCCAGGTAGGGGTAGACGTGAATCCCTCCCCTCCTTAGACTTGCCGTCACTACCGACATTAACTTGGTGAAGACCCTCGGGGCGGAGGTCAGCCCAAATGGCAGAACTCGAAATTGATAATGAGAGCCGCCAATTGCGAACCTCAGGTATTTCCTGTTTTTGAGATGGATTGGCACATGGAAATAAGCATCCTGGAGGTCCAGAGATACCAGCCAGTCCTGGAGCTGGAGGGCCTGAAGGATCTGAGAGAGAGTTACCATCTTGAACTTGTCCTTCCTGAGGAACTTGTTCAATTCTCCTAAGTCCAAGATAGGTCTCAGTCCTCCGTCTTTCTTCTGTATGAGAAGGGGGGGGGAGGGGAGTACCAGCCCTTGTTCCTCTCCACTACAGGTACCGGTTCTACCTTTCTCTAGCAGGTCTACAGTTTCCTGCAAGAGGAGCGGATCTGGAACTTTCAGAGAGCTGTTCCCCGGTGAATGAGACTGAGGGATGCGTAGAAAAGGCAGGCAGTAACCTTGGGCAACTGTCTAAAATGCCCAAGCATCTGACGTCATTCCGTCAGATGTTGAGTTAACCTGCCCCCTACTGGTGTCTTGTGAGGAGAGTCCTCAGAGCGGTTTGGAGGCGGATGATGCAGATGCCGAGGGTAAAGAGGCACCTGCTGCTGCTGCGGCTTTTGTATTTTTAACCCGTCCACCTCGGGTGAATTTTTTCCGACCCCTTTGAACTGGCTGTCCTCTGCCTCTTCCGAATGCGGAATAGAAGCGAAAGGACGTACCTCTCCAAGAGGTTCCTGAGGGGCGATATGGTGTCTGATGGATTGCAGCTCCCAGGGATTTTGCTGCTGCCTTTGATGTTTGAAGCTTTTCTAAACTGTCATCCGCCTTCTTACCAAACAAGGAAGAGCCGTCAAAGGGCATATTCAAGAGTCTGATTTGCACATCTGGAGCAAAACCAGACTTTTGCAACCAAGCAAACCTCCTGGTTGTTGTGCTTGCCGCCATGGCCCTGCTGATGCTGTCAGCAGAATCGATGCAAATCTCCTGGTTGTTGTACTTGCCGTCATGGCCCTGCTGATGCTGTCAGCAGAATCGATGCCAGTTTGAAGGGATTCACACATTGCGTCTTTACCATCCTTAATGAAGTTTAGAAACGCTTCCCTTTCTTCTCCCTCCGGGAGCAGTCAGCCGCTAATGAAGCACACTCCCAAAGTGTGTGGTTGAACGTTGCGAGCGTACAAGTAGCATTGATGGATTTCAATGCCATGCTACATGCAGAAAATACATTTTTGGCCATAGAGTCATATCTCTTGTCATCCCTGTCCTGTGGAACAGTAGGGTAAGTCGATTTACTACCTGATGAAGTTGCTGCCTGCACAACCAGACTCTCCGGAGTTGGGTGTCTGGATAAATATTCAGGGTCAGCAGTAGACACCCTATACTTGGCTGATAATTTTTTGTTAACTGCCGGGATAACCTCAGGGGTTTCCAAATTTGCCAATATTTTCCTTTGTAATGCTGCATGAAATGGCACCACAGGATCCTCCTGTGGACCTTTAACCAAAATGTCTGTGAGGTTGTCTTGCTGAAAAGCAGGTGAGGGTGTAGACCACCCCATAAACTCTATTATCCTTGCCATCAAGGTTCTATAAGGGGTTTCGGGATGTTCCCCTGGGTCTGGTTTGGCAAATTCCACTTCTGGGGAAGTGTCCAACCCACTTGCTTCATGTAAGGATTCTTGGAGGTCCTTAAACCTACTTTCCTGAGTCGTAAATTCCTCTGGTATAGGAGTTGTAGATCCCTGCAACTCAAAAGGTCTCTCCTGATCCGAATTCTCCCCTTCTTCATAAATAGATGCTAAGGCTCTGGAATGAACAGATCTTGGAAATGGTATGAATCCCATTTCCATAGCAGAAGCGGCCTAATTCGTCATAATTGGCTGAGAAAACGTCGACATCGTCGACGCGGACGTTAAAGGCTTCGAAGCCATCGAAAAAGGCATCGAGAAAGTTGGTTGAGGCCTCGAGGAACTCGAGAGTATCGGAATTCTACTCGAGGTTGTCGATGACATTCTTGTGACTGAGGGTCTGGGTATGGCCACTGGCTGTGGGGTGGCCATGGGTTTGTCCTTTAACAGCGTTGATGTCGGCGTCGAAGACGGCGTCAAATCGACTGACCTGTGTGTCGAAGAACCCTTCGAGAATGGTGTCAAAGACGCACATCTATGCGTCGAAGGGATTTTCGACGACGGAGTCGAAGACGCGACCTTGCCTTTACTCGAGGGTTTGTGACTCTCTCGAGTAGCTTCTTTTGCCGGGTGCTGCAACTCACAGCGTTTTGATTTTTCCGGTCTTTCACCCAGGGTATCACCCTCAGCAATCTTCGAGGGGGTCGAGGCCGCTTTCTCGAAGACGCTAAGCATCTTTTTCTGAATTCCTCCCACTCAGCCTGAGAGCTATGTTTTGTGGGGCAGGAGACCCTTTTCGGGGAAACGGAAGAAGACGACGAGGAAGGGGATCTTCGACGTCTCTTTTTTTAATGCTTAGATCTCGAAGAGTGATGGGAACTGCTTCGAGACCTAGAACGAGAATGTCTTTTGTGATGGCGAGGAGATGAATATCTCGACTCCGCCGAGGAAACTTTCGAAGACGTTTTAACTGCCTTACCTCTCTCGAGCTTCCCCTTACGCTCCTTCAAGGCTTTCGCCGTCATGGACATGCAGTCCTCGCACTCCGAACAATGGTGCTCAAACTCCCAGGCACCACAAACCGATCCTGTGAGGATCCGTCAACAACATTTTCTTTCCACAGTCTCGACATTTTTTAAAGCCGGACCGTGGAGTCGTCGGTTCGGATGAGGAAGCCATCGAGTATGAGTCGGTATTCTCGAGGAATAATGAAGTATATTTGACTGAAGAACTGAGCAGCGATATTCCGAGGCACCACGAAGCGCGGAAAAATGGAACTGAGCAACAGATGCTGCGCGTGGCTATTTATGGGCATGGTTACGTCGGCGCCGATACAGTGGCTGTCGAGGGACACCAACTCGACGGACGTCGATGCGCAGCGCCCTCTACTGAGAAAATGTTTTCTGAGGCCAGCAAGCTGGAGATGAATTATCAAAGATAAGGAATACGTCGGAGGACACAATCCCTTCGAAAGGAACTTTTGTTGGACTTTTGTTTGCCATTTTGAATCTGTCAGGCCCTCGGAAACCAGAGAGTTAACCACCAAAGGTCCGGATATCGTTAATAACTGTTTGTAGATCTGAGCCCGGAAGAGGGGGATCCAAGGGTGAAAAGCCATCACCCAACGTGCATAGAGAAAGGATCTTTTGTTTGTTTATTTGTTTGTATGCATCAGGTCCTCGAAGGCAAGAGACTTTTAGGAGAAACGAGACTTGAACCTCGACTGTCCTGATGGATGAGAATGGAACTTTTATATCGTGCTGGAAAGCTTGAGCGTGTGCTGTGCTCAGGAGTCCCACTTTGTCCCGTGCTGAGAACGTGGGGAAGGGAGACCCTGGCTACGTATCCAGACTTATAATTTGTGAACACTTCTTTCTTTCTTGTGAACCTTATCCCACACTCTTTTTGTATTTAGTTGTAAGGAATGGCAATCGATTTTTCTTAGTATAGGACCTTTTATTTGTCAAGACGCCACTAGGACTGCCTTATTTTTCATTTGATGGTCGTAGCTTGCTCCCATCTTAGCTTTAGTTTTAGATTAGGCGTTTTTTCAGGTATTGGCCAATTTGACTGACTTTTTTTGACCGTATAGCCCATTTGGCCAAATTCAGGCTGTGGGAAATGATTGTACAACCATAAATTTGGTCAAATGGGCCATACGGTTCCATTATAGTGAACAAGGGGAACGGGGGTTGCAGCAGTGTCCCCTGCTTCCCTTGCTCGCTATAATGGGAACGAGGGCTGCAGGGGTGCCCCCCTCTTCCAGGACATTGGGATTTACAACAAAAAAAAACAGAGTAAGGGACCCTGCAGCGTCACTTCCGACCTGCGTTGCAGGGACATAAATGACGCAGCGGGGTCAGATGCAAAGCAGACAGTGAAAGGTAAGTGGGGGGGTGGGGACGTATTGGGGGATTGGTATGATGGAATGGTATGATTTGGCATGCAGCAAAATTGGGTTTGCAGTGAAATGGACTACGGTCAAATCCACCGCCAACAATTATACCACGGTCAAATCATACCAATCTGTTTTTCCAAACTGCATATTCAGTTTAATAAATACCCTTTAACTGTGATCACTTTTGTCTGTCTTTAATGTTGCCACCATCAGTTCCTTACAGAGTTTAATAAAATAGTAACCAGTGGGGGACGCATGGGGGCAGCTTTATGTCCCTTCTGCTAAGACAATGATTGGGTTGTCTGAGCAGCAGCACACTGGAAACAAGCGTCCATGTCCCACCTCACTCTGGGCCACTGCAGTAGCTGCAGCCTGGAGCGGTGTGGTACATATACAGCACAAAGTGCTGTGTACGCAGGGCCTCCTCAAGGCAGGGACGATCTGTGCGGCAGACTAGTGCCCTGCGGCCATAAGAGTCCCGCAGGCACCAGCTTCCAACTGCCCGCTTACTGTGGCATGACTTTTATTCTGGGCATGTATGATAAGGTTTATAATAAATGCCCAGAAAGGAAGTCATCATGCAGGAGTGGGCTGGACTGGCTGCCCACAAGGTTCCAGTCTGGCTAGGTGGACACGTGTACCATGCTTGGTTTTAAACCAAGTAAGGTGTGCATTCTTGCTTGGCCGGAGTGGTGTTTGGGATGCCAGTCTAGCCCTTTCTTGCTTTTGCACGATTACTTCTTTTATGGGCATCCTGTCTGGGACAGCAGGGTTGCCCTGTGTTCCTGTCACGGTCACTGGTACAACGCCATTACCTTTATGCCCTACAGGGTCCCCATGGACCCAGTCCTGGCGCCTTTGGCGCCAGGCTCATTTGAAAGTGTGCTCTGCACACAGTGTGCCTAAGGCACGTGCATCTAGGCCGGGCGTGGCCTTACAAAGGCATTGGAAGCACATGCAGAAGTCTGGGGGAGTGGTTAGGTGGGGCCACAAGGCGGGGCTTAAGAGGAGTGGCTGGGGCCAGGCTATATAAGCCAGCCCCACCCGCATGCTGGCGCTTCGCGTTAGTCTGCTGGAGCAGCGTAACGCTTACCGCCGTCTACAGCTCCTTACCCGTTTCCAGTCCTTCACGCTTCTCTTCAGTCTCTGGAGCTCCATCTTCAGCGCGCATCTATCTGATTCCAACTCAGACGCTACCGCGCATCTTACCTGAGACCAGCCACGCCATCGCTCTAAGCGCTGCTTACCTGATTCCAACTCTGCAGCTTCCATGCGCATCTTACCTGTCTCTGCAAATCCAACGCCTGCAGCGCCCTGCATCCTTACCTGTCCCGAACGCCCAGCAACACGGGAGACATCTTCCGGCTCAGCATCCTCACAGATCCATCCATCCATCTGGCTGCCGACAGGTGCTCGGATAACCACTCGCCATCAATCGCCGTCTGGCCGAACCTGCAAGGGAGACAGAATGCACAAGGTTAGCAACTGCATAAACTTTTAACACTTGGCTGCGCAACTCGCAAACCTTGCGTACCATCTGCAAACCCAATTTACCTTCTAGTGGGGTCTTCTAAATCCCCTCAGGCACCATTTGAACTTGCTTCCATCACCGCGACTCTGCAGGGCTATCTTCATACCTACAGGGGAAAGAAGGACATTACAACATTATGGACGATAATCATTGGAGAAAAAGTCATCACAAAAGAAACGGCCAATAATCACTGCTACAAAAAACTTACCTTCAAGGTGGATTGGTCGCAGCCGGTCTGGGCCACCACGCACATGGACCAGTGAGGCAACTTGGTCCTTCAACGGCGCATCTGCTGAGAGAAAGCAGGAAGGAGAGCTCATTGTTACAAAACACCAGGTGAGGTCATTTGGGAAAACGCATTCTCATCTCATTCTGGAAGGAAGGGTTCAAGGGGGATCGCAATTCCACCGCAGCATTCTCATTGCCTCAACTTCTCCCAAGGGCATTACCAGCAACCAGAGCAGTCCATATTACCGCAGCTGAGGGTAGAGCCTGAACCAGAGGAGTCCAGTCCAGGGAGGGCTCCAACAGTGCCCCAACGCCCCTGCAGAGACCAGGTGAGCATAACAGTTCCTGCTCGGTCTGGCTGCATGTAGACGGCAGCCTGGAGCAGGACACGGACACATTGTGGCTGTATGCTCCTGCCCTGCACCCAACATGCACAATGCAGGAGCACAATCTGTGTACCACTCCAGGCCACTGACTGCAATGCAGGCTCAATAAGGGGCAGAGCAGAGCAGGAGCACACAAATCCATGTCACACTCCTGTCCGAATGTTGCAGGGAGAGGGTGGTCAAGTCACCATATGGGGAATGTGGGGACGGAAGGGGGTGTGGGAGGAGGGCAGGAATGATTGTAAGTTTACCAATTATTTTCCAAGGTGCATTTGGGGGGAAAAGTAGGACTTTTTTGGTGGCATCCCCCACCCCCAATATTGCAATGCTGGATACTCCGCTGTTAGTAACAGTTTGTGTTATGTAAAACTAGCACCTACACCCAGTTGCGTTCATGTGTTTCCATACTTGCATCCTCTCTATGGAGACAGCCAGCATTGAACAAAAGGGAAAAACACTTAACATTCTTATACCTAGGCACCAATAGGTTCCCAGTACTGTGTTTCTTCTCTGGTTGTTGGGTACCAGGGTGTGGGGTTTGCAGTATTGGTGATAGGTTTGAAGGATGCAAGGGATAGGGTTTGCACGCTGTGTTGGGGAGGCTGGATGTGAGCTCGGGTGTTTGTGCTCTGGGTCTTGGGAGTGTTGGGTGCTATGATTTTTTACTTTGTGGGATTTACACTACTTACTGTGAATCGATCATATAATGGCATTACCATGGCAAGAGCTTTTACAACCAGGTGCCAGTATTTCATCAATGTAAAGTGAAGCACTCCATCACAATGAAACATAACAATCACGCCCGGCCACGGCCCACCCACCTTCACACTTCAATAAACACTACTCGATTACACAAAATGAAAACAAGATTTGCCACCTCCAAACCAATACAGCTTAGACACACGATCATTTGGTGCAGCAGTTCACATTATCTGACCCTTCTGACTCTCCCACCCTCCTTCAAAATTAGTCAGTGTACCCACTACCTCACCTGAGAACTATTTGTTGCTGCTAGCTACCTTGTCACTCCCTACACACATTCTGTGAAGGATAAAACCGAACAAACATAATTTTATAAATCCTTTCGTCACGTCTCCCATCACGACTATGGTCTTCAAAAGGCTGCTTATCTACACAGCCCTTCTTGGCCACAACAATGACATATTAGAGCGTGCAATACATTATATAAGGTTGAAAAACACAATACTAATCACATATAGACAGAGGGTGTGGGCTACTTGTTTAGGTGGATAATGGTCCATCGAGCTGCAGAGTTAGACAAAAATATTGATAGATCCCCAGGCAAATGTACACAGATATAGACAGATGTATAGAGAGTGATGGATAGATACAAATGCAGACAGAGATATACACATGATAGATGTATACAGACACATCAATAGAGGCATATATAAAGATGCATGTAGGGAGAAGAAAAAAACAGGTGGATAGAGAGCGATCAACCTATACATTGATATATATGAAAACACATACATATAGTTATAATTGCAGGGAGAGATGGATAGAGACATGCATATGAATAAAGGTCTATAGACAGAAATGGATGGGTATGTACACTGATATAGGAGATACATAGAGTAAAATGAATAGAGATATGGATATATATACAAAGACAACTTGGTAGAAATGAGAGATGCATTGTCCAAAAGGCCTTCTGGGACCTGGGGCCTCAATACCTTCAACTCTCGCTTCCTAAATATCTTCCTTCTCTAGTTCTTCGCTCATCCGCCTCCAACTCCTTCATGGTCAGATGCTACTCCAAGCAACGAGTTGATGGTAGATCTCTTTGGTCGGCTGGGGCCTCCCCCTGGAACAGCCTCCCTGCCTCCCTGAAACTTGAGGAGAATCATCTCCGGTTCCGGAAGCACCTCAAAACCTTTCTCTTTGCTTCTGCTTTTTCACCTCCTCTCCCCTGCTGACTTCCTGGCTGATGCTGAAACTGCACTGGTTACCTGGCCACCCTCTGATCTCGGGCCCAGGCCCCCTCCACCACAAGTCGCACTCCTGCACTGCCTTCCTGGCAACCCCCGCACTTGGGGACTGTTTTCTGTATTCCTACAGTCCCACTACCAGCACTTGACACCTGTTGTCTGCACTTACCCTTGCACTTGCCACCTGCTGGCCATACTTTTACTTTGCTTATTTATCTTATCCCATGTACTGCACTGTCCTCTACCCCCTCCCCACTTTCCTCCTTCCCCTTCCCATGCACTTGTGCGATCTGATTGACACCTGGCCTAGTAGGATCACTGTCGGTCTTCCCTCTGTTCCCCCTCCCTTGCCTCGTCGCGCCTTGAAACACTTGTGTATAGGCACGTTATAAATGCCATATCATATTTTTGCCCGTCCCGCATATAGACATAGAATATTCATTCATTCCTATAGAGCCTTTGCCCACAATTATGGTCCCAACACGCTGTTTGTTGAATGCCCTCGGAAGGACCAGAGTCCATACATTTGGGAGAATTGGGCGGTGCCGTTATGCGTGTGTGCATTCAAATTATGAGAGGGTGGCCAAGTCCCTGTTAGTCAACCATGTCTGAAACGAGTGCATATGGGTGCAGACGAGGTATGCTATGAACTAAAGGGGGAGGATTGTGTTTAAGGAGATAGAGAATTATGTGGGAAGTTAAACTTCGAATTTATGTTGTTAAGAAAAAGCTTCATTCTTATGGCAGAGGTGGTGTGCAATAGTGTATGTGAGTGCATGGTGTGTGGAATGTGCCTGTGCCTTCCGCTAAGTTGAGAATGAGCGGTGTGCAAGAGGAGAAATGGGTTAGCTGTACAAACAAACATGTCTAAATACTGGGTTCCATCTATGTACATGGAGCAGTGCTATGTTTCAGATGAGACCATAATACTCGCCCTCTGAGAAGGTCTTACAGTGAAAAATGGCCATCCCCAGTTCTTTGTAATGCGAAACAAGGTCCCCATTGCATGTTTACATTTGGCGGCATGGCCCACCCTCTGGTGCTTTGAAGATTACATGCAGTGCCAACCAGGAGCGAGGGGTCCGAAGTGCCTGATTTCCCAAGGTGCATTTTAAGTGCAATGCATTGCCCATCCTTTAAGCCCATATGAGTGCAATACCCGGCCAACTGTCAGGATTCTTTTCAAGCACAATTTACTGGAAGGCCTTCATGAGTCCTCCAGGTGTTGTTGGTGGCCCCCAAGGAGGGGTTGGAGGTGGCAGAGTAAAGCAGATAAAAAAGGAGAGAAGAGGCTAGTAGCTAACAGAGTGACAGGAGAGTGGATTGTGCAGAGGGGGCCTGATGGATGAGTCCTTGTGTGTGAATGGTTGGGAGTGGACGTGGGGTAAAAGCGGGAGGATCAGGAAGTCAGGGGTGGAGGGGGGAGACGGCCATGTTTTGAGGGCTTTCCTGAAGGCCAGGTGATCATCTGAGGCAGAGAGCGAGGGGGAGGAGTTCTAGAAAGTTATACGATATGGTATTTTACAACGTGCCTGTACACAAGTGTGCAAGTGGGTGCAAGGATGGAGAAACGGGTGCCTCCTATTTTGGAGAACTTGAAAGGGGGTGGGGGGCTACAAGGTGGTGTGCGGAGCCGGATCTGAGGATTCTGGTGGGGCGGTAGCGTGTGAGCTGTTTGTAGGATTTCAAGGACTTTTTTGTGAATGGGGTGGTGGTTAACGCACATGGCTTAGAAGGAGGCATGTCGGAGTGAAGTGTCCCGAGTGTGTCGGAGATGTGTTCTCTGGAGGAGAGTGCGAGGAGGAGCCTTGCTGCTGCGTTTTGAATCCGTTGGAGCTTTCCAAGTTGGTATGTGGTCACGCGCCTAGGTAGAGGGAGTCAGAGTAGTCTATGAAAGGATGATGGCCATGATAACTCTATGGGTGTAGGAGAGATAAGGAAAGATTGATGGAGACCTAAGTATGGGTACAAAACAGAGGCACAAATATATATAGGTAGATGGAGAGATTCATATAGCCATGAGGCTAGGCAGGTGCGGCCAATACTCAATGTCCCCCTTGGGGTGGTTTAATAAAGGATGACCTCATTAGGAGGAACTCCCCTGCTGGGGATAAGGACGATCACCTAAGGTACAGCCCATTGGCCAAAATCACACATCCAAACCCCCCCCCCCCCCGTCTCCATTCCAAACTACTTCCTTGAAAATAGAAATTACCAAGAGGAAGAAGAGCACAGAAGACATGAAGATTACTGACACTGCTATTACTGGTACGAGGTGGCCCGAGGATGCATGAAGATCAACCTATCAAGAACAACAAAGGACGTTGACAATTCGTCAGGGCGGGACAAACCAAAGCACTGAAGATTTTGATAAGCCCACCCGGGAGAGGCAGCAGGTGTGGAAACCATCCAGAACGGGAGTTTCAAATCCTGTTGGCTGACCAGAGAAACCTAACAGCGGAGGATGCCGGCGAAGCGCTGAGCGAGTTTTATAGGGGTGCAGCTGGAGTGGACCCGAACTCGAAGCAGGAAGAGGAAGACAAGCTGTCCAGTACAGCACAGAGCCGCTGCATTGTTGCAGAAGCAGAGGAGAGAAGCCAGAAAAAACGAAGAGACGTACCCCAGTCTCAGGAGGCCCAGTGGCGAACCGAAGTCCCAGAGAATGGTAACGAGAGGTCTGAGAGACCCAGAAGGGACACAGGGTGAAAGAGGGGCAGGCTCGAGCGGCTCTCTGTGGGCCCAGTAAAAGCAATCAAACTATTGGGACGGGTGGACTGAGCATACAAGAAGAACTTCCTTGCTGCAGTGGCGGCAATAAGCCCACTGACCAGCAGAGAATGGTCTGGGACCTTGACATAACTGTAATAAGCATCGTCATCGCAGTGGCAAGGAAAGGTCCACTGAGGCCCAGAGAAGGATTTGGGACTTTGTTTATTTCACGAGAAGAGGGGGCGAAAGAAACATTAAGTTGAGAGACACGGAAAAGACCTCAAATACCAGGAGAAAGGAGTCATTCTCCTAGTGAAGTAAGTGACAGCCCTTTTAATACACTCAAGATATGCCAGGGGAAGGGAGTCATTCCCCCTGGCTTTGGTGTGAACTATGTTGGAGTGCGTGAACCAATACCAGGAGAAGGAAGTCATTCTCCTGGTTCCGAAAGTTGACTGGTGTAAAGTTGTATTGGAACCACAAGCCAGGGGAAGGAAGTCATTCCCTCTGGCATCCTTTTGCCAAAGAACATTTATGGGAATACCACCAAATATCAGGAGGAGGGAGTTTTAAGGAAGGCATGGTATCAATAGTAAGACACAAGTGAGCACAGTTCAAGGGTGTTTATTGAACTTTAACAAGGGTGTGATAAACATCTGGCTAATCCTAAATCTACAGATGTGAGCAAGCTACGACCATCAAATAATAATGCAGTCCTAGTGGAGTCTCGTCAAAATAAAAGGGCCTATACTAAAAAATAAAAAAACTATTGCCAATCCTTACCTCTAAATACAAATAGCGTGGGGTAGTGTTCATGAAAAAGAAAAAAGTGTTCACAAAAATGATATGTCAGGATGTTCAGGCCATTGGCCTCCCTTCCCAACGTTCGTTTTCAGCACATCTAAAAGGCGGTTCAATCGAGCATAGCACACTCTCGGTCTTCTTCGGCACAAGGACACAGTTGCATTACCAGAATCAGGGTCTTCTGTGCCCAAGTCACTTAAGTTATCAAAGTCTCTTGATTCAGAGGGCCTGATGTACCAAAACAAACAAAAAGTTCCTTTCAAGTCAGGTGATTCACTATTCACCTTGAAGCCCCCTCAGCCAGGCTCAGATACCTTTTATATATCACAACCGTTACTTTGGATCCCCTCTTCCAGGTTCAGATCCCCTTCTCCAATGTTCAGAGAATATCCTTTCTCGGGTGACTCACGGATCACCCCGGACCTCCTCAGCCGGTCTCAGATCCGTCCTCTTACGCAATTAGTCTCCCTCAGCCAAAATCGGACAAATTGCAGTCCGTATTAGCTATCAAAGACTTTCAAATGTGTACAGGGTTTAGCTTGACCCGTTGCAGGACCACTTCGATTTCACAATTCACAATTTACATTTGCCACCTCAGTTGGATACCCAACAGAGACCTTCGAATGAGCACCCACATGGTGCCGGACCAGTCTGTGAATGGCATCTATCTTGGCTTCAAAAGTTCAGTCACTCCTTGGATGTTCAATTATACTCACGTCGCTCATCACATACTGTTCTCTTCAGATTTCTCCGTACAATGTTGCTGCTTGCAACCTTGGTTCTTACACAGATCGGTCTGCTATCAGTCTCCCCGACTCACCGGGTGTGCTGACTTTACAGGCGCTGCTTTGTTGTAGGAGCCAAGGACAGTACCACGGCAGCAGTCGCTCCTCCCTGCTTTGGCTATCGAAGCGCGAGAGCCCCAGGCACCGTCGACACACAATGCACATTTCTTCAGCTTTAATTCTGGGTGTTACGTTTCTTATTCTCAAAGGCTCGTGAAAGTAGCGGTTTTCCTCCGAAAAGGTCAAGGGCACTTCCCTCCTTGCAACCCTCTCTGGTCTTGCCGTCTTTCTCCTCGTACTAAACTGCCATCTTGGAACTGCTGCTTCCTTGTGTGTTTTGCCTTGCTCAGAGTGTGCTTTCGTGCTCTGCCTTTTATCCGTGTGGGGAAGTGTGATGTAAGTCAGGTGTTATTAATTATCAGTAATTGCCGGACTCTGCCTGAACATTGTGTTGGGACATGTCAGGCATACGGCTCGGGTGTTAGTCCGTTTTCTCTCACAGTGAGTTGTCCGTGGGAAAGTGTGTCGGGAAAGGGGGGGTTGAGTTCCTAAGTTTCCTACCTGGTAGGATGGGGGGGGGGGAGTTACAGGGAAGGGGATACCATGCCCCACCATCCGGTGTCCCACTACCAGAAGATCCCTCATCCAGGTGTTCCTCCCGCACTGGTCCACCCCCAGCAACTGGGTCTAAAGCCGATGGCTGTGTCTTGGCCACCTGGATGACAGATCCCAGGGCACTAGCGGGTGAGACACGTTCTGGTTTCTTACAGAGTCATTCTCCTGGAGAAGGGACTCTGTTGACTTATTGTTTAGTTGTAGTGTAAGAGATAGAAGTAGGTTGTGACACAGGAAGGTGGAGTTTGATTTTTGATGGACATGCTGACAGAACCGTTAGTATTAGTTTGAGGCAAGGAAACCCCTTTTAGAAGATAGGGATAGTGAGGGTTTCTTCTATTTTGATTGATAAAGGTTTTTACCAACCAAAATACCCTTGTGTCAGCATCGTACTTCGACACCCTTACAATATGTAAACATCAATAGAGATGTACACAGAATGATAGAGCGCAATGGAACTGTTCATATAGAGACATGATATGATAGTTTATTTATATAGCACCTATACACAATGTGTTTCAAAGCGCTTCAAGGCAAGGGAGGGAACAAAGGTCATATTTGTGTCAATGTCCTTTTCCAAGCATTGGGCCACCGCCCCTTTCTTAACACTGTTCATTTTTGTATGAACCTTTTTCCAAGATTTGGGTCACTGACCCCTTCTTAAAACTATTTTCATTTGTATCAGTTACTCCAATTACTTCAATTGGGCTTTCTCACGCTGTTAATGATATGCGACTCTCTCTCAAGCACTACAGTAACCTACTCGCTCTCTAAGGGCTTACTTGGCAGCTCTGGCATTCCTTGCTTCCTTTCGTCTTCTCCTTCAGTTCGCTGACTGGGGGTGCGTCCCGTTAGCCGTTTGGCTCCCGCTTTATTTCCTTTGCTTCTGGCAGCTACAGCTGCCTACAGCAATAAAGCAGTGAGCTTCTCCTGGTAGTCTCCCTGCACGCTGCTCTCGCCAGCCTCTATGCTGCCTTCCACAGAGTGCTCGCCTCAGGCATTCTAACCAGTGTCAGCACAAGCTGTGTTTTGCTTCAGTCTCTGCCTCTCACTCATATTCTGTTGAGCTGTGTGTGTTTTAAACTTCCCGGAATTAGTTAAATTACAAAGACTAGAATGCAGCGTTTGCTTAGCGCTTCTGGTCATCCTCATTCTTCCATCCCTCTTCCTCGTCTCACTACTAAAAAAAAGGGCGGGGGGGGGGGGGGTAAATAAGGTTGTTGGTCAAGAAAACATCGCAATTCTTTATCTGCATCACAATAAGCCGCACAGGCATGTTGCAAAGACACATGGCTGTCATTAAGAATTACATCTGAACGTTTATTTTGATTGTGTTTGCCTGTCTCTCTGATGCTTGTCCTCCCCTATGTGGTCCTACCGCAGATAGCCACCCCCAGGGTCAGAGTCCGGTAGCTTCTGCCTTTCGGTGGCCACGTAAGAGAAGATTCCCTCCAGAGACTCAGTGGCGATGTTGCTAGATTCGTCACACACGGCACAAGGCGTTGCAGGCACAGCCAGGGCTACTCCACAGCCGGCTGCCATGGTGATAGGAAAGGATGCGTCCACACGCCAGCACCCACCCATCTGGCCCCTCAGGACCCCTTGCCAGTCTGTTGCTGACACAGGCAGCTACGGCTCCACGCATGAAGAGGAGGAAGACACGTGCTTCCGCTTGCCCTGTTTCAGCCCCATCTGTTGGAGCAGTCTTTGCCGAAATTACCAATATAAGTACCTACCTGTGGATCCTGGGGAGGGCGATTATTCGAGATACTCGCCTCGAGGTGCCCCACTGGTTGCTGATGGAGATTCTTTGGTGGTGAGTCTTTACCACATTTCCCATAGAGGTATACTGGGGGTCCTTGTGGTCCGCTGCTTCTTCCAACCTGTGTCCTTCCCTGGGGATTCCCGTTGCAGAACCTACACTGGTCGGGTCAAACCGACTTACCTCCACTACAGTGGGTGGCCCTTTAACTTTCCCTCAATTATTGTAATTGAACTGGAAACTTAACTGGAGCTCTCCTACATTTTACTCTGGCCTACCTACCTGCCTCTGGACATTCTAACTGGAAGCCCCCCAACCCTGGTGTTCAGTGAGCTCTGGATACTTGCAAGACCCAACATTTTTCTGTACCACATGGACAAGTTCCGAAAAACAGAATGCCCATTATAACTAATGTACAACGGATTACCACTCCACCTGGATTAACCTTCTAACCACATTCAATATCCACATATTGATAATAGAAAATTGTATATGTATGATATGATATGGCATTTGTAACGCCCCTATACACAAGGGTTTCAAGGCGCGACGAGGCAAGGCAGGGGGGAACAGAGGGAGGACAGAGACAACAATTTTTAACATTGAAATTGCGCATGTGCAGGGGAGTGGGAGGGGAAAGTGCCAGGGCAAAGGGGGAGGGGGCAGTGCTGTACACAGGATCAAAACAATAACAAGACATGAGGCCAGCAGGTGACAGGTGCAAGGGTAAGTGCAGACAGCAGGTGTCCAAAAGTGCAGGTAGCGGGGCTATAGGGTTACAGATACAGACCAAAGTGCAAGGGTTGCCGGGAGGCAGTGCAGGTGTGCAACTGGGCGGGCAGGGACCTGGGCCCGAAATCAGAGGGTACCCAGGTGACCAGTGTAGTATCAGACAGGAAATCAACAGGGGAGAGGAAGAGAGAAGGCAGAAGCAAAGAGGAAGGTCTTGAGGTGATTCCGGAACCAGAGATGGTTCTGCTTAAGTTTCAGAGAGGTAGGGAGGCTGTTCCAGAGGGAGGCCCTAGCCGAGGAAAGAGATCTACCACCAACTCGTTGCTTGGAGAAGCGACTGAACTGGAGGGAGTTGGAGGTGGAGGAGCGAAGAGTACATTTTCTAATCGCGAGAAGCAAGTGATCAAAAAACTATGGGACAACCCAGATATTATTGTGAAACCTACACATAAGGGGGAGCGCTCTGGCGATTATGAACAAAACAGACCATTGACATGAAATTAAGAGACAGTTATCGGATCAAGACACATACATGGAAATCATGTTTGATCCCACTTATAAAGTGAAAACTTTGATTAAAGAAAGGCTGAAACAGTGGAGTGATCACAGCATACAAAACTATTCTTGACAAAAGCACAACCTATCTTGCCAGTTTTATATATACTCTCACAAATTCATCGAAGCTTGGAGAATCCACCGGGGAGGCCGATGATAGCGGCAACTCATCTTGCAAGGACCTCTAGAGCAATATGTCGCTAAGGCAATTCAACCACTGATACAAAAGAGCCAATCATCTATCAAAGATACAGGTAATTTCTTGACTAAACTACAAGATGTTAACTTTAGTTGTGAAGATGACATCCTCTTTACGATGGATATGAAAAGCGGTTATACTAACATACCTCATGAAGAAGGCCGAGAGGCTATGGAATGTTTTGTTAACTGACGAATGTAAAGCTGACAAGATATTCATATTGACCTTGGTCAGAATTGTTCTCATGAATACTTTTTTTCATTTTGAAGATCAATTATTTCTGCAAACATCTGGAACATCAATGGAAGCAGCTATGGCCCCTGTTTATCCAAATACGTGCATGTTACATTTAGAGACCAATAACGTTTTACAATATCAAAGATGGATGAATTTGTTAAAATGTTATCGCTATATTGATGACATCTTCAGTATCTGTAATGGTACATTACCGGAAAAACAACACTTTTTTCAAAACATGGATAATCTACACTCACGTATTCAATTCACAACCAAGTATAGTTTAACCAACTTTCAGTTTTCTGAATGTTGAAATATACATTGAGAGAGGTGAACTTTGCAGAACTGTTCACTATAAACCTACTGATGGGAACAGCACATTATTAGCAACAAGTTTTCATCTGCAAAGAACACTTCAAAGTATTCCGTACAGTCCATTTTTGAGATACAAATGGATTCTCTCGAACCAAGACGAATACTCTCAAAAGACTACTGAACTCAAACAGAAATATTTAATCAGATAAAAAAGTGTAGTGTTGTAGACAACATTGCATAGAGTACTAAACACATCAAGGGAGGCACTACAGAGAGAAACAAGAGAAGAAATCTCCAGAACTTTTCTACATCACAACATACTACTTACAAGAGTAGGTACGATCAAAAATAATATTAGGAAAAATTGGGAAATCCTTAAGTTGGATTCAACTTTAGGGTGATTATTTCCAAAATTACAATGTTTGCTTACAGAAAAAGTAAGGTCTTAAGAAATGCATTAGTCAAAGCTGAGTATTCTACACAAACATCTAAGTCAGCTATATATAATGGAACAGCGGCATGTAACAATTGTCAACATACACATTCAGTCACTTACATGTGATTTTGCAAATGTAGTAAATGATTTAAGATGTCCTTGTGGCATCTTTTATGTCGGTATGACAAGCAGCAAAGCGAAAACAAAATGGACAGAACTTAAGTCCAATGTAAGGTTAAAAAGTAATAAATCGTCAGTGGTTCTTCATTTTGATAATGCCAAACACAATATTGCACAAAAGCAATTCATTATTTTGGAACACATTATCACCCCAAAAAGAGGCAGCGATATTAGTCAATGGTTACTACAGAGATATTCTGGATTGAAAGTTTAGGTGCTATGGAACCTAGAGGAATTAACATTTATAGGGATCGTGCATGTTTTTTTGTAAAGGGCATTGGATATTGTTTAGAAGCAGATAATTTCATTGTTCTGAGGAACACAAGTTGTTGTGAATCACCTAACGTACTAAACAATCATGATCTGCAAGATGGAAACTGTACATGTTGAAAATATGAACAATATTTTGGACCTGGTACTGCCCCTGCTTTCGCAGGTAACACAATGTGATGGTATTGTCCGCGAGGACCATGGCCATTTAAGTTCAAGCATGTTTATGTGTAGGGATGTCTCCTGGGGCGTCCATAGCGCCTTGATGTGTAACTGGTCCAAGTGAGCGCCACATCCCTTTAGCGGACCAGTGTCTTGGTGGGTGTAGGGTCCTGGAAAGTCTTCCCTCTCCTGATGTTGGATTTGGTTACCCACCACTGGAGCTGCAAGTGCAAAGGGGGGTTATCTGAACCTTGGTTTGTGACAAGCTGGAGGAACTCCTGCAGCGGCCTCATGTGTAGCCTGCAGTGTGGGATTAAAAGGATGCACAATGCCATTGTTCCGAGTAGCTGCATGCATTGTTGCACCATTTTGATTTTGTTCGGTGTAAAGGATTGCAGCCGAGCGTTGAGGGCGTTTATCCTGTCGCTTGATGGGCACACTCTTGTGGCTTGTGTGCTTCTTGGATGGCCGTAAGAAGGATTTTTTGTAATTGATGGCGAAACCCAGAGTTTGCAGTCGGTCCACCGTCGCTGCTATTGACTACAGTGCTCCCTCCCTTGATGGAAATCTTACGAGCCAGTCGTCTAAATAAAGGTAGACATGGTGCCCTTGTTTCCGCAGACTGGCCGACACTGCTGCGAGGCACTTTGTAAAGGTGTGTGGTGCTGACTTCAGTCCGAATGGTAGGGCACTGTATTGATAGCGCTGGATTCCAACGATGAATCAGAGGAATTCTTGGTGCCCCGGATAAATGGGTATGTGGAAATATGCGTCCTGGAGGTCTGGGGACGCGAGCAAGTTGTGGTGCTGCATAGCCTCTATGACCTGTTGTAAAGTGATCATGGTAAACTTTTGCCGTTTTATTAACTTGTTTAACCTTCTGATATCTAGAATGGGACTCCATTTCCCATCCTGTTTGCGGACTTCAAAGCGTTGAGAGTACACTCCCTTTCCCATTTGATGTTTGGGGACCTTTTCTACAGCTCTTTTTTGTCGCATAAGATGGACTTCCTGCAGGAATGTGGCATTGTGCGCCTGCGGTTGGGGGTTTGGTTGTATGGGGGTGGAGCTCATTTGAATTGTAAAAGGTGTTTGTAGCAGACCACATCGAGCACCCACCTGTCCGTTATTGCGTCCCAGACCCGGAGAATCTGGAGATCATCTCCGCCCAGTGCGCCAGGTGTATAATTGTCATTGCTGCGGTTTTCCCTGCCGCCCCCTTTGGGATCTAGATGGTTTACGTCGCTGGGTCTGCCGGAAGTCCTTCGACTCGTGGTACCCCTGCTATGCTCTTTTGTAACCCTGTAAGTAATACGTTGAACCCTTATGGAAGGCTAGGAGGCTGTTTATGTGCTGCCTGATGCTCCCCTGAATTGACGAAAATTGTGTCGGTTCTGTTGGGATGTTAGCGACCGGACTGTTGGTGTCCATTTTTATTGCTTTTACGGCCTTGTTGATTTCTGCCCAAATAGCTCCTCCCCCTCGAATGGCATGTCTACCACTTTGGGTTGGACATCGGGCCGGAAGTCCGTACAGCGGAGCCAAGCCGCCCTTCCTAGAACTGCTCTGTTTGCCACTTGCTTAAAACCTGTTTCTGCCAGGTCCACTGCCATGGTGATCCCTATGTTGGATGCATCTTCGCCTTCCTTTAGTACAGCCTTTGCCTCCTTCTTCCGCTCCGGAAGGTGGTCTAGGATAGGTGACAGTTTATGCCACATTTCTCAGTCATACCTAGCTATGATGGCTAGGGAGTTAGCTGCTTTTACTATTGTGGCGCCTACGGCTAGCACCTTCTTCCCAAAGGCATCCTGTTTACGAGAATCATTGGTCAGGATCAAGTCCGTCTCTGATAACCCCAGTCTCAATGACAACTTGGGTCTCCTTTCACAGGGAGATTTCCCCCAACCCCCTTCCGAGAGGGCAGCCTGCAGAGGACAGATAGAACCAGTCAGCCTAGGGGCTCTGGTAAAAAGGCAGGAGCAACCAGCAGAGCGAAAGAAGTGGAAGAATGCAAAATACAATACATCAGTATTCCCTCCAATCCTTAAACGATATAGACCACACCCCACTCAGACAGTAACGTACAGTGATGTAGATGGAGGTGATGAACCTACTTGCAAGTACCTGCCGAATAGTCCAGGGAGTCAAGGGTAACCAGAGGAAGAAGAAAGTCCCAGAAAGTTCCAACAAAGTCTTCTTAGCAAAGGAAACCTGACCCGTACAGCACAAGGGTGCAATCTAGGGGCAAGACAGAAAGTCCAGTTCCAGTATGCAGGAAGTCCCAAAGGAAGTCTCTAAACCATTGATCGGACGGAATAAAATACCCAAAAAATCAAGTAAATCCCAAAAAGTCAAGATCAGTTCCAATGAACAAAAGGGTAAGAGAAACAAAGCAAAAAGCAATCCGAGGCAAAGATCCAAGGGTCCGCAGAAAAACCAGGAGGAGAATCTGATGACAAACCGTAACGACAACAGTTCAGGGATACAGAAGGAGCAGTCTGGGAAAACAGGAGCCAAGTTCAGGGGGAGTCAGGAGAACCGACCAAAGGAAAAAATGAGCGCAAGAAACAAGATGAGGATAATGCAAGAATAAAGGTCCGCAAAGCGAGAGCAAACTAGGTCAGGAGCCGGGAGGAGAACATGAAGATCACGATGCAGGAAAAGCGGTTTGCCGGGCAGAACGTGACGGTTAAGGAGCGCTGCCTGGCAAGTGGCAATTGCTTATATGCAGCCTCTTTCGGGTAGCGTTGGAAGAAACTTGACATGCGCAGAGTACAGGGTGTGATGGGAAACGTAGTCCACTAGGAACGCTGATGCGCTTGCTGCCCCAAACGCCACAGCAGCCACCACAGGTTAGGCTGCCTGGACCGTAAGGAGGGAGAAGCCATCGGGAGCAGGCAGAGCATGACAATTGTCTGTAATTACAGCACATTTTTGCTTGTCTGACTTTGCTTTCCGGCCTGACGTTGCCGAAACCACTTATTCGGGAGACAGTTGAGAGGAGAGATACTTCAGGGCATTGTCTGGAGGGTTATATTTCTTATCCAGGCGGCCTTTGACAGCCAGGATTGTGAACAATTTTCACCCCCTCCTGCCGTGCATTGTCAAGGATGGGAATGGAAACCACCGACTTTCTTCTTTTGCCCATGTGGTCAAATAAAAAACATTGTCTTCCACCGAAGGGCGGAGCCCAAACTCCTTGCGCATTCCATCACGACTGTGCAGTAGAACCCTTTGATGTCATCCGGCGGGGATGGTTTTGCTGATTCCTCCTCCTGGGAAAATTCCTGGCGGGGAATCTGTGTCCCGATCGTCCTGTCTTGGCGTATTAGAGGAGGATGTGGTGTCCTGGGGCTGGTCTGTATCTGTACCAGTTAGTTCTCCTTCTTCCAACACCGATTGAGTCGGTGTATGGGTCCTCTTGCGGGATGACAGAAGTGGAGCTGGACAATTGCTTCTGTTTCTCCGGATCGGCCTTAGTCTTGCAGAAGGTGGTGGTGATGGAGGAAGATTGCGTTTGCAATCGTTCTTTCGAAGAGTACACTGACCTTGTCTGTGAAGTGGATCTAGCCCTGGAAGGCGAGGACCTTGTCGACCTTTCCTTTGATGCCGACCTTGGCCTGGAAGGAGGCTCCGGTGGACAGGAGGGTAGGGGTGGCAAGGCTGCAGCTCCTGGTCTTGTCAGTGCTGCATCCAGTTGGGTAATGACCCATTGTAGTGATGAGGACTTGTAGAGACAGTAGGGCCTGCGGGTTAGTGAGCATCGCCCTTATGTCTGCTTGCTGGAACTGTAGTGTGTTGGTGGGAGGGTTCTGTGGACGGCCCCAGGGTCACGTCCTGCTGTGCTTGGTGTGGTGGAGAACTTCCCCTTTTGTGGAAGTCGCCTTGCTGAATATGCTTCCCCGGTGTAGATGGTTTGGATGAGGCTTCGTTCTGCTATATAACCGACTGCTCAGAGTCTGATTGTTGGTTCTGCACCTCAAAATCGGTATCCATCGGATGTTGTAAGTTATCCTCCAGAATGATCTCTGTATATTGAATTGGAGACACCTGGGAGATATGTGCTTGTGGGCTGTCCTCCACGATCGTTGGTTGCTCTTCTTGTGGGGGTTGTTGCTGTTGCTCCTCCATTGACTGGGCTGCCGACGGCTGGGTCGTTGCTGAGGGCGTTGTTGACATGGGTGTCTTTGCTCCTTTTATGGGCCTGGGGAGTGTCTGTCTCTGCCTCCTGAGAGCCCTTCTTCGACAATGTATACGTTTGCATCAACGAGCTTGATTTTCTAGTTGACGAGCCAGATTTTTGTGAGTGGGACTTATGTATTTTAGGCATGGACGCGCCTGACTTCTGAGAGGATGTTGATGAGGTAATCTTGTGATGTTTTGAAGGGATACGATGTATCGCCGTTGACGGGCTGGACTTTTGAGAGGTAGTTAACGAGGTGGCCTTGTGCTTTGAAGGCAGGTCCGGGGATTTGTGCTTGGAGAAAGGATCCCTGGCAGGTGTGCTTGGCTTCCGAGTTGTCGTCGCTGAGACGGCTTTGGTCCACAAGGAAGCTTTCGTGGTTGACGAGGCAAATTTTGTGGTGGGCCGACCGACGGGTTTGTTCCTTCCACGACCTCTGCTCCCCTTCCATGGACGGTGGTTGATTATGTGCTCCTCGTTAGCGCAGTGTTTATGCGACTCTGAAGGGGCCGTCAACGTGGTCTTTGAGGATTGGGCGTCACCCTCTCTCCCGGACCTTGAACTACAGTCTTGGTGCTCTGCCCCCATCAGCGACTTCTTCACCGGTGACGGTCATTTTTGGCGGGCAATGTCAGTTCACCTGTACCTTTCGATCTCTCCCCTGCTGACTGCTCATAGCCGTGGGATCTTTTGTGCTTCTTACCCGGCCGTTCCTCCGACTGGGCCCTCCCCTTCGACCACGGGTATTTTTCGGCAGGAATGGCCACGTTTCTGGTCGACTCTACATTGGAGGGTTATTTGGGATAATTTCCCTTGTTTAACCAATAACTTCTATGCCCATCTTTAAGGGTCTCGGAACTAAGATCACTGCAGATGGTGCATCCCTCTGCAGTGTGATGTGGGTAAAGACAGTAAATACAGTCAGAGTGTTGGTCCCCTTCATAAACGTTCTTAAGGCCACAAGTGCCACAGGGTCTGAAGAGGGGTCTCTTTTTGCCCTCCATCCCTGGAGAACAAAAAATCATTTTCACCTTTTGAGAGGAAGATTGGCTTTCCTTGAGAAGAAAGTCCTTTAGGTTGACATTTAGAAGAAAATATCTTGTTTGCACGAACAGTGTTGAAACAGAGGACTGCTTCAGCTGAACACACAGTTAGAATGTGAAGGGAAGTGAAGGGTCTAATCTATTGTTACTAGAGGACCCATTGGTTGGGACCAAAAGCACCCATAACAAGGGTGTTAGGCTGTACAATTTTCTTGCCTAGGGCAAGGGGAAACAAAAATGAACCGAGGATTCCAAGCCTGACGACAGGGAATAGTCAGCATGTGAATCTATGAAAGATCCAAATGCTGGAGAATGCCACTATGGGCCTCATTATAAGTATGCTGGTATCGTGTAGTAAATACGCAGAGATACCACCACAGAGATTTTCCATTACCACCACTTGGTGCAGTTGGATTACCGCCGGATTACAAGTGTTGGTAGACAGTGTTAGTCCCCATTAATTGGAGTCAGGACACCAGGGGGATTTCGGGGGAATTACTACTTGCTGTAATTCCGAAGGAAGGTAATTCCACCGATTTGGCATTTTTTTGCCTGTAAAGCGCAGACATTACCTCTAGCATTCTGTTTTTCCTCCGACTTCCCTCCAAAGCCATAGTTTGGTGGTGTGGTAATGTGGAGGTAATGCAGTGGTTAGCTCTGCATTACCACCGTTTTTGGCCACACCACCAAACTCGTAATGAGGCCCCATGTGTTGAAATACATTACATGAATTATTTGTAAAATACATTACATGAATTATTTGTAAAATCATACTTTGTTGAAACACGTTGCATGAATGGTCTGTAAAAAAAAAGTTACTTTAGAAAATACACTTACACTGAGCGAAACTTTATTTTAAAAAAACACAATTATTTGTTGTCAATGTGGGATTATTGAACGTCATAATTTGCATAATTTGCATTTAAGTGGTTGGAAGGTTAATCTGGGTGGAGTGCAAATAGGTTCTACATTAGTTATGATGGGCATTCTATTTTTCGGATTATTCACAGGTCTGGGTAGCCAAGGACTTTACCCATGAGCACTTGAAGTTATTGAAAGAGTTACAAAAAGAAAGTATTTAATAAAATAAGCAGTGCTTCCTAACCCATTTATTGAAGTTAAGAAACACCACAAGACCGGTTATGAAATTCTGAGAGCCAACACATCTTACCTTACACAAAACAACAAAAACAAAACACCCAACAGCACCCTCTCTTCCCATCACAGCCCAGAGAGAAAACACATACATGATCACCAAACCACAAATTCCACAGCTGCCAAACAGAGCCAACATTTTACCCATCTTCAAAGATGACACAAAGATAGGACCACTGCTTGGGAACACTGCAAGCACACAAATAAACTGCACAAGTATGCAAAAGGCTGTTTAAGCAATCCCACAATCAATGGCCAGAAAACAGGCATTCATGGTAACTAAACCAACATGGGTGTTGAAGATGGTCACTAGACCACAGACCACCTCCACCCTCCCTGGAAGGAAACCACTCAAAATGCACATTTTTTACAAATATGGGACAGACTGTAGTCTGCGCAAAAGGCAGATGTTGCTCTTTACAGATGTTGCATAATGTGTCATTATAGTTTGCAGCTATCGGGGGCAATGTGCTTGTCTTGGCAGCAAGACAGCACTGAGAAGCATGGGTGTGATACCAAGTTCTGCACTTAGAGGCTGGCCTCCAGCATGAAACATGCTATAAAAGCCCATTTAAATATGTATTTAACCAAATACAGCACCTAAGAACAGGTGAAGGCTGGGTAGCACTTTAAGGAAGATAAAAGAAACAGGGAGCTAATCTGTTCACACAAGAGTAGTGAATACCGAATTCATCAGGTGATCATCATACTCCTAAGAATAAATACAATGTCATCAACATTTGACCACGCTTCTTTAACAAAAATAAGTTTATAGCTTTGTGAAATTGCAATATTAATGAGCGACCCGCAGTTAGTGAAACAGGAGACATATTTGCAGATGACCGAGGAATCAGAGGGGGTCCTGTCGCTAAGCAACAATAAAAAAAAAGTCTTACCTTTGTTGTATTGGCTCAACGCAACAGACAGCTGTTTGTGAGTCGTGCACTCAGATTCACAGATTAGAGTCTTCAACAACGGCTGAATATCCTCTATTCTATGTTTAACACTTTCACAGCGCATTCTCCTGAGGAAATCAGTGTTAAAGATGGTGCCTGACCTAAATCAAGAAACAAAAACAATGTGGGCATTAGTAGTGCTACAAAAGGAGGTCAATGCTGTGCACAGCTAACTTTGGACTGGGTTTTTTTTTTAATTTTATCAAGCAAGGTTCAGTCTAGCAAAGGAAACCTTCCCCGAAAACCATTACATAATGTTATAATTTGGCAATGAATTATAATGTGCTTGCTCTCAAACAGGTCTGTGTGTAGCATGCTACAAGACACCAAAATAAAAGGAAATTAAAAGATGAAGAGGAAGGGTATGACTTCAGAGAGGAAAATAGGAGCAGGACACTGACCCAGACCACTGAATCCATGCTGATGTGACAACCATAAAACCATCCCCTTTGAAGTCCATGGCTACCTGGCAAACACAATTTAGATCGCAACAACCCACAGGTTGAATCTGGAAGCATTCAGTCTATGGGTGGCCACCCAAAGGGTTGAGTGTGTGGGCCTGTGATAGTGTACTGAGAGAGAGCTTCAAGTCCCAATTTAACACATGGCTTTATATCCTTATCTTGTCAAAAATTGGGATGAGTTCCAAAGCCCAAAAGAAGACACCTACAAAAGTAGAAACGGAAGGATGTTCTTCTAGACCTTGCACTCTTCCAAGACCTGTTTGGATGGCAAAGCTCTACAGGCACTTGCAAACACCCAACTTCAAGTGACCATCCATCGGGGACTCTTTATACCGTACTTTGAGAATGTGGGACAGCTGAGTCGCAAGCTCTCAACATTTCCCAACTCTTATCTCAGGAAAGTATTACTTCCCTGACCCTGCGCAGACCCGACGGAAGCAGATAAGTAAAACACCAAGAGTGCTGGCAACCAGAAGGCTGAGCTGGCTTCTCAAAGTAACATTGGTACATGGAGGACTCTGTCTCTTACCTGAACTGCCTACACTAGCCAGGATGCGTACATTCAGCAGCCTTAATAGCTGCAGCATACACAACTTCACATGGAGATGGTCCTCTTTGGGATCACCAATTGATGTGCAACAGTCCTCCTTGGTTGAATATTCTCTGTCACCACCAGGGCCTTCACTGCATCAACGCGACTGCAATCGCTGACCTATCAGCTTGCTGAACCCCACTCTTGTCAATCAGCCAAAGATAACTAAACCACAACAGGCACATTGATCGCATTACATTTGGAAAGGAAATCGAGCAAACCCAATGGGAATTAATATCTGTAAAATTGGGCGCTAGTTTTAAAGTACCTCTCTTGTACAAACTGTCAATCTGTGTACCCAAAGGTCGCGGCTGACCTCTGGCTTTGTGGTTGGACCCAACAAGTAGGGTGAAAACAAAACATATTTTAAGATACTATCTAAACTGGATTAAGTACCCGTTACCTCCATCAGTGCATTGACTTGACTTCTAAGAGCTATACAGCATTTTCTCATAACTTTTGAGCTGTCATTCCTTAGTTCAAGGTAATACTGTCAATTAATATACTTTATTTTGGCAGCAGGCCACAACAGTATATTTAAAAACAATTCTCAGTCAGTGTTGGGGAGAATTCTCATAAATGGCCGATTTCCCTTACCTAATGAGTCCCTCAGCAGCTTTGCTGGATTTCTATGGTTTATTTATTTCACCTGGTAAGAGTGTGAGCCTTTTTTCCCACTCTTACATGTGTTCTGCTGTGTGTGTTTTTACTTGTGTGTGATCTTCGGCACTGGAGCCTCACCTACTCCATGAGCACCAAGTTGTATGTGTGTTACACAGCACCTTCAATGCAGTGACGCAGGGTTGTCTTTGAGACTTCCCACCGACTACATTTTTCCGGGGCTAACTACTGTCCCCCAGAAACAGGTAAAGTTGCCATTAACATTATATAGTCACTTTAAACCACAGACCCAGTACACCCCATATTACACGGAGTATTGGAAAGGGTTAACTCTTATCCCCTTTTGTTTGTGCCTCTTGGAGCCTTGTTTCGCTCCCTTAACATTAAGATTTAGCTGGTGGCAGTGGTATCTACCCTAACTATTCTAACGCAATTGTATTATATAAACGTGGTATTGTTTTAGGCTATTATATAAGCCTCGAACAGAAACCCGCTTTACCAAATACATTTTATTTTGGTTCCGGCTGGGTTTATTCGCCATTTCTTTCTCGTGTTTCTCTCTGCGCGCCAAACCGGGGATGACTCCTTTGTTCGCTGTCTTTTCGCGGGCTTCTGCAAAGAAGCCCTCCTTAAGGCGCCAGATAGTCTAGGTAGGCAGGATATGAGGGAGGGATCTTCGGACCCCTGCCATGGGTTCCCTTGGTAAACCAAGTCGCACTCTTGGTCTGACTGGCTAAGGGGACTGGCCTTGCCAGGCCAGCCACCCTGCTGTGTAATTGACAGCCAGGCTGTATGAATGGGGGAAAAACTGCATAAAAAGCAGGTCTCTGGGACTGGAAAGACAGAGTCACCACTGGAACGAAAGAACCAACGAGGAACTGGAAGAAGAGGACCCCGACCACTACTGAACCACCCGGTGAAGCCCTGCTGCAAGTCCGAATCGCCAGAATCCGACGACAGAGAAGATCCTCCAGGAAACTTCTTCCCTTGAGCTGGTGGGACCAACCAGTTCGACCAAACTACAAGCCAGGACCACTCCGCTGGTCGAATTCGCTGTACAGAGCTACAGTGGGCCAGATAGCCAGGAAAGTTGGACCCTGCTTGGGTTTTTAAGGAACGCACCTTTTATTCGTTGTTTTGCTCTGCTGCTGGTTTCTTCCCTGGGTTGCGCAGGACCATCAAGTCTACCTACTTCTTGTCAGTCCGACAGCCGCTTCAGGAACCGTGAGCCTGCCGGAACCACCAGGAACGTCTGCCTCAGCTACAGCTCCCTCTCCGTTTTAAGGTACTGTGCAAATCCGGTTGTCCGTTTCGTTCAACCGCGGTGAAAGTGTTTGAAATCTTTCTCCAATCCGAGGGCTTGTCCTTCTCTTCTCTTTCAACTTTTCTACCAACCAACTTCGTCCGGAATCTGTGCCACAAACTTTACAGCAAACTAACCTGAACTGTGTGATCTTGAGCAAAAGACTTTTGACCCATTGACTTTGGCCCTAAGCCTTTTCTATCTGATCTCCTCACTGTAGTCTCTCTTGTTCAATTGCCCCGAGTACTTACCTGTTGGTTTTGCCTAATTTCTTATAACTTGGTCTTTCCCTCCCTTTTAAATTGCTGGAGTGCCATTTTGCTCCCACTTCATTTTGTGAGCTTAACTTGTCTGGAGGGAAGTGGTGTGGTGTATTTATGATTGTGATTTTTAACTTGCTTAGAATAGTGAAATGTTATACAACTGTTGAGTAAATAAATATATATTCTTTTACTTAGAATCCTTCAGTCAGTGTTTGCCTGAATCATAGTAATTGCTGTCCTTTGTGTAACTATTTGTACTGCTCACTTACTCTTGAGATAAGTCTGGCTGCTCAGCTACTGCTACCACTATAACTGTGTAGTACAGGCTTGTACCAAAAGGTAAAATTGTACTGTCACTTGTAGTCTTTATTGTGTGTAGTGTTCCCAACTGCATATAATTCTGCCTAACAGGCAGTATCCCAACAAATATACGTAACATGATAGGTCAACAATATAGGATTTAAAAAGCAATATACAGGGATTCCAAGATGGCCGTGATGCTTGTAGCACGTGACCAACAATCTCCCGACCCACGGGGCTGTAACCGCACCAGAATAAGTACTTGAAAGCCCTCCCCAGGCTGGAAAAGCACTGCAAGCAACCCCGGAGGCAAGCAGATATAAAAGGAAGCTCTGGCACTCACCCCCGAATTCAATAACCGCAGCGGAGACCTGCAACGCCGAAAGCAGAGCCCAGCAGGGAGGACCCCAAGCCTGAGCCAGCCAGCTACATCGGCGCCTTGAGGAACGGCAGTAGCAGAGGTCAAGAGGGACAGAAATTATAAGTTACTCACCGTAGTGACTAACGTACTCAGTCTATAGTCCCCTTTCCTCCATATTGCATGGGGCGTCCCTCGCGAGGGACGGGAGACGGAACCTTTTTCACCAGAAAAATCTACTTCCCCTCTAAATTCAGAGGTGCGGCCCTGGGAGCATGCGCTGCCCTGACTCCGCCACACCTCAGTCCCCAAAGACGCGTCGACAATAGAGATACTATTGCCTAATGACACCATATTATTAGGGGGGAGGATGGTGGGACGTATGGAGGAAAGGGGACTATGGACTAAGAGTACGTTAGTCACTACGGTGAGTAATTTATAATTACTCTTACGTCCCGTCCCCTTTCCATTACTCTGCATGGGTGATTACAACTGAATGTAGCCCCAGGCTGGAGAGGAGACCTTCCTTAAGCAAACGGCATCCGGAAGACCACCTGTCTGAAAGCCGCATCGGCTCTGGAGCCAGCATCCAAACAGTAATGCTTGCAGAAAGCCGAGGGACTGGCCCATGTGGACACCCTGCTTATGACCTGCCAGGGGGCATGGTGCTGAAAAGCGATGGCCGTTGCATTGGTCCTGACCGCGTGGGCGTGCATGTTCATTGGAAGGGGACTATGCTGGACCTCGTACGCTTCCTTGATGGCCGAGACCATCCAGCGGGAGATGGAGGCCTGATAGCTTGCCCTGGTGCCTCCAAAGGTGATGAACAGGGCGTCTGACTTGCGGAAGCCCTTGGTCCTGTCTAGATAGAATTTCATGGCACACCTGATGTCCAGGCAGTGCAGAACTTTCAGAGGCTCGTCCTTCGGGTCCGCAAAGAACGTGGGAAGGACGATCTCCTCGTTTAAGTGAAAAGCTGATGGCACCTTAGGTAAAAATACAGGATGGGTCCGCAGGACCACCTTGTGCTTGTGAAAGGTGGTGTACGGCTCTGAGGCGACTAGGGCCTGGATCTCGCTGACACTGCGCGCCGACGTGAGGCCGACTAGTAGGGCCGTCTTGATGGTGACCAGCCTGATGTCCTCAGTCACCATAGGCTCAAAAGGCTTGTGCGCGAGGGAGCCCAAGACCAGATTCAGATCCCCAAACGGAGTGGCTTCCTGATGGGCAGGTATAGCCTAGCGAGGCCAGCCAGATGTGTCCTAACGATCGGGTTGGAGGAGAAGACCGCTTCCTGCGAGTTCCTGTAGGCCCCAATGGCTGAGAGGTATGTGTGGCAAGTGTCCACCTGCACGCCCGAGTTGGCGAGGTGGGCTGAGAATGACAGCACGTCGTCCAATGAGCAAGCCAGCGGGTCGATGTCCTTGGAGTGAGCCCAGTGGCAGAACCTAGTTCATTTACTTTTATACTGGGCTCTGGTAGCCTTGCTCCTAGCCCCTTGGATGATCTCCAGATTGGCTTGAGATAGGTTGAGGTGGCTGAGCGTTACCTGCTCAGGAACCACGCTGTGAGGGCCAGCTTCTGGGGGGCGGGTTGGAGGACCCTGCCCCCCCTGCTGTGTCAGATGATGTGCTGGGCCTGTCGGGAGGTGGAATGGGGGGACTGATGAGAAGCTGAACAGCTCTGAGAACCATAGCCTGGCTGGCCACCATGGAGCTATCGGAATGAGGTTGATCTGGCGAGACTCCTTGAACTTGCAGAGTACTCTGTGAATCAGTGGAGTGGGCACGAAGGCGTATGCCGACATGCCGTTCCACTGGATCCACAAGGCGTCGCCTAGGGAGCCTAGGCCCTGCCCCTGCAAGGAGGCGAGCTGGGGGCACTTCTTGTTGTGCCTGGTGGCAAAAAGATCCACCTGAGGGAAGTGTTACGCTCACCTGGTTCCCACGGGGACGTCGATCTGGACCGGCCTGGTGCCACGTAGAGCCGAGATGACTGACTGGACACCCCCACTTACTTCGTTTGTCGGCTCGTATGAAAATCTTTCTTCAAAGGAGAAAGGGAATTAACCTCCCGTAATTCGAGCGTTAACCCACCTTCCCCTCCCGTTGTCTGCCCACTGACCACTCCCGATGTTCCCTCTTGTTCTCACCTGATGGTTTAGAAAGGTGGGCTCTCGATCCTGCATCGAGCGCAGGGGCGCGTAGACGACCAGTTACTTCACTGGCGTGGAGGAATTGGTGAGTTCCAGTATTGACTCTAGGATCCAATAGTTTGTAAGAGTTCAAATGTCTGATCTTCACTCTTTCCGATTCCTTGTAGGTTGCCGACTTAATCACCACAAAGAGTCCAAAGGGCAGTTGGTGAGAGTCAGGTAAGTCTATAGTGGTTTTCCCCTTAGGAGCCGGGGTACGGCGATGATGCAGAGTTAACAGCGCCGACCCGATATGAGGTGAGTACCCCCTGCGGTAAATCAGGTAAGTCTTTGGGGGGTTGCTTGTAATGTCCAGTGGTTTCCCCTTAGGGGCCGGGGTGCGGCGGTGATGCAGAGTTAACTGCGCCGACCCAAGATGAGGTGAGTACCCCCCGTGGTAATCCGGTAAGTCTTTGGGGGTAGTTTGTATTGCCCTTTTGCATTCCCGTGCTCACCTGGCTTTTCTTGTCCCCTTAGATATCGGAGAGCGGTGTGGAAATGCAGAGTCTGCGATAGAGTGAGGAAAAGCTGCACTGGATGGTGAGTGCAGCGCTGCGCTGCGAGGTGCGTGACGATGCGCGTGTGATGACTCCTTCTTCAAGATCGACGGCGCGATGGATCAAGAATTCAGGTAAGGTTTCAAGTTTGAACCTCTTCTCCTTCTTTCTTTTCGTTTCCAGGTGGTCCAGGACTGAAGCGGGAGTGGCTGAAGAATGGAAAATGCTGGAGGCACGGTGAGCGTTAAGCTGCTGAATGCAGAATAACGCGAAGCACGTGTGGCTGTCCGGGCGTGCTTTAAATAGCCTAGGAAGAAGTCCCAGGTAAGTATTCTTCCACAGCCCCCACCCGAGAAAAAGGTAGTCCCTTAGGTAAAATACTCCCTCCTAAGCCCCATTTGGCTTGTGGCTTCGTGCAGCATGGTCTGCACCAGGTGAGTATGCAGCATGGTCTGCATTAGGTACGTTTTCTGTAATTAGCCTGGCGCCCATGGCGCCAGGACTGACTTTATCCTTATGAGCCTGGCGCCATAGGCGCCAGGACTGCACCCAAACAGCCCCTAACTGGGGTTTTTGGGCATGCTTTAAATGGCATGATGCCTGCTTCCGGGGTTGCTGGGCCTGGTCTGGCTTCCCGGGGGCAGGCATCCTGACCAGAAGCCCCAACAGTGGAAGATCTCCTGTGCAACAAGGTCGTTCAGCTGCCACTCAGTTGTCCGCTCCCAACCTGCGGAGCCTGTCCGCTTCCAGGTTGGATTCCCCCGGAAGGTGCACTGCCGTAAAGTAGAAGTCGTTCTCCAAGGCCCATTCCCACATGTTGACCGCCAGTCTGCACAGGGCAGGGGACAGAGAGGTCATCCAGGGTAGCTACCCAACCCTCTAGGGAGGAGTCTGTGGTAATCGTCACCTGAGAGACTGGGGGCCAGAAGGGCTTGCCCGTCCGCAGGTTGTAGTCCCTGGACAACCGTGTGAGGTCCGGGTGGGAGAGATGGGTATCTTGATAATTTCGGCCTGAGGGCCCCTCTCCTGGTTCCATGATGCTGCGAAGTGTAGCTGAATCCTCTGCATTCTGAGTCTTGTATGGGGGACCGCTGCAAAAAGGCCCAGCAGATGCTGGTACCACCAAGCCGATGTAGCGCACCTGCTGAGAAAGTGGGACGTGGCCCTCCTGATGGCCGCGATCTTGTCCTCCGAGGGGAAGACCCTGTCCGAGCGCGTGTCCCAGATGAGGCCCAGGAAGGTCAGTGACTGCGTGGGTTGCAGTTGTGACTTCTTGAGATTGAGCGAAAAGCCCAGGTCGTGTAGCGTGTTCATCAGTGCCTGGGAGGAGTGGTGAACTGCTTCTTGAGATGTAGCCCTGACGAGCCAGGGTATATATGGAGGCCCTGAGCCCGGAGTAAGACAGCCACTGCCTTCATGAGTCTGGTAAAGACCGTGGGGGCCGAGTTGAGGCCAAACAGGAGGACCTTGTATTGAAAATGGCAGCCCATGATCCTGAACCATAGGAAAGACCGATGGGGTTGCCAGATCGGGACATGCAGATAGGCGTCCTTCAGATCCAGGGAGCACATCCAGTCTCCCTTGCTTAATGTCTCCACAATAAAAGCTGGCGTCACCATCTTGAACCTCTGGAGAGGTAAGGAGAGGTCGAGGGTGGAAAGGTCCAGAACAACTCTCATGCTAGCCTGGTTCTTTTTCTGAATGTCGAAGATCCTGGAGTAGAAGCCGCTCGGAGGCTGGGAATTCCTCCACGGCCTGGCTCAGGACGAGCAACCGAATCTCTGCCAAAAGAGTTGCTGTCCCAACTTGCGGAAGAGGAGGAGAGGAGGGAGGAGAGGCAGGAATAGGTAGACGGTACCCCGGAGGATACTACCGACATGATCCAGGGGTCCACGAAGTTCTGTCGCCAAAAGTGTGCGTGAAGAGCAAGCCTGCCCCCCACTGGCGACACATGGACCCGAGTGGGTCTGTCATGGCTTCTTAACCCTCAGAGGCAAAGGCGGAGGAGGGGGACTGGAAAAAGCCCTTGCCCACCCCCCCCCCCTGTTGATACTTGCGCCGACTAGGGGTCGGCGAGCGTTCCGGCTGCCTAGATCTTCGTTTCTGGAAGCCGCAGAAGCCTCCAGATGAGCGCCCCTTATCCAAGCGTTGCTGGGACCGTGAGTACGGTTTGGGCGTGGTCTTTGTCAGAATGGATAAAGACTTAGCCGTCTGAGAGCTATTCTTCTTGTCCAGCTCCTCGTCGGTGCTGGAGTGAAAGATGTCACTGTCCTCGAAGGGCAGGTCCAGAATACGGTCCTGGACATCCAGGTTGAACGTGGGTGCCCGGAGCCAAGCCATCCTTCTCATGTCCATGGCAATAGAGATGGCACGTCCAGAGGTATCAATATGTGCCAGAGTGGACTCCATGATATCCTGAGCCACGAGCTTGGCTTCGGCTAGACCCGCCTTGAAGTGTGATTGGCTGTGGGTGGGGAGTTCCGGGAGGAAGTCTGCAATTTCCCGCCATAATCTTTAGTAAGTGGCTGCCAGCATGGCATCTGTGTTGGCCTGTCGTAGGTGCAAGGAAGCATTGGAATACAGCTTCTTACCGTATGCCTCCAAGGTTTTCTCCTCCTTGCCTAACAGCGCCGTGGATGACAAAGAGGATGAAGACTGAGGCTTGGAGTACAGTGATGCCGCAGCGATCACTGAGGAGTGTGGCTGAGGGTGGGAGGAGAGCAAGAGGGTATCCCCCCCCTCCATCTGCCTGTACTTGGCGTCCAGGCAGCCGTTGACTGGCTGGACAGAGTGGTGTTTGAGCCACCCCTTCTTGGTGAGAGATACCATGTCGGTCTGCAGTGGAATCGCCGTTCTGACAGAACGACGCCTCGTGAGGACTTCCGCGAGGACGCCCTCTGCCGGCTGTTCAGCCTGGGGCTGTGGGAGGCCCAGGTATTACACCAGGCCCGAGATACTTTTGTGAAAGGCCCTGGCCGATGGTGTGTCAGGATCCTCCTCCTCATCAGTATCCTGAGGGTCTGGGGGATGCTGTGGAGGAGGAGTAGTATCCGGAGCCGGATGCAGGGGCACGGGGACCACCGCCGGAGGCTTAGGAAGAGGAGGCGGCTGGTATGGAACCACCTGTGGAGTAGGCTGAGGAGCGGGAGGAGGCGGCTGCGCCAGGGCTAGAAGCGTCGGCGGAGGAGTCTGTGGTGCCGCTAGCATAGCGGGAAGGACTTCCCTGACTGCGTCCTTGATGATAGCCCCCATATCTGGAGACTTCATGAGGCTGAGGAACCTCTCAAAGATCCGGTCCTCGCTGACCGAAGAGGAGGAAGGCACTGAAGGGGTTACTAGAGGCAACTGAGGCCACGGCCGACCCTGTACATACGGACGCAAGGGAAAACAGCCTCGCGCATAAGAAGGGTATGCCGTAGGCCACGTACCTGGTTGATGCCAGTCCCACCTCGATACTCGTTCTCCGCGTAAATCCTGCAGAGGCGAACAGGTGTCCTTTTCTGGCACTTCGGCCATTTTGTTGAGCTGCCTACCATGTGGCTGCGAGGTGTTGCTCGGCTTGTTGGTGCAAGCGGCTGCCAAGTCTCTTATGTGAGCGGTGTGCGACTTGCCCCGCTCCTCGGGCCCGTGCCCGGTAGTTGTATCCACCTCAACCCGGGGGACGTTAGAACTGCGTTCAGGCGCCCCTTCGGACATGATGCCGGTACAAGGGCGGAGCCCCTCAGGCGCAAGCCCGGTAATAGAGCCTAGCAGCCCCTCAGCCTTGGCACCGGGAGGATCAGAGGACCCCTCAGCCTGAAGCCGGTAGCTGTGACAGCCTTGGTGCGTGAGTTGGTATAAGGACCTGACCGGTCCCTCCCGCGTAGTTGAGTCCCTGGGAAGGAGTCTCCCTTGCGAGGTGCGGATTAAAATATAGGCCCTACCTCAGGCCTGGATCGTCTCACGAAACTCTTGAGGTCCTCAGAAGGAGATCGTTGAAAGCGCTCCCTCCACCTGGCTTGCCTGTTCTTCAGGGCTTTCGTGAACAGGGAGCCGCACGACGAACAGGCTGGCTAACCGTGGTCTGGGCCAAGGCAACGTAGGAAGAGGGCATGGGGGTCTGAAGTTGGAAAGGGCCCGTTGCAGGATGGGCACCTGCTGAACCCGGTCGAAGTCGACATGCGCCAAGGAGTAACTGTGGCGTCTGAAGACTGAGTACCCATTGAAAAAAGACAAAAGTAGAGATAGAGGAAGAATCCGCGCATGGAATTACATGGCCGGAGCCAAACCCAGGAGCGCTGATGAATTTGGCCCATTCCCGTCGGCACGGAAAAGGGGACTGAGGTGTGGCGTCGGAGGGCAAAGTCAGGGCAGCGCATGCACCCATGGCCGCTCCTCTGCGCGCCTCTGAATTTAGAGGGGAAGTAGATTTTTCTGGTGAAAAAGGTTCTGTCTCCCGTCCCTCGCGAGGGACGCCCCATGCAGTATGGAGGAAAGGGGACGGGACGTAAGAGTACAACTCTGAGACAGAGTGAGTGTCTCTAAAATCATGCCACTTCCTCCAAGCCCAAGGCAGAACGCCGCCCAAACCCCCAGCGTACCCACACGTGCTGGGCGCTCATACTTGTTAGGCAGAAACCTGTGCAGCTCCCTTGGGGACTACTGCAAAAGATTTAGGACTACAGGTGTTGGCGGTAAACCCACTTGGTAGCAGTCTGTACCACCCAGATTTATCTGGTAGCTGTGGCTGAGCAGTCAGACTTCCCTCAAGAAGAGTTAGGCAGTATGTAAAGTATACACAATAGGCACTCAGAGGGCGAGAAGGGGATGATGGAAGAACCAAAGGGGCAGCCCCAGATCCATCCCGAAAGCCACACAACTAAAAGAGGAACACACACACGACAATGGGTAGCAGCAATAGCCTCAAGATTATATCCCCAAATGTTAACAGCCTAAATTCCCCAATCGAAAAGAATAGAGAGATACCTAAGAAGGGAACACCCTGACATAGTAACCTTACAAGACACGCATATCCATATCAGGGACACAAGAAGAATCAAATTCTGGGGATACACAAGACTCTTCCAAGCCACTCAACCAAACAAGAAAGGAGAGGTACTCCTGGCCCTGAAAGATGGGCTAGACCTGGCCCCAAACGGGACAGACACCGATGATCAGGGGAGATATCTAGCAGTAGCACTGATGGGTAAAGGGGACACCTACACAGTAGCAACGCTATACACCCCCAATAAAAGCCAGGATGCATTTGTCCAAAAAGTGCTGACCAGACTCGGAAAATTTGTGAAAAATCCCATTATCTTAACAGGGGACTTCAACATAGCGTGGGATCCGACTAAGGATAGAAGCAACAAACAGCTAGGAGCACAAGAGAGACCCTCAGGGGAGCTAATCGGGAACAATTCAAGACCTGGCCTTGATAAACGCATGGAGGGAGCTAGAAGGAGCCAAGGAGGGCTACACCTTCTACTCACACGCACTCTAGGATTTACTATGTATGGCTCTCTAGATGTCTACTGGGCCGCACAACAGGGATCACAGGAGGCACGATCATACAGTCCGACCACGCGCCCATAACCCTCAACATAAAAAGAAACCGAGCCCAGCCGGCTTGTGGAAGTCGCGCTGGCCCCCCTATTTAAAGACGAAAAACTAGTCAAAGAACTCACAGAAGGGAAAGAGGCCTTCTTCGAAACCAACAAGGTTGAAGAAACGACCCCGCAGACCAGATCGGATGCCTTCAAGGCAACAATAAGGGGTCAGATTATTGCCATCAAAGCAAGAAGAGATGGGGAATTCAGGCTAGAGGCAGTCCGTCTAGAGGCAAAACTGAAGGAGATAATGTCTACGATGGGGAGACGCCTGAGCGCAGATACCAAAAGGGAGCATAGAGCCACAAATGGCCAATTAGACATAATACAAACAAGGGAAGCGGAACGTAACCTATTGGCCCAGAAACAAAAATACTATATAAAGGCAAATAAGTCAAACCGATTACTGGCCAGATTACTGAGGAGGGAAGAAAAAGACAAAACCATACTGAAAGTTAAAGGGGGTAAGACTAGTGCTAATAGCAAGGACATTGAGAGTTTGTCCAATTCTATTCCAAGCTCTATGGCACAGATAACCCATTACCAACACAACAGGAATCCTACTTAGAAAGGATAGCTCTGGTGCGAATAACTGATGAGGAAAGGGAGGCCCTAGAACAGGACATAAACAGTGAAGAAATTTGGGCAGCAATAAAACGCTTCCGAGTAATAAATCCCCAGGCCCGGATGGCTTCTCTGCCGAGTTCTACAAAACTCACAGGGAAGCATTAATACCCCATCCGATCGAACTGTACAATCAGTTTGGTCTAGACATGGCCATCACAAAGTCAATGGAGGAGGTGAAGGCGGTCCTTATCCCCAAAAAAGACAAGGACCCCCAGAGTGCGGATCCTACCGCCCAATTGCCCTGATCAACGTTGATGCCAAAATCCACACAAAAATCCTGGCAATCAGGCTCGACCAAATCCTCCCCCAGGTGGTCCAACCAGACAAATCAGGCTTCGTCAGGGGACAACTGACTGGGGACAACGTTAGGAGGATAGTGCACCTAATCGAAAAAGCACACAAAAAGGGAATCCCTGCTCTCTTGGTGGCCTTAGATGCTGAGAAAGCCTTCGATCGGGTGGACTGGGGATTCCCGTTTGCAACCATGGAGAAGATGGGATTCGGCAATAAAATCATGAACAGGGTAAGGTCCAATTAACAACACCCACTCCTCCGGCTATCCATAAATGGTCAGATCTCGGACCCAGTAATAGTCCAGCGGGGCACCAAGCATCTCCCATGTTGTACGCATTCCACCTAGAACCCTTCCTGGCAGCGGTAAGGGCCAACGAGGATATAGTGGGAATCACGTTTGCGGGAGAGGAACACAAATTTGCCGCCTTCGCAGATATGCTCTTAACTCTTACCCAGTCAGAGCTAAAAATAAATGCGAACAAGTCTGAGGTACTCAACCTCACGCTCCTGAAGGAAGCTCTACAAGACCTTAAGAGGGACTCCCCTTATAGATGGGTAGAACACTCTATAACCTACTTAGGAATCAAACTGACCAAATCGGTGGAGCAACTATATCAAGCAAACTATCCGCCCCTCCTAGAAAAGCTCAAGACTAAACTGATATACTGGGGCCCCGTATCCATGACATGGTTAGGCCGCATAAATGTCCTAAAAATGGTGGTACTCCCCTGTTAGGCAGAATCCTGTGCAGTGCCCTTAGGGACCACTACACACAATTAAGACTACAGGTGGCAATACAGATTTTACCTTTGGTACAAGCCTGTACTACTAAGTTATAGTGGTAGCAATAGCAGAACAGCCAGGCTTATCTCAAGAGTATATGAGCAGTAGCAGAGATTACACAAAGGGACCACGATTACTGTGACTCAAACAAACACGGACTCAAGGTTTCAGGTAAAAAATGTAAGTACATTTATTTTTAAACCATCAGTTAGAAACACAACACCTCTATTAAAATATAAACAAAACCGCACGTTAAATATACTACAACTAACCAATTCACTTTGTACAGTAAGTCTCAAGGTAAGTACCATGTGTTTGAATTAACCGGTGTTCTGAACAAAACAATATACCGCGGATATGGTTGCGATCACTTTTTGACAGTCCGGTCTACTAAATAAACTCGTATCTGTGACATGAAATGCTACCGGGGCAAAAACACACTTAGCACTTGAGATAGCCAGAGGGAGTTGGAGGCAAAAAAAAGGCAATATTTAGGTTAGGTAGACAGTATCAAGAAACACTCAGAAACCGGAGTTCAAAAGTCAAAGGGTCGGAGCCAGGTTTAGATGACACCGGAGGCCTGTGCCGAAGATCACACCGTTAGTTCACGATTCCGTATAGCCCAAGAGTACTTGAATATTGTCAATGTTCGGAAGCAAAAGTTATAAGAGGGAGGGAAGACAAGGATTGTTATGCAGAAACCTGTGCAGGTCCCTTAGGGACCACTGCAAGAGATTTAAGACTAAAGGTGTTGGCAGTAAACCCACTTGGTAGCAGTCTGTACCACCCAGATTTACCTGGTAGCTGTGGCTGAGCAGTCAGACTTCCCTCAAGAAGAGTTAGGCAGTATGCAAAGTATACTCAATAGGCACTCAGATACACTAATACAAGCAAACACTGACCAGCGCTTTGGTATCAAAGTATATCATTATTTATTTAAAAACACACAGTTGAAACACTCCAGCACTTTTATTGTAAAATATTCTAAACACAGTTACTATTATGATATATACACCCCTTTTTCCCTATTAGAAAATCACAGTAAAACACCACTTATTTTCATACAGAGGTGAGCGCTTAACTAGATTGCACTCTAATAAGTTTGTGAAAGAAGGGGAGGGAAAAAGACAGAATATGAAGGGGTACACCACTCTATGATTCCACAACACTGTTAGCAAGGCAGAGAGCAAAAAGTCACTGGTGAGCCAAGGTCCAAAGGCTGGGCCCACGCTTAGAGAGAGCAGAGCACAAATGCGCCCAAGATCACACAATTACACTAGGCTTAGAAAGTCTTGCAGAGGTTTCAGAAAAGAGTTTAGAGAGGCTTAGAAAAGTTTAGCCAGGGTGTCCCAGGCTAACCCAGGTTCGAAAGCCGGGGCTAAATCTACCCCGTACAGTCGGTTGCAAGGGAAGCCAGGCGGGACACTGTACCTTAAGTGGGAAGGATCCTCCAGCGGTGGCAGTTGTTCCTGGTAGTGGGTGCAAGTTGCGTCGTCGTCCAGGGGAAGAGAAGATCTCGACTTGGAGGAAAGATGAAGGTCGTTGCACTACCAGGGAAGAAACCGGCCGCAGAGTTTTCCGGTTAAAGGTGGTACCTTAGTCTCGCGGTCGTGGTAAAATGTGGTATCCCGGTTGCCGGGGTGCTTGGCACGGGCAAGGCGGCCACGAGATACGTCGGGAAAGCGAAGAGACAGTGAAACTGGTTATCCCCACCAGTCAAAGGAAGAAGACTCTCCGGCGGGAGATCTCCTCTGTCGTTGGGAAAAGTGGTGAGGCAGTCCAGCAGGGCTCCACCGGTGGTGGTGTCGTGGCAGGTCGGCTCAGCTTCTCCCTCGTCGGATTCTTAGGTCCTGTCGCGACTTCTGAAGTTCCAGTCCCCAAAGCCCTGCTTTTATGCAGCAAACCCCCATTCACTCAGCCTAGCTGTCACTCAAACATGCTAAGTGGTGAGACGGAGACGTGCCCCCTCGACTAACAGACCCTGGGGCAATCGAATTGCCCCCGCCAGTACGTCCACAATATGATGGTTTGTACTGGTTCTGTTCAGAATTTAAGACTAGTAAATTCAATGGTGACTTTACATGCCCTGGGAGACAGTAGTCAGTCCCAGGGTATGGAGTCTATACAGGGGGGGTCACTATGACACCCGTGTTACTGCACTGAGGGTGCTGTGTAACGCACATCACAAAAACACATGAAACCCTATGGAGTAAAAGACCCCATAGCCCATTAAACACATCTAGATTCAAAGAAACACACTCAAATCATGTCCAAGAGTGAGGGTAAAAGAGTCTCACTCTTGGCAGGAGAAAAAAATAAACCCCAAAAATCCAGCAAAGCTGCTGGGGGACTCACTAGGTTAGGAAATTCAGCCTAAACAGAGAATTCTCCCTAACAAGGATGAGCCTTGGAGATGAAGAAAAGGGGTTCACCCAGTTTCAAGTAGAACACAGTACCTTTTTTCCACAATGCAGCTGGAGCCCTGGCAGTTGTTCCTGTTGGTTTCCCGCAGACCCACGATTCCTGGAGCTTCGTTGTGAAGGGGGACGTCTGAAGGGGGTCTGCACCACACAGGGATGAAGCTGGCAGCAGCGACAACGAAAGGGTGTGCTCCTTAAAAACAGGAGAGGCTCAGCAGGTGGCTATCCGGACCACTACAGCAGTGTGCACTTTCACTTTAAAACTGTATTTCTCCTCTAAAGCAATCACTGTCCTCCGTCATACTGCCCCCATCCAATGACAGTCCTCCCCCTAAGCCCCACCTCTGGCAGCCATCTTCAGATTTGGTAGCACGTAAAGTGGCAGTATGACTAAGAGCCACTGCATAGGGGCCGGAGAGAGGTTTCGCATGTGAATCCACGCCAGACCCATGCTGGAGAACAATAGTTACAGGTAAGTAACTTAAACCTTCTCCAGCATGGGTCTGGCATGGGTTCACATGCTCATGAATATTCCTCGTTGTCAGGCTGTGAATCCTCTGTAAAGCAAAAAATCAGTTTCGTTTCTGAACTGTCTTTCTACTAATAACCAATCATTGGTCGCTGGGTCATACTGCTCCCAACCAATGACTGCCCTCTACCTAAGCCCCTACTCTCGCAGCCATCTTCAGATTTGGTAGCACATAAAGTGGCAGTAGGACCAAGAGAAGAGCCGCATAGGGGTTGGAGGGAGGGTTCGCATGTGAATCCATGCCAGACCCATGCTGGAGAACAACAGTTACAGGTAAGTAACTTGTTCCTTCTCCAGCATGGGGTTTGGCATGGATTCACATGCTCATAAATACAAGAATACATAGCAGTACAGACATGCACAACCACGGGAGGTGGCAAGGCTCAACATTAAGCATTTTAACAACTCAACATTAAGCATCTCTTACCTCCTCACCAGGCTCACCATCAAGCGAACAGGTTGCACAGCACTGCCTGGCCGACTCTGGACTCCTCCCTGGAATCCCGGTCGACGCAGTAGAATCTCGTGAAGGTGTGTGTCGACCTCCATGTAGCAGCCATGCATATGCCCAGCAGGGGCACACCAGACAGGAACGCTGTGGTAGCAGCAATCGCTCTGGTCGAATGGTCTCTCGGACGTCCGGGCAACGGTCGTTTTGCCAAACGTTGACAGTGCATGATGCAGCCGGAGAGCCATCTGGAAATGGAAGCCTTCGAGAGGGCCTTCCCTTGGTTCACAGGTCCAAAGTTCACAAACAGCTGTGATGTCTTCCGAAAACTCGTTGTGCGGTCCACGTAGAACGTCAGCGCTCTAGCCACATCCAGCGAGTGCAAAGTCCTCTCAGCCGGCGACGAATGCGACGGGTAGAAAATAGGCAGCACCGAGGGCTCGTTGAGATGGAAGTCCGACAGCACCTTAGGCATAAAGGAGGGGTGCGTCCTCAGCACTACCCTCGTCTCGTGGAATGTCAGGTATGGAGGTTTACATGAGAGGGCCTGGATCTCTCCCACTAGTCGTGCAGAGGTGATGGCCACAAGAAACGCTGTCTTCCACGATAAGAATTTCAACGGTGCCGAATGCAGAGGCTCGAATGACGGACCCATGAGCCTGGTCAGCACCACGTTGAGCTCCTACGCCGGGGTCTTCACCGGCGGGAACGAACGAAACAGTCCTTTCATGAACTCCTTCACTAGGAGATGGGACCACAGCGACGACCGCCCCGGAGTTTCTCGTGTAGCGAGAGATAGCCGCCAGATGGATCTTGATGGAGGCATGTGTCAGCCCTGCCTTGGCCAGCGATACCAAGTACGGCGGCACTTGAGGGGCCATAATCCTTAGAGGGTTGATCTTCTGTGCACGGCACCAGACAGAGAATCTCTTCCATTTATGCTCGTAGCACTTAAGAGTCGAGGACGCCCTGGCCTTTGCAAGGACCTCCTTCAAGTCCGCCGGGATATCATAGCCTCTGAACTCTAGTGCTGCAGGAGCCAGGCCCGCAGGTTCAGCGATCCCAGGTCGTGATGTAGGATGGCGCCTCCTTCCCTGGCGAGAAGATCCGCATCCGTTGGCAGTTTGACTGGGGGGGGACGCTGACAAGTCCAGAAGGTCCGGGAACCATATCTGCCTCGGCCACGCTGGTGTGACGAGGATCATCCTGCACCGGGACCGTCTGAGTTGACTGATGAGTTGCAGCAGCAATGGCAACGGGGGGAATGCATAAAGGAACAGGCTGTCCCAGGGGAAGGAGAATGCATAGCCCATGCTCCCTGGCTGGGGGAACCTGCTGGCGAACCTCCGGCACTTGGTGTTCGTCGCCGTTGTGAAGAGATCTGTCTGGCGATTGCCCCATCGCCGGAATAGCAGATCCACTTGATCCTGCTGGAGATCCCACTCGTGGCACGAGCACAGCTCCCTGCTGAGTGAGTCGGCGATGGTGTTCTTTACTCCTGCCAGGTGGAAGGCTGCCAGGAACATCCCCTGGGCAACGGGCCAGTGCCACAGATCCTGCGCTTCCTTGTATAGGGCTGGGGATCTGGTGCCCCCTTGCTTCCAGATGTAGAACATCGTGATGGTGTTGTCGGTGAAGACCCTCATCACCTTGCCCTTGAGGGATGGGAGGAAAGACCTGAGGGCCCAGAACATCGCTCGGACCTCCAGGACGTTGATGTGTAGGGAGCCAAAGGCCTCTTGCGTGGAGATCTCTGGTGTGCGCTCCTCATCCTTCCAGGGAGGTGTCCGTCGTCACCATCTCCAGATGTGTCGGGGTCTGGAAGTCCATACCCGCCGCTAGATGCGCATGGTTGTCCCACCACCGGATTGCTTGGAGGAACGTCTCATTGAGGGAGATCTTGTCTTTGAAACTGCCCGCTGCTTGCATCCAACAGGCGTCGAGGAACTCCTGCAGTGGTCGCATCCACAACCTGCAAAGGCGCAAGAGGTAGATGCACGATGACATGCCGAGTAGGCACTTGATGAACCTCACCCAGGCATTGTCCATTGTCAACAGCCGTTGTACCTTGCCCAGGATGGCCTTCGTCCTTTCCTCCGACGGCGAAGCCAATCGTGCCACTGTGTCGAGTCTGGCTCCCAGGAACATGGAGTCTTGCGATGGCACCAAGTGGGATTTTACGAAGATGATCGAGAATCCCAGATCTGTGAGCAGTTGGACAGTCTTCGCTATGTGATCGACGGCGAGTTCCCCTGACTTTGCTCGGATGAGCCAAATCATCCAGGTAGGGGTAAACGTGGATCCCTTGCAGGCGCAGCCGCGCCGCCACCGCTGCCAAGCACTTGGTGAAGACCCTGGGCGCGGACTTCAATCCTAAGGGAAGGGCCTTGAACCGATAGTGCCACCCTTGGACCACGAATCGTAGGAACATTCGATGTCCTTGCAGTATGGGGATGTGGAAGTAGGCCTCCTCCAAGTCCAGTGACAATATGAAGTCGCCCTCGTCTAGCTGCCCCAGGACGTGCTGAAGGGTGACCATCTGGAATTACTGGGACTTAATGTATTTGTTTAGACGACGAAGGTCCAGGATGGGTCGCCAACCGCCGATCTTCTTTCGGATGAGGCAGTACCGCGAGTACACTCCGGAGCCCAGAGCCTCTTCGGGACGAGTTCTATCGCGCCCTTTTTCAGCACTGCTCATACCACTGCACATGGTTTTCCTTCCTGGCCACAGGTGGTAGACAGGGACACTTTCTTTGGAATTCCAGAGTGTGCCCGTAAGCTAGCGCGTCCAGCACCCAACGGTCGGTGGAGATGACTCCCACACGCTGACTAATTTCGCCAGCCGGCCTCCTACCGGGGTGCTTGGGTGGGTGCCCGGCACCACGGCCGGTTCAATCTTGCTTCGCCAAGGCCTTGGCGCCGATGACCTCCGGCCTTGCTACGGCCTCTGTAGGCCTCCTGCAACGATGAATGGGCCGCTTGGCGATACAATGAGGAACCACCGCCAAATCCTTTGGAGGCACCTTGAGACTTGCCTCCGGAGGTCCGAAAGGGCGGCCGTCATTGATGGAGGGAGCCCAAGGCCCGGGCCGTCTCGGTGTCCTCCTTGGTGGCCTGCAGTGACTCATCCACTGCCTTGCCGAACAGTTTGTTCCCGTCGAATGTCCAGTACCCTGGTCTGCACGTCCTGACGGAAGTCAGTGCCCTTGAGTCAACCGCGCTGACGAAGGCAAACGCTGTTGCCCATCTGGCGAAAGCCGGTGTCAGCGATGTCTATGGCCACTCTGATGGCGTGGTCCAAAGCCACCTCGCCTTCCTGCAGAATTTCAAGGGCTTCCGCCCTCTTGTCGTCTGAGAGGAAGTCCAGGAGGGTTGCGATCTTGAACCATCGAATCCGGGAACGGCTGAGCTCTGAGGCACATCGGGGTGGAATCTGGGACCCAGTACTACTTCTCATACCGGTCCCTCTTCGCAGGAGCCGTGGACGGGTTGTTGAGTAGCGACAATCCTTCCTCCCAGATGTCGTCTAGTAACGGTACTGAGAGAACGGTCTTCCTCTTGGCCTCCCGTCATTGGTAGCGGAAACCCTCCTTCTGTTCTTCGGGACAAAGTTGGAAGAGCTCTGATTCCCTGGTGATCATGGCGTGAAAGGAGCCAATTTCATCGGGATGGGAGGCCCGGGCAGGAGGTGATGGGAGATCCGTCCCGTCGTCACCATCGTCGTCGTCCGTCACCGTCGTCACCATCTCTGTTCCCGTTTCATCCCTCGGTGGAGTGGAAGGAGGTGAAGGCGGAAAGGAGGGGGAGGATGGATTCGCCTCCGCTTGTTCGGTGGGCTTCCTGACAGTCCAGGTGCAGCTGGATCGTCCGCTGGGGGTAAGGGCAACCTTGTCCTTATCTACACAGGGCCTGGATAACCATCAAGATTTCTCCCGAGTTGTCCTGTGGCACAGGCATCTGTTGCGACGGGAGCGACGGCTGGGGAGTAGGGTCCTGTCTCCTCCACGGTCCGCGGCTCCTCGTCAGCTCCGCTGTCGCTTTCTACATCCGCCCCGTCGGGATCCCTCCCATAGGACCAGACTTCCTTGAACCTCTTGTCCAGGACCTTTGCAACGCCAGCCAGCTCATCTTCAGAGGTGGTATCTGTGTCCGTTATGGCTACCGTGCCCCCCCCCCTCTTTGTCCACCTGGGGTTTCACAGGGGTCTTCTCAATAGGCTGAAAAGATGATGCCCTCTGGGGCGGCAGGGAAACTCTAGGCCCGGAAGTCGTATCCACTGGGGTAGCCTCCACAGGCTTCGCCAGGGCCACCAGGACTCCTTCGATCGAGGCCATAGCCGGGTGAATCAGGGCCTTTGCGACTTTGGGCGCACCTGAGGCCTTCACCTTGCGGGGAGGGTCGCTGCTTCGCTCCCCCTCGACTGTCGCCTTCGCGATCGATCGGGGCTTCTCCCGAAGCTTACCCGGGTTCTCAGACTTCCTCTTCACTGAGCCAGAGCGTTGGCTCATGGTTGATGGCGTCAGTGACGTTGCACCCTGCCTGGCAGCCAAGGAGCTCAAACCATCAGTGCTCTCGGTGCCCGCGGACTCGCGGTGCTTTGCCTTTTGTTGGGCCCCCGTCGCCTGAGCGCCCTCAAAGGTCTTAGAACACCGCTCGGACTTCTCACCTGCTGCTGGGCTCTTCCCCTCCAGCCAGTTGGTGAGTCGAACGCGACAATCCTTCATTGTCCGTTCTGACATATTCTTACAAAAAGCACAGTCCTCCACGTGCGATTTGTCGTTGTGAAGGCAGTAGAGGCACCGAGAGTGCTCATCTTCCTTGAAGACATTCTGTAATCCGCATCCAGGGCAGCTCCTGAACAGCTTGGATGCAGGCGTAGTGTTTCCTTTGTCCTGGGCCATGTTCAAGCGGGGTAGGCCTCAAAGATCTTCCGGAATCCTCCAAGAAGTGAAAACTCAATGAACATTTGCCCTTGAGGGGCGTAGAAAAATTCCAAAACAGGTCCCCGTTGATCAGAAGTAGAATCGGTGGAGCTTGAGGCTCGATTGACCGAAAAAAATAAGAGTAAACTCTTTGAAAAAATGCAAAATGCAGTAAAAGCTCGAGAGGTATAGCACGAGGATTCCCAACACTTGAACGCGCATTAAAAATCTGAAGATGGCTGCCAGAGGAGGGGCTTAGGTAGAGGGCAGTCATTGGCTGGGGGCAGTATGACCCAGAGACCAGTGATTGGTTATTAGTAGAAAGACAGTTCATAAACAAAACTGAAACTGATTTTTTTTCTTTACCTAGTATTCCCAGCCTGACGACGGGGAATATTCATGAGCATGTGAATCCATGCCAGACCCCATGCTGGAGAATCACATGCTCATGAATAACGAATACGTAGCAGTACATTACACAACCAAGGAAGATGGTAAGGCTCAACAGAAGCAATTAACTCTTACCTCTGGAACAGATTCACATCAAGTGAAAAGGTTGCATAGCACTGCTTGGCCGACCCTGGAGTCCTCCCTGGAATCCCTGTCGACGCAGTAGAAGTTCGTCAAGGTGTCCATGGACCTCCACATAGCAGCCCTGCACAGATCTAGCAGGAGCACACCAGACAAACACAGTTGTTGCAGTGATCGCTCTGGTGGAGTGGGCTCTCAGACGGCCCGGCAGCGGTCGGTTCACCAACCGATGGCAGTGCAGGATGCAGCCGGAGATCTTGAGATGGAAGCTTTGGACAATGCCTTCCCATGGTTCACAGGACTAAAGTTCACAAACAATTGAGAAGTCTTCTGAAAACTCTTTGTGCTCGTCACATAGAACATCAAGGCATGAGCAACGTCCAGCGAGTGCAAGGCCCTCTCCGCCGGCGCCAAAGGTTTCGGGAAGAAAACAGGCAACACCAAAGGCTTGTTGAGGTGGAATTCTGACGGAACCTTCGGCATGAAAAAGGGGTGCGTATGCAGTACCACCCTTGATTCGTGGAAAGTCAGGTATGGTTGCTTGCAGGATAGGGCCTGGATCTCACCTACACGTCGGCTAGAGGTGATGGACACAAGGAAAGTTGTCTTCCACAAGAGAAACTTGAGTGGGCCTGATGCATAGGCTCGACCCTCAGACGGGTAATCTTCTGCGACCGGCACCACATAGCAAAACACTTCCACTTATGGCCGTAGAACTTCAAAGTCAACGACACCATGGCCTTGGCGAGGACCTCCCTGCAGTCCGCTGGCAACTCATAACCTCCAAACTCAAAGGCTGCAGGAGCCAAGCCTTCAGGTTCAGCGATCCTGGGTGATGGAGTATTGCGCCTCCCTGTCTGGTGAGCAGATCCGGAACCTCCGACAACTTGCTGGAGGTGACGCTGATAGGCTTAGAAGGTCCAGATACCAAATCTGCCTCGGCCACGCCGGGGGATGTGCATCATCTGGCATTCACACTGTCCAAGTGTGTTGATGACTGAGCAGGAGAGGGAACACGCACAGAAATAGGCCTTCCCACGGGAAGGAGAACATGTCCCCTCAAGCTCCTCGGCTGGTGGAATCTGCTGGCAAACCTCTGGCATTCGGAGTTCGCGACCGTGGCAAACAGATCGAATGGGGTAGACCCCAGATCGAACAGGCGGTCTACCTGATCCTGAAGAAGCTCCCACTCATGGCAGGAGTGCAGTTCCCTGCTGAGGGTGTGATGGTATTCTTGACTCACGCCGGGTGCAGAGGTACAAACATCCCCTGTCCGACGGCCTAGTGCCACAAGTCCTGGGCTTACTTGGAGTGCCAGGGATCGAGTGACCCCCTGCTTCCTGATGTAGAACATGGTGGTGGTGTTGTCCGTGAAGATTCTCACCATCTTGTCTTTCAGAGATGGTAGAACGACTTGAGAGCCCAGAACACTGCCAGTAGCTTCAGGATGTTGATAGGCAGATCCATCTTCTCCGGCAGCCACAAGCCTCTGGCATGCAGATGTCCGGTGTGCACTCCCCAACCTTCCAACGAGGCGTCCGTGGTGACCGTCTCCTGGTATTTTTTTTTTTTAATCCTGTGCCTTGGGCAATGTGGGAGCAGACCCCCCCACCCACTCTATCGGCCGTCGGAACTCCCTGTTGAGATGGATCTTGTCTGTGAAACTTCCGGACACCTGTATCCAACAGGCATGCAAGAATTCTTGTAGGGGTTGCATCTGCAACCTGTAGACACAAACGAGGTAGATGCAGGACGACGACATGCCCAGTAACGACTTGATAGCCCACACCGTGGCCGTCTTTGTCAACGACAGTCGTTACATCTTTCCTTGAATGGCTGCTAGCCTCTCCAAGGGCGATGCCAGGTAAGACACCATTGTTGAGTCTGGCGCTGAGGAACAGCGCATTCTGCAATGGCATTAAGCAGGACTTAGGATAGTTGACAGGGAACCCCAGCTCCGTCAACAGTTGGACGGTCACCTTCATGTGTTTGTTGGCCAGTTCCCGCAAGCCGGCGTGTCATCCAATGTCCAGGTACGGTATATGTGCAGTCGGAGATGGGCTGCCACTAGTGCCAGGCATTTTGTGAACATTATTTGGGCCTACTTCAAGCCGAATGGTAGGGCCGGCCCTGCACCATGAAACACAGATATTTCCGATGTTTCTTGTGAATGGGGACGTGGAAATATGCATCCTCCAGGTCCAACGATGTCAAGAAATCCTCTTTTTCCAGTTGGCAGAGCACATGCTGCAACGTGACCATCCTGCATTTTTGGGACTTTAAGTACTTGTTCAGAAATCGTAGGTCCAGGATGGGTCTGAAGCCCCCTGTCTTCTTTCTGACTAGAAAATATCTGGAATAGACTCCGGAGCCCTGGAGCCATTGGGGAACTAGCTCCATCGCCCCTTTTCGTAGCATGGCTTGAACCTATTCCAGAAGTTGAGGGATGTGCTACTCCTGACGGGGAACCGGCAGAATACGAGGACACTTGCGTTGCAACTCCAAGGTGTGCCCCTGGGCAAAAGCGTCCAGCACCCATCTGTCGGTGATCATCCTCCACTCGCTGACGAACCTCGTCAGCCGGCCTCCCACCGGATTGCATGAATGGGGGCCCGACATCTTGGCCGGTTCAGGCTTGCTTGAGCGACGGCGTCCTGCCAGGCGGGCGACGGCAACACTGTCCTCTGCCAGAGTAAATCTGGGAGCGGCCTCTGTAGGCTTCTTGCATTGAGGACCGGTAAGGCTGTCGGTAAGTAAGACATGGAGAAACCTTTTGATGACCTGCTTGATTTTCCCCTGGAGGAGCGAAAAGATGATGAGTGGTGCTGCTGGAGAGTGCTGAGGGAACGGGCCATCTCTGTCGTCTTGATGGCCTGGAGGGGCTTGTCGATGGCCTTCCCAAACAGATTTTCCCTGTCAAAGGGCATGTCCAGTAACTTTGCTTGGACCTCCTGACGGAAGTTAGTGGCCTTCATCTATCCCTGCCGACAAAAGCAGACACGGTTCCCCATTTGCCGGAACCCTGTGTCAGCGACGTCCACTGCCACCGTGATGTCATGGTCCGCTGCCACTTCCCCTTCCTGGAAGAGGGCGAGGGCTTCCATCTTCTTATCATCAGGGAGGAACTCCAGGATCGGTCCTAGCTTGTACCACAATTCCCTGTCGTACCTGGCTAGGATCGGCAGGTCATTGGCCGCCTTGATTGTGGACGATGCCGTGTAAAACAACTTCTTCCACATGGCGTCCATCCTTTTTCCCCTCACTGACGGACGGCGGTGAGGATGGATTAGCCGACCATATCCTTACGGCCGCCTACACTACAGAATCTGGTGATGGTTGCGACCTCAGGCACTTGGGTGCAGAGTCTGGCTCCCTATATTTTTCTCCAGCATATCCCGCTTACCTCGAGCTGCGCAAGGGTTTTTCATGAGGGCCAGGCCCTCCTCCCAAATATCGTCCAGAAAAGGCACAATCATGATGTCTTCTTTTTGGCCTCTCGCCTTTGGTACGAGAAGCCCTCCTTCTTGGTTTCGTCATACACCAGCTGAAATAGCTTGCACGCCCTAGCGATCATGGAGTGGAACGACCCCACCTCATCCGGTGGGGAAACCCTGTGAGAAACGCCCAACTGTGGCGATTCATTGTCCGCTGGGACAAAGTCTTCATGTTGATCTGTGCTCAAGGCCGTATCCGTACCCGTCCCAGTCTCGGGTCCGTCGGAGGGGTGGGGCACTAGGGGCCTGACGCGGTGGAGGAGGTTGATAAGGGGGCGTCAGGTGATGCTTCCTCTTTTTAGACTGAGGCTGATTGAGGGCTTGGGGCTCTACAGGTACTGGTGGCATTCTCAGCTGAATCTCTGACACCAAATGTAATTGTAAATTTGTAAAGCTCTTATACACATGTGAAGTGCTTCAAGGCACTTCAAGGTGGGAAGGGAACACAGGGATAAAGTAATCATTCTTGGGCATTGAAGATTCTGAATGAACTAACAATCACTAGCATACTAGGCCAGAGGCATTTCTAATGGTATAAGTGCGTGACAATGAGTGGGGTAAGGAGGGGTGGGGAAGAGGGAGAAGGACATACAGAAACAAAAAGTTTGGTCTAGCACCTATTCATGAGTATATCAGGCACAATCAAGCTAGGGGTGGGGACAGAGAGGGAGGACAGGACAGATAAACCTGCTAGGCCTAGTACATTCAAGGTCATGCAAATGCGCAGACAGGGAGTAGGAGAGAGGGGGACAAGTGCACCCAGTCCAGCAGAGTTAAGTGCAGAGTGGTTGACACTCTCATGGAATGTGTTCCGAGTGCAGTGGTGTAAAGTAGAGTGCAGGGGCCCATAGGAAAGTGCAGGACTGGCGGGGAGCCTGGGACCTGTGAGGCTCTAGAGGTGTACCAGGAGACCCGTCAGTGAGCTGAGCAGTTTGGGGAAGAGAAAAGGGAGGGAGGCAGGAGAGAAGAGAAAGGAGGTTAGCAGGGGAGAGGGAGAGAGAAGAGGAAGGTCTTGAGGAGTTTCCAGAACTTAATGAGGTCCGGCTGAAGACAGAGAGAGGCGGGGAGGCTGTTCCAGAGGGAGGCACCTGCAGAGGATCAGGATCTACCCCCAAATCTCTGTTTGGAAAAACAGCTCACCCGCAAAGAGTTGTAGGAGGCCGAGCAGAGGGCTCTGGAAGGAGAGTATTTAGGAAGAGAGCATTGATCCTTGCAGCCACAGGGAGCCAGTGGAGGCATGTCAGCACCAGAGAAATGCGGTCCCTGGGCTTGAGGCCAAGGCTAAGTCTTGCAGTTCGGTTCTGGATAAGTTGAATGGGTCGGAGAGTAGCAGTAGGAAGATTGAGAAAAATTGTTGCAGTAGTCCAGTCTGGAGAGAATCAGGGCTCTGGAGACAGTGAGCCTCTGGAGGAAGGTGAGAAAAGGTAGAATACTTCTGAGGAGGTGAGCTGGTAGTGGGACTATTTTGAACCTGTCAGAGAAGTGGGAAGAGAAGGAGAGAGTAGAGTCGAAGATGACCCCCAGATCTTTTGCCTCACTGGTGGGTGAGGGCGCAGGACCATGGGTGGCTGGTCAGAGTGAAAGCGGGAGCAGGGATCCCAATGAGGACGATCTCGTTCTTACTGTCATTAAGGCAGAGATCATTAGCAGCACAACAGGACTGAATTGCGGACAGACAGTCAGGGATGAGCGAGGAGGAGGAAGAGGCCGAGAGATATTATGGGCCAAGGGGGCCATGCAGACATTGGAAAACCAGGGAGATAGATTAGATCCCTGGGGTACACCACAGGTAGAGAGTGATAGCGGAGAGAAAGGACCTAAGTTCCACTTGCAAAGGATGGTCAGAGAAAAAGGATGCTAGCCACGCCTGGCCTGATCAATAATGCCCAGGGTATCATGGAGATGGTATATCAGGATGGTGTGGTTTACCGTATCGAAAGCAGAGGAGAGGTTAAGAATATATGAAGACAGAGGGAGAGTTTGAGTCAAAGTTTGAGAACAGGTCTTCGCGGGTGTTCAGAAGACCAGTTTCCGTGCCTCTGGATGCTCTAAAGACAGACTGGTGGTCATGGAGATAACCAACAAATTCAGTGTTGAGATCCAACAGATTCACCAAGGTGGAGAGAGTTGATAGGATGTCCAATTAAATGTTCCTCGGCTGAGAAGGCAAAGAAGGAAAACTCTGCCCAGCGCCGCTGTCCTCATTGTCCTCATGGACCGTATGCATGGACTCTTGATCTTTGTTGTGCCTGGACGACACCTCCATAGTTTGAGCAGTGGCCTTGGAGGACTGTTTTGGGGCCTCCTCGCTGTTGAGATGGCTTTCTAAACTCTGACCTGGTGGGCAGAAGTTTAGGAGGCCACCCTAGTTTAGTGGAACAGGGGAACCTTCTGGAAAACCAGACCAAATCTACGGTAAATTGGCAGGCAGTCGAGACTAAGTCTCAGGAGGGGTGAGAGTGATCAGAAGGCCACAATGAATGCACACAGTAAAACTCCACAGATTACTCTTAGACAGATGTATATAAAAAATACATTTATTATGCGCCTTTATAATCAAAACGCAATTAAACCACAGTTATGAAGAAACAATATCACACACTATCATTTACTAGTTACCATAAATACAATTCTATGAATAGCCTAATACTGATGATGAGGGGGGAATTAACTACAAATTGTAACAGAAAGGGGTTAGTTCGGCACATTCATCAGTGTAGGCAGTCCATCAACAATCCATAACTTATGTAGTCCAGCCCTATGAAGTGAGGAGCCTAGCGCTCAAAGTAATGTTGTGCGATAACGCGTGGCCGTGCGGAAAGCAGGCTCTCTTCAGGAGGCTGCAGCTGAAGAGGAAGGGGATTCGGGCAATGAAGAATACGTTCCTATTCCTAGAAGAGGGTCTACCCTTGCAGATAAAGTGACTTTCGGAGTTCGGGAATAGCTGGGGAGCACAAGCTATCCCAGCCAAGGTGAGTATCTTTTGAGGGAAACTTGTGCATAAAAATGAATGGATGTGCCAGGGGGCCACCGGTAAGTTAGTTAAGTACCCTGACCCTCGACATAGTCCAGACCAAGCTTTGGCAGTCTAGCCCACTTGGATACGGTAGGTAAGAACTGCAGGCACTGTCAGCGAGGGTCAGCACAGTGGGGTGACAGGGACAGCAAATGGTTGCAGTGTGGCACACTCTCAAAGATTGCGAACCAGAGGAGCTAGGACGAGTTTTGTCGGGTGAGGGCCCAGGACCACAAGCTAGCGATTCCCCAAGTCTTAACTCATGACAGCAGTGTTCCTGTGCGATACCCCGGGTTCAAGCTGGACAGTTCACTGGATGGCCCAGGAACAACTTCCGAATAAGCTCTTTGCAAGGGTAAGTAGGAGAAACCGAGAGTAGCTGTTCCCACTACTTCAAAGGGGCGAAGCGCCCTTGCAGGCCTTCTTGGTACAATGAAGAAACAGGGGTCTGTCGGGACAACAGCGGGGTCAGGGTGCCAAACCTTCCTAGCACGTCACTGGCGGTTTCTTGAGTCTGCTTTCTTGTTAAGGATACTTGGATCCTTATGAAGTTCGGTGTGAACTTCAGAAGATCGACCTAAAATGGATGCATAGCCCATTCTCTTATCCAAGATTCGGTTTGCGCTCAAATCTCAGATAGCCAATGGAAGATCTGCTCTCTTGCATGTACCCCAGGCGTGGGCCAAGCGTGGCCCACAGTGGTTCCAGTCATTCATGGCTACCACACATACTGGCACCAGTAGTGTGTATTGGTACCAGACAGTCCCCAACCCTCTTCCTGGGCACTAGCACACGTGACATGCAGGAGCCCGTGAAAGAGGCAGTTGTCGCAAGAGGCTGCATGCCCAAATAAGGAATACCCAGGTCTCTCGACGGTGGGGAAGGCAAAGGGACAAAATAGCCAAAGGACAGAACAAAAGACTTTGTGGCACGACCATTTTCGGCACTGGCCACAGTCTTGGGCCAAACACGGTATGGTCCATAGAAATACTTTAAAAGTAAACTGCTGCCACCAGTTCGTCCTAGGCACACTTGTACAAACACCAAGAAATCCTTAGAGGGTAGCTAGGGCCATAAAACAAAATGACCCCTGTGCACAGTACAGTAAGTACATGGCACGTAGATAAAAAAGTTACCAAGAAGTGGCAACATAGTCGAAGACTAAGGGAAACAGTTTCCCAGTACTGACAGCCTGAAGGGCGTTTCAGTTTCCCCATAACAAATGAGCGAAAGCCCAGAGGAGTGCAGGTCAAGGCTGTGCCAAGTTTGGGCGGGTTCACAAATGGAGGAAAATTGCACTTAAGGTAAATCTTTCCTAACACTCGCCCGCCCCCTTTTTCCCTCCATGAGGGTTCTGAACCGGTACCTGAGCCGGTGCCTTTACCCCGTCTGGAGTGCCTGCAGTCTTTGCGAAGGCCTCTGCGGCGGTGAGACGCTGTGGGTGCAGGGACACTGAGCTGCCAGAGCAACCCTCGTAGGATCAGCACCTGTAACTGCTGCGGTAGTAGAAGCCGTCGACGAAGTTGCTGACAAGGACTTTGTCCGGTTGAGCCTGCTTGGGCTGCGCAGCCTTCTTCTCCTCAGTCCTTGGTTTATCCATTTTCTTCTGTAGCTTAGCCTGGGTGGACGACTTCCTTTTTGAAGAGGAGCTCGACGGTAGGCTGGCTATGGAGGCGGAAGGTGATGCTGATTGCGCCCTATCCAACTTGGGACCCGAATCAGCGGTGAACCTGGTGGACTCAGACTTGAGCTCTTGGCCTTATCTTGGCGACATCAAAGGACTTAGAAGACCGCTCCTCGGATCGGCCGGCCCTGGACGAGGCATGACCCTGCTCGGAGCACGGGTCAGAGGCCTTGTTCGAGTTAAGCCATGCCGCCATCCTACTATGCCCATCTTTCGTCGTCTTCTTGGAGAAACCTAGGCATATCTCGCACTCTTTTATGGTCTGGGTGTAGGCAGTAAAAGCTGGATTTCTAGAATCTTTGCCCTTGAGGGGCGCAGAACATCACAGACAACGGATCCCTGTTACCGGAAGATGAGGAAAAGAGCACACAGACAGTTTGGAACAAAAATTTTACTTTTCTCGCCAAAAAATTTGAAAAATATACAAATAGCTCAGAGAGCAACTCGAGGACTCCCAACACTGAAGCGTGCAATGAAAATCTGAAGATGGCTGCCAGAGGCGGGGCTTAGGGAGAGGACTGTCATTGGATGGGGCCAGTATGACACAGAGGACAGTGATTGGTTTAGAGAAGAAATACAGTTTTAAAGTGTAAGTTCTTTCTTTTAATGAGGATTCACAGCCTGACGATGGGGAATATTCATGAGCAAGTGAATCCATGGCAGAACCCATGCTGGAGAAGTGAATACCTTTCTCCACAGGGATCTGAAAATGTGTTTGAATTAAAAAAAAAAAAATTTAAAAACGAATGGGAGATTTATTCCAAAATTGGCTGTACGAAAATGACTACAGCGCAAAATTTCGGATAAATCCAGCATTTGGTGTCATTATAGTGAACAAGGGCCGTCGGGTGTCCCCCTGCACCCTTGTTCACTATAATGCCACCAGGGGTGCAGGGATGTCTCCTGCTAACTATTGAATAAAGTTTGTATAAAAGAAAAATAAATAAAAATAACCACCCTGCAGCGCCGACTCCCATTCATGTAAGTGAAGGGAACCAGCGTTGCAGAGGGATGCAGGAGACGACAGCACACAAGGAGGTGTGCTGCCAAGGGATAAGGAGGTGGGAGGCAGTGGGTTGTCAGAAATGTTCGGGGGAGTGAAAACCAAAAGTATTTTTCGTTCAAATGACTTTAGTTTTTTTCTCCCTTGAACATTTCTAATTCGGTAAATTCACAGTAATCTGTTTCAACATCCTCCCACTATAGAGTTGTACAGGTGCTAAATTCTCTCACTCTGCCTTGCCTATTCTCAATCAGTCAGTTCTGGCCAAGGATCCGTCCCAGGCTTCCCCTACTGTGGTGGGATTGGCACAGGACCCCTAATCTTTTGAAGTTAACTTAATTTCTTCATCACTGGAACAGTTTACTATTGTCATGATGCCTACCTCCAAGGAGCCAGGTCCGACCCAGCAACCCCAGAGGCAGGCATCATTCCCCCCCAGGGAAGTGCCAGCGGGCCCAAGGTGGGGCCCTTTGGACACAGTCCTGGCGCCTTAGGCGCCAGGCTCATGTTAGACCCCTGTCCTGGCGCCAGGCTCATAAAGCTAGACATGTGTTCAAGTGTTTTAATGTGCACTTACCTGATGCAGACCATGCTGCTACATCCAGGCCCTCTTGAGGCCTGAATGGAACTACTTTACCTGTGGGACTACTTTCCACCTGGGTGTGGTCAGGGAAGGATACATACCTGATCGGTGGAAGGATACATACCTGGAACTTCTTCCAAAGCTATTTAAACCAAGCCCGATCAGCAACTCACGCTTCGCGTTGTTCTGCTCCTCGCAGCTGGACGCTCACCGTGTCAGCTCCTGCATCTGGACTTCATCCACGCCTGTCAGCATCCTGGGTCGCCTGCAAAGGGAGATAAGAGAGAATTGGAGAGAAAGAAGACCTTACCAGCTAAAGCTCCATCACGGAGACATCACACCGACGATCCTGAAAGGGAAGACATCATTTTAAAAGCATTTCGCTTCGATCGCTGCAGCGCTGCATTTCATTCACCTTTCCTCAGCGCCTCCATCTTCAGCAACGATCATCTGGATCCACACCCACTTCTCAGAGCCTAGAGAGAAAAAGACAAGAAGACAAGGTGAGAGAAGGAAGGGAATAGGAAAGGCTCAGTTTCCTTCTAAGACTTACCTGTTGGGTCATTCCCATTTCATTTCGGGTCCTGCCGCTTCCTGGCATTCCGGACCCCGGCCCCTATGGGGAAAAAAGACAAAGACATTGAATGAGCGAATGCAAAGACATTACCTGAACGCTCATCCAGAACTTACCTGTCATTTACTGGAACTGCACGTTTCACTTCGGGTCGGCGCCATATCTCTGGCATTCCGAACCCCGGCCCCAAAGGGGAAAAAGACATAAGCATTACTGCTTGCTGCAATAAGACAATGAACATTATTATTAAGCTTAAACTTTTGAACTTGCAACAGAACTCTTACAGCGCCTCACCTGAATAGTCAAGCTTATTTTGAACTCCCATCAAACCTCAATCCAGTGAAGTAGCTGGGTTTCAACGCGCCCCTGCATCAGAAGCAGGATGGAGAACTCATCCTTCCAGACCCTAAGGTGAGACTTCACGGGGAATCGTGGAAGGGTATCGTGGAGGGTTGGAAGGGAGTGGGAGGCTTGAGCATTATTCCGTCAGTAAGTAATACTCCCTTTTCACGCACAGGGGAATATTCCTGCAAGCCAGAAAAGCCAGAGTAGAGGGGCCCTTCCTGTCCATCTTCTGAGTCCTGCGCTTCACCATAGAAGAAGCATCAGCACTCGAAGCCAGACCTGCGCCTCCGTGGGAATCAGGTGAGCGTGACAGAACGCGAAGCCTACCCACAATTTCCCACCCGGGCGCTATGGAGACTTCCGAGACAGATCAGCTGGCCCAGCTTTTGGGGGAATTACGGGCAGAAGTGCACTCAGCCTGCCAGGAGACTAACGCTCTCAAAAGAGAACTGATACTATCAAAGGAAAGAACAGATGACCTGGCCGAAAGGTTACTGCAGGCCCAGGCAGGGCACACTCCTTTACCTAATCCCGGAGGTACTTCCACATCAATGGGTTTGAATAACCCGGTACAAATCAATCTACCTGGACACATGCCTTTGGCCCCGCCTGAATGTTTTGCGGGGGATCCCAAGAAATATGCCGTCTTTATGAACCAATGTCGTTTACACTTTCTATGCAGACCCGGGGCCTTCCCTAACGACCAGACCAAGGTAGCCTTTATACTATTTTACCTCAGTGGCAGTGCTGCCGATTGGTCTATTCCATTGGTAAATCAGGATGATCCCATTCTCCAGGATTTTCAGGGCTTCCAGGCCAGCATGGAGAGATTGTTTGCTCGACACTCTCAAGGACAGGCCCTTGATAACGAACTGTTATCCTTACAACAAGGTAATCAGGATCTCCTGTCCTACGTTGCCACCTTAAATAGACTGCTTGTGGAAACTGGATGGCCAGAAAACAAAAGGATTACATTGTTTCATCGAGGCCTGCGCAGAGAGCTTAAGGATGTTCTAGCTCAGATTGTAAATCTACCCCAGGTCTGCGCAGACTACATAGACTTGGTGGTTCAACTTGATCACAGACTTCAAAATAGAAAAGCAGATCGGTTCAAGTACGAAACCCGAGTACCGATCAAAACCCACGCTAACTCCAAGAGTACCGACGTATCCGAACCTATGCAAATCGGCGGTGTTAAAGGACCATTAACGCAGAAGGAACGAGAGAGAAGGCGGCAAATGCAACTTTGTCTGTATTGCGGGACTTCCGGTCACTTTCTTCGAAATTGTCCGGTTAAACCACCTAAGAAGGTGGTTGGAGCCACTGATAACGATTTATTGACACCTGATTCGGGAAACGACCTAGCCCGACAAGCGTAGGGGTCCGCTTGCCGAGCTTGAAATCAAACTCTTTGACCTCGCATTTTGTCATGCCAATGGTGCTCGTGGACCCAAAACATCCTCAGCAGTTGCATGCTATAAAAGCATACATCGACAGTAGAGCTATTGGAAATTACATAGACTGTGAATTGGCTTCCAGGATTAAGCTCCCTCTCCGCCCGAAAGTAACCCAAGATGTCATTACTACAGTAGATGGAACCGAAATAGCCTCAGGGCCTATAACGCATTCCACTGTTGAAATGACACTGGTGGGTCAGGATGGACATCGGGAAGCAATTGTGTTTGATGTGATCAAGGCCCCACAATTTCAAGTAATTCTTGGAATTCCTTGGTTAGAAACACATAATCTCAGAATTGACTGGCGAGCAAAGATGATAGGTTTTCCTGATTGTGAACCAACTTGTTATCCAAGAAATACAGTTATGGGTCTAGCCTCAGCAACTTCCACCCCTGTACAGCTACCGTCAGAATACCAAGGAGATTCCAAGACGTTTTTCAGAAGGAACAGGCTAACACATTACCTCCCCATCGGTCTTATGATTGCCAAATCGATCTGGTACCCAATGCTCAACTACCTTGTAGTAGGATTTATGCTCTTACGGAACCTGAGAACCTGCATTTGCGTCAGTATTTAGATCAGTACCTAGCCAATGGTTTTATTCGCCCGTCCAAGTCTCCTGTCTCCTCAGCTCTGTTCTTCGTGCCGAAAAAAGAGGGCGACCTTAGAACATGTATAGACTATCGCGCCCTAAATCAAATAACGATTAAGAATCGTTATCCTCTGCCCCTGATCCCTGAGCTTATCGACCAGGTGAAAGACGCTTGTGTGTACACCAAGTTAGATCTCCGAGGAGCTTATCACCTGGTGCGTATAAAAGAAGGCGACGAATGGAAGACTGCATTCCGCACCAAATTTGGGCTCTTCGAATATCAGGTGATGCCCTTCGGGTTGTGCAATGCACCTGCCGCCTTTCAGTACTTTATGAATGATGTTCTTCGGGAACGTATCGATGTCTGTGTCATTGTTTATATTGACGACATCCTGGTGTACTCTTCTTCAGAATCCGATCACAGAAAACATGTTAGGGCAGTTCTTGAGAAATTGCGCCAGCACAGTCTATTTGCAAAGCTCGAAAATGCGTTTTTCATACCACAGAAGTTGAGTTTCTCGGATTCATCCTGACACCTCAAGGAGTCCGAATGGACTCGCGAAAGGTGGACGCCATCCTCAAATGGCCATCTCCTAGCTCGGTGAAGGGAGTTCAGAGCATGCTCGGCTTCGCCAATTTCTATCGAAGATTCATCCCGAAATTTTCCCGAACAATCCAACCCATCACAGCTCTCCTAAAGAAAAACAAACGCTTTGAATGGACTCTTGAGGCCGAACAAGCCTTTCAGGACCTGAAAACCAAATTCACCTCTGCACCTGTATTGAAGCACCCGCACCCAGATCTCCCTTACATTGTGGAAACCGACGCATCCAGTTCGGCCATGGGAGCTGTCCTGTCGCAAAGAGACCCAGAAACTAACCAACTACACCCTGTGGCCTTTTGGTCCAGGAAATGTTCTCCTCCTGAAATCAACTACGCAATTACCGACAAAGAGTTACTGGCTATTAAATCTGCTTTCAAGGCTTGGCGTCACTACCTTCTCGGGGCAAGACATACCATCACCGTAATTACAGACCACAGAAATGTACAGTATTTAAAGACGGCCAAAGCTCAATCTTCACGACAACTCCGATGGGCTCTATTCTTTGCGGAATTTGATTTTGTAATTACCTATCGCCCTGGCTGCAAGAATGGTAAAGCGGACGCCTTATCCCGGATTGGCATGGAAGAACCCAATTCAAGTTTAGAACCTGTGCCAATCATACCTGAACAAAGACTCTTAGGCCTAACTTCATTGCAAACTATTGAGGACATCCAAACGCAAGTAAAACAACTTCTAGACTCTTCAGCCTTACTGGAATGGAGTCAAAAGGGTCCTCATTACACCGTTAAGGATGATATACCCTACTTCCAGGAGCGGTTGTTTCTGCCAAGTAAAGAATTGCAAGAACTTGTTATTGCCCATCATCATTAATCATTAATGGAAGGACACCCTGGTATCGCTAAAACGGAGGAAAAAATCAAACGCCACTTCTGGTGGCCTTCTTGGAGAAAAGACAAAGTCTTTTGTATTGTCTTGCGGAATTTGCGCCCAAAACAAGGGTCAAAAGAAAAGGCCAGCTGGCCTACTTCAACCCTTGGATATTCCACCAGCACCATGGCACACCTTGTCAATGGACTTTATAACTGACCTGCCTCCATGTGCTGGTTACAACACTATCCTTGTAATTGTGGATCTATTCTCCAAAATGGCCCACTTTATCCCTTTAAAAGGCTTGCCTTCAGCTTCCACCTTGGCCAAGGAATTTCTGGAGAATATAGTTTGCATACATGGTTTCCCTTCCATATTAGTCTCGGATCGTGGAAGTCAATTTATCTCCCGTTTTTGGAAGAAGTGTTGCCAACTAGCACAAATAGATGTGCGGTTATCCACCAGCCACCACCCCCAGACCGACGGACAAACCGAGAGAACCAATCAGACTCTCGAGTATATCTTCGGTGCATGTTACACCAATCCGAGTTAAATTGGAAAGACATCCTTTGGATCGCAGAATACGCATACAACAATTCAGTGCATTCTGGAACCGGACAAACTCCTTTTTATACTTTGTATGGTCACCATCCTCGGACCTCTGACCTAGATCCACCTCTGACACTGGAAATGCCCGCAGTAAATCATCTGCATTCCACAATTACCCGAGCCTTCAAAGAAGCTGCAACTCATTTACAGCAAGCCAAGAAAAAGTATAAAGAAAACGCTGATTTGCACCGAAGTAAAGCTCCTCCTTACCAAGTAGACGACCAGGTATGGCTAGCAACGAAACATTTACCCCTCAAGGGCCCGCGAACCTTCAATCCCAGATTCATAGGACCTTATCCCATCAAGGCTATAATCAATCCCATGGCCTTTAAACTGGATTTACCGTCTAACATGCGTATTCATCCAGTTTTTCATGCATCACTTTTGACGCCAGTACAACCAGGGACCCGACTGTCCAAGCCTCCAGACCCAGTTCAAATTGAAGGGGAATTAGAATTCGAAGTTAAAGACATTTTAGACTCCAAGGTGTTAAAGTCAAAACTCTTTTATCTTGTTGACTGGAAGGGATATGGACCTCAGGAGAGATCGTGGGAGCCTAGTAACCATGTTCACGCACCTCGATTAATACAAAGGTTCCACCGGAGATTTCCGAACAAGCCAAAACCCCCGGAGGGAACAAACTTGGGGGGGGGTACTGTCATGATGCCTACCTCCAAGGAGCCAGGTCCGACCCAGCAACCCCAGAGGCAGGCATCATTCCCCCCAGGGAAGTGCCAGCGGGCCCAAGCTGGGGCCCTTTGGACACAGTCCTGGCACCTTAGGCGCCAGGCTCATGTTAGACCCCTGTCCTGGCGCCTTAGGCTAGACATGTGTTCAAGTGTTTTAATGTGCACTTACCTGATTCAGACCATGCTGCTACATCCAGGCCCTCTTGAGGCCTGAATGGAACTACTTTATCTGTGGGACTATTTTCCACCTGGGTGTGGTCAGGGAAGGATACATACCTGATCGGTGGAAGGATACATGCCTGGAACTTCTTCCAAAGCTATTTAAACCACGCCCGATCAGCAACTCACTCTTCGTGTTGTTCTGCTCCTCGCAGCTGGACGCTCACCTTCCAGCTCCTGCATCTGGACTTCAGCCACGCCGGTCAGCATCCTGGGTCGCCTGCAAAGGGAGATAAGAAAGAATTGGAGAGAAAGAAGACCTTACCAGCTAAAGCTGCATCACGGAGACATCACACCGACGATCCTGAAAGGGAAGACATAATTTTAAAAGCATTTCGCTTCGATCGCTGCATTTCACTCACCTTTCCTGAGCGCCTCCATCTTCAGCAACAATCATCCGGATCCGCACCCACTTCTCAGAGCCTAGAGAGAAAAAGACAAGAAGACAAGGTGAGAGAAGGAAGGGAATAGGAAAGGCTCAGTTTCCTTCTAAGACTTACCTGTTGGGTCATTCCCATTTCATTTCGGGTCCTGCCGCTTCCTGGCATTCCGGACCCCGGCCCCTATGGGGAAAAAAGACAAAGACATTGAATGAGCGAATGCAAAGACATTACTTGAACACTCATCCAGAACTTACCTGTCATTTCCTGGAACTGCACGTTTCACTTCGGGTCGGCGCCATATCTCCGGCATTCCGAACCCCGGCCCCAAAGGGGAAAAAGACATAAGCATTAGCGCTTGCTGCAATAAGACAATGAACATTATTATTAAGCTTAAACTTTTGAACTTGCAACAGAACTCTTACACCGCCTCACCTGAATAGTCAAGCTTATTTTGAACTCCCATCAAACCTCAATCCAGTGAAGTAACTGGGTTTCAACGCGCCCCTGCATCAGAAGCAGGATGGAGAACTCATCCTTCCAGACCCTAAGGTGAGACTTCACGGGGAATCGTGGAAGGGTATCGTGGAGGGTTGGAAGGGAGTGGGAGGCTTGAGCATTATTCCGTCAGTAGGTAATACTCCCTTTTCACGCACAGGGGAATATTCCTGCGAGCCAGAAAAGCCAGAGTAGAGGGGCCCTTCCTGTCCATCTTCTGAGTCCTGCGCTTCACCATAGAAGAAGCATCAGCACTCGAAGCCAGACCTGCGCCTCCGTGGGAATCAGGTGAGCGTGACAACTATTGACTTTGGCAATGCTGGTTTCCCCCCAGTCGGGGGAGCCCAGGAGACTCAAAGCTGAAGCCACAGCAAACAGATACAACGTTATAAATGATGCGGTTTTCTTTATAAGTTAGAAAAGAATTAAGTATAAAGCACCAGCAGCAGGTTGTGTTAATCTCTGCTCTCCAGCAATAATGAAGCAAAAGCACCTGCTGGTAGCCTATGTGAATTACAGCTGGCAGTCTTTTGCTTCATTAGACAGTGCCGCAAGGGCAGAAATGAACACAAGCACAGGAGGCTCATCCATTTCACAAAATGGATGCCTCCTAGTGCTTGACATTTTTGAGTTTGAGCCTTATTTGCTCAAGACTCTACATAGGAACTTTGTTTAAAAATATTTTTTATATATATTTTTGATTATAGGCCATCTTTTTAGCCAATAGAATTTTTGATAGCACTATCCCTTTAAATGCAATAGGCATTCTCGCCTTATCAGGGAAAGATTTCTTAAGTGTTGGGGGGCTTATCTGATAAGGAAGGCTACATTGTTGGTTGATTTTACAGTGTCTTTACATTGGTTTATGTGAACTGCAATTGCTTTTACATTACTTACCTATGTTTCACTTGCATTATTACTGTTTTTCATTTTTCATATTTGAACCACTACTGACCATCTCAAAAGTAGAATGTGAGTGATCTCTAGTGAGATCACCAACTGTGAATGCACGTACATTTATAGTATGCATTTAGTTGTACCACTTGCCTGTGCCTATCATTGGTTAGTGTAGGGCTAATAAATAGTGTATTCTTTACACTTAGTGTCTGTTTTCACTTACTTGAGTGTGCTGTGTGTGTTTCATTGTACGCTACACCACCCCATATTGCCTGAAGTCAAAGCCTGACTGCTCTACCAGCTACCTTTATTGAGTTTAGCTAAACCCAGGTGTCTCCCCTATTCACTGAAATAAAGTGACCTCTCAGAGCCCTCCTGCTGGGCTGGTTCTGAGAATCCATTTTAAGAGCGCAGTTAATTAATAGTTCACCTTGGGTTTAAGAAGGTATCCTTACTCCCTAAACACAGGGCTGTCAAATTCACACTACCTACATTCTCATTGCACTACTTATACCCATCCCACATCAGTATGCTTTTAGCCTCCCTACTGAGGTACAAGATAAAGCATTTTTCAAGATGTGTCCCTAGTCTGGTGGACAGAATTGGAAGCAACGAAATATATGGCATATTTTGTCTGCAATAATATTGTTTTGGATATTAATAAATATCAAACCAACTGATTTCAATAAACATTCATATTTCGCAGTTCCTAAACAAGAATTTTTTCTTACAATTCAAAGACTTCATTACAGATTAGAGTTTAACAACATCAACATAAAAGACCAATAGATCTCGTTTTGTCAATTTTTCGAGAAACCGACCACAAAGTGTTTCTTTTTAACTTTTGAGGATAATCCCTGTAATGATCTTTATGCCCTCAGATTTTAAGACATCCTTATCCAGGAGTCGAGAATTTTATACTTTTATTTTGTTGGTATTAAAGTCAAATGATTAAATTAATTATTTGTACTATTCGTGGAGATTTTGTTTTACTATAAAAAGTAAGGCGTTAACATACAGATGGAAGATGAGGGTTGCTTAAGTGCAACCTGGCCCAACACCCTGGACACCAGTCACCTTGTTTACTTGACTATAATGGACCGTCACAGTCAAGCCATTAGGTTTTTTGAATAAAATTGACAGAAACATGTCCCTCACCCCAATGTTTGTCAGAGTAGTCAACAGTATTATTCTAGTTACACTTTGAAAAGCAGCAATAAGGTTCATGAACCACACGAAAATTCCAGTCTTGTGGCCTAGGACATACTTATCTAGAATAAGCATGAGGTTAAAAATTTGTTTTGCAAACTCCATGCCTTTTATAAAGCCGCACTTGGTGTCAGTCAGAATGACATGGGTCCCAATCCAGTCCATGCATCCACTGTAAATAACTGATAAACCACTTGGCAGACAATCCAGAAGGTAGATGGGTCAGTAGCATTTTGATTTTGACCTACCTCCCTTTTTAAATATTGGGACAACTTTTGCCTGCTTCCAGATAGTCGGGAAGTAATAGTGTGGGAATTGGATAAGTCAGGGTGCCAACCGAGACCCAAACTACTCCCTTACATTTAAACAGATCCATAGGGACCTGATCTGGATCATGGGCTTTTTGACTGGTAGATTGAAACACATCCTCTTGGACCTCCTCAAGAGTAAGAACAAACAAATTATTTGAGATCAGACCAAAATGGCTCTTTGCTGTTTGGTGGCCGCAGACTTACAGTTACAAGTGTGTTGGTAGTCTCCATGTCAGGAGAACATAAGTAGTTGACATATTAAACCCATCTTGAGACATGTATAGCTTGAGAAATCTCATTTAAGTAGGCCACGTGATGTTTTTTGCAAACACCTTCTGCTCAAGTATATTCCAAGCTTTCCTTTTTTGTATGATTTTCTATTTTAATAAAGTCTTCTTTTATTTATTGCTTTGGGCAGCAACAATCAGCGGATTGCAAGAAAGATTTTTTTAAGGAGTTTCGAATGGGAATGTTGGCACTCTTTGTTGAACCATCCTCTTGCGACACACATTTCTATCCCTTTTGCTACTTGGTCATAGAAAATATTGTTTTATAAGTTTTGCTTAGAATTGAGTGATCCCCAGTTCAGATTTCTGTAAGTGGCATGGCATTGCAATCAATAAAGAGAAGCAGAGGCTCATGGTCACTTTTCCCTAACAACTATGAAGTTGCATTTCAAATGCAAATTTTGGACTGGGCCAAAAAATAATGAATTGTAGATGCTTCCAGGTGGGTGTTTGCCAGAAAGAAATCTGCAACATAGACTGAAAACCTAATTGCAACAAAGATTTAAACAATTTTCCTGCTTCATTTATGGTTGGATAATTTCATAGGACATGACTTCCTCTCCTATAAAAGTTTGGTCTGAGGAACAAATCCCCCGTTTGGGACTGCAATCGCCACCAATAAAATATGATTGATGTAGGTTTTCTTTTGAATAACACTTGTGTACGAGCGCGATATAAATAAAATATCATTTCATTTTAATATAGTTTCTCAACATTTTTGGCCACTACAAAAACCATATATCAGAGCCATGGATGGCATGCATTATACAAAAAAGGAAAAAAACCTTCCGAGCCCCTTACTGACACCCATACTTGCAGTCAACAAAGCATCTATGCGCGCATGGTTTCATGAATCCCTACAGGTTGTTGCAAGTTAAAGAGACTGAAATGCAGGTCGCTGCCAAACCCCCTGCTGATTCTGCTGCTTTTATTAATTTGTGCTGCGAAATAGAAGTATTCAATGCTGCTTTTATGTTTATTGAGTTTATAGAGCCCTTTAAGCCAAAGCGCTTTACAGTATAACAGGTACAACAATGAGAGAAGCATATTTACAAACATGAAACAAATCATTGGAACAATATGTAGAACAATTTACTTAAAGGAGGGGGGAGAATGGTGGAAGTGGAGGGGAGAGTGGGTAGGTGATGGGGGTTGCAATGTCTGTTTTGAGATCAGGGGAGTGGGGGGGAGGGGAAGTGGGAGGTAGGGAGTGGAAGGGGGAGTGCTCTGTGACCTCCAACACCCGTAAGTGGTTTCATTGTCCAATTTGAGGTCAGAGGGGGGGAGGGAAAGGAAGGGGGGGAGCAGGGGTTAGAATGGGAGAGAGGGAGGGGAAGGGGGCCAGGGGTTAGAAAGGGAGAGAGGTAGAGAAGGAGAGTCAGTGGGGGAGTGAAGAAGAAGGGCTTTCAGGAAGGAGCGGAAGGATGAGTAGGTAGGGGTGGAGCGGATAGCGAGCGGTAGGGAGTTCCAGTGGAGGGGGGCCAAGAGTTGGAAAGAGTGAAAGCGTGAGGAGGCACATGGGGCTGGGGGTACAGTGAGAAGGTAGAGATCTGCTGAGCGGGAGGGGGAGTAAAATGAGGAGGGAAGAAAGGTGGGGGGCCAGGTCATGGAGAGATTTGTAGACAAGACAGAGGAATTGAAATTTCAGTTGAGAGAGGAAGGGAAGCCAGCAGAGTTGAGAGAGAGAGGTAGCAATAGTCTCGAGGGCCGAGAAGACAGAGTACGGATAGAGGAGTGGTAGATGGATTTTAGGGGAGTTAAGTGAGAGGCAGGGAGTCCAAAGAGGAGAGAGGAGCAGTAGAAGGGAATAGTTTCTTACCTGTAACTCCATTTATCCAGCATTGGTATCTTTCATGGATTCATATGCTTAGAATATTCCCCGTCGTCAGACTGGGACCCCTCGGTACACATATATAGCCTTTTCCTCTAGGAAAACCTTCCGACACTTTTGTGTCCTATCTACGTCCTTTTAGGGCCCGCCTACGCATGCTCCGTAGGCCGTCACGGTATAAGAGGCCCGCCCCTGCGGCTCCCCTTCAGATTTCGGACCCTCCAAAGTAGGAAGGGTCAAGCATATCAAGCATATACATTGCATTCCGGGGAGGCTGGCGGGCGCATGTGAATCCATGAAAGATACCAATGCTGGAGAAATGGAGTTACAGGTAAGAAACTATTCCCTTCTCCAGCATTGGATCTTTCATGGATTCACATGCTTAGAATAGATTGTATAGCAGTAAACCTGAAGACGGCAGGGAGAATGTAATGCAATATACCCTCACCACAATACACAATGCATAGGTACACCAGAAATAAGTTTACCCATATAACTGTACCTCCATAAAGCATACGGTCACCAACAGGTAGAAAAAACTCTCTACAGTGTAGATCTTACCTTATTGAAACAGATGGCCCAGGACTGCTCTTCCCATCTGCACCTCGTCCGCATGCTGCCTGGCAAGGCAGTAGTGGCGGGTAAACGTGTGGGGCACTGACCATGCCGCAGCCTGGCATATGTCCGTTAGCGGAATTCCTGCCCATAATGCTTCTGAGGAGGACGTTGATCTTGTAGGATGGGCTCTAGGATGCCCTTGCAGCGGCCTTCCGACCTTGGAGTGGCAAAACGCAATCGTCGACGAGACCCATCGAGCCAATCCTTGCTTAGAAATTGCCTTTTCTCTTGTCGACGGACCATACGCGATGAACAGTTGTCGAGTAGACCTGAGTTCTTGTGTACGATGTAGGTAAAATTTTAGGGCCCTCTTAACGTCCAAGGTATGAAGAGCTTTTTCTGTTGCCGATGATGGGGTCGCGAAGAAAGTAGGGAGAACAATGGACAAGTGTTTGTGATACACTGTAGGAACTTTCGGAAAGAAAGTAGGATTAGTTGCCAGAACCACCTTGTCTTTAAAGAATCTTAGGTATGGAGGGTCTACGACCAACGCTTGCAGTTCCGAGATTCTGCTAGCTGACGTGATAGCAATTAAGAATGCCAACTTCCACGATATGAATTTCATGTCTGACGTGGCCATAGGCTCAAAGGGTGGTTTCATTAAGCCTGCCAACACTATGTTGAGACTCCATGTTGGTGGGAAACGTTTCACTGGGGGAAAAGTTCGAAATAAGCCCCTCATGAAGTGTTTCACAAGTCTGTCGCTGAATAGAGGAGACGACTGTCTCTTCCTCGTGAACCTAGAGATGGCCGCCAGGTGCACCTTTATCGATGTGAAAGATAAACCCCCCTCTGCCAAGTGAAAAAGTTAAGGTAGAACTTGGTCCGGAGTCAACTTCAACGGATTTAGACCTTGTTGTCCTCGACACCACTCACAGAACCTTCGCCACTTATAGTTGTAAGATTTGTTGGTAGAAGGGGCCCGAGCCGCTTGCAGAATTTTCTGACAATCCTCCGAAACGTCTAAGGTACCAAATTCCGAAAAGTCAGGAGCCAGGCTGTGAGGTTGAGACTGTCCGGGTCGTGATGCCACACCGTACCTTTGTCCCGGGACAGTAGGTTCGGGACTCTCGGAAACGCTATTGGATGTTCCAGCGACAGGTGAAGCAGGTCGGAAAACCACGGTTGCCGTGGCCAGTACGGTGCCACTAGAATTACCCGGCAACTGTACCTGCGTATCCACTGCACTGTCCTCCGTATGAGGAGAAACGGAGGAAAAGCATAAAGGAACTTGTCCGTCCATGGGAAGGAGAACGCCTCCCCCATGGAACCCTCCTAAGGCCATCTGCTTGCAAATTGTTCGCATTTCTTGTTTTCCTTCGTTGCGAAAACGTCCAGTGGGGGGTGGCCCCATTTCTCGAAAACTTTCGCCAGCTGAACTGTGTCCATTTCCCATTCGTGTATCTGGGCCATCCTTCTGCTGAGGGAATCTGCTTGCGAATTCCTCACTCCCGGGAGATGGTGAGCCACGATGGAAATCTCCTGCTTTAATGGCCAATGCCATACTTTCTGGGCCTCCATGGAAAGAGTCCTGGATCACGTCCCCCCTTGTTTTCTCAAATAAAACATGGCCGTTGTATTGTCCGTCAGCACTCGTTCCTCGATCCCTTGATGTGTGGTAGGAACGCCTTCAAGGCCCATCGCACTGCTCTGAGCTCTAACACGTTGATGTGTAGGAGTGACTCTGTTTGAGACCAACGACCTTGCGTTTGAAGAGTGCCCATGTGAGCTCCCCATCCAGTTAGAGACGCATCTGTGACTATGGTTCGCTGGAACTCCGGTTCCTGTAGGGATACACCGTTATTCAGATTGTGGAAACTCTGCCACCACTGAAGAGTCCGAAGCAGTTTGTCGTCGTCGATGATTATCTTGTCTGACCACGATCCTTGGGCCTGTGTCCACCGGTCCGCGAGGAACTCCTGAACTGGCCTCATGAATAGGCGACAGTTTGCCACCAGATGGATGCAGGATGCCATGGCCCCTAGGACCGAAAAGTATTTCCTCACTGAGAGCTTGGTGTTTCGCCGTAGTCGGCTCGCCAGTTGATTGAGTTTTGAGGTTCTGTCGAGGGAAGGCTTCACTTGCCCCGACTGGGTGTCGAACTGTGCCCCCAGGAACACCAACGTTCTCGATGGCCGCAGAGAGGATTTTTCGAAGTTTATGGCAAATCCCAGCTGTTGTAGAAGTTGCATGGTGGCTTGCAAACTTGTGTTGGTCGACGCTGGGGAGGATCCCCTTACCAGCCAGTCGTCGAGGTATGGGTATACATGGTGGCCTTGCCTCCTTAGCCAGGCTGCTACTGGTGCCAGGCATTTCGTGAACGTTCTGGGGGAGGTTTTGAGCCCAAAGGGAAGAACCGTGAACTGGTAGTGAGTCCGCCCTATCACAAACCTCAGGAACTTCCTGTGTTTCCGACACATTGGAATATGGAGTACGCGTCCTGCAAATCCAGGGACGCTAGAAAATCCCCTTTTTGGACGGCTCGGATCACTTCTTGCAGCGTGAGCATTTTGAATTTTAGGCTCTTTAAGGACTTGTTGAGATCGCGCAAGTCTAGAATGGGACGCCATTTTCCGTTCGGCTTTTTTACGATGAAGTATCTTGAGTAGACTCCTTGACCTTTCTGTGATGTTGGAACTAATTCTATCACGCCCTTTGCTAACATGTGTGTTACCTCTTGTTGCAGTACCCTCAGATGGGAATGAGCGGTGAACGCAGGTGGAATGTGCGGAGGGCTGTGCTTGAATTGTAGACAATGCCCGTTCCTTATTGTGTTCAGCACCCATTGATCTGTCGTTATTCGTTCCCATTCGTCGACATAGGCTGATACTCTTCCCCCCAGAACGGTGTGTTGCTCGTCATTGCCGATCTTTATTTTGCTTTTCTCTCGACGACGACGGATAGAATGGTCTCTTCCTGGAAGTCTGGAAGTTCCGGCGTCGGTTTGCAGTTTGGGAAGCACGCCTGTATTCCTGGCAGGGGTAAGCCGACCTACCAAAGGATCTGTCTCCTGACGCAGAGAATCTGGAATTACCTGAAGCCCCTCTAAAGGGACGAAAAGACTTGTAGCTTCGGCCACTCTGGAGGGCACCCAATGAACGTGCCGTGTCCGAGTCCTCTTTCATTCCCTTTAGGGCCTCATCTACTTTCTCTCTGAATAGAAGGTCTCCCTCAAAGGGCATATCTAATACTTTGTATTGTACCTCTGGCCTGAAGTAGGTACACTTAAGCCATGACTGTCGTCGTAACACAACCCTATTATTGACTTGCTTGAAGCCCGATTCAGCGAGGTCAACCGCAATGTTTATTGCGTGATTGGAGGCTTTCTCACCCTCTCGGACAAGTAACATCGCTGCCTTCCTATGCTCTTCCGGAAGATGATCCAGCAACGAAGCCAGCCTGTGCCACATTTCTCTGTCGTATCTGGCTACAATAGCCAGAGAGTTTGCGGCCTTTACTGTAGTTGCCCCCACGGATAGCACCTTTTTGCCGAAGGCATCCTGACGTCTTGCCTCGTTTTCAGGTGGAGTAATGCACTTGTGCTGGGCGTTCGCTTTCCTCGCCGCTGCCGCCGACACCACCGATTCAGGCGTTGGTTGGGAGGATAAGCACTTGGGGGTAGACTCTGGAGCCTTACATTTTTTCTCAAGGCGTCCTTCTACCGCCGGCTCCGAAAAGGGGTGACACATTCTCTGCAAACCCTCCTTCCACACGTGATCTAGTATGGGTATTGAGAACACTGACCACCTCCTCTTACCCATGTGGTCAAACAAAAAACAGTCCTTTTTCTGTTCTTCCTGGGACAAATCAAATTCCTTACACGCCTTCTCCATCATAGAATGGAATGATGCAATATCGTCCGGGGGGGACGGGTGAGCCGGGCTTCTTGGGGTTTCTAACTCCACCTCTGACTCCCAGGTTGGATTCCTGGAGGGGGATGATGAGATATCCGACATGGCTCCTCTGTCAGACTCCGAGTCTGGCAGCTCACCTTCCTCTTGGGGTGCCTGTGGTGCTGAGACTGGCGTGCGTAAGTGTGTCGGTGGGCGGGACGGGCCCGGCTCGTCGACGGGTGACTGTGGCAGGTTTACCTGAGGTAGCCTCTGGTCCAACGACTGTACTAAAGACTGAAGCGTGGACAGAATCTCCAACGACAAAAAAGATTGAGGATTGAGAAGAGGGGCAGACACCGGAATTCCGGATCCCCTCGTCGACGACTTGTCAACCACTCGTAGCCCGAGGTCTGCCGGGCCAGCTATTCTCCCGCTCTCGTCCTCCCCCGAGGACAGCGACACTGCCTGTTCCTGCAGTAAAGTATCCAGAGGGATCGGATCAAAAACTTCAGGCCTCCAGGCTTCTTGTAGAACCTCCGTTGACGAGGCCACCGTCGCAGTCATTGTCGGTGGGACGGTGGATACCACATGCGTCAGTGGTAGGGTGGAGGCCGATGACTGGACCGCCGTGGAGGACGGTGGCTTAGCAGGTGGTTTAGGCGGTCCCGCCTTTTCCACACTTGGCCTGCTTTTACTCGACTCGTGGTCGATCTATGGTGATCGCCCGAGGAGGATTTCAGCCTTTCCTTGTCATGCTTTTTTGACGAAGATGACTATTTTCTCGACGAAGATTCTCTAGCTGAATGACTCCGAGATGACTCTTTTTCCGTCGGTCGAGATTTCTTCGCCAGTGGTTCCGGCGACACAGCGCGGTGTGATGTTTTCGCCGATTGTGTGGAGCCTACCTCCGAAGGGGGGTATGCCCCCGCTCCATCATTCAACCATGCCACCAGCCATCGATTTCGGTCTTTGAGGGTCTTTTGAGAAAACCCTTTGCATATGTCACAGTTTTCAGCCGAATGATGAGGGTGGAGACAGTATATACAATCCATATGTCCGTCCCCCTCGTAAACTTTTTTCAAGCCGCACGTCGCGCACGGACGGAACAGCGCCTTTCCTGACATGAAGGAAAAATTCACCTAACTCCAACTCCAAGTACACAAGCTTGTACAAAATAGTAAGACGACGCGAGGAGATCCCACTACTTTGGAAATGGTTGAAATCTGAAGGGGAGCCGCGGGGGCGGGCCTCTTATACCGTGACGGCCTACGGAGCATGCGTAGGCGGGCCCTAAAAGGACGTAGATAGGACACAAAATTGTCGGAAGTTTTCCTATAGGAAAAGGCTATATATGTGTACCGAGGGGTCCCAGTCTGACGACGGGGAATATTCTAAGCATGTGAATCCATGAAAGATCCAATGCTGGAGAAGAGGCGGGAGAAAATAAGGGAGAAGTTTAGAAGCATGGAAGGTGACAGAGGAGCGGATCTTGCGGATGTTGAAGAGGTGGTGCCGACAGGCAAGAGTAGTGAGAGAAATTTGGTTGGAGAAGAATAGAGGAGTCGATATGGAGGCCGTGATTGTAGGCATTGGTCGAGAAGGAGATGTTGGAAGGTGGAAAGTGGATGAAAGGAGGGGGGAAGGGGAGAGAGTGTTAGGAGGCAAGAAAAGTACTTCAGTCTTCTCAGTATTGAGGGAAAGAAAGTGGGATGACATCCAGTTTTTTATGGCCGTGAGGCAGGAAGATGGAGGTCAGAGGTGAAGGAAGAGACGGAAAGAAAGAGTTGGGTGTCATCAGCGTAGAAGTGGTGGGAGATGCCGAAAGAAGAGATGACTGGGGCGAGAAGGGAGGTATAGAGAGAAAAGAAAGGGTCCAAGTACGGATCCCTGGGGGACGCCATAGTTAAGGGGGAGGTTGGATGAGGAGCAGCCGCCCCAGGAGACAGTGAAGGATCAATTGGAGAGGTAAGAGGAGAGCCAGGAGAGGACAGAGCCTTTGAAGCCGAAAGAGGACAGAGTGCTAAGAAGTAAGGGGTGATCTACGGTGTCAAAAGCTGCAGAAAGGTAAAGGAGGATGAGAATTGAGGATTGTTTAGCATAGCGAGCAGTGAGGAGAGTTGAGGACATAGGTGAGGGCAGTCTCAGTAGAGTGTTTAGGGCGGAAAGCAGACAGAGGTGGGGAAGAAGGAGTGGGTTGAGACGAAGGCAGAGAGTAGGCTAGGCGCTCGAGGAGCTTTGAGATGAAGGGGAGAAGGGAGATTGGACTGAACTCTAGGAGTGGTGGCGGGAGATGACCCCCTTAGTCCAATCAGCGATACATACACCATTCAAACATTTGGTAGCCAGCCAATCCGTTCTCGTAACTGCATAAAATCTTTTGTGGGTATTTTTTATTTATGTATACAATTATAACAAAACTTTTACATATGTCTGCATTTTTCATAATAACAGCATATCTAAACTCCCAAATCACATTCATATAACATTTTTACATGGAATTAATCATAATAACAAATCTCTATTACTTTAGGTAAAAGAAATAATACATACAATAAGTAGTTAAAAAATATCAGAGAATGAAGATAATTCTTAATCCACTGCAAAATCAATTGACATTAAAAACATATAGAGGCTAATTGGAAATCTCTTCTAGCAGATTTACATCTTCTTCAAACTTTCTCAAGAGCTTGTCAGCACATTTCCAAATCTGCGTAATAGCTATGGTTAAAGTTTTACTGTGTCCCGATAAGCATCTTAACCAAAAAGCCTCTCCTTTAATATATTCAATGTCTTCAACATATTCAGAGAGGTACCACTCATATGCCGATCTCATTCCTGGGCATTTAGTAAGAATGTGCCTAGCAGATTCTACTTTGTCTTTATCAGTGTATATTCTGCAAGATCTTTCATTTATTGGCATGCCAGACAAAGCCCCTCTAACTTCTAAAACATTTAAACAATTTAATCGAATGTTCATACTTATTCATTGTTTTTAATGAGGGTAGGAGTTTTAAGTACACCCAAGGTTCTTTATAGCTGAATGGCATACGAGAGAAGGTGTGCAAAGATTTCAGACTGGCAACCTTTTCATGACTTTTGACCCAGTCAAACTTTTCTGCACAGTTCTTAAAAGATTTTACAAGAGCACCCTCTCTGTATTCCCATATCTGTCTTCCAGCACAGACTCTCAAAAAACTTAATTGATGGCCTTGAATCTGTTCACCGTTAGCCCCATTCCACCTTCTGGATCTGAGCGAAAGCTTGCCAAGAGGGTATTCGATCTTGCATACCTTATCTTTACAAACAACTTTGCTCGATTAATTTTGATCAGAGTAGAAAGTGATATTAGGCCCAGCTCTAGACATATCGCCTCAATCGTCATAATTACTGAGGCCCAAAATTTTACGCCTGATAAGGCCTTCAATTTTGTCTGCCCAAGCCAACCAGTCTACGTATGATGCTTCCAGAGCATAGAGGAAAGGCGCAGATAATTTCTGCTTGTATCAAGTGTGAATTCCATTAAGGCTATACCCTGCGGTTCGCTTAGAAAAAGCACTGCACCCATAGTGGACAGGACTTTATCTCTTTTAGTAGTCTGTAAGGACACGTTGACAGAGGGTTTACCTGCAGTGACTTCATATCCAAGATATTTGTATACCATCACCCTTTTTACATCACCTATCGGGCAGGGTATGATGTTCTCCTTACACTGCCCTTTTCCTACGGCCATAAACACTGTCTTTATGAGGTTTATTTTCAGGCCATTGTTATGCGCATATTCGCATATAGCCTCAGCACTGTTACATATGCCACTATATGTATTATCAAAAATGACAATGTAATCAGTGTAGCTGATCCAACCCACCTTATCCATACCGATCTTGGGAAAAGCATTCATTTTTTCTATGAAGGTTTCTCCAAAATCTGCCAAAAACAGGTTGAAAAACGTTGGTGCCAGTGTACACCCCTGACATACTCCTATCCTAACAGGTATCCAGTCAGACATAAGGCCTGCGATGTCCAATCTGACCCTTGTACTATTGTCTTAGTACATTAGCTTGCAGATATATAGAAGGTGAGGTGGCATACCCATACGCTCTAGTTTTACCCAGAGGGTAATTCTATTTACCATATCAAAAGCAGATGTAAAATCCACAAAGAGAATATACAGAGGTAGACTGGAAGGACATTTAGCCTGTTTGATGAGGGTATTTACCAGGAGATTATCGGAATTGGCACATCCTCTGCAAAAGCCAGTTTGAGCCCGGTTCAGAATGTTATTTTCAACTATACACTCGCTTATTTCATGGAGGACAAACGTACAGAATATCTTACTTGGAACGTCTGTGAGCACCAGCAGGCGATAATTTTCAGGCAAATTCCTCAATCAATTTTTAAAGATGGGGATAGTAATAGAGGTCTTCCAAGATTTGGGTATTATCCCAGTATCTATAATCTGCTGATAAATAATCATTCAGAGGTCTGCCCAGTGATCTGCATTTTCTTTGATTAGTATATTGCACAGACCATCCGGTCCGGCTGCTCTTGATGTTTTTAATTTCATTATTATAGTTCTAACATCTTTCCGATCTATTAAGAGATTTTTGATAGGTTTCTTATCTACAATTGTAGTATCTCCTTTAAATTTCACAGCTAGATATTTCACCCAAGTTACACTGTCAATACAACAGACTAATTCCCGATTATTTTTGTTATTTATTGCTCTAAAATTTTCCCAGAATTTTAGTGTCACCTGCCAGAAGAATCCTAACCATAGTTTGCCAGTTAGTATTATTGTTAGAGGCTCTATAGATCTGTATCAAATTTCTAGATTTGTTTTTTAGCTTTCTTTTCTCCATTGTATATTGAGTGGCAGAGGAAACGGTATATTCCAGAGCCTTTACCGCTCTGAGCATTTTTCTCTTTTCCAGAGAAGATCCAATCGAAGATTGGTGGGTGGTCAGTTGCTGAGGCAGTAATTTGCCACCCGTAGGCATCATGCCACACATACATTTCGATATCCAGCTGACAATTTCATCTGCCAAGTACATTGAGTCAGCCCTCAAATTCTTGCTCCATATATTAGCCTTGGCCAGATTCCGGTCAGTCCAGACTAGCCGATTACCCTTACCCAGTGCTACCACTTCCCCAGTGTTGTCATATTCGGATACTACATGTAGCTTTAAATCCAAGCACTGCATGTTCACTGAAAGTGGTAGGCTGGATATGAAAATGAGTCAACCCCCTGAGGAGTCTGGCACTAAAACAAATAATCAAGAACCGACAAGGAGGACCCATTCGTCCAAGTCAGTCCTCTGCTTGTTTTTTCCATTCCGAACCCATTTACCATATGCAGTTCCACATCCTCAAGAAAATTACACCAGCTTTCAACTTTACCAATGCCTTTGACAACCACTTCATCACTACTCATATCATAGCATGCTGACATTCAAACAGATTATTTGCATTAAAATCCCCTCCCACTATAACATTAACCTATCCGTCTTCAGCGTATCTATTAGCAATACACTGATATAGATTCAGTTGAATATCAGTAGTGCACCCATCTCCAGGGGGATCATATATATTTGCCAATATAATTTTCTGCCCACCTTCAAGAATTATCTCAACCATTAGCAGATTAGTATTACAGATCTCTTGAGTACATTCCTGAGAAACAATATCAGTTCTAACTAATGCTGCGAGACCCCCATAAGGTCTCTCCTTTTCCCCTTTCTTTGCCGGATTGAAATAGGCAGTGAAACCATCAAACAATGGATTGTGAAGCAGCCAGGTCTTCTGGAGCAAGATTATGTCGGCATCCACCAATAACTCATAGGATCCATCTGGGCCAAACAAGTATCTATGGCCACGAGTGGTCCAGGAGACTATAATTAGGTTACCTCATTTTTGGGCATTAATTGGACATAGAAAAGAGCAAAGCCATTCCCAGTGGGATTTTGTCATTTCATCCTGAACCACCAATATTAGATTTCATGAGTTTGGCCTTGTTCTTATTACCCCATGCGTTGGGATTTTTACTAGCTATTTGTTCCTCATCAATTACATAGCCATAACATTTAATGTCAGCTTTAAAATTTCTAATGAGTGCAACCACTGCCTCGGAAAAACAGTGGACTTTGGTCACCATATTTGGACATTGCTCCACAAACTTAAAGTCACTACTATTCACAATCCTCAAAGGGAGATGCATCTGCAAGATCTCCATAAGTCTGCTTCTGTTTATAGGTTTCTTTTGTCTGTTAGATTCATTTCAGATTGTGAATACTTTCTTTGGCAGTTGCACATTGTTACCATTATTTACAGGACCATTATCAAACGCAAACTTTACATTCTTCTTGGATGCTACGGACATTCGATTCTTTTTTTTTAAAAAAGATTTTTATTTTGAAAACAAATAAACAATACAAACCAAACTTGCAGCGTTATTTACAATAAACTCGTGAACATCAATTAACGCTCATTACTGCTCCCCATATCCCCCATCCCCCGCCCAAGAGCTTATTTGCATTTCTGGTTCTGTATCCACTGCGTGTGGCTGGGTATCGCTTCCTTCCGAAGCTACAGGATCCACTACAAACAGTCCTGTTATTAACATTCTCCAAGCCATCAGGTTACCCACATCTTCTTCCCCGCATTTGCTACATGCCTCCTGCCACACCACTGTTTCAGCCTCCGCCCATTTTTGCAAGTCCCGCCACCATACCTCTACCCGTGGCTTGTGGCATTGCTTCCAGTCCATAGCTATCCTTCTTTTAGCAAGCACATATGCCAGGTCCCTCAGTTTCCCAAGGTGTTTAGGGTTCCGTGGTCTGGGAAAACCTCCCAACAGGCAGGCCCAGGCTGTATCTATGTTGAGCGAGACCCCTTTATCCGCTAGTTTCCATGCCACTTCCCCCCAAAAAGCTTCAATCACTGGGCAAGACCAGAACATGTGCGTCATATCTGCGTCTTCATCGCATTTTGGGCATGCTTGTCTTCCTGCGTTTGCAAACTTAGATATTCTCTTCGGGGTCATATAGGCTCTATGCGTTATGTATAACTGTATCTGCTGCAATCTAGCATTTCTGGACACTTTCTTGTGGTATCCTATAGCACGTTCCCACGTTCCATCGGTCATCTGTGCCCCCACCTCCGCTTCCCAGTCCAGCCTCAGGTGAGTCAAATCCTTCCCCACCCGGGTCATCACCATCTCATACAGTCTAGATATCTCGTGCCCTCCTTCTGATATATCATATATTGTTCCCATTAGAACGTCTGGCTCTTCCGCCAGTACAATCTCTGGCCAGGTTTTGCGAATAGTCTGCACTAGCCTACGATACGTGACATATTGGCCTCCATGCAAGCCTGTCTCTTCTCCCAGTTCTTCGAAATCTTTAATAGCCCCTTCTGGCCATATGTCTCCCAATGTGACCAGACCAACCAATTCCCAATAGGCCCTGATTATCATCCTGAGCTGGTTGTCTCCCCTAGCTAAGGCAACTAGTGGCACCTGTGGGGAGCACGGCATGGGTTCTCCATCAGTTGGTATAATCTGTGCCACATCTTCCACCCAAGCAACAGCATACCCGGGCGTTCTTTCATTTCAAGTCTAGTCACCCAGATAATCTCATTTAGGTAAAACAGGGTGCAATCCTGCCCAAACAGCCTAGATTCAGGAGTTTCTTCATCAGAGAGCCATTTGGTTACATATTGCAACTGACTGGCTACATAATAGGCCTCAAAGTTCGGGAGCTTGATGCCCCCTCTATCATGGAAGTTCTGCAGCTTCCATAGCGCCACTCTATTGCGAGTGCCGTGCCACAGGAAGTCCCTACACATGCTGTTCAGTTTGACAAAAAACTTGAGTATCAAGTATGGTATATTACTGAAGAAATGTAACAGCCTAGGCAGGACCACCATTTTGAGCATCGCCCCCCGTCCCATCATCGCCAGCGGCAGCTTCTCCCAAAACTTCATATTTGTGCAGATTTTTTTCACAGCCGCCTCGGTGTTATGCAAGTGCTCCTCCTCCACAGTATTCTTCCAGGGCCGCCAGCAAGCATGGCCACCTCACTGAATCAAAAGCTTTGACTGCATCTAGGGACACCACCGCCATTTCCCCATCGCTCCTGTTTCCCTCTTCAATCACCCGGTGGAGTCGCCTGTGGTTGTGGGTTATATTTCTGTTGGGGACATAACCTGTCTGATCCGGGTGTATCAGGTTACTGATGACCCTTCTCAGCCTATTAGCCAGGACCGCCGTCAAGATCTTGCTGTCCTGGTTCAACATTGACAACGGCCTATGGGAGCCGCAGCAATGCCCTGGCTTGTTGGGCTTGGGGAGCGGCACGATTAGTGCTTCTCTGAGCGTGTCCGGTAGCCGACCCTTCTCAAAAGACTCATTGAGCATTTCTAGCATAGGGAGGGTAGGGGGGGGGGGGGGGGGGGGGGGGGGAGTACTTCTGCTTTATATGTTTTGTAAAACTCAGCCGGGAATCCGTCCGTACCCGGGGTCTTGCAGGTGGGCAGCTGTTTCACCACCTCCTCTAATTCCTCCAGGGTAATCGGTGCGTCTAGTTCCTCCCTTTCTTCATCACTAATCTTAGGTAATTCCATGTCTTTCAGTGTTTCTCTAATTTCCTCCTGTTTGTCCCCTCCTCTGTCCTCATATAATGTTCTATATATGGTTATTATCCTAATCGGGGGCCTGGGGGTTTCGCTCTTGTATAACCACGCCAACAAGCGGCCAGTTTTATCCCCACCTGCATGTTGCCTCTCAACATACTTTTTGTAGTTAAGGTTGCAGAGCCTTTCCGAAAGCTCTGCACACCTCTGCTGCAACTCGAGTACAAGTTCCGCGTCCCCTCCTGCCCTGTTGCTTTCGCGCTCCAGTTTCTCTTCCGCTTCCTCTAGTTCTGTTAGGACCCCACCCTGTAGGCCTTTTGACATAGCCGCACCCCGCAACACCACCTTAAAGGCCTGCCAGTGTGTGCACGCCGAATCTACGCTGCCTGTGTTTACCTCAAAGTACTGTGAAATCGCATCCCTGATGTCTTCCCTGAAGACTGGGTCTCTGAGCGCCTCCGCCCGGAGGCGCCACGTCGGTATCCGCGCCCTGGGACGGCAGTGCTGCCAGGTCAGCACCAGAGGCGAGTGGTCCGACAGGACCCTCGCTCTATATTCTATTTGGGTGGTCTCTATCATCACATTTGGCGTGGCAAAAAAATAATCCAGCCTAGTGTACAGGTGCTGCGGAGCTGAGTAGTGCGAGTACTGTGTTTCATTAGGGTGTTTCAGTCTCCAAACATCCGCCAGCCCAAAGTCATCTAGTAATGTCTGCAATACCCTGGTCGCCGGGGTGGGCCTATCAATCTTCCCATCGGATCTGTCTGCCTTTGGGTCGAGCACACAGTTGAAGTCCCCTCCCCAGATAACCGCTCCCCCCACACACGCGCCCATATGAGTACATAGGGTTCTAAAATACGTAGCAGTGTTTTGGTTGGGGGCATATGTATTTATAATGCACACCTCTTTATTCTCTACCAAGGCCTTTAATATGACCAACCTACCCTCCGTGTCCACCACCTCTTGCGTACGTTGGAGCGGGACGTGCGGTGCCACCCAGACCAGCACTCCCCTAGCGTAGGCAGAGTACGGAGAGCCCACTACAGTACCTCTCCACTTCTTCCCCACCAGTTCCAATTTTTTCTGCGTCAGATGTGTTTCCTGCAACAGCGCAATATCAATCCTCTGTCTTTTTAAGTACATCATGACTGTTTCTTTTTAAGTAGCTGTTAAGTCCCCCGACATTCCATGTTATGATCTTAAGGTCTCCCATGGCTCGTGAGTGTCTTCTTGCATCCCATGTAGCGCCTCCCCTTTGCCCACGTGATACAGATACAGCCCTCCATTTTTGCTTGTAGCTTCTCGTACCAGCTCGAACTCCCCATAACTATGTACACAATAAATCCCCAACTCCCGCCCCCACCCGTCCCTTCCCCAACATCACACACCCCAACTGCTGCCCAGCTCTCTTCTCGGAGCTCAGGCACCCCCACATCTAGCCCTGCAAGCACTAAACGATGCACAGAGCTCAGTAGGGTGAAGTCGCCCTAATGGCCACTTAACTGAGACTGTTATGGGGTAGAGAGAAACGCTCCGTAAGGCTCCCGTTAATTCAACATTAACCACAGTGCTTATGACATATAGTGCAATAGTCTGACCTTCTCTACTGAAGGCTGCGCAAGCGACTATATTCAAGTCCCACGTGCCGCGCCATCTTGCGGCACCTTCTTCGTGCATCATTTATCTCTTCCGAGCTCTTTCTCCGTCCGGACTTCTGACTCCTGGGGACATCCTTGCGCATCAAGCCATCCCATGGCATCCTCCGGGGTCTCAAAAAACAAAGTTTTATGTTTATGAATGACTTTCAATTTTGCCGGATACAATAACATATTTGTGGCCCGCCTCTCTCAATCTCCGCTTTACCGTCCCAAAGTTCATGCGGCTACGCTGCACAGACAGGGTGTAGTCCGGGTAAGCCGTGATGTTTGCCGCTCCTCGTGTGATCGTCCCTCCCTTACGAAAGTGTTCCAATATCCTCTCTCGGTCACGGTAATTAAGAATTTTGGCTATCACCGGCCTAGGCGGTTCCCCGGCGGCGGCCTCCTTGTTAGGGCTCTATGTGCCCTTTCCACTGCAAATCCTTGGGATAGGGCTCCTCCGGGTATCTCTTGCAGTAGCATGGATTCAATAAATTCCGTGGGATCGTGGCCCTCCAATCCCTCCGGTAGGCCCACGATGCGCATGTTGTTTCGTCGGGCTCGTCCTTCCGCCTCCTCCGCTCTGCTCTCCAAGTTGCCCACTCTTTGTATCAGGGCGTGCAATTCGGCTTTATGGGAGGCGCAATCCGCAGTATTCGGGCTAACTTCCTTCTCAAGGGACTCTGTGCGCTCCGCCAAGGCCCTGACATCCTGTCGGAGTAGATTAACGTCCTCCTGCACCTCTCCGACCTTGAGGTCCAGTGCCGTTTTTAGTTCAGTGACGGCTAGTTCTAGTTTAGATTCCCAGGCCGCCCTTCGGTCCGCAATCGCAGTCAGGACTTCTTGGTTAGCGCCCAAAGTTGTCATGCCGCTTGCAGGCGGCTTGTCCCTGCTCTTGGTAATGTCTTGACCAGGGGACGTCTTAGCGAAGTCGTCTAAGGTGGATTGTTTCGCCTTCGGCCTCACCGTCCTATTCAACATGACCCAGAGGACCTGTGTTGAGCACAAGTGACAATTGTGCACTCAGTACGCCCCTTTCGCTAGGTCACCGTGCGGCCTGCTTCTTCTTTTGTTCCGGGCATTGGTCGGCCATTTTGTGTTGTCTTTCGTCTCCGGTGCTCCTTATCCCTTCCGATCTCTGCCGCCGTTCCTCCTGTACCATCCAGAAGTTCACCTCACGTAGCCCAATCATTCACACACCGGCATGTGTATTTTCAGCGGTCAATGGCCCGTCATCACGCACTTTTTTGCCCGGATCGTTGCAGGATCTCGGGAGCTCCTCCAGATCGCGTCCTCCTACATGGCCCTCGTAGCCACGCCCCACGGACATTCGATTCTTACCCTTGGGAGCTTTCGGGGCAGGTGAGCTGTCAGACGTACCACTACTCTCCACTGTAGTACGCAACTGCTCTGAGTCCCCAAAGCTCGAGTCCTCTTCCGCTTCCGTATTAACGTCTTCAGGCTCATTGCACTTTTCCTTTTTCTGCGGTACACTAAGAAGCCACGTAGATATATTGCCCGTTTTTAATGCATTTCTTTTGGCTTTCCTTGCAATTCTCTTTCTCGCCCTCTGAGAAAATCTTTGTTTTCAGGGCATTTCCTGAGATGCGCTCTCAAGATCGACCACCTCCTCCACTGACCGTTTGGCCTTTAACTCCAGAGTCAATTTCTTATTCCTCTGTTTTTCTCTTTTTGACATATGGCACTGCTCATTGTCATCGGAAACATCACCAGCCAGTATCTCCACCAGTGTTGACTCAAGAGTAGGAGAGACTTTGCCTCCTTGGTCTGCTGGTATGCTATCCTGCTTTGGTAAATCCTCAAATGGCACAGTTTTTCTCTTGATGGTCATATGCAGCATAGTAGTGTTTTTTTCAATCAGGCATAGCATATTGTGACATAGCTTCAATAGAATTTTTAAAGCGAAACTGGTAGACATATGGTGTGCTTCAATGTCCTTAAATTTAGCATTACAAGTACAGTTCATGTTTGCATGGCTGTCATGCAGAGATGACTGCTCTTTATCTTTGAGGCATGACTAAATAATCACTCATTTAAAAAGGGCACAACTGTTAAGCCTTTGCAGTGAATTATAAAAAAAATAATCACCCTCTGGGCTCAAAGAATAATTTCCACAGATGCCAGTGAGGGCAAGTTAAATGGTTCGCACTTGGGTGCAGTACAAGCCACTGGCAAAGTTAAACTTCTATAGAAGGCAATGTTCAAGACAGTAGAAATATTAGTCTTAACGGCAAAGCAGAGTATGGGGCTGCTGCATCTCGCCACCCACCAAACATGAAACACACTGCCAGCGCTTTGCGCATGTGCAGTGTTTTTGTTAGCAATTCCTCTGAAAAGTGGGAAATAGAGAGGACTGCTTGTAAGGCCGCACAATCACGATCAGCAATAGAGATTGCAAAGCAGAACCTCCTTCCACAACTCCACGAAACACTGCTAGCATACCGCTGTGGGTATTTGAGCAAGACAACTCACGCGAGTGTGAATATAGAGAACTTCTGGAGATCTTGCTTGAGCACTTTGTGAGCTACTGGCCAGAATTCACATCAGGAATTACCCTATATGGTCATCCTCTGTTGCGCCATATATATCAGGCTTTGATTAATGGATTTGAGTTAAATGAACTAGAGATGCCAATTTAGGGGCCACAATGAGCAAGAAAGGTTCCCTGTGTGGAACAATGGCCACATATCATGCAGTCACAACAAAAGGTTACACTTCCATCTGACCCACTGTCTGGGAGAGGGTTGTCGGCAAGGGAAACTAGCCCCCACATTGTGGGCCAAAAGGATCACCAAAAAAGCACAATCATTGAAGATTTATATCCCCAATGAGACCTAGATGGAACTCACTGGGTAGAAATGGTTGGGAGCGCCACAAACATCTGCAACAGTTAGGGGAGACACTTATGGGATGGGCAAAGCCGTAAAGGGGTGGGGTGTGATTTTATAAAAAATGTATGTATTTAAGTTAAATTTCATTCATGCCTAGAGCCTCAACCAATGGATCCCGGATATGGGTCAAACCTTCGCAAGGAAGTCGTGTCTGGTCCGTCTCCCAATCATTTTGTTGTTTGTACAAATAGCATTTTTTTTAAATCTGTGCATAGTAGCTGAAAATTAATTCATGATCTTTGGGTTTACGGAGTAGAGTCCATGGACCCACATGTCACTTTTTTGGTCACTCAATTGGCTACTTGGGTCTGGGTCTGCAGACCCTCTTGCGTGGGGGTGCAAGGATCTGTTCCAGCGAACCAGGAAGACGAAGTTACATATACAAAGTTGGGAAGTGGGATAGAGAAAGACCAATCGCTGCATGAGGTCAACCCCAGAGGTGTTATATGATAGATTTAACAGGGACTGCCTCTCCACCATTCTCAGCGTCTTTGCATGTGCCGAAAGTCACCTCCTAGAGAGATAAAAATACAGTATTTTCCATGGGATCACAGTGTGCTCATGTGCAAACCGAGAGTTTGATGTGCAAACAAAGAACCACTAGGCGCATGCTTCATGCCATAGACCTTTGCTTACTGCGGATTTGCTCAGACCACAAACGTCAGCAGAGAACGAAATCACATGCCTGACGGGACCAAAAGCCGACTACAAGATGGGGGTGAACAGCGACCTGCTCGCCTCAACTTAAGGCACTTTCCGGCAGCCTTGCCCTACCCCCCTTTGGATCCTCCCTTCTGTAAATTCTGCCTACTAAAGAGCGTTGACACCGTCAGCGGCTCTCCGCAGCAATGGCCTTCTTAACCAGTCTTCAAAGCAGGACTGATAATGTGCAGTCACCCTTGTCCCTCCCTCCCACCTTCTGTTTAATCTATTAGATGGAGGGGCCTGCTCATTACAATGTTGTTCATAAGACCCAGAGAGATCCTGAATGGAGCTCGTCCATAACAGCTTCCAATATTGATCTCAACTACCTTTTCTTTGTTTTGTTCGACGCTGTAATAATTTCAGTCAAAGCCAGCCCAGCAAGCAGCAATTGATGTAAAATGGGTCATGAGGGCAAGCTCATCTACAGTGAAACTTTAGTATGGAAAAGTCCAAATCTCTGTTAATCATATACAACTGCTTTTTAAAACGAAATCCCCACCGCAGCCTGGAGTGACTGATTAGTTTGTAAAGCAAAAGATAAACTAAATACATTTTAAAATATACAATGCTATTTTGCCAGATTCACAAGAATTCTTTAAAAACAGTTGTGTGGTAGTGCACATTTTATTTGCTTATTCTATAACATGTTGCATACTTGTTTCCAACAATAATAAAAGCAGGCAACTATTTATTGATAATACAACGCCAATAAGCGGTGCAGATTTCTCAATTTGTCCCATTACTGTAGTGAAAAGTACACCAGGCTCTGCCTTTCTTTTCTTGCTCGTCTGTCCTTGCATCCTCACACTTACAAAGGGAATTCATTACAATTACCAGAATGAAGAGATGCAGAGTACACAATTTATCACTAGCTTCGGACATGAAGCACTCTTATATCATTTGGGTTATCCAACTGCTGTACCAATCACCTGCAAATACTGGTTATAGCTCAAATGGTCATGCATAAGCATTCATTCCAGTCCAGATTTTCACTTTTGCTATGCATACTGATAACTGCAGTTCTGCGTTTAGAATTCCATTAGCATAAAGTGTGGGTACAATAATGAAAAGAGCAAGGACCACCTCTGAGCCCATCTGATGAGGGACTAGGCATCACCAACTGGAGAACATCATGCCTGCCGCTCCACTACCCAAGCTGAATCAAGCCATCAGCTAATAATCACTTAAGGGAACCTGTCAAGGAGTACAGAACTTTCCACCTTAATGCATGCGACAAGGCCAACAAGCACTTTGCTGCAGGCAGAAGGTGCACTCCTCAAAATACCCAAATAAATAAACAATAAATGTAAAGCAAAACTCAGTCCATCTAATGGGCAAAAGGGTCCAAATTAAACGTGCAAACACAAGCTGGTAAACTGACTCTGCACGTCTGCCTGGACACAAGATCAACCTGCTGTCCTATTAACAGGAGACGTGACTGCAGCCCAGGTAGAAAAGGCTGGATTATGGAATTAAGCCTCTGAAGGTCACAGCCTCAGTCCAAGATGAGGTAAGCCTCCCACACCACTAAATCCATCACAATAAAGCTTGTAGAAGTCCTCAAGAACTTCCAAGCAGACTTTCACAGAGGTTTCCTTTTTATATATATTTTTTTAACTTTATTTTCATTTTACGTTCATAGCATTTACAAACATCAACATCCAAAAGAAAAGACAATTTCATAAAAAATTAGCTCCCAATAGCATCCTGTACATATTTACAACCACCCCCCCCCCACACCCTGGGTTCACATCATACAAGAGTAATCAATACATAGGGAGGATTTTTTTCAAATAGAGGAAGCTTTGTTATTCCAAAAAATTACTCTCTCCATCTCTGCTAATCCATGCATTTCATCAATCCAAATTTCAATCAGAACTGGATTTCTTGTCTTCCAACTTCTCAATATAATTCTCCTACCCACCATCGCTAATCGAAAAAATAATTTTTTTCTGACACATGGATATATCTTCCAAAAGAACATCACCACTGAGTATTAAGTTAAGGTCTGAAAATCAAAGATAATCGTTTGATCTAACACAACATCACATATCCTACCAAATTCAAACCAAAAGCCTCGCACTCTGTTGCAGGTCCACAGCATATGCTCCAAGGAGCCAGTGTCATGAACACATGACCAACAATCAGAGTTGTCTGGTATACCTCTATTAAATAGCCTTTCAGGAGTCCAATAGACCCTATTGATGATTTTTATCTGTCGGGATCTCTCCACCAAGCTTAAAGAGCATAATCTGGTATTTGCACACATACTTGACCATTGATCTTCATCAATAGTATTCCCAAGCCTTCTGCCCCACTCCTCCCTCAACAAATCATTGCTTTTAAATTCTCCTGCAAACAAAACCATAAACACGACTTATCAGGCCACATCCACCCATTTTAGGCTTTTGCCAGAGTATATTCACATCCAGACTTTTCTCCAAGTCAATGTCACCGACAGCTTTCCGAATTTTACGGTAATCACTCACACTGAAATTTGAAATATTAAACTTATATTTTAATCCTTTTGCAGTCAACCAGCTTCCATTCTAAAATAGGTCGCCCAACCATTGCACACCTGCCAGAAACCACTCTGACCAGAACAAGGTCTTCCCTTCACATTTAATACCCGGGTTCAACCAGATAGAGGCTTTTGGATCCTTCAATGCATTGTATCCCAAACTGGCACTCAGACTCGTACATGAATTGAATAGACATTAAGTCAATGCGTCTTTAACACCCCGTTGTTCCTGCACAGTTGTTAATAAAGCTCTAGGTAGTAACAGACCAAAATGACTACTCTCAGCACACACTCACTCACTCGGATCTGGTTTCACAAAATCCATTAAGGTTTGTGACATAAAAGCCAAATGATACGCCCTATAATTAGACACAGCCAGTGCTCCAGATAAGATTTTGAGGTGGGAGTATTTTACGCATAATTTTTCAAATTAGAGCGTAAATGCAATTTCAAGAGAGTAAAAATTAGTTATCTCCTCTGCAAGAGAGTAAAACTTATCCAACACATACGTTATGGGTATGAACACATTTTAAAAGGGTGCATGCTTTATTGTGTTGCTCGCTTAGCTGTCACAGATTTGGGGCCTCATTACACGGATGGCGGTGGACCAAGGTGCTATTGCGGTACCATAATTAGCTCCCTGGTCCCTTTGCGGGTTGGTTTTTAACGCCTGCAAAAAGCAGGCATTAAAGTCTCCAACCTGCAAAGGGACCTCGTAGTAAGGCGGTAAGGGTTAACGGTCACCGGTACCATTAACGGTGACCGTTAACCCTTACCGCCGTCCGTGTAATGAGGCCCTTGGTCTTTCAGTTGGAAATTCACCATCATGCATAAGAAGGCTATGCTGCTGACAAAAGAAATTCTACATTGCCATCTAGTGGTGGAAAGTATGTTTTTTTAACGAATAAATCAAAGCGTACACGGTACGCAGTACAAAATTAAATGGTCCGGATTTGCTATATTTACATGCGTAAAAGGGCAAGATACGCACGTTAACTGGTAGGCTGGACACACCCAATCCACATTTTTCCAGGGGGAGCTGTAATTTACATAGCTTCAGCCTTGGTGGCTTATGATCCCCAAAAAAAAACCTTGGGTAAGTCTATCCAGTTCCTGCCAGAAATTCTTTCCAATACCCATCGGAATCATGCAAAGCACGTAATTAATCCTAGGCGTCGAAACCATTTTTAGTGCATTAACTTTCCCCCATAAGGACAAACGTAGAGTGATCCATCTCTCCAAATCCAATTTGTATGCAGAACAAACCATGTTCATGTTTTCGATTACAAAATCACTTATATTCGGTAAAATCAACTCTCCCAAATATAGCAATTTTCTTGTACACCATTTAAAACCCCATTGTGTAATGAATTTCTTGTCACAGAACGGCACCAAGGGTAGAACCTCAGACTTTGCCCAATTTATCTTACAGCCTGAGAGTCAATGAAAGGTTGATAAAATTTCCATAAGAGTTGGAATAGAAAGTCCAAGATTTTTTAGAACTAACAACAAATCGTCAGCATAAAACCATATCTTTTGTTGCACGCCCCAACAACTCACACCCTGCAGATTTCTTCCTGCCTTAGTGCCATCAAAAGAGGTTCTATACCAATGACAAAAAGCAAAGGGGACAAGGGACAACCCTGCCTTGTTCCTCTCTCTAATTCAAATATTTCTGATCTTAGACCATTGGTATTCACATCAGCCGTAGGTTTGCTATAGAGAAGATCAATCCAAGAAATGTATTTGGATCCAATTCCCATCTTCCCCAGAACTTTAAATAAGAATTGCCGGTTTACCCTGTCAAAGGCTTTTTCAGCATCTAAAGAAAGTACTGCTGAGTCTTCCGTTGACCCAGCAGCCACACAAATAGTGCATAACAGTTTTCTTATATTACTGGCGGTACACCTCTCTCCTTTATAAAGCCTGATTGATCACGGTGAACCAACTTTGGCAACAGATTTTCTAATCTCAAAGCAATTATTTTGGCCAATATTTTGTTATCAACATTGAGCAAACTAATTGGTCTATAACTGGAAGCAAAAGTCTAATCTTTACCTTTTTCCAAGAACACCGACAGCATAGTGTGCCGTGTTGTAGGGGGGAGCAAACCTTCTGAATGGGATGATCTAAACATGTCCAACAAGAGAGACAATGCAGAATTTGGCAACGATTTGTAAAATTCAACTGGTAGACCATCTGGTCCAGTGGATCTCCCCGTATTTAATTTCCTGTTAGGTAAGATTTCCACAGAGCTGGTAAATCTTCCTTTCTTGGTTCAACTCCAGAACTTTTTGCTTTTCTAGTGGGATATTTTTCATTAATACCTCAGTGAGTGGGAACCTTTTTCCACACTCACGTGTCTTCAACTCTTTTTATGGGTGTCATTTTGAAGACTCTCCATAGTGTCTTTTTAAAGTTATCATGTCTAACAATGTATTGGCAATAAGTGCCTGTTGTTGCTGGGTTGCCCTAGGGGCTCCCCATTTAACTTTTTTGCGCTAACCTTGAGTGAACTACAGTTCCCAAGGATAGAAAGGATCTTTGGATCCCTTTTACATTTTATTCTGTGAAACCAGCACACCCACCCCACCTTATGTGGAGTGCTGGGGAGATACAATGTTTCCCCTTTCACATTAAAGCTGTAACAATTCTGTTACAGTGACAAGCTTACCTTTAATGGCTGGTGGCAGTGATACCTTTTACTAATTTGGTGCACCTTTACCGCGGGCTGTAATCACAGCTGCAGTAAAGGCACCTAGGGGTGCTCATTTTACAAAAATCGCCCCCATCTTCTTTTTCTGCCATTTTAGTCTTTCTTGTCGTTTCGTGTTCCTTCCCCTGACATCCAGGGTGTGAAATTCCTTTGTTTGAGTTTTGTCTTTGGCGGGAGTCCCCTAGACACCCCGCCCAGGCTCCAGTCAGTCTGTAAGCACAGGAAGTGGGGGAGGAGTCCGAAACTTCCCCCTCCTTTGTCTTAGGCCTTCCTTCAACTGGGCCAAATCCCAGTGGTGGGCTGGCTGTCCTGATTGGACAGCCAGACGCCCCTTTCTTGTAAAATGCAGGGAGAGAATGCAGAGGTTGTGTTGTAGTTCCTGATAAATACTGGAAACCTGGAATCTGAAGTCATGTCGACCACTGGAACAGAAAACCGAAGAGGATGACGAAGGAAAAGCGGCGGGAATGATTTCCAGCGACCGGAGAGCCTGCTGTGTAACCGGAGCCTGCTGCAGCCTTTCCTTCCGATCGACCTGGGGTCTCCGAAAAGGACGACCCGAACCCAGAGCCTGGTGAGACCCACTAGACTCAAGACGACCTGCATTTTGAGCCATCCCATGGGTTGCTGCGACCTTGCGTTCTTGCAATACCCCAACACCCTGGGACCTTCAGCCACTATGCGGTGCACGGTCTTCCGAATCTCGCTGAAACTTTGTGGGCATCCTGGTGTATCTCCAGAGACACGCATCGAGTCCGAAAAGTCCCCTCACTAGAGTGCTGGACGTTTTAAACAACGAGAATTCAACAGCGATTTTCTGTCATCTTCTGAGCTCCTTGAAAAGGCACCAAACCCGCAGAACCACATTCAGCCATGAGAGAAATCTTGCCTAGAGCCTTCTTCATCGATCCCTGCTGCAAAGGGGAGGTCGTGTGTTCAGTCTCCAGGACAAGTAATACACTGACCGGGTAGTTGGCTGCAGTCCCTGAAGTTCTCCTGCTGCAATCTCTTCTTCATTGCTGAGGTACTGTGTTGGCTTGGATATATACTTACCTTAAGGCGGTTGGGATTTCTGTGTAGCTTTGGGGTGTCTTCTGTGATTGGGAGGTCCCTCATCCAGTGCACCCAGTCCCACTGCTGGGGTGTCTTCTGTGAAGCCCCTGGACCCTCTTCTAACCCTAGAAGTAAAGTACTCACCCGTTTGCCCAGTTTTCCTAAGGAACTCTGACTTTTGCTACTAAAGAACTTATTCTAACACTGCCTGTTGGTCACTAGTCCTAGTGACCCCCCTTCTGCCACTGAGAACACTCGTGCTCTAAGGGAAAGACTTTGAAGGGATTGGGACTTCTGCCTAGAAAAGAAATCAAGTGTTTTACTTACTTGTAAAGAGTTGGTGGGTAACTGTAATTCTCACAGTGAACAGTTACAAAAATTCTTACTGATCTTGAATGGGTGATGCACTATTCTTAAAAACTATTTTGCCTGTCTAAAAGAAAGTAGATGTGAAGGTATTTTACTCTCCCGTGATTAGGTTGTGCCTCTTTACAAAAGTAATGTGTTGGTTTCACCAGATTATTCCTGAAGGGTAATTGTATGAGTGTCCTCCAACTGTTGGTATCACCAGGTTAGTCCTGTTAGGATAACTGTATGAGTGTCCCCCAACTGGGTCTTGCTTCCCCTGACTTGCTGCTAGCCTGGCCTTAATAAGTCTACATTAGGTTGTTGCCTACCTAGAATAATTATTCAGTAAAGTGTGACATTGGGTTTTACTTTCTCCTTCATTGTGAAGTTAAAGTAAGTGGGTTTTACTTACCTTGTGTTAGCTGTGTGCCATCCAAAACAAGTTACCAGAGTTATTGCTTACCTCAATCTGGGATTCCCTGATTTCCAAAGCATCTGTAATTGTATATTACATCCTTAGGTTTTACTCACCTGGTATAACTGTGTGTTATGACAAAAGTAGTTATAGGTTTTCACTGCACCTAGAATAAGTGTTTCACTATTCACCAAAAGTATATTGTCCAGTTGACTGTTTATGTGATTTGTTCCAAGAGTCACTGTACAATTGGAAGGGCCTACTGTCCTTGTATTACCAAATGTCATCTAAAAGTAACCATTGGTCTTTTGTTCCCAAAGAGTAGGCTTGACCTATACTAAATGTGTAGAACAAGGTTTTGACTTCACTAGAACTACTATTAGGTGTTCCAAATAAGGTTTATACTTGGGTCTGTGTACTTTCAAGTATAGTGTTGTGTTTTATATTGTGATTTCATATAATGTGTTAGTACTTACTTAACCCCTAGATTTATCTGGGCCTACCTGCATTTAAATAAATCCTTTATTTTTACAATACATAGTGTTTCAGTGTTTCTTTGGATCATTTGTATGACAATTTCATTTGTACTGTATCTACTGCCCTCTCTCCCTCCTAAAATAAGCCAGGCTGCTCTGCCTACACTACCATCTACTCAGGTGGTACAGTCTTATGCTAAGAGTGGAGTCTTGTACTGCCTCAGTTGAATGGTTTTTAAGAAGTGGGTAGTACTACAGAAAAACTGTCCTAACATTTCCCAATTGCTCTCTTCACCTCACCTAGCTTTCCATCTTTATCCAAAGAATCTGATCCCACCTCTGTTAATCTGTGGAGCGGCAACCCTTCCAGGAACCCATCATCAGCCGACGAAATAAATGACTCCTTTTTGTATAGATCTGAATAAAAAGACTGGAAGAACTTATTAATTTCTTTCGGTTTGAAAGTAATCAGGTTGTCTTGACCCCGGATGGAAGTAATAGTTCTTTCTGACTCTTTTCCTCAGCCTAAAAGCCAACCAACGATCGCATTTTTCCCCCCTTCTCAAAATATGTACATTTCTGCTGAAAGAACATCTTATCTGCCCTATCTGAAATCAGATTCCTTAGTTCCAGTCTCATACGTTTAAGTTTCTGAATCAAATCAGAGTCATTTGGATTAAACATCAAATCCCTTGTGATAACTTTAATATCTGATTCTAATTCCTGATATCTACTATCAGATCTTTTCTTCAAACCACTTGCCAAACTGATGAGCAAACCACGTACTGTCCATTTGAATGCTTCCCAAACTATGCCAGGTATAACCTCCCCCGTGCAATTTTCTTTCTCAAAATACTCTATTTCTGTAGCAATTTTAATCATCTCTTTTTCATTGTCTAGCACCTTGGTATTCAGCCTCCATGTAAAATGTTTGTTCAATGCAAAGTCCAACTTCAAGTCCATGATAACATGTGCATGATCTGATAGTACTATATTTCCAATATTAGTTGTCAAATACTTTTCGGAAATCCTTCCTGACGTTAGTATCATGTCCAACCTTGAATATGTCATATTTGCCCCCGAGTAGAAGGTATATTCCCTGGTCCCCGGATTCTCCAACCTCCACCCATCTTTCAGATTGTGCTCCTCCATAAGATCTTTCAAAGCTCTGGAATGCATGTCAGTAAGTCTGCCAAAACTAGAACCAGACCTATCAATAGCCCGGTCTAGTACTGTATTAAAATCTCCACCTAAAACAACATTCATTTACCCCAAAGAGCAATCTTCCTGAAAAAAGAGCCATCATCCACTGTAGGTGCATATATTTCACTTCCGTGCCTTGAATATTAGTCAGAATGGCAACAATTCTGCCATCACTTTCAGTAATTTCTTTTATAACTTTGATAGGGGCATTTTTTCTAATCAGGATCGCCACACCCTTAGAGCTCGAACTAAACCCGGACCCATAAACTCTTCCAACCCAGACTTTCTTCAAAACTTTAAGCTCTCCTTTAATGAGATGCTTCTCTTGAAGAAGAGACTAGAATCACGAGGTGGATGTCATGATCACTGCTTCCAAGGAGCCAGGACCAGCCCAACGTCCTTGGAAGCAGGCCCCTAACCCTAATCCTAGGCACCAGCCGGTCCCCACGGGGACCTTTTGGACCTTGTCCTGGCGCCGGTGGCACCAGGCTCATCAGAATCATCGGTCCCGGCACTGGAAGCGCCGGGCTCATAATGTGTGTGCAGATGCTTGGGTGGACTTACCTGCAGCAGACCATGCTGCTTACTTACCAGCCTCTTAGAAGTCCTCTGTGAACAGGAACTACTTTCTTATCTGGGTGGGGCAAGCTCCACTCCCTGGATTCAGCACTGGAAAGCTTCTGGAACTGGAACTCTTTTCTTACCTAGGCGGGGCCGTGGAGGAAGGCGCCTCATCACTCCAAGGCTATTTAAACCACACCCGATAGACGAAACGTGCTTCGCGTTATTCTGCATCTGCAGCAGAACGCTCACCGAGTCTGTTCCAGCCTTTCTTCTTACGATCCCGAATCTGCAAGAATCATACTTACCATTCCTGCATCCTGAATCTGCAAGAAGCATACTCACCATTTCTGCATCCAGTCGACAGCAGCACCTGCAGAGACAAGAAACAGCAGGTTAGCAAGGCAGCCTTAACTCGCAGTGCTACTCACCTGATCCATCGGCTGCGGTCATTTTCGGCACGCTGCACCTCTGCCTGCGAAGACAAAAGCATTGTCACTACTTACCGGCACTCCGTGAATTCTGGATTTCTTCACACTGCATCGCCGCCTGCGGAGATAAAAGCATTGTATCTACTTACGGACATTCCGCGGAATCCGGCGCTGCAAACCAACTTCTGAAAGACAAAAGAAGAGACATTAGACAGGTATTTACTTACGCCCATCGCGCTCTTCGCAATAGAACGCCTGCTCTTCAGCACGAACTACGCTGCAAGGAAAAGACAATTAGAGCGCTTGCATTTACTCACGCATTTCCAGGCGCTTCACTCCATCTTCCTCAAGAGTCCTGCAAGACAAAAGGGAGAAAAGCATTATACGAAGTCCTGTTCAATGCTAACGTGCCTTGCACCTAAAGACTATAAAGACTAAAAAGGTGTCTGGAAACTCACCGCTCGTGCAGTTAACGACGGTAACGGTCTTCTGAGTCCAAGAGGCCTATGTTTCACCAGTGAAGGAACTGGCAACAGCGCCCTGCACCAGACGCAGATGGAGAGCCCAGCATTCACCTATCTAAGGTGAGCACGTTGACCTGGGGGCTCTACGGAGAGGGAGAGAGAGGAAGAGGGACATTGAACAACCCAAACCATTAACCCCCATATTCTTTCACCTGCAGAAACCTCACCCTACGAGTTCGACACACAGTGCGAAGAGGTTCGACCCCAGAAGCCCATCGGGTTCTGCACATCACCTTTCGAGTCACAGACACCTTCCTGCCAAGATCAGCGCCTCCGTGGGAATCAGGTGAGCGTTACAGTGGAGGATTAGCGATTATCGCTAAAACTAATCTCTCTATGAGAATTACCTCAACACCCAACCTAAAATCTTGCGAGTCACTATCCATTAAACTACCTATCACCAACTCCCAAACGCTAAACATCCATCTCCTCTAGAGACCCCTGGGCCTAATCAGCACCTTTAATGAAGACATTACTACCATTATTGCAGAGAAGTTAAAAAAAACTCCTCACAAACCATAGTGCTAGGAGATTTTAACCTAGGGTATGATGATACTAATGATCACCAAGCTACCTCTGTAGCTAACATCCTGACAGAATTAGGCTTTACTCAGAAAATGAATGCCTCCACTCACACCAAAGGGAGAATTCTCGACTGGATTGCCAGTCACAACTGCAACCTCACCATCACGTCCATCTCCCCCCAAATATGGACTGACCATCACCTAATCACCTTCACTCTCAATACTAAAAGACCTACTGCACCCTCTCAGCCTCCCGCGATACCTACCTTAACCAGAAACAAGAAAAACATCTCAGCTGACAATATCTTACCCCATATCCTCCCTAATCTTAACTCCCTACCAGACCATACAGACCCAGGCTTACTAGTGGAAGAATTCAATAAGGCCATGACTACTGCTCTTGACAGCATTGCCCCACTAAAATTTAGGAATAGCAAACCTAAAAAGCATCTCAGGTTCTTTAGGTGAGGTGTAAACCAAGAATTAAGACTACAGAAAAGAAAATGGGAAACGGCCTGGAATCTACATCCCACCATAGAAAATAAAATTATAAAATTAATCTAATAAATATCTCTACGCAATACAAAAAGGACATCATCAAGGCCAAACAAGAAACGTACAACAACAGGATTACACAAGCTAACTCTAGCATGAAGGAGCTCTTCTCCATTCTGAAAGAATTGGAAACCCCAATTGCAGTACAGGATGACTCTCACAGATAAATCCTGGTGTACTGACATACAGTTGGCACTCGCCAACAAAGGGGCCAAGTTCCAAAATAAAATGGCTCTAAAGAAAGCCTTACTATCAGCTCAAACTCAAGCTCTCCCTAACAAAACACAGAAGTCCAAACCCATAGAACATACCCAATTTACCTTCTCTAAGGTTTCAGTTATTAAGGTAGAGAAAACGATTCTTGCCCTTAAACCATCCAATTGCAAAGGTGACCAATGCCCAGCACAACTGATCAAGGACGCTGCTAGAGATCTAGCCCCCTTCATCACCAAACTCATTAACGCTTCCTTCACGACTGGCACCATCCCATGCAATCTAAATGAATTGTGGGTATTCCCTCTTCTGAAAAAACAAATACTAGACCAGAACATACCCACCAACTAGAGGCCCATCACCACGGTGCCATTTCTACTAAAAATCCTAGATAAGGTAGCTTACACCCAAATTCAGAACTTCCTTGAAGTGAACCTACTCAGGTGCCCGCCAATCCGGCTTCCGACCACGACATGGCACAGAGAAAGCTCTTATCGATTTAAAGGCCCAAATAGACTCACTAAGAGCTGAGGGGAAAACTAGCACTTCTTCTATTAGACCTCTCAGCTGCCTTTGATTTGGTGGACCATAAAGTCCTGTGCAGTCACTTTGTCTCAGCAGCCCACTTCTCAAAGGAAGCTATGGTTTGGATACAGTCTTTCCTTAGTGATAGGATTATGAGGGTTTTCTCACCATCGGCCGCAGAAGACCAGATACCTATTACTTGTGGGGTGCCCCAGGGATCATGCGTCTCACCTACACTCTATCTTCACCAAGCTACTCTTTGATGATCTCGACAATATGGGCATCACCTATACCAACTACGCAGACGATAACCAGATTCTCCTACCACTTATGGGGGATTATGAGAAAGATCTGGCTTTGGTGAAAAGAATCTATAGCATCGTTCAGGCATGGATGGCTAACCATGGCCTGTGTCTGAACGATGACAAAACAGAGCTCATCATCCTAGGCACTGCAACTCGCATCTCTAAACTCAACCAGAACTACTCAGCATTCATTATTGATGGGAATACTATTAAGGTTGCCAGAGAAGTAAAAACCTTAGGCTTTTACCTCGACTCAACCCTATCCCTTACTAAACAAGTAAACTCATTGGCCTCTTCTATGGCCTACACATGTAAACTAATAAGATCAGGAAAACAATTCCTGTCAGTTGCTTAATCCTTTCTAGAGCCCTCACCCTATCAAAACTTGATTATTGCAATGCCCTCTACATAGGGGCAAACAAACAAATCATTAACAGAATACAAGTGCTACAAAATAATGCTCTCATGGCTGCCCTAAGCATCCCCAGAAGAGTACACATCTCCAAAATAAGAAGGAATCATAAATGGCTCTCCACCCAAGAAAAAATTAATCCTAAATCAGTTTCCCTCATCCACAAATGCTTAAACAAAGCCCCTCGCTACCCAACAGAACGATTTATCAGAAAAAACTTCACCAGACCGCCTAAACAGCCAACCCCAACTGTCTTCAAGTGCCAAGATCCAAACTGTCTCCAATTGGAGGGTCCAGTTTGCCAGTTAGGGCAGCACAATTGTGGAATTCCCTGCCACACACACTCAGATCTGACCAAACCTTTATCAAATTTAGAAAGAATACAATTAAATGGCTCATAAGGGAAGATATGTATCCCTTTCTCCCGAACACACTATGTATGCAATGTATGTCGGACATAGTTTGGTTAAACATGTAAATATCTGTAAATTATGACATATTATCTGCATTCATATGCCGTTATACCTGTTCTTTGCTATCTACCTTCTTCCTGTATCGTGGAGGTAACCTTGCTCCCAACGCCTGTAACTGCTATATGCTATTTACCTTCTTCCTGTAACGTGGAGGTAACCTGTCCTTACCCTTTGCCCTAACTTTTGTAACTAAGCTCTCTTGTAACCTGCACCCTGATTCCTTTGGGTCCGGCGCGCACAACAAACAAACAAACATGCATCACCACTGAGACCATTTAAGTCATCACTTTCTTTCTCTTTTGTACATTGTTAAAGCCATTCACATTCCAAGTGACCACTCTTAAATGTCTATCCATCCTGATTCAGCACCAGTTCCCAGCTCTGTAATGTCCCACCAACTGGCCTTAAAACCTCTGTAGCATAATAATAAGATGTGAACCCCACCATCCCAACCCCAATGTAGATGCAAAACACAAGTAACAGTGTAAAATAAGTACTCGTATACCACCGTATACCTCGGCACCCTGAGGTTTCAATGCCTTAGTTCAGTGCTTCGAAATACTGCACCCGTCATTGACAGATTTCGAATGTTGCAATGGAGAAACAGTCACTTCTGCATTTTGTACTGGGCAAAAATGTCATCCTTTTAAGCAATAGCAGCAAAGAGTATGCCTCGTAATACCCCCACTCCACGTCCAACACCACCATCAAAAGCTAGAGAACTACCTGCATGCTACTTATGAGGGGAAAAGCCATGAAAACCCGGTTTTCCTTCCCTTCTCCCTTTATCGCCTCTCATGCAATTCACTGTGTTTGTATTGTCTGCATCAAAACTACAAATCCCACCTGGATAGCTTTCCCATCCACACGACGTCTGATTGCCGGCCCCGTTCTCAGAAGCCCTCAAAATGGTGCAGGATCAAACCTGGCACTACTACTCTTCCCAATCCAGCAGATCCAGTAATCAACTGCTTGCTCATGGTGTGGTCCTGCTCTTTTCTTCCAGTTTCCAAAACCATGTTGCAACAGTATGTTTTCAATGGCAGTCAGAGTCTCACTCAGAATCCTGATTTTGTGGGTGATGTTTATTGTGCTTGAAACTGCCAACGATATTGTGCATTACCATGTGGGGTGCGCATCAGGCCCCAATATTTTTCATCCGACATATTTTGTCTGATCCAAAAGAGCTACATTTCAAAATCCTCCCACTGCCAGCTTCCCTGGCCATTGAGTGCTTGGTGAATGAGTACAAGGAAATGTACTTTCTTGTCCATTACTTCAACTCACGCTGACACCCAGTAGTCATCAAAGCTAGACCACGCCTGAGCCAAAAACATTCAAATAATACTCTAGAATATCGGTCATATAGCACAGTTGCTCCCCCTTCAGGAAAATGTCAGAGGGCAACCTAACCCTTGTGAAAACTTGTCTCTGTGGAAGTCATCTGCAACAACAAAAGAAGAAGCTCAATAATGTGTTTTATAAATAATGCTCAACTAAACAAAAAGGCACACCTAAAGCTCCACACTTTTCTTTTCGTTATAGTACATCGTCTAAAGCAACTACAGTCCGACACAGACACACACCCCCTCCCATAACATCCCTATGATTCACAAGGTCTGTGCAATTAGTCTCATGACACATTCAGCCCCTTTGTATTTTGGCTTCGACACTACCCACATAGATCTGCGCATTTATCAATTCTGCAATACACACTTCCCTGTGCAACTGGTCTCCGGTATCATAGGCCAGGAGAATAGCTCAGAGGTAACACGTTTGACTTGGAAGCAAGACAACGCATAGCAACACAAGTTTGAATCCTAGTCTCCGGTAATAAATGGGTTATAAAAGAAAAATTATAATTAAACGTATGTACCATCCACTGACCTATATATTAATAATCATGTGAACACCCCCCCCATCGTACAATTACCCGTAGATCACATGCACCAATCTCCACTTGTTTTTAACAAGAGGTTATCGTTGGCCTCCATGTAAACATTGGGTAACATCTAATTAGCCCCTTATCTCTTTAAAGGCTGCACTGTCCAACATGTTTTGAATGCAGCATGAGGTATGCGCTGCATCCTCTGCATTACAAGTCTATAAGAACTTGCAAGGCTAGCAGTTTAAGCTTCACTCTACATGTCCGCTCAATGCTATGGACCATAGCAGTGGTAGCTTCTTCCAGCATTTCCCTATCAATGGTACCATTGGTGTGGTACTCTGCCAGTATGATGGAACTCCTGTAGCGTGATCCGCCTCACAAGTACGCTCAGTCCTATAAGTTTTGAGTTGTCCTGTGGCCGAGCAATATGTCTCCACTAGGATAAGCTTCATGCTGAGTGGATGTTAGGGAGAATTCTCTGTTAAGGCTAATTTCCCAAACCTAGTGAGTCCCCCAGCAGCTTTGCTGGATTTTTGGGGTTTATTTTTTTCTCCTGCTAAGAGTGAGACTCTTTTCCTCCCACTCTTAGACATGATTTGAGATATCCTTTGACTTTGGAATGTGTTTTATGGGCTATGGGGTCTTTTACTCCATAGGGTTTCATGTGGTTTTTGGTAAGTGTGTTACACAGCACCCTCAGTGCAGTAACACAGGGGTGTCATAGTGACCCCCAAACATAGACTCCATACCCTGGGACTGACTACTGTCTCCCAGGGCATGTTAAGTCACCACTGACTTTACTAGTCTTAAATTGGGAACAGAACCAGTACAAACCATCAAAGTGTGGAAGTACTGGTAGGGGTAATTAGATTGCCCCTGGGTCTGTTTTTCGAGGGGGCACTGTGCAGTCCCCCCTCGTCAAGTTTCTGGCTGGTGGCAGTGGTTACCACGCAAAGTATTCCACCGGAATATTTTCTATGGGATTTTCCCATTCATTTTAAACACACCACTTTTTGGTGCAATGTTAAAGATACTGCTGGGTTATTTATTTAATATTTATTCCCCGGTTGGGTCTTTTTGCCAGGACTCGGTTTTAAAATGGCATTTGTCTTCGCCTCTGTAACTCCAACCCAAGTCGAGCCCTTTGTTCCACTTTTTGGCAGGCTTCTCCACAGAAGCCTCCAAAAGTGGTGCCACTCTGTCTGGGTCTACAGGATATGTCGGAGGGGAGTTTAGGCACCCTGGACTGAGTTGCCTCGGCAACTCAAGTCGCACTCTTGTGTGATTGGCCCAGTGGTGAGCCGCCCGGCTCACTACTTAGCTTGTTTGAGTGACAGCTAGGACTGATGAATGGGGGTTTTCTGCATAAAAGCAGGGCTTTGGGGACTGGAACTTCAGAAGTCGCCACAGGACCAAAGAATCCGAAGAGGGAGAAGCTGAGCCAACCTGCAACGACGACACCACCGGTGGAGCCCTGCTGAACCGCCTCACCACTTCTTCCAACGGCAGAGGAGATCTTCATCCCGAAGAGTCTTCTTCCTTTGACTGGTGGGGATAACCAGTTGGCCCGCCTTTTTGCCTTCCCGATTCATCTTGTGGCCGCCTTGCCTGTGTCAAGCACCCCGGCAACCGGGATACCACGTTTTACCACTACCGCAAATAAAAGGGTAGTACCTTTTAATCGGAGAACTCTGCGGCTGGTTTCTTCCCTGGCAGTGCAACGACCTTCAGCTTTCCTCTACGTCGAGATCCTCTCTTCCTCTGGACGACGCTATGACTGGCCCCCGCTGTGAGGCACAACTGCCCCCGCTGGAGGATCCTCTCCATTTTAAAGTTACTGTGTCTGCCTAGCCTCCCTTGCAACGGTCTGTTCGGGGTGACTACTAAATCCTCGACTTACCACCTGGGCTGACCCTAGGCTGGCTAACTGAACTTTCTGAGCTGAACTAATTCCTTTTTAAACTCTCTGCAAGACTTTTCAAGCCTCTTAAACTGTGTGATCTTGGGCGCATTTGTGCTCTGTTCTCTCTAAGAGGTAGCCTGGCCTCTGAACTTTTTGCTCACAAGTAGACTTTGACTTTCCTGCCTTGCTGGGTGCTTCTTGAGTATTAGTGTTGTGTGCTTTTCTAATTTCTGCCTTTCCCTCCTTTTTTTGATAACTTATTGGAGTGCCATCTTTAGTTAAGCGCTCACCTCTGTCTGAAAATAAGTGGTGTTAACTAAGATTTGTCTAATAAGGAATAAGGGATGTATATATATTAATAGTGACTGTGTTTTGAACTTGCTTACAATAGTGCTGGAGTGTTTCTATAAGTGTGTCTTTAAATAAATAATTATATACCAAAGCTCTGGTCAGTGTTTGCTTGTGCTACGGTATTTTGGTACCTATCTTGTATACTCTATATACTGTCTAACTTTTCTTGAGA